>NC_045952.1:26477908-27142407 GCF_004382195.2 Drosophila sechellia | reverse complement strand
GCATTCGGATGCTAATGATATGATTATGTTTGACATATAATGTGGCACATGGTACATACATGGGCGTTGGCACGAAAAAGGGGGGCTAGTATATAAAGTCCACAATTATATAAAGTTATTATCAAAACAAAGTTCTTAGTAGGGCACATATTAGTTTATATCAGAATGTTGCACCCCTAATTGCTGTATTTCAGTTGCTACGCCCTTGTATGCGATCGCATGTGCTGCCAATATTATGTCATTCAAAAGGCGAAAGAAGAAACCCAGCATACATGAATGACCAATTTTATTTGCATAAAGCCGATACTTTCGCAGCGAAACACGACTCCCCTGTACCTGAAGTTGTGCGAAATTATGGCCAAATAATTTTTCACACATTGTGCGAAATCGACCGATTGCCGGATGTGCCACAATCCGCTCAGATGCAAAAATCACCAGGCTGACGCCGATTGCGGCGATGATGGACGTTAATTTGTACGAAAACTCATTTGTTTGCCATTAATTGTGCGGATTTGTTAGGGAAATTATTGGAATTAGCAATTAGTTAAATTAAATGCTAAGTGCTGAAAGCCAGCCAGCCGTTGCCGAGCGAGGCTAAGCAGTCTCTTCAATAGAAACCATCGCCCTATAGCTTTAGCGACCCTGGGTTCTATTTTTAAGCCTTCAGTTTAGCGTTCAGTGGCTCATCGCAGAGTGTGCCATAACTTGCTACGAATTTGTTACCTTACTACGTATTTATATAATTGCGAATTTCACTCGTCACTCTGTAAAGTGGCTGAAGTGGCTAAAGTTGCTTAGCATGTGAATAAATGCAATTAAAGCCCAACGCTTAATAGGCATGACGTGGAATTTGCGCAGACTATTACGAATTGCAAAATTGGGAATTCGCGCGGCGGCGACAAGCTGGGCTCACTGATTCCTGACTCCGACTCCGATAATGATCAGCTACCAGTGAGTTGTCTAAATTTCCATTTCACCAAACCACCGTCATGTAAGCCTTGTGCAATGCATCGAACTCCAGGTGTCGAGGGTGGCTATCGAGGTGTCATTCACGTTTGGATCCGAAATAAATACTTCACAGCTCGCCCAGTAATGAATGTGATCATATGCGATTTCTTTCACTCAGCTCATTTGAATATTCATTCAATTCGGCGTTACAAAAATAAATGACTTAAAACACGTGCCCGGCTGTTATTCAATGTGTACGTTTAAACTTTAGCTTTTGCAATAAAACACAAATCTATTCGATCGAAACGTAAAGAAGACACGAAGTTCTTCAGCGGCGACCTCGAAGCAAACCACTATTTCTTGTTATCGCTTGTGGTAAAATCGAATGACTTCGGCAACGAACTTCAGATGAAGATCGGTAGATGGTTCAGTTCCGTTTCGACGACGTCTCTCGACTTAACGACTAGTTTATGGACCATTAAGGGACCTGTTAAGACATCTGTAATGGCTGTGACTCACATGGCACTGGGGTCCGACCAGCTGAAGTGACGCTTTATCCTTTCCAGGTCCATGATGGGCTGCTGCGTCTGCTGCTGGCTCAAGGTTGCCTCTTTCTTCGGCGCCATTTTGCCGTTTCCGAAAGGGATGCACTGGGCACTGGGCAATGTGGTTCAATGGATGATGCGAATAGCAGTTGCGCAACTGGTTTGCCTGACGCAGCTGCCAGTAAATAGTCTTGTTTATTTCGATTCGTTTCTGCACACACACCGATCTGTTTCTCACACTGAAATTCGCGTGCGCCTCCGCACAAAACAAAAGACTTAGGCAGCGAACTAAGACTTCATATTAGGCGCGAGTGAGCGAGCGTTTTTTGCCTTTAGCGGTTTGCTTTGTCTTGTAACAGCTGTTTTCTGGTTTTCAAACTCAAAACGTGGACTCGAACGACAATCGCGAGGGCGCGGCGACAACAGCGTGCTTTAAAAATAGAGCGCAGGTAAAACACGTAATTTGATTTATAACTAATGCTTCTTTCTTATAGGGTACACGTAATAAAAGAGCACAAAGTGATATCGTTTTCTTTGGCTTTATGGCTGTAGCTATAGCTTTGCTGCCGATTTGTACTGCTGCTGCCAAACGCGCCGGAGTCGTGAACGAAACTGAAACCCCAAGACGCGCGCATCAGGCGCAAGACCTGCCGAAATGCGGCAAAAGCTGAAAAACGAGAGAGTTGCCGAGAGTTTTTGTTAAAAAAAGAGACCTGCGATCGTGGGCCAGAGAGGGAGAGAGAAAGGAAGAGAGAGATTGTATTTTATTCGATGTTGATATAGTTTTTTCACATAGATAAACATGCATGGCTTTAGTCATGCACATGGAGCAGTGAAATATCAAAAATCGAACATACGAGCCAACGAACTTGTTGAGGGAATGTAAATTTGTTAAATTATAGCAAAGGTAATTAAATAACAGGTGTACAGTATAAACAGTAATATACTTTTAACATTTTATATTTTTTTGGTTCAGTAGGAGTGTAAATAATATAAATAATATAATTATTATTTCCAGAGTATCAATGCTATTTCTATTACCTATCCCACTTCCTCCTTGAAGCACTTACAGCACATTAATCAACAAATCTTAGAAAATGAGCTTAATTATGACCGTTTGAAAATTATATTTTCGACTAGCTTCGGCTACGCCCATTGGGCTTCATTTAACCATTTTTCACGGCATTTGTTGCGCCTTAATTAAGACATTACACGATACCGTTAAGAGTCCCCCAAAGCATCTTATGGGTCCTAAATACCAACCTCTTACTGTCGCGTTACGCGCCACTATAAATTATGAACTACACAGCAGAGTGATAAACTTTTAAGACGATTATCAGGCGGTGGTCGTTTACCCATCAACGGAATGGTTTCTTTATGGCAGTAAAATAGAAAGATATGTACTACATAAACGAAACTTAATTAGTAGAGCTAATAAAAAGCGAAGCTAAAGCCATTCGGTGAAAACTTCTCTGCATACGACTTGCATAATTCACACATTTCACGTCAACGTGACAGAGATCAAATTAGAAAACCGCATATTTTTCGACATCTTAATTTAAAATACAGAGGGAATTTCACGCTGCATTATTCAGGCATTACAACCAATCAAATGCATCACAACAAAGTCAAAACAAAGCCATTTTCCCGATCAGAGGTCAGTTTTCAAGTTTTCGAGTTTCCGGCTCAATCGAAGGGGTCAGTGAAAGCGGTGGTAAGTGTTGCGCAAATTGCAGCAGAAACTAAATAGCCGGGACTTAAAATAAAACCTTATCTAAATATCTTTGTCGTTTTCAATAGACCGAATTGGTATGCAAATGGCGGGCGACAGTATGTCGTCGCATTTCCCAAAATGCAAATTGGCTGCTCTCTTGGCCACCAAAAGTGCTCTTTCACTCGCCGCAAAAATCGGAGGATGGTCGGATGGGTTACCTCATCGGCGGGCGTCGTTAAATTGCAAAAATTACGATGGCGGCGAGTTGTCGGTGTAAATGAAAATCAATGAAGCGGCTAACAAACGAAGAAACGAATCGAGACATCTACGAATGTTTGCCCAAAGAAATGAATGCTAAAAGTGGCGCATGAAAAGAAAGTTTAAAGCACACTTTGTTTGCCGCCTGCTCTTTGATATCGTTTCGTTGGCGGTTTTGAATTCGAATTTTGTTTGTGTGCCGCCGTGTCTGTGAATGGGTAAAACTGCATTTGATAATTACGCGAGTACCTCGGGCTCGGGTGATTCAATAAAGGCGGCGACCACTAGCTCCATCGGCTAGCCGTTCCCGTCGATGCCGGGTAAATAACCAAAATTACAAAACCACTCTACCACCGACTGCGCCAAAGAATTTGTGTCACAAGTTGCACAATGCCCAAAGCGCCGACACCAGACTACCGCCGTACACACGGCGTATGAGCAACGAGTTGGCTGTGGCCATAGCGAACAAATACCGCAACCGCCGAAGAAGTAAAACTGCAATTTGCAAACATTACATAAGCCCCAACTCGACGACTGGGCGGCCGACCGGCTTGGCAGAGTCGCCTTGACGGAAGTCGGGAAAAACACAGTTCCAGGAGTAAAATCGGTTTTCCAAGTGCATGAAATTAGATGAAAAATGTTGCCACAGACGGGTAAAGTGCGTATAAATTTCAAACATGGCCAACGTCCACCAGCGAAGTATGTAGAGTAAGCCAATAAGTAAATTGGCCAAAAGCAGCAATTATCTGTGGTAGTTGGTTGTATGCATCGGAAGTGGAATTCCGTCCAAACGACACCATAGTTTATGGTCACTTAAAAGTGTATTTAATGCTCTTATTTGTGAGCAACCACAAATGGCTTAAGGTGTAAATGAAGTGCTAGGAAACAATAGTTAAATTGGAAAATACTTACGATTAACAATTACATTTATTTTCTTTAGTTTCTGGAATTTCGTTTATAAATATAGTTTAGAATTATAGATCTTCTTTGATCATCTTTGTTCTAAATACCTAAAAATATTTTTGTAATCATACAAATTTTCTAGTCTAAGTCAACGAAAATAACTTATATTTTTAAATTAAAAATAAATTCCCCGGTTTGAATTTTGCGCACTTGACGCATATATTTGTCTCACTTTCCGTTTGCTGCGTATTCATTCGCACTATTCCTTTCTCTTTCTATAAGTACTTTTGATAATAGATGGCGCCAGTCGATGATGTCTGGCGCCCACTATTGAGAATTCGAAACCGCACGCGTGCGACATCTAAACGGAAAATAACAAAACTACAACGTGTACCGAAGATATTATAGCGTAACAAAGGGTGGTGAATTCTGCCTTTGAATGCATTAAATAAAGCATTAAGTTAAGCACCATAAAAAGTTATAATAAGGTATAAAAGGTATAAATTACTGTGGCAGAGCTATCTTTCCGGGTTGGGGTAGGTTCTTTATAAGCCCCTCTGTTCCTTCTACATTCCAAGCATTATGGTCATTGCTCTGCTAAATTAAATTAATTGCATACAGTTTTCTTATCTCACCAATTCTGAGAATTCCAATTATCTTTGCGGTTTGGTGCATGTTACTGATAAGACGCCATTTAATATTTATTTTAATATGCACATTTTCAAGTACTAAGGTTATTTAGAAAATTATGAAAGTAGCTAGATGACTTTAGCAAACACCAGTTAAGTGTGGAGCGTTTATTGTAATAAAACGGTACGGATCGCAGCAGACAGTGTGTCCAACGTCTCTTGTATTTATGTTAAGACCAGGATGGCAGGGTATCACATGGCAGATCTGGCCTAATGCCTGCTGATTGGGAAGACTTACGTCGTTGTAGGTCAGCATCACCCATTTATCTCCGGAGAGATGGCTAACTATCTTGTACATCCACTCTGGCACGGGAATTTTGTTATTATCCAACAGGTAAATTGGTATCATGTTGTTATTGGTATTATGTCTTAGTCTATGGACTCCCAATACCCCAATGCAAACCTTGAGGACATCGTAAGTACGCGGTATTTGTACGTTATTGATAACTGGATTATCATACAGTCCCCTAACCATATTGTTTACCCAGGTCTCAACGGCCTTCCATTTGCCGCGATTGACTCCTCGATATTGGGGGATAGCATTTAGATACCTGAACGTTGACTTCTTGAGCTCTGTGGATATGAATGCAGAAGCCGGTGTCATGTGGCCACGATCAAATTTACACTGCGGCTGTACTGCACCCAGGTTAGTGAGCAAACAAGCTTGTGTTGCTCTTCCTTCGTAGGCATTGTCAAATCCGCCACTTAATTGATCCGACTGCCAAGTGGGATTGGGACGGGGAACGGCTAATAGTAACAGGTTAAGTACTGTGTTTGCACCAATATTTTCCACTTACTGTTTATGTAGCGATAAGCCTTATAGATGGAATGTTGGAACGCCAAGCTGTAGCCATCAAAACAATTGCGATACAGTTCCATGAAGCGTTCATTGTAGAAAAATCCTACGGCAAACGTAGCACTCGGAATGGAACAAGAAGTATCTGGTACCTTTACCACGACAGGATCGGGTGGTGCACATGCTGCTGAGCTTAGCGCTGGACTGAAAGCATTGTCATATCGACACAGGAATGTGGTGTGATGAAGTCCTCCATTGCACAGCAGATACAACGTCTGGTGGACTTGCACAATATCACTGCGCTGAATATTATAGACTCCGTTATTTTTGCTTAAGTACACATAATTGGCGTTCAAATGAGCCAAATCGATTAAGCAATTCGCTTGAACACTTTCTACAACTTAAGATCGGTTGATAGTTCGGTTGATTGATCTGATAATAGTAAAGCTTCTTCTATATATACTCACAGAAATACAGGCTTAGACTAGACAACAGATACTTCAAGTCCGGCATCTTCACAGCTTAAGGTTGAATTACGAACTAAGAATTCTGAAACGTTGAGAGCGCGGCCAAACCAAAAGTATTTCTTATCAGCATCGTATTCGTCTTTATTATTATCTCTGTAATTCAGAAAACCCCAAGATTTCTCAACGCGGCCCAGCTATAAGCGATAACACTGGTCCCATGATAAGCCATCACTGATTAATAACCTATTAATTAATAACCTCTAGAAACTTTCGGTATCATCCTAGCAAACACCTGTCAAATTAGGAACGTTTCTTCTAATAAAGTCATTCGGATCACAGCAGAAGGTGTATCCACTCCCAGTTGGATTCAAAGTTCTGGGGCAGGCAGTAGCTTTACAGACTGATGATGGGTTTGGTTGTTGGGTTTCCCACCCATTATTGGAGGTCAATATCACGTACTTGATGCCGGTGGTTAGGCTGCTAATGATTTTGTATGTCCATCTGGGAACGGGATTCTTGTTCGGTGCTAGGTAAATCGAAACTGATTGTTGGTTTCTGTTCAACAACTGAAGAACACCCAATGCCCCTGTGCAGACATTTAGCACATCGTTTTGTCCTCGAACCCAATTCTCAACTATCTTCCAATTGCTGCGATTAATACTGTAGTACTGGGGAACGACATTCAAGTACTTGTTCGTTTGTCTCAGAATTTTTGGAAAGCTGTAGTCGGCAACCGGTGTAAGGTGACCTCGATCGAAGGAAAGACTTCTGGAAGAAGGCACATATGTTTGTCCAGATCCAAAAAGATGCTCAAACCGATTGTAGATACTATTCAGCTGAAAGGTAGCCTCATCTGCAGGAGTTATGATCCCATCCTTATCGAACACCGTTGGCGGTCGATCTGACCCTGGATTTTGTAATAAATAAGTGGCAATTAGTGAGTAAATAAGCTTAGGGTATTATAAGAACTAACTTAAATTGTTGGGGTAGACCGTGTTGATGGAAAAATACGCCTTCATGGTTCTCGCGTCGTAGCAGCTGCGATAGAGCTCCATGAACGTATTTCCATACCTGAAACCAACCAAATACATGGTGTGTGGGCAGATATTACTCGCAGTTGGAACCACAGAAGGCGGAATGGCCTTTGAGCAGTTTGTCCTGGGCAACGGTGGAGAGAAGTGACCATTATTCCCGCAGGTGGAGGTGAACACCTGCGCATTTTCATCGCACAGCAAACTTATTTGCTGATTTGGTTGCAATTGATCCGTGAGCAAGAGCTCATAGCGATTGTTAACAATGTGGACAAAAAGGCGATCGGTCCATGTTTCAGCCTGTGTGATCTGGCAAAAGGACTTGGCATTTCCCACAGCTGCAAGAAATGATTGTCACATTAGTTGGCCAAAGAGTCTTATTGTCCTTAAGCTCACTTAGGAACAAGCTCAAAGTAATAATTAGATATCGTAGCTCGTGCATCTTCATGGTACGAGCTTGAAAGTAGAACTGAAGATATTGAAAAAATAAGCTTAAATAGAAAATTCTGAATGATAAGATAAGTAGCTATATTACAATCGGATGCACAAACAACGCAATTGAATGTGTTTGTATCTTATCTTTAGAGTGTACATTTTACAGCTAAGTATTTAATTAAATGTATATATATCAAGAGCTTATCAGCTCAATGCCACACCAAGTTTCCAAGAATTGCCATCTTAGTCACATTTATTTCGATACGATTTATATACATATTTCATCATACTGTACAAGTTTATTTTGTGCAATTACATTTTTCTGCATACTTTTTGGGTACATACCAAAGATATCAATGATTCAAGTTGATTTTTAAACGCCTGATTAGGCTCGCTGTGATAATAGTTAGAGTATGCATTAGAGTAATTTAATTACATAGTCATAACAAAAACCTCATAATAAGATGGCATACTGCTTCTTTATTAACTGACTGTTATTAGCTTTACATCATTAACTGAGACCCAGAGCTTTGTACATGTGTATATAGAGCACGGTTTCTGCAGCATCGCCAAGCAAACTGTTGGCCACTTTCCACTGCATGACTGCTCCGAGTCAGAGGATCGGGCAAACTCATCGCAGCACGCCCGCATAAACATGACCTGATTGATGTTGGTTTTAGTTGGCCATTTATTTGTTATTTGCACGCCACATGGCAGTCAGAGTCTCTCTGCTGGCAGGACGCAGGACGAAGGACCCGGGAGCCAGGACCAAGCCGATACCGATGGCAGTAGGGGCCTAATGGATGAGAAGCTGGCTGGCCTGGTACATCTTTAAAGTGCACTCTCGGCTTTAAGTGGAGTGGCTAAATGCTGCACATTCAATTTGTCACATGCCAGGGTGCCGCATATTTGGACGAAATATTTTCGAATGTGTCAGAAATTTTACAGGGAGCTGTGGGGGAATCCCTCCCCATTGCGAACATGAATTATGCTTATCCACGTGTTAGGCACAATGGCCAGCCGACCTTCCTGGCGGCATTGCCACAACCTAATATTAATTTGCTGATTTATGGGCGCCCAGGCCACAGCGGCGAGGCAACTATAAATTTTAATGAAAATTTAATAAATGCGTCGGACAGAGGGACTTTTTTGTTCGGCATTGTTAGCAGGGCGCATTAAAGCCATAATGTGTGTGATGGGTGATGGGGTTGCGGCTTTAAGTGGCGAAAATTTCAATATCTGACGCAGCAACAATAACAAGTCATTAAAAATACAAAACACATACACGCGATACTATGGATTAGAGCAGAATGTTGCGAAAAAACCCACCTAAAACCGACCCCCCAGAAAGGAAACCTCTTCAGAATAGCCGCAAAAACAAACTGGCAGGCCGGCGAACCGAACTCCGAGCTCCAAACTACGAATCCACTGGCAGAGAGAGGATCCTGGGACTCACAGACGGTCGATACAAAATAGTTAAATATTTTATGCCACTGCTATTTTACGCTTGTAAATCAGAGTCCAAGCCGCAGTCAGACATTCAGACATGCAGACACTCAGCCAGTTAGACAGACGGACCGTGTTTGGTTCAAGCTGGGCAAAACCAAAATGTTGCCATCGGAAGTAAGCTGAACTAGTTGGCCTCTGCCAACCTGGCAGACCGCTTTTGCATATGTCTCCGGGATTGGAATAGGGATTTGGATGTGGAGAGGGAGTGTGTCTGCCTTCCTGGCCTCCTGGAGCTCAGACCTGTTTAATATTAAAATCAAATTCCTCGAGATAAATCTCATTTTGGCAGGACCAAACAAATATTTGCCCGGCTGTGTGGCATGCAACATTAAGTTATTTACCGATCGAATGCAGCAGCCAGTAGTTGAAGTAAGATGCGCAGTAATAATGCGATAAACGCTTGTCCATGGAATGCAGCAAATTAACAGTCATAAATTATATTAATTGCATTGCCATCCGGTTAATAATTTAGCAAACATTTCAGCTTTAGCACATGCCAATGTGTCTCAGGTGTCGAAAGGCATACAATTCAATCTGCACTTGGTAGGTGGCCAGGAAAAACATGCCTCCGGCTGACTCAGAGCCTCGTCCTGGAACAAGCCAAACACCACTTGGTCCGTTCTCTTTTTTCGTGTACCTGTAAGGATAACCCCTCCACAGCTTCTTTGTTTTTAGGTAAAACGGCAAAACAATACTGGCTGACAGCAAGTTTGTAATGGATATCGATATTTTTCAGATAGTTCGGGGTGAGGATGCTACGCCTCCGGTTCCATCAAAGCAGCAGCTATCCGGACCGACAGTCGGTACAGTTGGTTCTTCGTGCTGGCTTGGAGCGATTTTAACAAACAAATCAATTTATTTGCCAGATTACAATTTACGTGACTCCGTTACAAATTGCTTTATTTATTTAGCACAACACAATGAATACAACAGGCGCAGGCGGAGTTGGTGGCTGGTGTAGTGAAAGTCTAGTCTGGACTGAAACAAAATGTTGCCGGGCAAATACATCAATTAGACACACAGAAGCCGACTAATGCAATGACTAATTGAGTACACGATATGCCCACATGCAACGCGGGCTAATCTGGAATTCGAGCGAAGCCCTAAGGTTCTTGTTTCGGCCTGAAATCGTGAACTAATCCTTTACACAACACGGTCCAATGAAAATCACTTTTCATGACTGCACCAAATCGCATTCCAAAGTATTAATTAATCTGTGACAAATAGAATCTTTCGCAAATGGATAACATTTTATGACAATTTCACAGCGGATCTGCTATTTTAAGTTGTCATTTACCCGTGGGCTAAAAACCCCAAAATCAATGAGCGTTGCGCCACAAACAAACGCCAACCATCTATGAATTCCAATTCATCAAGTCCAGCACAACAATTATGAAGTGGTCGGTGGACGATGGATGGTGGATAGGAACACAAAGGGATTGAGCGGAGGCGGGATAAATAATGGAAAATAAAGAGAATCGATCTCATTACTTAGCAACGGCCGGGAGCACAAAGCCGGTTGAAGTGGCTGCAAGTTTAATAACAGCAATGCTCAAAACATAAGCCACAAAGGCGGAAATCTCATAGAAATGTCCAGCGAAGGCAAACAGAACAAAAGTCTGCACAAAAACCCTTGACCGAACCCGAAAGCAGAACTCAATCAGGCATAAAACATTAAAAGCTCCCCAAGTAGCACGAAAGAAATGGCACAGCAATCGCTCGAAAGAAAAGGAAATCTGGCAAGCTGAAAGGTGGAGCTGGAGGTGGAGGTGGAGGTCCTGACCCCCATCTTGGCCAGAAAATAGCTGAGGAGGCGGAAAACTGTAGTAGAGGAAACGGAAACAGTGCAAGTTAAAGTTTGCAGCGAACGGACTCCATCTTTGAATTAGTGAATTTCCGGTGGCAGCAACTGTAGCATCTAAAAATGTTTTTAATTCTCTTTCTATTTGTCTTTTTCGTTTTTATTTTTGTTGTTTCTGTCCATCTGCAATCTCGGTTGCAACAATTGCAAAGGGAAAATGCTCTATCTATCTGCTGGTCATTTGTGTGCTTTCAGTTTTAGTTTTTGTTTCACTGGACAGCGGGATAGATGGATGAATTTTTTCCATTTTCACAAGCCACGCCTGGCTCAAAGGAATGCAGGACTTGGCTTTGACTGCCATAAGCCGCGTTCTCCAGCCGGCAAATATGGAATCCCGATGGCCGAGCCAAGTGAATGCCGTCAGCCACAGTTGGTTTTCACCCAGTTCCAAAAACCAACATGAAAGCCCTCGGCCACAGAGGCTATCAACATGCTGGCCCGCAAATCGATTAACTTTGGCTTCTTAATTAACATCTTTTGTGGTCCGTGGGTCCATGGGTGAGCTCCCGACATGTTGCTTGAATAATTACGTGCGACAAGCCGCAACATGTTAATCCCCACGTCAACACAGCCTCTCTGTCCGTGGTGATGGTCGATTCGATTCCATATGCATTATCATTTAACTGCTTATCAAGTATGGATGTCCATATATGTGTGTATAGGGAGGATTGGAGATTGCGGTCTCATGTCACTGGCCATAATAACAATAATAATAATACGCACTTCCACAACCTGGCGTGCAATCAGCGGATGCGCCTTAATGTATGCAATGATTGATATTACTGCCAAATTAGGGCATGTCGTTGGGCATTAGTTGATATGTATTGGTATTAGTATCGGCATTCGCATCGACACCGGGATTGCAGAGCCCAAATTGTTTGCGTTGAATAATGCATTAAATTAAATGGCCGAGACTGCAAAGCAAACAGCTGCCAGGTAAGAGCAACTTCTGTGGCACACAGATCCATTCCGATCCGAGAAAAATGCCGCACACACAAAGACACACAGATACAGAGCGTAAATGCAGTTGCAATGGCAAAAACCGACGACCAAAAACCAAACCGAAGCAACCCAAAAGCCGAAACGCACAGGCAAACCCGCAAATTGCATACAAATGAAGCAATTTGCACTTGAGGCTGCCTGCCTTCCAGGCGAAATCAATTTTCAATTAAGAATTGCATATTTTTGTACACATTTATATAGGTGTGCTGATTTTCCCCTATACAACATACACATATATATTTGTGGGGTGTGTTTGTAAACGCGATTGCACTTACACACACCTTAAAGCGTGACTGGTGAGGCTGCCGCGCTGGTTTAATTGGAAAATCAAATTAAATTTCGACACTTAAGCACATTACGTATACGCCACGTTGGCCGCACATAAAACTTCCCTCTCGCTGTCTGCGCAAGTTAAGGCATTTTTAACAGCTCCCGAGAAACTGAGCTCAGTTCGGGCTGGGCTCCCAAACCATTCGCATCGCCACTTTCGTACTCCCCACTTTTAGCCATCGGCTGTTGCTCCTCTAAAAGCTTTGCCCCATTTGCAACAACAACTAAAATGGCAAGAAGAACAACAGTTACAATAATGGCAAACCCAGGAGATAAAAAGATAATATCCATTTGTCTGTTTGTTCGTTGTTTGCAACAGCAGCAGCGGCAGCAGCAACAACAACAATCGGAAGAGCTACAAAAGTGGAAGCAGCAACATTTTAAGCGGATTTCGCTCTGCTGGCTGTCAACTTTCGGTCAGGATCGACCGCTTCTCGTCCATTTTAATTGATTTGCATGGAACATTTTGGCTGGGCAGATGGATTTTGGCGGTGGGTGTGGCCATGTGGCTATGTGGCTGTGCGGATCTGTGGCCATTGGTTTTTAGTTTGCGATAGCTGCACATTTTCGCTGATTCAAATTAGAAACAGAGCAGAAAGTTAGACTCCGCCCGGGACAATGTTTAAATCGAACCGCCCATCGATGCGTAACGCGAACAAACTCTAATTGGAATGGATCGGCCGGAAGGAATGCTAATGTGCCACATAACTAACAGTGGAAGGGGCATGTACAAACGTATCGCATATACTCGTATGTAAGCTGGGCAAACACATTTGTCATCCGATGTCATGGCTTTATTATAATGTCATCATGGCTGGCATTAAAATCGAACATCATCATCTATTTTGAACGTTTTTATTATTTCTGTTCAATCTGCTCATTCAGTGCGACAACGAGGACGAGAGCGGCGGCGAAATAAAAATCCACATCGTTAAAAATTTGCGCAACGCCACCGACATATTGGCTAAAGTATTTCATCAAATTGAATTCAATCACGTGCCAATGATCAATCGATACTGTCAACGCAAAATACAATGCCAACGGAGCCATGAATGAAGCATCGCCTAACTGGATTCGAGCCCTCAGTTCAGTTCAGTTCGGTTCGTTTCGACTTGCCTTTACTCTAGCAGCTAGAGCTGATTGAATGACTTTTGACATTAGTGCACAATGTCGTTAATCAAAATGCTTTCGACTCGAGCCCAATCCGAGTGCGAGTATCCAGCAGCCAGAGTCCTGAGTCCTCGCCCTGAATCCGGATTCCTAAATCCCGAATCCCGGGTCCCACATCCACCCGGCTGGCAGGCTAATGCCTGGCATGTGTCGAATGTCAATGGTTGGGTTGTTTCAGCCACAATGGCATGGAGCTATGCGACCTATGACCAAATCGGGCTACCTACAAACCAGCCCTACCCTAACAACAACACACCACCCACCCTAATTCAATGAGTTGGCTTACACAGACAGACAGCAGTGGTATTATGACATGCCAGGGAATTCCATTTAGCGACCTTGAAGTGATTTTTGGCCAGCCAAATGTTTTGGGCCACTTCATTGAAATCGCCTTCCCAAGCCCTCTGCCTGTCTGTCTGTCCTTTTGTCTGCCGGGCGTGCGTGCTACAAAGTTAATTCTGGCACAATAAAAATCTGTTTTATGACGCCGAGTGTGTGCCTGCTCATTAAGCATCTTCCGCTGGCAAACAGCTGTGAATGTGTGAGTGGGGCGCGAAAAGGGGGGTTTTTGGGGGGCCATAAGCGCACTCTTATGTAAATGTAGCCAGGCACGAACTGGCGGGGATCCTACTGCTGTTTATTTCCTGTGCACTCAAAGAAAACCATTCTATTTGCGAATATACTTTAACCATTTTCAATTAATATAAATTCTTAAAAGAAATATGTTTTGAAATATATACTAAAATAGTCTAATCATTGTGCAAGCATTTACTTACTATTAAGGGACCCCAAAGAGTATGCAATTCTTTTTGCAAACTCATATACAAAGGTCTGATAGTCAAACTCCAGACCATTATCATAATATATAACATGTCTCTCGGACTTTTATTTTCTTTTGGCCTTTTTATAACTCATTTTTCTGAGTGCATGTTGGTGCGCTTGTCTGCTGTCTGCACGTTCTGCGTGGTGCATGCATTTCGTAGTAATTGTGTAAACAACCTCGCACACACGCTTATACATTAGACTCTCCTCGGTTGCCATATGCCAGCCCCCCGCCCCAACAAAGCCCCTTTTGCCGCTCCTTTACCCCCCTTGTTGTTGCGACTCCTTAGTCAAACGCATAATTATGTCACGTAAGTTTAGAGCAGTTAACTGTGATGTTGCAATTTAGTAGCAATTCACGCTCAAGTTTGCAAAGAGAGTCTCGACTCGAGTCGAGTCGAGTAGAGTCGCATTGCCTCGCCTCGCCTTGCCACGCCAGCAGCAACGACCCGCAAGTGGCCTTTAGTGTTTTACGGTTGACAGGCTGTCAGCTTGTCCTGGCTCTGTGTCCTGCATCCTGGCCGGCTGGAGGTCGAGTTAATATGACAGAGCCTTGTTTGCCGGTCAGCGGGAAGAGCGCTCATACGCCCCATTGGCCGGTCGACTTTTCCAGCCATTTTAATTGAGCTGAAAATCACTTAACCTACTTACCGCTAAAACACCCAAGCCAAAGAACTAAGGCGAGATTCAGCACAAAAATAAAAGGAAAAACGGTCGAAAGTGTGCCAAGCATAAGTACACACCCAAAAGCCGGTTGAACGGAGTCCCAACATCCATTATTGCGGTCATTATGCAGCTGGAAAAGGTGAGTGGACTGGCAACATGTGTGCCCCGTCTGTGGCCGAGTTCATGAAGTCGCACTCATTTGGTTAGATAAGTGAGTAGAGTGAGTTCCTCCCAGCTGTTAATGGATTAGCGGGGTCGGAAAATCAGATTGGATGCGAGATTTAATAGGTTGCAGTCGAGGAACAATGGGAAAAATAAAACAGATTGGTAAAATAAAATAAGTCGAGCTTATTTTTGTTTGTTTAGCCTTTAAGATAAAATAAATAATATTTATGACTTTTAAATATTTCGTTAAGGAGTATATTTAAATTTATTCAAATTTTTGCATTGTGCTTTGCTCAAGAAATTACCCACTCACCCAGTTTAAGATGCATTTGTGCATGCACAAAGGAAAAAAAAATCCAAATGCTGAATGGACAGGAATGAGAGCTTTTCCTGCCGAATGTCTGCATGTCCCACGTTGTTTTCTATGCCATCTTTTTAGCCGGCTGCAATAAAACATGCTGAACTATTTTGCATTTATTGCTGCAGTAGCTGGCAAGTCCTTTTGTCGTGAATAATTTATGAAAACCTAGCGAAAATAGATGCACATTGTTTAGCCGGCCCAGCCCGGCATTGTCTCACTTAGCTCGCTAATAGCTCAAAAATTCAGCTGCGAGTGCTGCGCGGATCTCAAAGCTTTGTGCCAGAATGAAAAATTGAAAGTTTCTCCTGCCAAACTGCAGCTAATTTCATCTGCAAGTGGAACTGCAGCACGTCTGCAGATAGATGCAAATGCTTATCGCGAAAAAGTTGAGCCAAGTATTCCATTGTGTCTTTGTGATCCGAATTTGGAACAGGACTCCAAGCTGCTAAAGCATTTAAAACTACAGTTTGGGGGAGGGATGGAAAACCCACAGATGGGGCAAATTTTCGGAAAACTGCTCCAGGGCGACGACTTCTATGGCAAAGTTTGGTAACTGTTTGTCGGATTAAACAAGCTAGATTCCTTCTTTTTGGTAGAAGCTCGCAAGCGAGATAAAGGCCACTTATGAAGCATACATAACATAAACCCCGGGCCACAAGTTGATGTAAGCAAAAAGCCAACAAGAGTATTAGAAATGACTGGGATCGGGCGATTGACCAAATGTTTTACCACTCTTGCGGAGAGTGCCAATTAAATTCAAAACGATTGCCAGTCCCGTAATAATTCCGTCAATGAATTATGACAACAAATTGGTAGTTGGGAGCCCAAGAAAAACGACTCGTGGCACATGGCACATAAATTCGGGCCCAAATTATATGGCAAGTGTAAATAGAAGGGGCGTTCTCGGGGGCTGAACTCAAATTTATGAGCGCCACTCAAGCGGCTTTCAAAGGGTTTTCCTTTTCGGCCCAGAAGTTAAACAACTCGGCAGGAAGGCAAGTCGATCCAGGAAGAAGGATGTGTGCCACGCCTCTCTCAGGGCAGGGTGCGGGGAAGGGGGGAGGTGGCGGAAATCCGCAAATGTGCAAGTTAAATATTGAAAAGTATTTGTTGATTGTACGCAGTAAACGAACATTTTATTGTATTCAGGGCGCACTCAAAGCTGAAGCAAAAGGCAAAGCCCCAAAAAGTCGATTGGCATCCGGGAAAGGGGAGCTGGACTCGGAGCTCGAGTTCGAAAGCAGATTACCAAATCGTAGCAATGCCCCAGAGGCGCCGATGCTAAAAGGTAATGCACACACGTGTAGCTGCCACAGGAACAAAGAACACCCAGAAACAAGGACATCAGGGCTCGGACTACGGACTAAGGACATTCGACAATGATGTGAAGACCTGCCTGCCTGCCAGCCTGCCTTCTTCTAATCGAATTTAAATATTCAAATGCTCTGAGAACTGGACAGAGAATCCGAAATGGAATGGCAGAAATTTTTGTAATTTGGCTTGCTTAGTGCCGATGCAGAAGCCGAGATATGCATATGAAAAATACACAAACCGATTGCATTTCATTTGCATCCAGCATTCATTTGCATTCGCATTGTTTGCCGCAAGAAAGCTGCTACTGCAAATAAATGACAACGCTCCCGATCCGGAGTCCTGGAAACTGCACTCCGCTAGCACACAAGTCCTGTCAAATGTGAAATATAAATTTGTGCGTGCCATCCAGCTGCGCCTCGAGTAATTTGTCAGATTTGTTTGACATTTCTGGGGTTTCGTGTGATTACTTTGAATGCGCGCGTAACTTTGCCAAAAACCCATGTAAGTCTAATGAGAACAGCTGCACACATTTCGCTGCAATGAACTTCGGCCAAGTAGTTATTTGCAATTGCACACAAAGATAAATATGAAAATAGAATGTGTGCCATCAAACATATTTTAGACACACTGGGTAATTCAAAATCTCGAATAATTGCTCGTCAATTAAAATATTATTCTGCTAATAATGGCATCAAATATTTTATCCTATCAAATAACCTTAAGTGGCAAAATAAAAGCTCATCAATTCAAATGTCATTTTGGTAAAATATAGCCTCTAAGTAACGGCAATATTTTGATGAATTGGCATATTATGACCTTTAGTCAATTTAGAGAGCATATATATATATATATTTTTTTTTTACCATACACATTTCCTACTATTTTAAACGCAAGTGTATATTTGCAAAAATGATTCCGCTTCGATGAAATCAACCAGCAAATCTGCTGAATGCATTTTTAAAATACAGAATGTTTTATTCTGTGGGCGAAATAAATTGCAACAGCAACCGAAAGCCTTTTATAATTCTATCAAATTGAAATGCTGGCATTTTAATTGCTTACAAAAAATGTGCTTCGTTTTTATTAAAATTTTAAAACGGAATCTATAATTTGGAGCCCGGCCTGCCGAGTTTTTGGTTTATTTTCCTTTCGGCCAGCATAAAAGTGGGCTTTTAATTCAACCTTCAGCTGAATGACTGCCGCAAATCAGGAGATGACAGCATGTGGCATGTTGAGTGTCACACTTTTCCACTGACACATTGCACTGAAGGCAGGAGGCAGATCTCAACCGGATCCGCAGATTATCAATGCCAACCAGGAAGAGGCAACTCAAAACTCCAGCTGTTGACAGATCGGGAACGGGAAAACTTTGCAGAGATAAGCTGCCATTGCAGGGATAAACTTTCATGGCATAATTATCGCTATCTTCCGATTTTAGGGCCACTTAAAAGCGTCGTTTTGCCAATCAAAGTGAATTGAATTCGGCTGCCGGCGCGGGAACATTAAACTCAACTGAAAAGTGAAGCGCCGAATGAAGCCAAGGCAGCCAAGATAATCTGATGGCGGTCTTTTCTGCTTTTCAGCGACGATAGCAATTACCCAGTAGCCATTTCCATTGGCAGTTGGGACACGTGTTCGCCGATTAAACGATATCGCCGCGGAGCATAAAGTATGCTAAAGTTGTTACCCAACATCGATTGGCCTGCTACATTGTCTGTCTGCCGCGTAGATGCTGCGTTTTGTCGGCGCGTTTTTCGGTGAGTATTTTATGGGCACGTGGCGTATGCGCAATATTGCCCACTATATCAACTGGAAAAATATTTAGTGCATTCAACAGCAGGCAGCAGCAACAAATGGCAGGCCATATATACTGGGTTCTCTTTCGAGGAGAAAGAAATATCAGGAAAAAATATAGTGCACTGAGCAGTGTGCGGGTGCAAAATGGAAAAATGCCACCGACAATTTACCCCTCATTTTGCAATTCCCGGCGCCTTTAATGCAGTTTACAGCGCTCATGGCAGAAGTTTCATTAACTTGGCGCTGTACAGTTCCTGGGAAAATAAGCCAGACGAGCCAGAAACAGCCATCGAAGTTTGCTGGAACAAAGAGCCTTGTCTAACCAATCAACTGTGGCTAACTTTTGGCCACAGAACTTGAATTACAACGTGGCAGGGGAGACGCTGGCCCCGGGCAATGCGACACGAAGAGCCAAGAAATGGAGAGAAAAGTCGAGAAATCGGGGGGAAAATCGGGGGGTTGGCTGCAAAAAAAAAAGCAGAAGAAATAGTCAACTGGCAGACACAAATGAGAAATCAAATAAATACTCAATCGAGCGTAAAGCATTCAAAGCGACAGCGTGCCAAAGAGCAGCGGCAACAAATGGGCCATGCCATGTCGGGTTAAGCCCATTCGAATGGGAATGCCAGTGGGTTAAGTGGGGGCCACTATACACCAGACCGGGTGGGGTTAAGCATACGCCCTGTAGTGCGGTTCACCTTGGAAACGTGTGCATTCGCACAAACTGCTAAGCGCATCAATCGAGGAATCAAGGCCCCCTTTATACCGCCCACCTCCCACAAAACGCTTATGCAATTGTTTCCCATTTCCGTTTACGACACAATACAAAGCATCTCAAGTGTTTATAGGAAGTCGAAACTTTCTGCGCTGCAGAACGTGATCGGGGTTTGTAATTTTTAAACAGTCTGCAGCATTTCGCCGAGATTTACGAGCCCGCTAGAAATTAAGCCACTGAGCAGTTGCGAAGCAGCTTAACTAGCCCGGGGCAATGGGACACGCAGGACTCGTATCCTGGGGGTACTTTAACTAATTTCCAATAAACAGCTCGAAAGTTTTTTGCGATGCGCGTGCAAAACAGCGCAGAAAATTGGTCAGCATTCGTCCCTTATGTTTTTTGTTCGTGTATTTTTTTGTTTGGGGCACAACAAGAGTATCCACTTATACACATGCCTTCGTGTGGGTGAGTATCTGTGCTCGGTGGCGCGTGTGTTTGCGTGCTTGAAATTCATTTAGAGGATTTATATGAAAGCATTGTCTTGCATATTTAATATAATTTACAATACGAAATGGCAACTGCTCCTCAGCTCATCCAGATCCCGGTTCCCGGATCCCAGGATCTCCAGCAAGACATGCGGCATGGGGACATTGTGGGGCATGGCTTACAATTTATTATACTAAACGTCAATTTGGTATATATCGACAATCGACTTTGCGCCGACAAACAGCAAACAGCTCCTTCTGCTTTTCAACCGTTCCGCCATATCGTGTATGCAAATGATCCGAAGACCCATACGATACCCTGCGTTTTGAGGGGTAGTATGTACTTCATATGCGTTTTGGTGAGTCCACTGCAGTTCGTCATAATGGTATATACCCCAATAGAAAAGTATAGATTTTTCTATTACCTTATTATAGTTAATTATTTCTATCTCATGAATTGAATTGAATTGGAAGTCTATATGCCTTAGGCTCGATCCTAAATTGCCTGCTTGCCTTTACTAAGTATTCCCCTGTCGGCGCCCATCTCCTTATGCATTAACTTATATATACAGGCGGTATATGTGGGTTTTAAACCAACGGCTTATCTGCTTGTTTACAGCACAACAATTTTTTTCGCATGTTTATTTTGCAAACAAGGCGACGCCGAGCAAAATCGGCGGCAAATTTCATTTGGCACTTGTTGAACCTTGGCTTATGACATCGCACGCATATGGCTCCGGCTGGGCCAATTAACGATTCGCCTTTTATAAATTATTCAAGTGAAATTGAAACGCCACTTACACCAAACCAATTCGGGAGCTTGAGCTCGACAAATTAATTAGGGGCCAATGGTATTTATAGGTTGGCTAATGACACGTCACGCATACGACAGGGGGGCCCGAGACAAGTTACTTATCCGCCCCGTGCATATGATGCGGTTGTTAATTAAACGCGGCTAACGGGGACACAATTAAACCTCGTTAAGCAATGGTCGCCAATCGAGGAACTGTGACTGTGCCATTGATTACTTGTCAGCCAGCTAGCCAGCCAGCCAGGATGGCCATAATTGCCAGAAGCTACGTCAGAGTCCTGGCAAATCGACACAACTGACAGTGGCAGAAAGTTTTTCGGGGGAAATCATTAATTTATAAGTGCGACCAGAACTCTCTCTATCTAACTCCGATGCAAAACCAATGAAAAGTGGAAACTTTTGCAATTTGCCCAATGCATTTTTGCAGCCCACCCCAAATCCGGGAGCCGAAACTCGACGCTGTGGCGTTTTCGAACAATTGATCTCGATTCGCATCTTAATTCATTACTTAATAGAGTCAACGTCAGACTGACTTGCTGCCTGCCTGCCTGCCTGGTTGGCGGTTAGGGAGCAAAGTTTGCTTTGGTTTCGGCTTTCGTTGATTACATTTGAGATGCATGGCCAATGCAAATGGGGGAGCAGGAAACAGTAGGGGACCCAGGAACTTGGGATCCCAAAAACAGCGAAGCTGGAGAGCTGGAGAGCTACAGAGCTGAGAATCGGGAACAGGACGTGGATAACTTTGCATTGTGTCATTTGCATGCGGTTCTGTTGTATGCAAATTGCGAGTAATTGGTGTGAAACGTCTGCAATGAACGTGACCCCTGCTCAGCAGACACCCAGGCGTCCCGAGAGTCCTCGCAAAGGATTCCTCCTGCGAGGAGCCAAGCGATATGCATTCATTATTTATAAGCAAAATATCATAAAACTTAACAAGAGAACGAACAGCCAGCGGGTGGCCCAACTATTGGGGTTAGTGCCAGCATTTTGTCACGTGTCCTGAATGAAATCAGTTCATCCCGCCGGGGAACTTGTAAGTAAGTTGTATGTAATTGTAACTGCAGCTGGGAAGATGGATTGTTGCTCAACAACATCCGAAAGTGCAAGGGTGTTTCTAAATCTGAATCTGAATCTGCGCTTGGCCCACGGGCCACGCTGAACTAATAAACTACATAGTTTACGCATTAAGTCCTGGCATGATTTCCTGGTAAACGCTCGAGAGCAAACCGCTGAGTGGCAAAAGGCAACTGAACTGTCGTTGTCCTAGTAATCGGATTTCAAAGCCGCGAAACCCGAACCACAGAGAGGATGACCAGGGATGGAGAGAGAGCTTTCGCCTGTTCTAAACCAGCGAAGAGAACTTAAGTATCAACCCCTAAGAGCGATTCCTACGATATTCGCTTCTAAGGACACAAGGGAGAGTCCTTCCTTATGCATGCATGTAAAATGTAAAACCGAAATTGTTATTTGTGCAGGCCGCTTGTTTAGGCTACATGCAACTACTGAAACTGCAACAACAGCAATGACAGCCATGCTCAACACGACTGCGAATTGTTGAACAAGCCTTGCAATTTCCATTTACCCAGCCAAGTTTCGCATTAACCGAACGCTTGAGCTAATTGACTAGACAGCCAAACTGCAGTTGTTACAATTTACCCGTGTACCTGTTTTGGCGAGGCCCATTTTTTCCCCCGGCTAATTAGACGGGCAAACAGCACAGGGGCGTTCCGAGTGGGCATATAAATTACGCCATCAACCCAATAAGTTTACACCTATCGAGAGTTCGTAATAGATTGCATTGCAAATTTGAGGTGCACGGCTGCCAATTCAAAAATTATTTACGCACACACGCACTCACCCCAAAAAGCCAATGCTGCGTATACGCATTATATATATATTGGGAGCATTCAGTTTCAGCATCTGTAGGAAATATCTGTGTGCCACCCCAAGTTAATTAATGTGCGGTCAGCATAGGTTTTTGTGGCTTCCAGCTACTAGGAGCCAAGGATCCAAGGAGCAGGCATTCAGATCCTCCTGATATTTATGTAGCCTGATGTTTTGCATTATTGTGGCCAAACATTGGGCCGTTGTTGAGGCGTCCGGAGAAGGAAATGTATGCGGCCAGTGCATATCATTTAATAAGAATTTTAATGCAGAGGGAGAATGCACATTGCATATTGCGTATTGCATATTGCTGCAGGAAATTGAATTCCAGCCCCATTTCATGATGAATTTATGTTGTGTGGTTAAATTAAATAAGACATTAAGTGCTGCATTATGACCGAGCTGAGTGCATTCCGTTCCATCTGGCTGGGCCGGCAATCAGTTGGCTCGAGAATTAAGAGCCATGCGGCTTGGACTATGCCAAATAACTTGCCAAGAACTGTTGCCACACCATTCTGGGCCCTTCAATTTTAATTAGTATTCCGAGAAGCTAGCAGGCCGGAGGACTTCTTCTTCTTATCCCGGTCCCACTTACGTCCACCGCCAGGTAATTAACAATAACAACTACGACACTCCGGCGACACAAAGCCGCCAACCGAAAACATGACATAACAACAAGCCGCCGAGCTTATTTGCCTGGCAATGGTCAGCCGGTTGAATTAGCACTGGGCTCTTGGGCCCGGGTGGCTAATTAAAATGTATTGCTTTGTTGTTTTGTTTTGAATACAATCCGGTGGGATGAATTAAGTCCTGCTTTTAAAGACTCACCCTCAGAGGAGTGGGCGATATGATGTGGAGCAACATCAACAGCATCATTATTCAAGGAGTAGACGTTTGGCAAAAGTTCGCTGGAAGCGCTAACGATCTGCCAATGTCGAGCTGTAGCTTCAGCTTTAGCTTCAGCTGAAACTGATGCGAAATCGAGCCGAACCGAACCGAGTTGAGCTGAGTTGCGACCATGCACCATTAACGATAACATCATCAAAGAAAATCCTTTACAACCATGTGTCACGTCAGAACGTAACCACCCACCCACTCCCCCTTCGAAGGACACGTACTCACACACACACACATACATACACACGCTGGGAGAGGCGCAATAGAAGCCTACGCTTCCTGTCACAGGACAAAACGCACAGCAGCAAATTGGCAGCAACGACAGCAATTGCTACAAAAGGGACGACCATCCGAGTATGCCCGCATCCGAGTATCCCGATGAGTCCCTAGCATCCCCCAGCTTGCCCCACATTCCCCACATCCCGGCCTTCCAACATCCGAGCGTCCTTCGGCGCCGGAGACGCACGTCGCCAAAGCTCAACTGCACACACATCAAAAATAAACCATCAGGCGAAGGCTGGGAAAAACCGACAACAAAAAACGACGACATATCAACATTAGTCAATGTCGTGTAAGGGAGTACCCGTGTCTAGGCCACCCAATCCCCCAGTCGTTCCATCTCCACCCGCTGTACTCGGTAAGCATCGAGTAAAGGGTATACTGTATTCGGGTGCATTAAGAAATTTGCTTAAAAAGAATACAATTCATATTAGATTTTACCATTAACCTCTAGATATTGTATTTGATTATACCCATTATTGGTTTTTAAATTCCTATTTTTGGTTTTTCCATGTCAGATGCATATAACTGCCCAACTCCTAAGGGTATGTCACAGTCGTTCCATAAACTATATTATTTTTTCTTTGTTTTTTTTTTTCGGGTGGTTTGGGCTGTGCGGGTGTTTTGAATAATTGAGCTTCGCTCCGCTTGTGGATTTTGTAAAGTATGAAAAATATGCGTGTCTTCCTTAGAGTCGCGCCATGGGCCTAATGAAGTGCTCAGCCCCCAAAGGGCTGCACCGCCTGTCCCGCCCCTTTGGGCCAATAATTAAAACGTGTCGGGCGATTCCTCTCAGCTTACACGACTCTTCCGTTCCGTTTATCAATTTTTTGCCATTTTTTACCCCTTTGCTGCCACACGAGGCGGCATCGAGGTGTCATCGAGGTGGCATCGTTATGGCACTCCTGCTGTCTCCAATTCAAGCTGCCTGCTGGTGCGAATGGTTCGACTGGATCGAGTGGCCGAGATAGAGATGGAGATGGAGATGGAGATGGAGCTGCATTTGCACGAGCTTGTCATTTATCAGTGGCTCTGCTGCGTCTGCTCTTGAATTTCAATGCAGCTTATACAATTTGCCCGACTTTGCATAAAAGAAAACGCCTGCCTGATGCCATCATCGAAACATTTTTAGAGCCCTGCTTATGTGTGTTCCAAGTGGCGATGTTTGCTAAGTCGTGGATATTTTTGGAGCACGCACCGCACTCTCGATTGGCAGGCAATGGATTGAAAGCTGGAGGAGCTACTTCCCCAATCCGCTGGCTCTATATTGACTTGCACATTGTGGCGCTTTGCGGTATTGCGTGGTGCATGCGAAATGCCTGCAAGACAATTCGCCGAAAGAAGCGTCAGTGCCAGAAAAGCCAGGAAATGATGGAACAAAACACAAAAACAATTTTCACTTGCGGTTCGTCTTTGAGCGCATTTCAATTTTCAGTTGTGCTTCTTATTCGCACCACTTTTTGGGCTCCTTGAATCACTTGTGCATCGTCTTTGGCATACCATTCCACAAAATAAGGTATTTCTTTAAGAGTATTTCTTGAGATAGAAACTTAGACAATATATTTCTAGTTTTATTTTTTTGTGAAACACTTGTTCTTTTATTTCCAACGAATAACGCACCAAAAAAGTTTCATTGAAATTGGGCGTTTCTCTTGTTTTTACTTTTGTGCTCACCAATTTTTGTTGCAGCTTTGTTAGGACACCACCCGTTCATTTCAAGACATGCAATTGCTTATTAAGAGTCCTGCGGACCAAGCGGCGTATGCGTAACGTAGACAAGAGAATGTGACACGTAACAGGTGATTTGACCTAGCCAAGCAAAGGCAGACAATGGCAAAAAACTGATAACGATAACTTTATCCCAAGATCTTTTGACATGAGCAAACAAATAACGAAGAAAGCACGCAACAGCCAAAGGAGCAAGGAATGGCAGTGGAATGGAATGGAAATGCAGAGGAAAAAAACTTGGAAAAATACAAAGTGCTGTCATTCATTGTGTACAGCTATTTGCCAAGGCAAGGCAGTTCCACTGACATTCTCCTGTCCCCCACCTTCCCCCACGTTTTGTTTTCCTTGGCCGCCCCGCAAGGACATATGCGTATGTCTGCGTTTGTGGATGTGTCCAAGTCCAAGTCTTTGTGCGTGTGACGTTTTATCTCTGTCACTAAATTGACACTTTAGTTAATGGATTTTGTGTGTGTGAGTGTGCCACTTTTGTGGCGCTTACTTTTTATCTGCGCTTCTTGGATTTGGATTCCTGCCACTGTTGCTCCTTAACATATCAGACCCAGGAGCCAGCAAACACAAACAGGACACGCACTTGCCCGAAACGCTCGTTCGCAAGTGTAAGTGTAAGTACTTTGAATAATAAGAATGCTCACTTTGATGGATGCGCAACAAATCTCTTTAGATTTATCAGCGGAACGATGACAACGCTGCGGATGGGTAATATGTTGTGTACACCGCGTCGAAGGCGTCATGATCCCCATAACAATTGAGGGATTATTCACGTGCTCGTGAACGTTCAAAGCAAACGATTTACCAAGACTTTCGTGTCAAACAGTGTATAGAAGTGTATAAACGTTAGCAAAGGCTCTGTGTCTCGATTTCGGTCAAACAAAATGCCCCGTCGAGTACTGGAAACCTACGGATTTGAACCAGCCAAGCAGCCATGTCTTCGTGAGTCCTTTCACATACTTGCAAACTATGAAGAGTACAACTTATGTACCGCATACAGGCAAGTCAAAATTGGAACCCAAAAGTAAATGCTGCGCTGCCATCAAGAAACAGCCGAAGGAGCAACCTGTTGAGCAGAAGAACCCGCTGCACTTCCTCCACCAGAATACCGATGGGGAACTCGTCGTGCATTGGACTCGTATTAGTGGAAGTACTCAGTCTCCCATCAAGTTGTTGCCTCCTTGGTAGTTGTGTGTATCGCTCATAAGTATTCTGTTTACCATGCTCTCTCGGAATCATGGTCGTATTAACAAAAGTATTGATAATATTTGCAAGTCCAAAATTAAAAACAAAAGCATAGATTTTTAATTTTCACCTACCTGGTCAGTAATACACAACCATTTTGATATTTAGCTGATCAGCAGTCTTAGGTTAGCTAAGCTGTGGCTTGCTCTATGTTTAGCAAAAATAAATATGTTTGTTACCTTTCGGGAACACTTAAATATAAATATAATCAAAACTTTTCCAAAATTGTCATAAAGCTGCCCTTAAGTATTATTTTTGATTGCTAAGCTCCTTTGAAGGCTCTCGGCATGCAGCTTATTTTCAGGATTTTCCAGTTTTTCGAGTGGGAAAAACAAGGAAGAAGACTCCGCTTAAAGTTAAAAAAAGTGAAATACTTAATACCTTCGGCTTATGTGCGGAATTTCGATTCGACCTGGGCCGCGTGCGATAAATACACATGTGTATATCTGTCACACTGTGTCAAGTTTTAAATCGGCTTTCGGGTCGGCCAGCAGCTTCAATTTGACGCAATAATTTATATGTGATTTGGTCGCATTGCGGCGGGTTGTCAGGACGCAGTGCGTCCGGGGCGCAGTTCGGTGGGGGATTTGTAAGTTCTGTTGACAAAATAAGCAAAATAATATATTACAAAAGTTGTGGCACGCGCTTCCGCCGGGATTTGGTTAATCGAATATGCACACAGTGGGATAGGCTTCGAACCGCTCCAATCACTTTTCCCAACCGACCACGACGCATCATCATCATCATCACCAACGTGTGCTGGTCCTTGACAGATTAATTGGCCAAGTGCTCGGGAAAGTTGAGAAGCTCCTTTGGCCGCATTAAATAAATATATGGGCATGTGCTTTATGCAGCACCCAGGTGTTCTCCAAACTGGCCAAAGCCGAAGTGGTAAACTTTCCTCTGAATGTGCCAGCACATGCAAGTTGCCAGTTGCCAGTTGCCAGTGGTGCGCTGCTAGTTGCAACATGCCCATGCAACCGCCACCCACCACTTGGGCGCTGGGCGCGAACTTGGCCCAGCAAACTTTTCCTGTTCGCTTCCGGATTGCTTTAAAGCGACTCTATTTATGCAACTGCCAGACTAGCCACTCACACTTGAAAAAATATAGTTTAAACTTTGGAGGAAGCTGCTACCTTGTGGCCAATGTTATGGGAACTTGAAGGGAAGTCCTTGATTTGACGTAGAACTTTCTCTAATCAGAAGTAATTAGAATACTGATGATACATATTGTACATCGAAATGATATTTAAAATTGAAATAAATATTATTCAGATTTTTTTGGAGTGCAGATTGCTTCCCGAATACGGACCCTTGGTGACCGGGTGCTCATTATGCCCATTGCCGAGGGTATCGCGCTAAGTGGCTCCTGCATTGGGAATGGAAACTAAATGAATGGCCGCTTGAAATGCCTTGAAGCCCAAAGGATTAAATGCTCGCTGCACACACAAAGGCGACGGATTGTGCCACCGCATTGTAAAAACAACTCATTTATCATAAGCGTGCTGCAGTGGGGATGACGATGGTGGTGCTGATGAAGTAGTGGGCTCCTAGGGGCGGGGCAGCGGGATTTCGAGAGCGGACTGGAGCTTACGACAAAAGTAACTGACAACTGCAGATGAAATGTTGAAAGCGCGAACTGAACACACAGCGCAACAATTAATTGTCTCCGCATTCATTTGCCCTTCGCCAAGATGCCAGATGCTATTCTATGGAGGGGAGCTGGAGGGGCTGACGCGATGGGGTCAAGGGGCAGGTGGGCGGGGCGGTCACTTGGTCACGGGTGCGGCAGCAAGTTGGTCCGCGCGGCACGCAATAATCGGCCGGCATTTGCCCTTAATTAATGGTTGAGCGCAAAGTAATAAACGATATTTAAACAGAAATTGCTTTGTTTTTTCTGCTCTGCTTTTGTAATTGAAAGCAGACGGAATTCATATTTTATGTGGCTGTCATAAAACTTTAACAACTATTTTGCCAGCACAAATAAAAACAAACTGAAAACAACAACGTTCCTTTTAATTAACTCAAAACCTTGAGCATGCGATAAAGGCATTGGCCAATAATTACCCTCCCTTAATTAAAATATTTATTATTAAATTAGATAGGGGACAGCAAAAAACTTACCCGATCCAAGCGAAGATAATTCATTTTAATGATGACAGACGCCGACTCAGGGGTCCGTGCGTGTCAGGACAAAAGGCAAGAAAACTAGGACCAAGGATGGGTCCCAGGTGATCGGCTAAAATATAAGAAAAGTGTGGGAAAATGGTGCCTTACTAAGCTTTGAGGCCATAGTATTTTTATGGATTTTTAAATTAATTTCATTCCATTGAGAGATACCCCATTTGGACACCCATCAATCAGCAGACAAGTTAACCCATCGCATCATTTAATTCAGAAATCCAGCTCTTTTCGGCTTGCCACAACATGACCAATCACTTTTACCAGCCACCGCGATCTAATTAATTTGTTGCAAAATAATTTATTAATTAGCATGTCAGTGTCAGAGATTTTTGGACACGGCTTATCATTAAACAAAGGCGAAGCCGGCAGCAGATGGTGGGTGGCGGTGGGATTCCACCGAGAATAGGCACCGGTAAATAGGCAATTAATCTGGCTCAACTGCGGACAGGTGTGTGCGCGAAAAAGCTGCATAGGAAAGCCGGAAAAACGGGCCGGACCGGACCGGTCCGGCCATGTTTCTCTTTCGCCGGACATCGAGGAAGAAAGGACGAGCAAACTGGCGGAGCCAAGTGCGACACAGATGGAGGACAGCCAGCGGGAAATTGAACGAGCAATTATTTATTAATTTAACAGACACGCAATGCACATGGAGTTATCTCGATTCGATTCCTGACATCCGCACCGATTGCCGGCAATTCGAGTTTTCGCAGCGCAGTCGAATGTCAGGCGAGGATGCGGATTCAGATGCAGATTCACAAGCAGTTTCACATGCAATTGCAGTTGCAATCGCAGTCGCTGTCGCAGTGGAGTGCGTGTGTGGCCATTAAGCATTTATGATGTGCATGTCAGCGTCGGGATTCCAGATTCCTGATTCCAGCTCCTGGCAGGACTTGCAGAACTGATTTCCCATGGCGACCTTTCGTGCGCAGGACTTTCCGGCTGGTCGGCTTTAATTCGACCAGCCAGGCTGGCTTAAGAATCATGAGACAATTAATCAATTGCCTTGATAAGTTGCCCTTAATTGGGCAGCTCTCGACGTATCAAGTGATTGCTGACAGCCATTCTCGGGCACATCCTCTTAGAAATTGTATTTAAAAGTAGTCTGCTTTTGGGAATTTAATATAAAACCAACGCTGTATTTTCGGGGCTCAGCTTCTGGCTTTGGTCTCCTTTTCCACATCGCCTGAAGGGCTTGGCATTTTGGCTAGGTTTTAGCAAATTGCAGGGAGGCATTTGCCCCAAGCCGAATTCAACCGAAACCAAAATGAAAACTAAAACGTCGCATTTTCCACTCACATCTGCAGCACTGCATTCAAGTCTCTGGGTCAGCAATTTGCAAAGTTTCTGGCAAGTGAAAATGAAAGCCCTCAGTGTCTGTGCATTGGCGGTGAGTGTGAGTGGGGGGATTTTGCAACGGAAGTGGGTAAATAGTGCAAGGAGGAAATGTACAAATAAATATTTGCAAATGAAAATGAACAAGGAAATGCAAGCGCCATGTGGCAGCGACAAGCGCTAAAACGTTTTCTATATGTGGGCAAGTGTCCGCAACGATAATAAATGCGCCTCCTTGGCCACACAAAAATTTGCAGCAACCCTGATCCAGAAATAGCTCAAAGAAAATTCGTTGGAAAATTCGTGAATTGTTTTACTACAGAACAATGGGCAGGAAATGACGTTTGTGAAAATACACAAAATATTTTTCTCCCGTAGAGCGAAAATATCAAGGCTATGTGTGCTCGCCCGAGTTTGTGGAGTATTTGGATACCTTAAAATTCTATTGATCATTATATTAAAAAGCTTTTCTACCATAAAAGCATGAAAAGTAAAGTCCCATGGGACGCAATCATTCAGAAATGAATAAGCCTGGGCCCAAATCATGATTGAAAATTTAATGCGCAACTTTAAAGCCAAAGATTATCGCCAGTGAATCAAATTAATTCGAGTGCAGGAATTCCAGATAAAAGAGGAGCGAAATATGTAAAGGCAAAAATGCTAACCAACTGAATTATTTTCAAATCATTCTAGGCAAAAGCAATTTGCATCTCAATTGGTGCTCAAAAATCGAGGGGCGACGGCACGAAGGATCTGATGGGAATGGCAATCGAAATGGGTGTGTGCGGCATGGGCATGGGTATGGGTGAAAAAATGTTGCCACAAAGCGGCAATCAGTAACAGTTATAGCGGAAAATAGCTATAATATGAATAGGGCTGATATGAATATCTAGCCCAAAACAGGCAGAAAATTGCAAAAGTGCCTAAAAAGAATCCACAGAATAGGGGCTGCACACATGACTGAAATTAAAATAGCAACAGCAACAGCCGAGCTGATGAGCAGAAGGATATTTGCGGGGCGGCGGGAGCCGAGGTCCTCCGGCAAGTCCTTCGTCCCCGGCAACCGCACAAAAGCAATTTCGATCAGGCACAAAGATAAGGAGCGGATTTGAGCAGAGAGAGAGAGAATGAGAGCCAACGCAGCACATCAGTTACAAAAATGTAGGCTACCCCCTGAAAAACACCCTCGAACATCCTGAAAACCAGACCCACACCTCAACAAAGGACCCGTGGAAGCAAAGCAGATAAAGACGAGCCGAAAAAACGAACAAGCTTGAAGGGCCGGAGTATAAAGCACACAAGGAAGCGCTGCAGGATTCGTGGTTTAGGCCTCTTTTTTGCCCCTTCTTTGCGGCTGCTGTAGGTGCGCTAAAATTATGCAAATCATCGTAATACTTTCCCGGCGCAAAGCAAAGCGGAAGGAAATTGTGTAAAAGCGGCAAGAAGGCTATATGTGCTGCTGCCTTGTCTGTCTGCTGCTTTTGGCAGCCTTTTTGGCAGGCTACAAAGCAAATAATTGCCCCAGAAATTGGGGCCATGCAAACTGTAATGTAATGGAGCCGTTTCGCTTTGAACGTCGTCGCATGTGAAGCCCTAATGATGATATTTCCCGAAAAGAACTCTGAATCAAATAAAGCGCCTGTGTGTTCGGCTGGTGGAAAACAGTAAAATGAAGTGAAATACTTGGAAAGTGTTTGCTCAGGCGACCACAGTCAATGGTGGAAAGCTTAAAGACTCTTGGCCCATAAAAGAGTTTAAGCTGCCGCCCAGCCAAGCATAAAGTGCACACCCCTCTCGCCAGGACTCAGCCCAGCCGCCAGCATCCTTGGTTTCCGCTTCCTGTGGTTTGGTCGAAAAATTTAATAAACGTCAAGCTGAGTGGCAAAGAAGAACGAGGGTCCAAACATTGCACCTGCCGCTGACCGCATTCGGGAATGTTAGTGAAAAGGTGGCACGCCGAAATGCATACTTGTATGGCCGTACACCCGTACGTATACGTATTGTCCACACGAAGCAGCGGCGGCGAGTATGCAATATAGCGTATACGCCCCGTGACACTTTTGGGACAGCTAGCAGCCTTGATCCCCGTGATATCACGGAAACTTCATAAGTCTCTCGCACACGCACACGCCCAAGACCCATCTCTGATTTATGGTCTTTAACTTGGTTAACTTGCCATCGCTCATATGTCCTCGTGGTCTTATAATTGCACTTCTAAACATGAGCCATTTATAAATCTTAGACTTGCTAAACTTTTCCCATTTCCCCAATAATTTCGCGCAACATTAACGAGCTTATTAATCGTTGCCCCCTTATAGTCAGAAACATCAAGCACGTCGCTCGCTCGATTCGGGACACAGGACTCTGATCCTGGGCTGAAGGACGCGTGAAATTGTCACACACAACCACATTTATGTGGGGTTGGGGTTGAGGTCACGGAATTTTATTGCTCCCCCGGTTGGGTGGATGCCTTTTTTGAATAGCGCGACACATTAACTTAATAATTTAGTGGGTGTCGAGTGGGCTGTTATAAATATTTATAAGAGCCGCCCTGAGTGGGCCGTCGATGGCAGGACTAGATCTGCTGCTAAGAGCTACTCCAAACTATCCCATCCGTGCAGAGATTCCCTGGATTCTCAGGCTCAATTGCGCGTAAAAGTCAAATGTCTGTGCCTTTCGCCCAAAATGCTTTCTTGGCACTTGGCAGATTCCAATACACACATGTAAAGTTTGCACGTCCCGGCATACACACACGTATAGGTATCCCATATACATGGCTCTCTAAGTCGACGTTATATATGCGCATGTATTAGTTTTGGCCGCCATTTCTGCATGCCGTACAAACGGAAAAGCTTACAGTCGTTAAGGGATTTATCAGGCAAATATAAATTTATGAAATATTCGCAAGGATGTGCGAGATGCCCGTCTATGGTGGCTACTGCTATTGCACCTTTCCGCAAACAAACCAGAAAATCACACCGTTTTGGCCTGGTTATAGCTACAGCTATAGCTCCAGCCATGCAGCCATATAGATGAGGCAACAAACACAATCTCGGCCACAACACGAGTTGTTGTTGCCTACTGGAATCAATGCTAAACCAAACCAAACCGAACCAAACCGAACTAATGTTATTTGTGGAACAAACAACGATAATGAAATCATGGGGCGCTGGGTAAATGGATAGTGATTCGGTTGGTTCTGGTCAGGTTGTGGCATCGGGCCAATATCTAATTTCATTTACTCTGCCAGGCACATTTGCAATCGTCAAATGGCAGCATATGCACACAAAAGTTGACAATATCCGCATGAGGCCCCCGGCTTAAACATTACCTGGGGAGCCTGATCTGGAAGTAATTAAGCCACCCAGGTGATAATGTAGGCCACACTTTTTCACCTTTAATTTGTTACCCAGTTTAACCAATAATGATGTAATAATATAATTAATTCTGGATCGCTCGTGCAAGTCGATGCAAACAATAAAATTCGAGAATGAATTGCACATATTTTTGAAACAGTTGTGCACACACTTCTCCGATTTCCGAACAATATAAATAGACCTGCAAGCGATTAACTGCCGAGTTGAATCTTTCGGATATGTTGCGAATTCTACTTCTGCTGCTGGCATTCTGTGCCTTGGGTAATAAATAAAAATATGTTCTCGCCAATTGCTGGATGTAAAGTTTATATTCTTAAGCACATGGACAGTGCCGATTCACCAGGGCTCAAGTGGAAGGGACCAACCGCATCTTTATGGTGCGTGGTCGGAACCGCCAGCTGTCCCTGAAGCGAACTGCCAGTTCGGCGGTTGGAGAAACCCTGCAGATGTGGTGCAATCCCCGGGACATAGTGGCCACCACCTGCCAGGCGGGAAGGGTTCCAGCCTTCCGACCACCCCTGCCCATGACCTGCCGTGCTGCTCCGGCGGCCATCACCACACCGGTCCAGGATCGCAGCTGTCCGGCCACCATGTACCGGGTGGGCTACAACGTGGGCAACAACCAGTTCCTGGAGCTCTATCGCGCCTGCTTCGATACGAGAGCTGTGAGGGCTATCTTCGTGGAACACCGAGTGTATGGAAAGCCCTTCTGTAAGTATATATATGTAAGTGTAAGATACATCTCAATTTTTCATATTTGTATCAAATTTTTAGATATCACCCGACCCTGTGTCCAGTTCAGTTCTGATGGGGTGATCAGTGGTGCGGATGAGGCTAGCTATACGGTCCGAAATATCCACGGCACCTTTAGGAGGTTGTTTGGCAACAACCAGAACTATATACCGAACAACCGCGATGTGATCATCAATCGCGGACATCTGGCCGCCTCGGCTGACTTCTTCTTTGGTGACCAATTGTGCGCCACCTTCAAGTATGTGAATGCAGTGCCGCAGTTCAGGAGCATCAACGATGGCAACTGGGAGACCATCGAGCGATTCGTTCGCAATTCGGTGACCGGAAACAACTTTGTGAATGTGCGCACCGGGGCCAGGGGTGTACTCTCGCTGCCATCGGCCAGTGGACCCAAGAATGTCTTCCTAAGTGGCAACAGGAACCCGGTGCCCCAGTGGATGTACAAGATAGTGCGGAACGCCAACAACCAGCCCATCGTGGCCTTCCTCACCCTGAACAACATCTACGCCCGCCAACGTCCAGCTGCTCCCAACTTTTGTCAGCCCGTGAATTGCCCAGTGGCATTGGCCAACACGGCACAGGCTGGCTTTTCGTTCTGCTGCAACCCCGCCACTTTCAGGCCCTAATTGGGTGTCTTTCTCAATACAAAAAACCTTTGAGCCTTACAAATATGAGTCATTTTATTACTATGATCTTTATGCTGGCTGGGTTTTTAATATAACATAACATTCAAACATGGTAAACTTGCGATAATTTAAACTGAAATTAAAAGTATATTATTTCGGCTTCAGGTCGCAAATCAATTTTCATTTTCATAAATCGTAAATGCTTGCGTGGCAGTTTAAAACGCGTGCGAACACTTCGAATTCATGGCTCATTCGGAATGGACTCGAGACGTCAGTTTTAATGGTCATTCAGCGGCTTCTCATAAATTTATCCCCCCGGGCCGCCACTGCCACTGCCGCCCGCTTTTCTCCCATTTAAATTCAAGCTGCGATTGTGGCGAAGGGCAAACGCTTTTCAATGCGTGCGAGTGCAATAAAGGCAGGCGGCCATGGCAATTGCTTGGCCGGGGGTTGCGCCTAAAAGTAGACATTAAATAAATTATTCAGCAGGGCATGGCTGTTTGTGTCTGTGCGGCTTTTAAATACGCACGCCTGCGAAATTGTTTTGTGCGTGTGCTGCCGGAATGGAGCTGATGGATATCCTGGGTGGATAATGGAGCCGCGAGGCCGGGGGGCCGGGGACACTGGGAGCTCATAAAAGTGCAGAATAAATTTAGCAACCCGGACATGCGTTCAACTGGGCTCTCATAAAACCTAACGGTTGTAATTGTGCTGTAAACACGCAACTCAATGGCGTTGTGAATGGGCTGAGCACTTGCACCACCCAACATGCCGGGCACCCACATTCTGACCATTTCTATGCATCCTTTCTGCACTGCGGCACAATTTAATTTATGCCCCGTTTTGTGGCCGGCTTGTTGATTTTGCTGCCCCTTTTACTTTTATTTATATTTTTATTGACCATTACAATTCTACACAAGCATGGGGGCAGAGTTCCTCACACCAACCGCACGATTTGAGTCACAAATTTTATATGGCATAATTCGGTTCGCCCCTGTGAGCATGCATTAAAAGTGCCCAAATAGCGCCAAATTGCTCGTAAGCAGCGGAAATTGCGTTACGCCCACTTCAAATCCAGACGGACGGAAATCAGACAAAAGCCTAGCATACTTTACCCAGCATTAACCATTTCGCAACATGGCCATTAAAACACATAGCCACTTAGACAACTCCCAAACATTTGGGCACAGAAAGCATTTCAATGACCAGACAACAACTGACAGACGAATAAAACACGGCCATTATGCAGCCTCTGTCTGGCATGGATTTTGTAAAAGTTGAACCTTGCTTTCGGCCACAAAAATCTATGGAAATCACTGGCTAACTAACCACAACACCTCTTCCCAGGAAAGTGCCATCAAATTCCCAATAAAACACCTATCCATATGCACCACTAATGGCCAACTATGCTTAGCCATGCATAAACTCTATATATTTCCTTCTAAGCCAGTTCCTGTTACTGAATAGCTTTCGAAAATAAATTTCATCGGCAGTCAGGAAAAATATGCACCAATTACCACGCATTTTCCAAGTGGAAAATGTGCCTGAGTGCAGAGCCGTCCAGAATAGTGAAAAGTAATAAAATCGCTTTTTCATGTATGCCTATGGCCAAGTATGCCTATGGCCAAAAATAGTCTGTTGTCTGAATGCAGACACGTGCCCACGAGCCTGGCCAGAACAAAGGGCCAGGCCAGAAAAGCCGGCCTAAACGGTATATAAGCACCAGTGGCTCAACTCATTGATCAACAAGCACGATGGAAGTGAAACAACTGCTCCTAATCATAGCCATTGGACTGGGATTGGGTGAGAAAACATAGATATAAACCACTTATAACCTGGTGATCCTAAATGAAATTAACATTAATAAGGAATCCTACCCTAATGCAGCAAATAACTAACTTGCCTTTCCCATTCCAGCGCTCCTGTCCCATGCGGACTGCCCGCTCTCCAGAGCAATGATCGAGGGCACAAATAGGATCTTTACGAACCGCAATGCCGCCGGCCAGTACGAGCTGAAGCGTCTGCAGAGGGTCCGCACCAACGAGGTGCTCCACATGATCTGCCAGCCTAACGACATTGTGCAGACGACCTGTCAGCGGACGCACAACAACTTCAGCAGGCCATTCCCAATGCGCTGCCAAAGACCACTGGCTGCCTCGGCCACGGCAGTTACAGATACCTCCTGTCCAGCTACCATGTACTCCGTGGGCTATACCATCAACAATCGGCGTTTGGAGCTCTACCGCGCCTGCTACGATCGCAATGGAGTTCGGGCCAGGTTCACTACCCACTCCGTTTACCACAAGACCTTCTGTAAGTTCCTCCTTCTGATTGTTAGCATAGAATTCAATGGGTTTGTTTCCCCCACGTTGCAGTTCCTCAACGACCATGTGTGGATTTCTCCAGGGACGGCGTGCTCAGCGAGGCCGATACCCAAAGCTTCCTGCCTCGCAACATTTACCGTGCATTCCGCACCATCTTCGGCAATAACCAGAGGTATATTCCCAACGAACGCGATGTGATCATCAATCGGGGACATCTGACCCCATCGGGAGACTACCTCTATGGAGACCAGATGTGCGCCACCTTCAAGTACGTCAATGTGGCACCCATGTTTAAGAGCATCAACGATCGCAATTGGGAGACCATCGAGCGGTGGATTCGAACTCGCATAAGTGCTGGCGGATCCCTGAGGATCAAGACCGGGACTAATGGTGATCTGCTCCTTCCTGACAATCGGAGACGCCAGCGTCGCATTATCCTGGGCGCCGGCACCAAGAACATAATGCCCCTGTGGCTCTACAAGGTGGTCCGCACCTCCTCCAATGCACCGCACAGTGTTTTTATCACCCTGAACAACATCTTCGCCAGAACTCGACCTCCGGCTCCAGCTTTCTGCACCAGCATCACCTGCCCCATGGCCCTGGAGAGTGTGGCAGCTGCTGGATGGACTTACTGTTGCAATGCCACCACTTTCGCCCTTTAAATCCACGCGCCATAACAATAAATATATCTCATATCAGCAAAACAAAGCGGCGCTTTAATGTATTCCAGTGACTTTTTGTCACTTAAGAGAGACCTTTGCTTTCAATTTTGATTTTACCAGGTCCTTATCATTTTTCCACTGAGTCACGTAAGCTTAGCCCCATCACATGATGAAATCCTGCTTAAAGATTGCCCCGACGAACGGTTTCAAGTGCGGAATCTTATTTTATTATTCCCTGCTGCACCTAAGATTCAATTTTAGATAGGTTTTTATGAGTGCTGCTGACAAAATGCAAGCCACATAAAGTTCATTGGATGCAGCTGGAAAGCTCGCAGGAAAAGGAAGGGCGACTCCTTTGTTATTAAACGTGCGCTTGTAAACAACCCACGCGATGATAAGCGCAGATAAGTCCGACTGAAAGGAGCAGAAACAGAGGTGAGCTCGGATGGCTTCCACCTTTCCATCCGCCCTTTGAACCTAGAAAAAGCCCACGGCAAGGTACCCATGCCGCTTATCACCGATGACCCGTGAGGCGCCTTGATGAATGTCTGGATTCTTTAGAGCTAGATTTATAGGAAAAGCTCTAGCATGAGCACTTTGGATTGGTCAGGTCTAATCTCGATCTCCAGTTCCAGCTGAGAAGATGATCACGCTGAAGTATCTGTATCTGTGTTTCTGCGAGTAAATTTTGTAGATGCAATCACTAGTTACGATTACCTTCAGTTCTAGCTACTGCAAACAAAAGAAAAATAAACAATATTTCTGTTATTTCGATTCGAAACTAATAAGAAAAAACTACGCAATCCGATCATCGAACATTCTCAGAGTTAATTTACAATTAATTTATAATTTTAATTTTTAATATATAGAAAAATCTATAAATAAAATTGGAATACGTTGTCTGATCTATTGGGGAACTTACCAATTATCGTAAATCTTGTTTCACCGAGTAACATGATTAAAAAAAGATATCCCTAAAATGCAGTCAATGATGTAATCATTAAACCTATTATGCAAGTAAAGGAGGATAAATATAGATAAATATATATACAACATTTTAATCATCTTTGATATCACACGTGCAAATGCAATACATCTTGTCGGTTTTATCTTTTACACACGTGGAATCATCTTCATAGCTGTCCAACCGACTAATGCTAGGTACATCCACCTCCACGGAATCTGTAACATTATTGAAGATAACGGTGGCTCGAAAGTCGGCGGAGTTCTGCTTCACCTTGAACATGGTGCGATAGGTGCCCACCTCCACACGGTGCTCATCGTCGTGGAAGTTCTGGTCTAGCTCGACTTTCATCTCTGTCGAGTGAATATAGCTGAGCGTGAGTTCCGAGCAAATCTCACTAAGATTCCTGCCGGCCAGATACTCGTTGATCCGACCGATCACCTTGGGGGCAATGCTCTTCGCCCATTGCGTATCCAGTCTTTTATAAGGCACACAGGTGCAGAAGTGCTCTGGTATTCCGGCATCCTCACACGACCTCGTCTCATCTACGGGATAAAATAGGGATTGGCACTTGGGACAGTCGGCCGCCTTGGGCAATATTTGACCATCTGGAGTGCCGCCCAGTTCGATGATGTGTTTCAGGGTGTTGTGCAGATCGTAGTTGGATGTAAGCCGATTCCGATTCAGCTCAAGGACCCTGGCGTATTCCGGATACTGAGCCCGGAACCAAGGCGGCAAATAGATAAACATAGAGGGAAGACGCTCTTCTAGAAATCCACTGGGCAGGGACATGATTCTGCCATAGCGTGAGCCATGATCCGAGAGGAACACCATAATACTCTGGTCGAACACACCATCGGCCTCGAAGTCCAGAAGGTACTTAAGCACATAGTCCTCCATTTTCGAGGGCATCTGGAAGCTGTCGTGGCTGAAACTGTTTGACCAGAACAGACCCCAAATGGGTCGCTCATACACGAAACGGTTGGCAAAATTTCTGGCCATGTCGTAGACGTAACTGCTCGTGATCCGCCGGCCGATGCAGTACCTCATCGAGCAGTCACTGCATTTCCAGGTGTTCAGGCCCGATTCAACGGCCTTCTGAAAGGGCCTTAAGTAGAAGTCGGTAGGCTGCTCCAGGAAGCCCGGTTTCAGGTAGTTGAATGTATTCATGCCAGTCTCATCCTCAGCATAGGCTGTGAGGTAGCTGGCATTCCGGAAGTAGTGCCATATAAAAGGGGTCCTATCTAGACATCCATCTTCGTGCCAGTTGCACACCCTCTCAATGGCCGACTCAGGATTGTAGCCTGTCAAAATGGCCAACAGATTGGGGAAGGTGTTGTCGCCTATCTACACATGATATAATCCATATTTAGTCCTCGGCTATAAATCCCGCTTTCTTTACCCACCTTGTTGTATCCTTGCTGCTCGAACCACCCGTCCCTCGTTAGGAACTTATAGACCTTCGGCATAGTTCTACGCAAATTGATCCGCGAAAGGCTGTCTATGCCGAACATAAGGACACTTGGCTTCCTTTTGGACGGTTCCAGCGAGAGTCCTTCGGGTGGTGGCCTATATTGGATGAGGTTATAAGCATCGCTCTGCAAAATGTCCGACTCGTTGCCGAGACGATGGCAGGCCAAGATCAGGCCCTGAACATGGAGCGGCACCTCGTAGTTCTGAGTGAAGTATTTTCGCTCCACTCTGAAAAGTATGAAATTAATAGGGAGTTGGTCATAAGAAACATATCAAGCCAGATATTACTTATCATAACTGTCGTGCTCACGGATCCGCGTTATCTCCTGATAATAGCAATTGTACTCCCCCCGATGGGAGTTGAGAATAATGGAGGCCAACGACTCATTGATGAAGAGCATATATCGCTGCCGACTGATGTCAAAGATCGGAGTAACCAGTGCGGTTTCGTTGGAGCAGGTCTCAAAGTGCTCGGGCTGGAAAATGGCCATTGCATCTGAGGTGAAGGGATCAACATAGGGGATCTTGCACTTGACGGACTCCACAAAATATGCGGGTCGGACTTCGTCCTGCACTTTTCGATCTTCTTCAGCAGGAAGGAAGTCGGAATTGGAGTCATCCGATCCTGTGACTTCTAAAGCTTTGGGCTTTTCCGATAATTTCTTATATTTAGTGTTTGCATTTTGGGTTTTAATGCCGAGTATTACGATTATTGCAATTAGGCAGAAGCAGAGCCATTTATGAATTGGTCGCATTAGGGTTATCATGACTGTTTAGCCAGCGATAGTTACTCACAAACTGTTCAGACCAGCCGGAATGTCTTGCCATTTAGATAGCTTCCTCCATCACCACAGTGTAGATGCTCTTATCGCTTTACCGTTAAGCAAAGTAAGTTGTTTCATTGTTTTTAAAAATAAAACTTTTAATTTCCGGAAATATTCATTTAGTTAATGCTGTAGTCGAGTTCGCCGACTATTCCCGTTACTCTGCTAGGAAAAGTAAGAACGCAAAATTTCATTTTGCGGAGCCCATCGAAAAGACTGAAGCAACGACGGTATGTTGAGCTTTTTAGTCGCATTCGGAAACTCCGTCCCGATGCACCGATGATTCTCCTGCTAAGCAAGTTCCACGCCAATTTCGTATGGTAGTTAAACCGTGACCTTCTGTTAATAAGAGATATGTACAAAATAAGTGTGCCGACGTAATCCCTGCACCTATTTTCTATTTTTTCCTATTTACTTTTATCACTGGAGGATGTAGGCTCGACTGCACTTCTATGACGCCTGGATGTGACGCCGAGACACAACTGGCGGTAACCCCAAGTTGATCGAGTGTGGATCGTCAGATAAAGCTGACGAGAACCTATGGTGAGAATAATGCCCCCACATCTTCCACAACAAACTCACTCCTAGATGGCGACACCATGCCTACGACACTCGGCCAACTACAAGCGAATATATTTAATATTTTACACTATCTTAACTACGATCTCAGAACACAAGAACTTTGTAATTTAAACGATGTGGTTTTGTACAAATTTTTACATTCACTGCTTGAATTAAAGCGGCTTGAATTTAATTTTACACCTTGTTAGTCAAATGGATTGTGTCATTGCTAAAACGGGAAACATTGGGAAAATTTGGTTTGACTGTAAACACATATACAAAAAATTAATATTACGAATATAGCTAGCACTAAATTTAATACAAAATCTACAATTTGTCAACATTAATGTCCAAATAAGAAAAAACAGTCGCCCTCCAAGCGTTGTTAGCCATAATTTTTGTTACGAACATGTAGTTACCCCTGGGAATTGGAACAATTGAGAACATCTTGTCATCCAAAACGAAATCCTTGAGTATGATGTCGTGCTGTGAGATAGAAAAATTAGAAGAAAACCATTGAAGGAAAATTTTCGAAACGTAACTTACGTTGAACGGACAAGAGTGATTAGCATTGCTGAAGGGCCGTAGTGCCCCATAAAAGTAGAAGAATACATTTGACGGATTCGGATGCTTTATGATGTGGCAAAAATCCACGGTAGTATTAAATAGAAATGGATGGTAGCCGGACAATCTTTTCCACACACTGAAATTGACATGTACCGCCTTCACTGGTATCTTCTTTACTTTATAGTAAACGTTAGCTCCAATAATTCCCCGACCCAGGACCTTCAATCGACACTCTTTTATTTCACCAAAGGATTTATCCTGATTCTCGCACTTTATGTTTGTGTGTCGAGTTGTGGGTATTCCGTGTACCAGAGCACCGAAAACCCACATCATAGCAACTATAAGTGGGATGTTCATATCGTTGAAGTTCACAATGTACTAATTACAAAAATAGCTGTCGCGACTATTTAAATCTATAATCAAAAATCAATTAGTATTGCTAGCTTGGTTGTAAGCTTTGTACATCAGGCGATCTAAACGGTGTTTAATTTTTAAATTCCGTTTTAAATTAACCAAATATTTTGTCTTTGATAAGATCTTTAATGTTTTTTAACAAAGAGAAGCAAGATCTATAAGATTCAAAATAACATAACTTAACTTTTTCAAAAAACAGCGAATAAAACCACCTTAGCCGCGTTGCCCTTCGCCTAGCGGAGTTCGACCAACCATAAAGCACTGTTTGCTCAGGAGACTATTTATAATATTATCGCAACCCGGGCTAGTTATATTTTTCTTTTCATTTATCGAGTATATAGGAACATATATTAAATCCAAATAAAGAATTGTGACATCTTGCTTAGTGGCCCAGTGTAAACGGTTATCGATAGCTCGCGGTAGTGTGAATACGCTGCGAACGCGTTTGTGAGCTCGTGAGAATATCTGGATTTTTTAGGGCATTCAGTTGCGCATTTGGGGGATTTTCGTATTAACTGCAGCAAACACCCTGCGCGTTTCGATTCGATTGGTTCTTGAAATGGTAAAATGCGGCTGGGCCGTCGAAAAAATTGAGAAAAATAAATCGCGTCGAGTGTGGGACGCGAACGGAATAGCCGTGAAAATACCGAGTTAAATGTGTGTGATCGAAACTTTCCTCCGAAAAGGATCTACAATCGAAACGGAAGGGAAAACGCAGCGCAAGACATCCTTGCCCACGCAGGATAGCTGTGTGAAGAAGACGCGACGATTGGTCAAGAGGGAGGGGGGAGCACAAACAGGATAAGCAGTGGCAGAAGAAGAAGCAGAAGGCGGAGCCGCATCTGCCGCAGTCAAAACAAGAGAGGAAGTGCAACAAAAGCGAGATAAAAGTGCATTCAGCTGGGGGAAATGTGAAATGTGAACGATGTTGCAACGTCGCGCTGCTTGCATCGCCAAGTAAAAGCAGAGTCAGAAGCACAAGCAGAAGAAAAGCAAAACCAAAGCAAAGCCAGAACAAACAAAATACACAAAGTGAGAGAGGAGAGAAAGAGAGCGGGAGTGTTTGGTGTATCTGTGTGCAGTGCGTTCGCGTGTGCGCTTGTGTGTGCGTGTTACTTTGCTCACAACAAATTATCGTTTAATTTGCTTCGATTTTGGACCAACAACAAGCAGTGCGAAAGGGGATGTCCTTTCCACCACCACCACTATTACCACCCCCTGCTCCCTAAGGTCATAGGCCACCAGCCAGGAGGTGAGTAAATCAAGTTGTTTAAATTTTGTTACCCAAAACTGTTTCGGACCTAACGATAACAAACTGATGAGTTGACCTCGCTGCACGCCGCGTAGGAAACGAATGCCAAATTTAACCAAAATAATAAAACACGTTTGCCAACGCCAGCAGCGGCGACAACAACAGCAACAACCCATGTCCAATTAAAGTTGCAGTAGGGAAAAAAAGAATGAAAAAAAACCGGCATGCCGGCTGCTGGAATTCAGAACTACTCAAAGTTAAACGAGCCAAGTAACAGCAGAAACAACAAAAACCGCACACCAGCTACAGTGGAACCTCGCAAAGAAGGGCAAAAAACAGTCGTCTTAAAACTTAAGATTTTATCCAATAGATACACCTTCGCATTTGAAGATACATCCTGAGATTAGTATATATCTAGAAAAACAATTTGGTTTTCAAGAAACATTAGTAAAGAAAATTGTTTTAAAATATGTAATTGGGTAATCCATATTGGGAAATTATTTCTCAGTTCTCAACTTAGTTTAGTCAGATTATTTCTTACTTTATCTCAAAACAGCTCGGGTTACAAAGGTACCACTGTACAAAGGGTACACAAGTCGCGTGAGTGTTGGTGCTCCTTTGTGGGTGTGCGTGTGTTTTGGTTAGCAATACTACACCAACTCGCGGCGCACTTTAAATATTTTGCCCAACTACACAGAGAATTGTGCTTGGGCTGCGGTTTTTTCTGCGCCGCCAACTTTTTGAAATGAAAATAATCATAATCAAGGGCTGGGCGCAGAAGTGGGAGGCTTTCAACAATGCTACACCCACTCGAATCCTGCAGCACTACCCCCTCCCCATTCTCTACACACTTACTTGATTTTTTTTCTCTGGAAAGCCAGAATGTATGAATGAGTTAATCAGAGAGAGCAGAGGCAAAGCGCCAAAAGGCAACAGTCAGTAGACGCATCGTCTGCCCAGTTCACTGGCTGCCATCGCCATCATCAGCAAACAACCAAACAACACACAAAACGCAAAAAACAATTGCTCTAAAGTTTCACTAGAATCTGCAATGAATCAGAAGGGAAAACCAGGAAGAGGGGCCAGCTGAATGTGCTGGCTATAAACTGTAAAAGTAATACCCTATTTCAGTTCGGAGTTATACATTCATATAATTTATTACAGTATTCTAAAGATAAAACAGTATAACAGATGATTGTAATAAAAGCTAGAATAGAAAGTACCAAAGCCAACAAATTAGAAACAGGTAGTATTATATTGCATAAGCTCATGCCTAGAGTACGTTCCAGCTAAGTGACCCATTCGGTTCGGAGTGTATCAAATGCCATGACAAAGATCCCGACGATGAGTCTGCTGTAAATTGCGATGGCATTCTGCGCTTAACGGGTTTTTTGTTTGTTACATTTTTCGACATTTGCGCCATTGACGTAATTGTTAGACCCGGCCCAGACACACAACTCAACTGAACCGTCAGCAGTCCGTCTGACACCGCCACTCCAGAGATCCCGAGCTGCAGAATAACCATTCCCAGAGTTCCCAGCTCCATGGCCATTTGAATACCCACTCCCATTTCCATTTGGAACCGTCGCTCCCGTCTGCGCCTTTTTCAAGCTCAAGAGCAAAGTCGGCTTTGCCTTGGTCTTTTCATGAATTTGCATTTGCGGCGTCCGGGAAAATGCTCGTATTTTCAGCGGGTATTTTTCATAATTTTCTGCTCGCGCTCTCCGATTTTTCCAGCACATTTTCCCTTTTGGCTCGCCCGGGCCGGCACACGGTTCGTTGCACTTTTGTCAAGCTTTTGGCAACGTTTTCGGCTGTATTTTCGTGTTATTGTCGGAATCGCATAGAAGAAATGAATGGTCTGATAAATACTGGATGCCTAGTAAACCCAGCAGACCAAACAGCGCACCAAACCGCCGCTGACTGCCAATTTGGGCGGACCACGAGCAATTAAAATTTAATTTGCCCAAAAACTCGAGCACATAAACCGCAGTATTAAAATTTAACAACTCAGCAGGTCCTGCGGCCAAACTGCCTACTGACTGGGGCCCACTTTAGAGCCCAACACTTTGGATCCCAGATCCCAGCACAAATTAATTGAATTGAGACACATTTGCGAGTGGCCGCAGAAAAAAAAATTATTTCGGGAACGATTCTTGTGGGCGGCGTTGGCACATCAAATACATTTATAATTTTATTAGGCGACTTTTTCCCATTCAGCAGAATGACGGGGAAATGGAAGGTCCTTGGCAGTTAATGTTCCGAACTCACGCACTCCATGACAAGCGCAGAGGATACACTGAGAACAATATTGGAAATGGCTTTCCTTTACAATATTTATTTGTTATTGCAAGTTTCTTAAATGCCCCCTTATCTTGGGTCTTCAAGTTTCAATCACAAACAACTTTGTAAAGGATACTGTTCACACATGAACACGAATATATTTAAAGACTTACAATTTTGGGCTCCGTTCATATCTTATGTAAATGAATCGAGAGCGATAAATTATATTTAGGATTTTGTTATCTAAGGCGACATGGGTGCATTGCTCAAAAACATGTGCACACCACATGAGTCAGTCACTTGAGATCGTTCCCCGCCTCCTAAAATAGTCCCTTAGTGGGAGACCACAGATAAGGTCCTCGCCGCTCAAGATAGGCAGATGTGCCCGAGCGTGGGACCTCGATAAGGCAGGGACTATTTACTTAGGCCTCTGCGTAGGCCATTTACTTTAAGATGCGATTCTCATGTCACCTATTTAAACCGAAGATATTTCCAAATAAAAGCAGTTTCTTACAAAAACTCAACGAGTAAAGTCTTCTTATTTGGGATTTTACATTTGGTCAATCGAGCCTTTAATCGACTCTGCAGTTTCCCCCTACCAAAGGTAAGGAACTCAGAGAAAGGCCAGCTCCTTTAAGCATCTTACAGCTAAAGGTAGCAAAAATAAGTGACTCTTGTTTCCCCCTACCAAAGGTAAGGAACAGAGTATAAATATAAAAAGCAAAAAGATACAAAAGAATCTTTTATGTTTTAAAACAAGCACCTTATAGTCTATAGCTAAAGGTTGCTTTGTGTACCATTATAAATTGTGGTAAGGCGTGCTTGAGGCCATACATCAGCAATTGTGAAATTAAAAAGTGCATAACAAAAGTGCCTTATAAATGCTCTAATAGCATTAAATCAGCTCATAAATAGAGTGCAGTGTATATGCCATAAGAGCATAAATTAAATAAAAAGTGCCTGAAAACAGTGCCTTATAAATGCTCTAATAGCATTAAATCAGCTCATAAATAGAGTGCAGTGTATATGCCAAAAGAGCATAAATGCCGAAATAAATGGCTAAAAAACAAAAAAATCTGACTGGACTACAAAAATAATAAAACGTGCCAAAAAAAAAAAAAAAAAAAAAAAAAAAAAAAAAAAAAAAAAAAAATCATCTTTAAACATCAAAGGAGCCTCTACCAGCAGCAGAAGCAGCAACAACAGCAGCAGCAGAAGCAGCAACAGCAGTAGCAACAGCAGCAACAACAGCAGCAACAGCAGCAGCAACAACAACGACATCAGCTAAGTCAAAACAAGAATTTTCTGTTTATCCAAACACACATATATATATAAATACATATAAAATACATATACACGTACTATATATATTAAGAAATTACAAAAAATTTTCAAAATGATGTCAGAAAAGACTATTCAATTCCTTAAGAAGCAGTCCGAAATTATTTTGGAAATTAGAAAGTTGGAAGTAAAACCAACATTAACAGATGTAGAAATTCTAAAATTAAATGAGCTTCAAAAATGTTTCATTGCTAATCATAGCAATTTGTTAAAGATCGGCGTTGTCGATCATGAATATTTTAACGCGAAGCAGTATGATTTAATAATGATGGTGTTAGAAAAAATTAAAAATAAAAATGAAAAAATTAAGGGCGAGTCGGTAGAAAACACTTTCCCTAAATCAAACACTGTCCCTAAATCAAACCCTCCCCCTACATTAAACCTTGAAATGTGTGGTCACCCTGAAAAAGAGGGTATAGCACAAAACAACGCTTTAAAAGTAGAGCAGGCATTTCGAAATAATGTTGGCCAATTTCGAGTATATCTAGAAGATACGTCTAAACTAATAGACAGTAGTCCAGATTTCCTTAAAATAAGGAAAAATAAAATTGAATTTTTATGGCATAAAATAGATAACCTGATTGAACAGGTGAATAGTCATTTTGAGAGCTCGCTATTCGAAGAAGAAATTAGCGAACTTGAATTTGACAAACAAAATATTCTTACAGCCATTAATAGTCGACTCAGTGGCACAATAAATAAAGCTGAAATGTCGACGGTTGTTAAGGCGGAGGAGTTACCAACCCTGCCTAAAATACAGATTCCCACTTTCTTTGGTGATTCCAAAGAATGGGATCTTTTTAATGAACTCTTTACAGAGCTCATACATGTGAGAGAGGATCTCAGTCCTTCTCTCAAATTTAATTATCTAAAGTCAGCATTAAAAGGAGAAGCCAGAAATATGGTTACTCATTTACTGCTCGGCTCTGGAGAAAATTATGAAGCCACTTGGGAGTTTTTGACCAAGCGATATGAGAATAAAAGAAACATATTCTCAGATCATATGAATAGGCTTATGGATATGCCAAATTTAAATTTAGAATCCAATAAGCAAATAAAGACATTTATTGACACGATTAACGAGTCAATTTATATTATAAAATTAAAGGCACAATTACCAGAAGATGTGGATGCAATTTTCGCTCACATAATTCTTCGGAAATTCAATAAAGAATCACTCAATTTATATGAAAGCCATGTTAAAAAGACAAAAGAAATACAGGCACTTTCTGATGTCATGGACTTTTTAGAGCAAAGGCTCAATTCTATATCATCATTCTCACAGGAAGTAAAACCTGTAAAGAAAATGATTAATAATAACAAGAATAAAAATTATAGTGACAATTGTGCATATTGCAAACTACCAGGGCATTATTTAATTCAATGCCATAAATTTAAAATAATGAATCCAGCAGAACGGTCTGACTGGGTAAGAAAAAATGGGATTTGCCTAAGATGTCTGAGGCATCCGTTTGGTAAAAAATGTATAAGCGAGCAGCTTTGTTCGACTTGTCGTAAACCTCACCACACGTTACTTCACTTTGCAGGTCATAATCCAGAAAAAGTGAATACGTGTAGAACAACAGGTCAAGCCTTGTTGGCCACGGCCTTGATTCAAGTAAAGTCGAGGTATGGAGGCTTTGAACAATTAAGAGCATTGATTGATAGTGGCGCTCAAAGCACAATTATTTCAGAAGAGTCTGCACAGATTCTAAAATTGAAAAAATTTCGGTCTCATACTGAAATAAGTGGAGTATCTTCCACAGGAACGTGCATCTCCAAGCACAAAGCGGTTATTTCGATAAGAAATTCTCCGAAAAATTTAGAAATTGAAGCAATTATTCTCCCAAAACTTATGAAGGCACTTCCAGTCAACACGATTAATGTTGATCAGAAAAAATGGAAGAACTTTAGATTAGCCGACCCCGATTTTAATAAACCGGGTCGCATTGATCTAATCATTGGAGCAGACGTATATACTCACATTCTGCAAAATGGAGTTATAAAAATAGACGGTCTCCTTGGGCAAAAAACTGATTTCGGGTGGATAGTTTCTGGATGTAAAAAATCCAAAGGAAAAGAAACCATTGTAGCCACAACAATAGAAATAAAAGAGTTAGATCGCTACTGGGAAGTGGAAGAAGAAGAAAAAGATGATATCGAGTCTGAAATCTGTGAAAATAAATTTATCAAAACGACAAAAAAAGATTCAGATGGGCGATACATTGTGTCAATTCCATTCAAGGAGGATGTCACCTTAGGAGATTCAAAGAAACAAGCGATAGCTCGTTACATGAATCTGGAGAAAAAACTAAAAAGAAATGAAAAACTTAAGGTTGACTACACTAAATTCATGAATGAATACATGGATTTAGGACACATGATTGAAGTGAGTGATGAAGGCAAATATTTTTTACCGCACCAGGCAGTGATTAGAGATTCAAGCCTTACGACCAAATTGAGAGTAGTTTTTGATGCTTCAGCAAAAACTACGAATAACAAAAGTTTGAACGACATAATGTGGGTTGGGCCACGAGTTCAAAAAGATATTTTTGACATTATTATTAAATGGAGAAAATGGGAATTTGTTGTTTCGGCAGACATTGAAAAGATGTACCGACAAATTAAAATAGATAATGATGATCAAAAATATCAATATATTTTATGGAGAAATTCTCCAAAAGAAAAAATTAAAACATATAAATTAACCACAGTCACTTACGGAACTGCATCTGCACCATATTTGGCTACCAGGGTTCTGGTAGATATTGCAGATAAATGTAAAAACCAAGTTATTAGTGCAATAATTAGGAATGATTTCTATATGGATGACCTAATGACTGGAGCTGATTCGGTAGAAGAAGCTAATAAATTAATAACATTAATTCTCCATGAATTGCAGAAAGTTGGATTCAACTTAAGGAAATGGATTTCCAACAATTCCAAAATATTAACCACTGTGGAGGACACAGGGGACAATAAGGTTCTCAATATTATCGAAAATGAATGTGTTAAAACTTTAGGACTAAAATGGGAACCTCAAAATGATTTATTTAAGTTCAGCGTAAATTGTAATGATGAATCAAAAAATATAAATAAGCGCGTTGTGTTATCAACGCTAGCAAAAATATTTGATCCGTTAGGATGGTTGGCACCAGTCACGGTTTCAGGAAAACTTTTTATTCAAAAACTTTGGATAAATAAAAGTGAATGGGATCAGGAATTATCCATAGAAGATAAAAATTATTGGGAAAAATATAAAGAAAATTTATTATTGTTAGAGAATATTCGAATCCCAAGGTGGATTAATTCAAACAGTTCTTCAGTCATTCAGATTCACGGATTTGCGGACGCCTCCGAAAAAGCATATGCTGCAGTAGTCTATGCTAAAGTAGGACCTCATGTTAATATAATAGCTAGCAAAAGTAGAGTCAACCCTATAAAAAATAGGAAGACAATTCCCAAACTCGAGCTGTGTGCAGCTCACCTGCTTAGTGAATTAATCCAAAGACTAAAAGGATCAATTGACAATATAATGGAGATCTATGCTTGGAGTGATTCCACGATTACCTTAGCATGGATTAACAGTGGTCAAAGTAAGATCAAATTTATAAAAAGAAGAACGGATGACATTCGGAAATTAAAAAATACTGAATGGAATCATGTTAAGTCAGAGGATAATCCAGCAGATTTAGCATCCAGGGGAGTGGATTCTAACCAGTTGATCAACTGTGATTTTTGGTGGAAAGGTCCGAAATGGCTAGCAGACCCAAAAGAACTTTGGCCTCGGCAGCAGTCTGTAGAAGAACCTGTCTTAATAAATACGGTATTAAATGACAAAATAGATGATCCTATTTACGAATTAATAGAAAGGTATTCCAGTATAGAAAAACTTATACGTATAATAGCATACATAAATAGATTCGTGCAGATGAAAACAAGAAATAAAGCCTATTCATCAATTATTTCAGTAAAGGAGATAAGAATAGCGGAAACAGTTGTTATTAAGAAACAACAAGAATACCAGTTTAGGCAAGAGATAAAGTGCCTTAAAATCAAAAAGGAAATCAAGACAAATAATAAAATATTGTCATTGAATCCATTTTTGGACAAGGATGGGGTTCTAAGAGTTGGAGGAAGATTGCAAAATTCCAATGCAGAATTTAATGTTAAACATCCAATCATTTTAGAAAAATGCCACCTAACAAGCTTATTAATAAAAAATGCTCATAAGGAAACATTGCATGGAGGGATAAACCTAATGCGAAACTATATCCAAAGAAAGTATTGGATTTTCGGGTTGAAAAATTCGTTGAAAAAGTATTTAAGAGAATGTGTAACGTGTGCAAGGTATAAACAAAATACAGCTCAGCAAATAATGGGTAACTTGCCAAAATATAGAGTGACGATGACATTCCCGTTTCTTAATACTGGAATAGATTACGCAGGTCCTTATTATGTTAAATGTTCAAAAAATCGTGGCCAAAAAACATTTAAAGGATACGTTGCTGTATTCGTTTGCATGGCCACCAAAGCCATACACTTAGAAATGGTAAGCGATCTAACTTCAGACGCATTTTTAGCAGCACTCAGAAGATTTATTGCTAGACGGGGAAAATGTTCCAATATCTATTCAGACAACGGAACAAATTTTGTAGGAGCTGCAAGAAAATTAGATCAAGAGTTATTTAATGCAATACAAGAAAATATAACGATTGCAGCGCAGCTTGAAAAGGACAGGATTGATTGGCATTTTATTCCCCCGGCAGGACCTCACTTCGGAGGTATTTGGGAAGCTGGAGTTAAGTCAATGAAATACCATTTAAAGCGTATAATCGGCGACACTATTTTGACTTACGAAGAAATGTCAACTCTTTTATGTCAAATAGAAGCATGCTTAAATTCAAGGCCATTATACACTATAGTTAGTGAGAAGGACCAACAAGAAGTTTTAACACCAGGTCATTTTTTAATTGGAAGACCACCTTTAGAAATAGTCGAACCAATGGAAGATGAAAAAATCGGAAATTTGGATAGGTGGAGACTTATCCAAAAAATGAAGAAAGATTTCTGGGTTAAGTGGAAAAGTGAATATTTGCATACGCTCCAGCAAAGGAATAAATGGAAAAAGGAAATTCCTAATATAGAAGAAGGGCAAATAGTTTTATTGAAGGATGAGAATTGTCATCCTGCAAGATGGCCTTTAGGAAAGGTGGAAAAGGTGCATAAGGGGAATGATGATAAGGTCCGAGTGGCTAAAGTAAAGATGCAGGAAGGATATATCACTAGACCCATTACTAAAATTTGTCCCTTGGAAGGAATAAAGTCTGTTGACAAAAATGAGGCTGACCAAGAGCCAAAAAGACGAACTAGAGCGACATCGGGAATGTCCAAGATCGGAATCATTATGGCAATTAAATAAGAGAATATGCAAAGGAAGTTGGCCCTGGAATTCAGCGAATGATAATGCATGTGAGATTCAGCCTCTAAAGCCAGATAAAGCGGCGAACTGCATCTATAAAACAGTAGTTGTAAAATCCCAAATAAGAAGACTTTACTCGTTGAGTTTTTGTAAGAAACTGATTTTATTTGGAAATATCTTCGGTTTAAATAGGTGACATGAGAATCGCATCTTAAAGTAAATGGCCTACGCAGAAGCCTAAGTAAATAGTCCCCGCCTTATCGAGGTCCCACGCTCGGGCACATCTGCCTATCTTGAGCGGCGAGGACCTTATCTGTGGTCTCCCACTAAGGGACTATTTTAGGAGGCGGGGAACGATCTCAAGTGACTGACTCATGTGGTGTGCACATGTTTTTGAGCAATGCACCCATGTCGCCTTAGATAACAAAATCCTAAATATAATTTATCGCTCTCGATTCATTTACATAAGATATGAACGGAGCCCAAAATTGTAAGTCTTTAAATATATTCGTGTTCATGTGTGAACATTCTGCCAAAGGGCCAGCAAAGCTGAGATGTACATTAGTATATTAGTTGCATTTATAACAGTAGTGGACTGTATTTATTTGATATATGTTCATTTATTTTGCAACTAAGATTTCAATGGGCCTAGTTTTTCTGGCTTTTAATTTTATTGGATTACAATTATGGTTTATATTATTTTTAATTCAACAATTTGTACTCAATTAACTTATTTTAAACATTTTGCTTTTTCTATGTAGAAGTACATTTTCTATTAAACAACGATATAGTGGACTGTATATTTTTATTTGTTATATTATTTTATTGTTTATTTACTATTGATATTTATAGTACTGGCAACGGACCTGCAAAGGTTATTGCTTGCATTCTTTGTTGCACAGCACATTCCGTATGAAATATATTATTAATACTATCATTAGTATTAAAGCAATAATTAATCCAGCATGTCCGGAAATATGATGGAAATGTAAATCTTTCAATTTTTGATGGTTCTCTTTCATAAATTTAATTTCATTATTCAATCGTTCAAATTCCTCAGTATGATTTAATATTGATAGTTTCAGCGGATCCCAAATAATCTTCGGCACTTCACTAACTTCTCCTATATAAGGTGTTGATAATAATTCTTCACTTTCGGACTGAATGTTATGGTGGGCAACTAGAATTTTATCGTCGGTTCTTGCCGTACAATATGGCGCAATGCTTAAAACTCCTTGCTGAGGCAAATCAAACAATTCAATTTGAGAGCCAGTACATTGCAGACGGACTTTTGAATTCGCAGGAACCTTACCTGAGAATATTTGTATTTAGCCTACCGTGATTAATATCAATCAACAGGCTTATAATGCCTGCTTGAATTTTTTCGCCTTCTTCAATCAATGAGTGTAGCTGTTTCGTAATCATAAAGAATTTTTATTGATTCCTTATAAACATAATAATTTTCTTTAAGAACTTCTGTCATGTTCTCAATTCTTATTTGCATACTTCTAAAATTGGAGTTAACATCTTCTGTTGTTCTCTTTAATAGATTAGAAGTTGAATCAACCACAGATGTTTGTTTTTGAATTAGTTTATCAAGGTTGTTCTGGTTATCTAACAAATTCTTCATATTTTCTTCTAATTGCTCTCTATCATCTTCATCCATTATACCAAATAAAATATGATACAAGGAACCCATAAATTCGAAAGGAGCACGCTTGCTTCTAGATCTAGACTGCATCATAAACAATTTATTGTTTTCTTCAAGTTCCGATCTTGGACATTCCCGATGTCGCTCTAGTTCGTCTTTTTGGCTCTTGGTCAGCCTCATTTTTGTCAACAGACTTTATTCCTTCCAAGGGACAAATTTTAGTAATGGGTCTAGTGATATATCCTTCCTGCATCTTTACTTTAGCCACTCGGACCTTGTCATCATTCCCCTTATGCACCTTTTCCACCTTTCCTAAAGGCCATCTTGCAGGATGACAATTCTCATCCTTTAATAAAACTATTTGCCCTTCTTCTATATTAGGAATTTCCTTTTTCCATTTATTCCTTTGCTGGAGCGTATGCAAATATTCACTTTTCCACTTAACCCAGAAATCTTTCTTCATTTTTTGGATAAGTCTCCACCTATCCAAATTTCCGATTTTTTCATCTTCCATTGGTTCGACTATTTCTAAAGGTGGTCTTCCAATTAAAAAATGACCTGGTGTTAAAACTTCTTGTTGGTCCTTCTCACTAACTATAGTGTATAATGGCCTTGAATTTAAGCATGCTTCTATTTGACATAAAAGAGTTGACATTTCTTCGTAAGTCAAAATAGTGTCGCCGATTATACGCTTTAAATGGTATTTCATTGACTTAACTCCAGCTTCCCAAATACCTCCGAAGTGAGGTCCTGCCGGGGGAATAAAATGCCAATCAATCCTGTCCTTTTCAAGCTGCGCTGCAATCGTTATATTTTCTTGTATTGCATTAAATAACTCTTGATCTAATTTTCTTGCAGCTCCTACAAAATTTGTTCCGTTGTCTGAATAGATATTGGAACATTTTCCCCGTCTAGCAATAAATCTTCTGAGTGCTGCTAAAAATGCGTCTGAAGTTAGATCGCTTACCATTTCTAAGTGTATGGCTTTGGTGGCCATGCAAACGAATACAGCAACGTATCCTTTAAATGTTTTTTGGCCACGATTTTTTGAACATTTAACATAATAAGGACCTGCGTAATCTATTCCAGTATTAAGAAACGGGAATGTCATCGTCACTCTATATTTTGGCAAGTTACCCATTATTTGCTGAGCTGTATTTTGTTTATACCTTGCACACGTTACACATTCTCTTAAATACTTTTTCAACGAATTTTTCAACCCGAAAATCCAATACTTTCTTTGGATATAGTTTCGCATTAGGTTTATCCCTCCATGCAATGTTTCCTTATGAGCATTTTTTATTAATAAGCTTGTTAGGTGGCATTTTTCTAAAATGATTGGATGTTTAACATTAAATTCTGCATTGGAATTTTGCAATCTTCCTCCAACTCTTAGAACCCCATCCTTGTCCAAAAATGGATTCAATGACAATATTTTATTATTTGTCTTGATTTCCTTTTTGATTTTAAGGCACCTTATCTCTTGCCTAAACTGGTATTCTTGTTGTTTCTTAATAACAACTGTTTCCGCTATTCTTATCTCCTTTACTGAAATAATTGATGAATAGGCTTTATTTCTTGTTTTCATCTGCACGAATCTATTTATGTATGCTATTATACGTATAAGTTTTTCTATACTGGAATACCTTTCTATTAATTCGTAAATAGGATCATCTATTTTGTCATTTAATACCGTATTTATTAAGACAGGTTCTTCTACAGACTGCTGCCGAGGCCAAAGTTCTTTTGGGTCTGCTAGCCATTTCGGACCTTTCCACCAAAAATCACAGTTGATCAACTGGTTAGAATCCACTCCCCTGGATGCTAAATCTGCTGGATTATCCTCTGACTTAACATGATTCCATTCAGTATTTTTTAATTTCCGAATGTCATCCGTTCTTCTTCTTATAAATTTGATCTTACTTTGACCACTGTTAATCCATGCTAAGGTAATCGTGGAATCACTCCAAGCATAGATCTCCATTATATTGTCAATTGATCCTTTTAGTCTTTGGATTAATTCACTAAGCAGGTGAGCTGCACACAGCTCGAGTTTGGGAATTGTCTTCCTATTTTTTATAGGGTTGACTCTACTTTTGCTAGCTATTATATTAACATGAGGTCCTACTTTAGCATAGACTACTGCAGCATATGCTTTTTCGGAGGCGTCCGCAAATCCGTGAATCTGAATGACTGAAGAACTGTTTGAATTAATCCACCTTGGGATTCGAATATTCTCTAACAATAATAAATTTTCTTTATATTTTTCCCAATAATTTTTATCTTCTATGGATAATTCCTGATCCCATTCACTTTTATTTATCCAAAGTTTTTGAATAAAAAGTTTTCCTGAAACCGTGACTGGTGCCAACCATCCTAACGGATCAAATATTTTTGCTAGCGTTGATAACACAACGCGCTTATTTATATTTTTTGATTCATCATTACAATTTACGCTGAACTTAAATAAATCATTTTGAGGTTCCCATTTTAGTCCTAAAGTTTTAACACATTCATTTTCGATAATATTGAGAACCTTATTGTCCCCTGTGTCCTCCACAGTGGTTAATATTTTGGAATTGTTGGAAATCCATTTCCTTAAGTTGAATCCAACTTTCTGCAATTCATGGAGAATTAATGTTATTAATTTATTAGCTTCTTCTACCGAATCAGCTCCAGTCATTAGGTCATCCATATAGAAATCATTCCTAATTATTGCACTAATAACTTGGTTTTTACATTTATCTGCAATATCTACCAGAACCCTGGTAGCCAAATATGGTGCAGATGCAGTTCCGTAAGTGACTGTGGTTAATTTATATGTTTTAATTTTTTCTTTTGGAGAATTTCTCCATAAAATATATTGATATTTTTGATCATCATTATCTATTTTAATTTGTCGGTACATCTTTTCAATGTCTGCCGAAACAACAAATTCCCATTTTCTCCATTTAATAATAATGTCAAAAATATCTTTTTGAACTCGTGGCCCAACCCACATTATGTCGTTCAAACTTTTGTTATTCGTAGTTTTTGCTGAAGCATCAAAAACTACTCTCAATTTGGTCGTAAGGCTTGAATCTCTAATCACTGCCTGGTGCGGTAAAAAATATTTGCCTTCATCACTCACTTCAATCATGTGTCCTAAATCCATGTATTCATTCATGAATTTAGTGTAGTCAACCTTAAGTTTTTCATTTCTTTTTAGTTTTTTCTCCAGATTCATGTAACGAGCTATCGCTTGTTTCTTTGAATCTCCTAAGGTGACATCCTCCTTGAATGGAATTGACACAATGTATCGCCCATCTGAATCTTTTTTTGTCGTTTTGATAAATTTATTTTCACAGATTTCAGACTCGATATCATCTTTTTCTTCTTCTTCCACTTCCCAGTAGCGATCTAACTCTTTTATTTCTATTGTTGTGGCTACAATGGTTTCTTTTCCTTTGGATTTTTTACATCCAGAAACTATCCACCCGAAATCAGTTTTTTGCCCAAGGAGACCGTCTATTTTTATAACTCCATTTTGCAGAATGTGAGTATATACGTCTGCTCCAATGATTAGATCAATGCGACCCGGTTTATTAAAATCGGGGTCGGCTAATTTAAAGTTCTTCCATTTTTTCTGATCAACATTAATCGTGTTGACTGGAAGTGCCTTCATAAGTTTTGGGAGAATAATTGCTTCAATTTCTAAATTTTTCGGAGAATTTCTTATCGAAATAACCGCTTTGTGCTTGGAGATGCACGTTCCTGTGGAAGATACTCCACTTATTTCAGTATGAGACCGAAATTTTTTCAATTTTAGAATCTGTGCAGACTCTTCTGAAATAATTGTGCTTTGAGAGCCACTATCAATCAATGCTCTTAATTGTTCAAAGCCTCCATACCTCGACTTTACTTGAATCAAGGCCGTGGCCAACAAGGCTTGACCTGTTGTTCTACACGTATTCACTTTTTCTGGATTATGACCTGCAAAGTGAAGTAACGTGTGGTGAGGTTTACGACAAGTCGAACAAAGCTGCTCGCTTATACATTTTTTACCAAACGGATGCCTCAGACATCTTTGGCAAATCCCATTTTTTCTTACCCAGTCAGACCGTTCTGCTGGATTCATTATTTTAAATTTATGGCATTGAATTAAATAATGCCCTGGTAGTTTGCAATATGCACAATTGTCACTATAATTTTTATTCTTGTTATTATTAATCATTTTCTTTACAGGTTTTACTTCCTGTGAGAATGATGATATAGAATTGAGCCTTTGCTCTAAAAAGTCCATGACATCAGAAAGTGCCTGTATTTCTTTTGTCTTTTTAACATGGCTTTCATATAAATTGAGTGATTCTTTATTGAATTTCCGAAGAATTATGTGAGCGAAAATTGCATCCACATCTTCTGGTAATTGTGCCTTTAATTTTATAATATAAATTGACTCGTTAATCGTGTCAATAAATGTCTTTATTTGCTTATTGGATTCTAAATTTAAATTTGGCATATCCATAAGCCTATTCATATGATCTGAGAATATGTTTCTTTTATTCTCATATCGCTTGGTCAAAAACTCCCAAGTGGCTTCATAATTTTCTCCAGAGCCGAGCAGTAAATGAGTAACCACATTTCTGGCTTCTCCTTTTAATGCTGACTTTAGATAATTAAATTTGAGAGAAGGACTGAGATCCTCTCTCACATGTATGAGCTCTGTAAAGAGTTCATTAAAAAGATCCCATTCTTTGGAATCACCAAAGAAAGTGGGAATCTGTATTTTAGGCAGGGTTGGTAACTCCTCCGCCTTAACAACCGTCGACATTTCAGCTTTATTTATTGTGCCACTGAGTCGACTATTAATGGCTGTAAGAATATTTTGTTTGTCAAATTCAAGTTCGCTAATTTCTTCTTCGAATAGCGAGCTCTCAAAATGACTATTCACCTGTTCAATCAGGTTATTTATTTTATGCCATAAAAATTCAATTTTATTTTTCCTTATTTTAAGGAAATCTGGACTACTGTCTATTAGTTTAGACGTATCTTCTAGATATACTCGAAATTGGCCAACATTATTTCGAAATGCCTGCTCTACTTTTAAAGCGTTGTTTTGTGCTATACCCTCTTTTTCAGGGTGACCACACATTTCAAGGTTTAATGTAGGGGGAGGGTTTGATTTAGGGACAGTGTTTGATTTAGGGAAAGTGTTTTCTACCGACTCGCCCTTAATTTTTTCATTTTTATTTTTAATTTTTTCTAACACCATCATTATTAAATCATACTGCTTCGCGTTAAAATATTCATGATCGACAACGCCGATCTTTAACAAATTGCTATGATTAGCAATGAAACATTTTTGAAGCTCATTTAATTTTAGAATTTCTACATCTGTTAATGTTGGTTTTACTTCCAACTTTCTAATTTCCAAAATAATTTCGGACTGCTTCTTAAGGAATTGAATAGTCTTTTCTGACATCATTTTGAAAATTTTTTGTAATTTCTTAATATATATAGTACGTGTATATGTATTTTATATGTATTTATATATATATGTGTGTTTGGATAAACAGAAAATTCTTGTTTTGACTTAGCTGATGTCGTTGTTGTTGCTGCTGCTGTTGCTGCTGTTGTTGCTGCTGTTGCTACTGCTGTTGCTGCTTCTGCTGCTGCTGTTGTTGCTGCTTCTGCTGCTGGTAGAGGCTCCTTTGATGTTTAAAGATGATTTTTTTTTTATTTGGCACGTTTTATTATTTTTGTAGTCCAGTCAGATTTTTTGTTTTTTAGCCATTTATTTCGGCATTTATGCTCTTTTGGCATATACACTGCACTCTATTTATGAGCTGATTTAATGCTATTAGAGCATTTATAAGGCACTGTTTTCAGGCACTTTTTATTTAATTTATGCTCTTATGGCATATACACTGCACTCTATTTATGAGCTGATTTAATGCTATTAGAGCATTTATAAGGCACTTTTGTTATGCACTTTTTAATTTCACAATTGCTGATGTATGGCCTCAAGCACGCCTTACCACAATTTATAATGGTACACAAAGCAACCTTTAGCTATAGACTATAAGGTGCTTGTTTTAAAACATAAAAGATTCTTTTGTATCTTTTTGCTTTTTATATTTATACTCTGTTCCTTACCTTTGGTAGGGGGAAACAAGAGTCACTTATTTTTGCTACCTTTAGCTGTAAGATGCTTAAAGGAGCTGGCCTTTCTCTGAGTTCCTTACCTTTGGTAGGGGGAAACTGCAGAGTCGATTAAAGGCTCGATTGACCAAATGTAAAATCCCAAATAAGAAGACTTTACTCGTTGAGTTTTTGTAAGAAACTGCTTTTATTTGGAAATATCTTCGGTTTAAATAGGTGACATGAGAATCGCATCTTAAAGTAAATGGCCTACGCAGAGACCTAAGTAAATAGTCCCCGCCTTATCGAGGTCCCACGCTCGGGCACATCTGCCTATCTTGAGCGGCGAGGACCTTATCTGTGGTCTCCCACTAAGGGACTATTTTAGGAGGCGGGGAACGATCTCAAGTGACTGACTCATGTAGTGTGCACTTAAATTACATGTTTTTGAGCAATGCACCCATGTCGCCTTAGATAACAAAATCCTAAATATAATTTATCGCTCTCGATTCATTTACATAAGATATGAACGGAGCCCAAAATTGTAAGTCTTTAAATATATTCGTGTTCATGTGTGAACAGTAGTCGACTCTAAAAGTTACTGGGTAGAGTTAGAAAAGAAAAGTAGTTGGTTGTTTAAGGTTCCTGCGAATTCAAAAGTCCGTCTGCAATGTACTGGCTCTCAAATTGAATTGTTTGATTTGCCTCAGCAAGGAGTTTTAAGCATTGCGCCATATTGTACGGCAAGAACCGACGATAAAATTCTAGTTGCCCACCATAACATTCAGTCCGAAAGTGAAGAATTATTATCAACACCTTATATAGGAGAAGTTAGTGAAGTGCCGAAGATTATTTGGGATCCGCTGAAACTATCAATATTAAATCATACTGAGGAATTTGAACGATTGAATAATGAAATTAAATTTATGAAAGAGAACCATCAAAAATTGAAAGATTTACATTTCCATCATATTTCCGGACATGCTGGTTTAATTATTGCTTTAATACTAATGATAGTATTAATAATATATTTCATACGGAAATGTGCTGTGCAACAAAGAATGCAAGCAATAACCCTTGCAGGTCCGTTGCCAGTACTATAAATATCAATAGTAAATAAACAATAAAATAATATAACAAATAAAAATATACAGTCCACTATATCGTTATTTAATAGAAAATGTACTTCTACATAGAAAAAGCAAAATGTTTAAAATAAGTTAATTGAGTACAAATTGTTGAATTAAAAATAATATAAACCATAATTGTAATCCAATAAAATTAAAAGCCAGAAAAACTAGGCCCATTGAAATCTTAGTTGCAAAATAAATGAACATATATCAAATAAATACAGTCCACTACTGTTATAAATGCAACTAATATACTAATGTACATCTCAGCTTTGCTGGCCCTTTGGCAGAATGTTCACACATGAACACGAATATATTTAAAGACTTACAATTTTGGGCTCCGTTCATATCTTATGTAAATGAATCGAGAGCGATAAATTATATTTAGGATTTTGTTATCTAAGGCGACATGGGTGCATTGCTCAAAAACATGTGCACACCACATGAGTCAGTCACTTGAGATCGTTCCCCGCCTCCTAAAATAGTCCCTTAGTGGGAGACCACAGATAAGGTCCTCGCCGCTCAAGATAGGCAGATGTGCCCGAGCGTGGGACCTCGATAAGGCAGGGACTATTTACTTAGGCCTCTGCGTAGGCCATTTACTTTAAGATGCGATTCTCATGTCACCTATTTAAACCGAAGATATTTCCAAATAAAAGCAGTTTCTTACAAAAACTCAACGAGTAAAGTCTTCTTATTTGGGATTTTACAGATACAAAGACTTGTTTTTCTGAGTGTACGGTCAAGTCGAACTGAGTCATTCCCATTCAACGTGAGATGCGCTGAGGAGTGTGAAGCGCCTCCCACGCTCGGCCATAAAACTGTTTGTGTTTGACTGTCGCGCAACCTTGTAGCAGAGTGTATTGTTTATGTGCCGGCAACACGCTGAGGTTCCGGCAAATCCCGCTCTATCCTTGGCTCTTGTCCCACTGTGCGGGTGTGTGCTAATGACGCCGCACTTAACCCATGTTACCAGAAAACGGGCGTGTCCAATTCCGCCCGGCAGGTAGTCGGAGTAGGGTCGAATCGAGCACCTCGATTTTTATGAGCACTTGACAACTCTATAAACAAAGAACGCTTATCACCCCAAGAACAGCTCCTCGACCCTTTAATCTAGCATATATCTTGTTACAAAAAGTCTCGCACTTGAGCTGCAATTTTCACACGGCTTTAATGCTCGGTTTTATGGCTGATATGCCAGCTAGAGCCAGCTTTAAGCCCGTTCCAAGTCGCGTTGCTCTCTGGATTCCCTCCAGACAGTTGCCCCTAACCCAAACCAAACAGGGCCACCAGAAATATGGCGAAATGAAAGCAGCATTGCGAAAAGAAAAACTTGCAAAAGATGAAAACATTACGAAGTAACTTTTCGCTTTGCGCAGAGGAGGAGCATTCACAGGCTGTTCCAACTCAAACCGAAGATTTGTGTGGGTTTTTGTGTGTTTCTGGGCCTCGTGCCTCCTCGAGATCTCCAAGTTGCATGTTGTCAAAATTGCTTTGACGTTTTATTAGTTTCCAACTGGCCCCCGAGCAGCCGCACTCTAACAAACCGACAACATCATCATCGCCATCTCCATCGTCATCTGCTGGCATGGCAAACAAAAAACAGAAAACAAAAAGCAAAAAATAACACAAAATCGACGGGAAATTTACATAAGAAACGTTGAAGGATGCTCCACGGACCGGGCACACTTCACTCTAGCCGGCGCTAAAAATAACAAAAAAAAAAAGCAAACTCCCAATGCGCTGACCAAAGCGAAATGAATACTCTGTAGGAAATAGCAATGCGACTCCGTCGACGAGCACATTTGAAAATAGTTTGCGGCATGTCAAAAAGCCAGTGACCGCATTAAATTTTCTCCTCTCCAATAAACGAATTTTTTCCGATTTTTTTGGAAGGCATCCAGGGGCCCAGCGAGAAAAGCAGCAGCCGCTTGCATTTGATCGGGCAGCCAGCTGGGACCCCTGAGATTTACGGGATTTCTCATCCAGCAACTCTTACACTTTTTCATTTTTTGGGGTAGAACGATGCTCGCGTGGAGTTTGTTTTCCCAGGGCAGCAGATTTGGTCATTGATTAATCACACGGAATGGGAATTTATTGGGGAAATCAAACGATCAAACGCGTCTGAGAATCAAGCGGATTGCGAAGAGCTGCTAAAATTAGTCATTACAATAATATTGTATTAATTATCTGACTTTTAAGGATCTGGGGTTGAAGCTAAAAATGATTTGGCAGCCAAATAAATTTGTAGAAAATAAATTATAGCTCATACTAATCCTCAGAGTTTCGTTTTGTTTCTATTTTAGTGAGGTCCCAACGAATATCACGAATCTTAAGATTAAATGCAGAGAACCCTTTGATTAAGAGGGGGATTTTTTTGTCGTGAAATAGATCCACATTTATGCCGTGCTCTATACAAAATCAAAAGGGCATCTAAGCTTCGGCCTTTTCCCTTCAGTTCTGTGCAGCAAATGGAGCACACGGCGCAACTCCCAAAAATTAGATTTGTGCACACGGCTATTTTTGTGGCCAATGCAGCCGGGCAGGAAAATAAATCGAAAAAAAACCCATGACAAATAGTTCAAAGGCCCAACTCGTTGAGAGATATTTTTTCCGGCGTCAAGTGTGTGTAGCTTGTTATTTTTGGCCCAAAACGCTGGACTGGACTCGACGCACCCAAGGGGGAAAGAGAAACTGCACATGACAGTGGGAATAATTAATTCATTGCATTGGCCAAACGGTTTTCCGTCGGCTCGGCTCGGTTCGGCTTGGATCACCCCAGCTCACCTCTGAAATGGGTCAGCAATTGTAATTGTAAGCAGGCAGGCGGTTGGTTGGTTTCCTGCCTTTTGTTTGACATGACGATCATGAGATTATGACGACGACGACGTCGACGACGCCCATGTTGCGTCACAATGCCACGCCCATGGCGTCATTTGCCCTTTTGGCCTTTGCTCCAGAATCAGATAAATTTGGTTATTGCGTTTTATTGGCGTGTTAAATTGTTGCAACTTGCAGGCCATGTGTCTATCGATTGTCTGCCCCACAGGCCCGACTCATTAAGTGAAATTGCCATAAAGACAAGCGGTTCGTTTCCCCCCAGTATTTGCTGGCTTTGCCTTTTGTAATTCAACTGATTATGAGATTGTTGACTTGTGTGCGCCTTCCCTTCCTGTGCGTCGTGATTCGAGGAAAGGGGGTGAAAGTGCCGGGCCTGGGGCTATATATATCAACACAATGAGCGCCAAAATAATAGCACTGTAAAGTTAGCACTTCTTCGCTTTAAAAACTCTCAAAAAGTTCTGGTTTCCAGGAGGTCAGATAATGTAATGTAAAGGGTACAGAGTTCCAAAGAACTTTCGTTACTTCGACAAAAGTTTGGTACAGCTGTAAGGGAATCCTTTAATCTTTCTTCAGAACTCGAATTGTAATATACTTTTCTAACATATTAAGGTTTTTAATAATGTACGTTTGACTGAACTGAACTTGAAATATTTATATATTGATTATCCGACAGCCTTTTAAGACTTTATAAACGTATTTTGAGGTAGTATTGTCAAAGCTAATGAAAATATTACTATATATATATGGTGTCCTATTGTTTTGTCGGCAATTGTTGGTACTTGGTATGAGCACTTTTATGCGGCTCCTCTTGTTTTTGTGCTTTATTTACGTTCTGCTTTGGAGCAGCACTTCGCCATGGTCAATGGCCGATCCGCAGCATAAAGTGGGTTCTGAATCCGTGGCTATGGGATATGGGATATGGGGGGACCATGGGGCATGTGTTATGATATAATCTGCGGTCGCCAGCGAGTGGAATAACATTTCTTCTAAGACTTCCGTGCTGCTGCGCGTGGTGGCAACTCGCTCCATCACTCGTTCGCAGCTCCCCAGTGCCCCAAACCACGCGCCACATGCATACATCCACACACATCGCCGCTTTGTCAGATGCCAACAGCGATGGCTAAATTAAAAAAAGGGGCAAAAAAGTGAGGAAGTATAGAAGTCTAGAAGTATAGAGAGGGCCGCCAGCAAGTGCCGTTCAGTTTAACTAACGGCCTGACAAATGGGAGTGGTGTTAGCATTTCAATTCTCAGTTAGTTTTCCATTTGCTCACAAGATGAATGCAAACAAACACACAACACGGCAGCGCAATACTCCTCAAAATTAAACTGGGACGACGGACAGACGGATGGCATGGGCGGACCTTGCAGGTCCTTTTAAGCAGCGCACCATAATTTACATAACACTCACTTGCACTTAGTGCCTGACCTAAATTTGACAGCCACCTGCTAACGAAGCCCGTGCTGCCAGAAAGAAAATTCCATGGGTCCTTTTGTGAGCTGCCAAAGGGTGGGTGGGTGTCTCGCGGCAGGGGGGCCCGGAAAATACAGAGATCGCGGGCTGTAATTAACTCGGGGTGGTGTGAGGGGCGGTGGGCGCAGGATGAGAGGAGCCAGCGGCAGCCGCAAAGGTCAGGGATTTCGTGTCTGCCGCAGAAGGCGTGAGGTGAAAGCGAAAATGCTCGTAATGCGGGTCTATTTAGAGCTTTGGCTAAATATTCATAAATTCAGCTATTTGCTTAATTCGTTTGGCGCCCAAGCAATCACGGGAATAGAGAAAAGCCATTAGGGAGCTCCAACTGCCTTATGAATGATGATTCATATTGTTGCTGTGTTTTGTGCAGTACAACTTTTACCAACTTCATTTATTACGATCAGCAATTTACCCTTTCACCCGAAGAAATTCGAATGCTTTCGAATTTAAGTTGAATTAAATTGTTAAATTAAACGGCAAGCTAACAACATAAACTTTGCTATAGCAAGTTAAACTTAAGTCGGCTTATATTTATTACTTATTTTTAGAGGAAAGCTAAAGTTGTAATGAAATATGACATCAATTTTAGATGTTGCACGATATGTAAGTCAGTTTTATGGTTCTCTTTCGAGCATGGAAGTTAAGAACCAAATGCTTTTGGCTTTAAAGGGTGTTGGCTTTTAATGGGTTGCTTTGTAGCAAGGGGCATCCCCCTTCACATATCCCAGAGTCCATCGTTGATAGCCGATTGCAAAGACTTGTGCAACATGCAGCGAACATTTATCATCGATGGCAGAGCTCAAATGGCACGTTTCGATGGGCGCCCAGGCAATTTACGCAATGGAAAGTGTTTGCCATCTGTGCGTGTGTGTGTGGGTGGTCTCGCCCACTCAGCCTCCACCCACCTCCCCAGCCATCCTCCATCCAGGCAAAGTGTCCAACTTGCTATCTCTTGGATTTCCATTTAGCTTTATTGTGTAGCAGCGACAATTTCAATTTCTATAGACAGGGTAAGGCCTGATTAATGAATGAATACCCAAGTCAAGTGACAGAAATGTTGTTTAATTTACTGCTCCAGTCGGCGGATGAATGAGAGTACTAAACAACAGAAACGAGGAAGGGAAAGATGTTGACAGTAAACCGTAGAAATCCTTACGTAAACGGAGCTGCGCTGACTCATTCTGCTGAAATCTTCCGCCTGTTTACTGCATATTAACAATATAATTTGCAGTGTGCCATTTCGAACCGGGCAAGTGGGAAAAAGAGCCTGTCAGCCAGCCCTGTGCAGTTTGTGTTTTTACACAACCCCATTGTGTGGACTAAGCCAGAAGTTTAGAGTGCTGGAGCACACACTTCCCATCCCCGGCTGCATTAGCCGAGCTGCCACTTCAGTTTGCCGATTGGCATTGTATTGGCCTTTCACTGCTCGAGTTGGCCGACAAGTGGCCGAAACTTTTGCCAGCCTGACCCATATACGTCTGCCAGTTCCGGGAGGCCATTTTAATTGCTTTGTTTTATTGCCACTGCCATTTCCCCAATAAAGTTGTTCTCTGCTTGCTTGGAAAATTTGTGTTCATTACCTAGAAGCCGTGTCCTGACCCCTGGATAGAATCACCATTAAAATCTGGCCGCAATTTTGGTAAAATATCCAAACGCTTTAACTGAGCATTGTGCAATCGGTGGCAACAAAAAAATTTGCACCTCGCTAATTCCAAAGCAAACACAATGCTCGAATTGTTTACTCATTACTTTTCGCTGGGGCCAGTTTTATTTATATTTTTCTTTTCGAAGTGAGGCAATCGAGGCTCATAGTCAAATGCACATAATCTATATATAAGTAAGGCCAGGCACCGCACAATTATGGCAATAAATATATCAGCGTTAATGTATGCGATTTGGGACCAACTGTTAATTAGCACTCCGTGCCCCAAAAGGCCAAAAGCGGCACAGACAAATCGGCAAATGAAGCGTGGTAAAAAATAATAGCCAAATGAAGCGTGAACAACGAGAGCGGCACAATCTGGCCAAAAAAGAAAAGTTCCATGAATGAATTGCTCTGTGCGTGTGTTTTTATTCCGGTGCTACGGTTGTCTGGCCACGCCCCCATTGGCGCCATTCAGTTGTTTACCAGGGTTTTACGGGTATTACCCATATGCACATATACGTACGAGCAGCCGTTCGTGGGGCTCTGGACTTTAGCCTCCTCCGTATCGGAAAATGCCAATGACTGCGACTTTGTCTTGCTACTCAGCTAATTGTTTTGTGGCAAGTGACTTCTGTTCTGCTCTCTTTTCTCCCTTTCTTGGCCAAAACCGAAACCGATAAGCCGAATTCTTTGAATAAGTTTGTTGAGAACTTACTTGAGAATTGAACAAGAACAATGGCCAATCAGGAAGGAATCTTTGTGGGCGAAACTTTTCATTGTGCGCATCATAATCGCATTTGTCATTCCTCTGTTTTTGTTTTTTTTGTTGACTCAACGTAAAGCATTCTTGTGCGCTTACTCCACTTCTATTCCCGCTTATCAATTCTGCTGGTTTTCGTCATTATTCGAAGAGGTTTTCATTTCCGCTGCGAGCGCACTTAACTGGAAGTTTAATGATGAGAATATTACCACTGCATTTTGGCTCTAACCAAGCCCCACTTGCCCCCAAATAGGCTTCAATTAAATGCGGCGCTTTTGGCATCGCACTACCAAATCGGCAAATTACTGCATCGCCAATTGAAAAGCATTTAATTGGAGAGGGTTTTGGTTATTTGCGGTGTTGTCTATGGTCATGTCTGCCCGGTTCTTGGCGCGGATTTTGCGTTAATGCTGTTTGCCAACGCATTAACATGCAGCCAGCACCGATCGCATTACGCATACGCCACGTGTGCAGCAAACCATGTTCGGATTTGCCAATTACCCATGCAGCAAACCCAGCCGCACAAAGTGTCAGCGTAAATAATTGACTGAAAGGCGAGACGTCGACTACGAAGACGTGGAGGAGGAGGAGGAGGAGAGTCAGTCTCCTCCGGCTCAGTCTCTTTGTGATGGAAATGCAAATCTTATCGGGTTGACATAGTTAAGCCAACTAACTGGCCAACTCGCTGGTAGGCGGAAATTCTATTGTAATTACTAGCAGTTTTTAGCACCAAACAAGTTTATTTACAAGCATAACATCCCGCGGGCTTTTCATTCTTCAGCAAACCAAAGAGAGCAGCAAACTCGTTTGCGGCCATAACCATTCAGTTTGCAATTAGCCAGTTATCGCCCACTTAGCTGCAAAAAAGGAGTTCGTTTTGCGGTCGAATTGAAATGACAAATAAATAGATAGAAATCGAATAGCCGCGCATTTGCAGCCAAAATTATGACGCACTACAGGGCGTATGGGCAATGCATTTCCTTTGTTTATTCGGTGGAATATGAATGTATAGCCGCCAGAGTTTACAGCAATTAATAATAAAGTGGCAGTATTCTGATATCTCTGTGGTTTCTTTTTGTACTGCGCGTAGATAAGGTTCGTCGGTTATTCAACGCGAACAACAGAGATTAATTACGGCACTTTAAATAAGCCCAGTTTTTTATTTCAAGCATTTTTCTCAAAGCTTATTAGCCTTGCCAATTGAACCCAACGAAACCACCCACGCGGGTGCCACTCGCAATCTCAATAGCATTTGGTGCCACCGCAGAGAGTCAACTGCTCTTAATTGCGTAATAATTGACTTTATTTTTAGTTTATTACCCGGACCACCGCAATTTTCTTTCATTTTCCGTAGTGCATTTGCAATTTGTTGAGTGTGTTTCAATGAAATTAAATGAAAAACTTTTGCGGCAAATGAAAATTTTCAGCGGGCAAACAAAGACAGAAAACACTCTCAACTGGCGCTCCGAGCTGCGGTCACCAGCCGCAAAAAGCATTTAACCCACATTCGCCGGCGACACGGAAAACAACTGAAAGCCATCGTTGAGACTTGGTTTTTCGCATTATGCTAAGTGCTGGCCAGCAACTTCGGGATTCCGGGCCAACTGCCTATGGCCGAGAAGACAGCGTAGGCCTAAGGAAAAAAAGTAGTTTTGAGGATGCCCGTGATGGGTTTTAAGAGACAGCTGCAAGTGGCAGTGGCTAAACAGCATTTTCATTTGCTCCTTACTCGCATTAATTAGCCAAAAGCCATGAATAACATCTGCCGTCCAAGTGCGGAAAAAAAACAAGAGTCGGGCTGAAAATGCAATTGTGCTGGCAAACAAACGAGTATGACTGGCAGTCGAAATGTGTATCAAGTGACCAACGGCTTTCGTTTCTTTGAAATATGTGGCCGGCGAAAGAAACCATAAAAAATAAACTAAAACTCGGAGGCCGAACAGTGGCAAAACATTGTATATATGTCGCCTAATTTGTACTCGTCTGTTCAGGGATGACAGAAATGTACACTCAACTAAATTAGCGATTTTTAGTGATTGAATTCGTGTATAAATAAACATATTATCAGTTGTAAGCCTTCAAGAAGAACATTCTTAGGTGTAACCATTTTGAAACTATTGTTTCTAATAACAATTAAATTTTACTTACATTTTCCTTGCTATATTTTTCTTTTCGCCGCTCTGTAATTTTCTTGAATTGCATAATTTTTCGCTCTGTAATTTATTTTACCCCTGTGTTTACCCACAGTTTGGCTTGCGTTTCTTGCCCCGCTCGAAATGTATCTCAAGTGCGACAACAACACGCGCCGGACATGCGATTCCCGCCATGACCATGCCCAACTGTTCAACTGACACAATTCGTATATTCCTATGTAGCGCAATCTAAGCTTTCCCGGGTTTTGACGAGGCTCCAGACCCCAAAGCTCAAACACGTGCCCCGTCCACATGCATTGCCATCAAAATATGTGCGGCAATAAATTAAATAAAATATGCAATGTGAGGAGTTCATTACGAGCATTGTCACTGTCGACGCATCCACTTTTTGCGTGGGGCACGGTACCACCGAGTGGTTGGGGGCGTGGCTGCTGGTTCGGTGGTGCGGTGGTGGCGCTGTCGGCTGCATTTACATGCTAATGGAGGAGCATTGTAATTTATGCGATCCGCTTTTGTTGTTATCGCATATCGCGCTGGTACCGCGAACTGAGCCGTGCACAAGGTCATAACTGTGGCAACTTCCGGGAAAACAGAATTCCAAAATGGCATACGGCAAATATTTATTCAATAAACTTCTGAACTTAACAGCTTTATTACCAGCCTGTCCGAAATCCTTATTCCATCACTTAGTCAGGGCTGATAAATATTTAAACATCACTTAAGTACAGAAACCTCACGCTATTGGCAAATGACTTTAAACTAATAGCAAACAGGATAGACATTTTGCTGTCGGAAAAACAGCACAAAATCCGAACTTCATAGCCAGAGCATGTCAGAAACCTCAATCCGTTTAAGCCTATTCCTCCGCTTTGTGCATTCTGGAAAATCTCCAGTTCTGATTCAATTTACGCTTGCCAGAGGAAGCAACAAAATATAATCTAAACTTGCCCGGAAAATTGAAAACTGTAACAGAAGAGTTGGGGCGTGGACTTCAGAGTTCCTCGGCGTGCGTTGTTCATTTGGGTGTTGTTGATTTTGATTAGCAACCCGTGCACCTGATGATGCTGCTGCCACCTGCCCCAGCGGAATTAGCGTCATCCATCACGAAAGTTCACTTAGCCCATAAGTTGGGAAGATAGCCAAAGAGGCGGAGATGGATTAGGCTGGTTAACACATCGCTGGTCCAAATTGATGTCACTCCATGATTACATGCCTCATTAGGGCAATCCGCCGTGGATGATCATTAATAGGCACCCGTTGATGGGGGCACGAGTTTTGGTTTATTGATTTTTCCCTAATTAGGGCAGATATTTGTATCACTTTTCCATAATCGAGTGGTAAATGTTTTGTGTATACAATCTGAGCCAATCAATTATTTAATTGAATTACTTATTTGTATACAGGTAGTTTTGTGGGCCATTCCAAATGCTATTTAATCGACTAATTGGACTAACTATCTCTAAATACGCATTTAAATCTAATTCTATCTCCTTTTTGGCTCAATTAACTTAAAGTTGAACGTTTAAACTTAATATTCGTGTTATCTGCCTAATAAATGTAAACAACGAGTGGCAGAACATATTGTGGCAATAACTGTTATCACATTGATTCCACTTCATGTTCATAAGTGCTCTTTAGTTGTCACTTAGTGACTTTGGTCTAGGTTGAGGTTATTCGCATATAATCCAGACGGGCAGCTCACTTAATGTCAAGTTTGTTTGCGCTGATGTGCGTTCTTGCACTTGACCGGCGGAAATGCCGCAATTAAGCGACATTAAGCTGACCCAAACTGCACACGCACCGCCCACATATTTCCCATTTTCTGCGCGCTTTTCTGATTTTCCTTTTGCCTTTGGAGAAAAGCCAGCGAGCGACAAGGGCGACAACGTGGGTGAATCAATGCCAAAACGAGGGACATTTGTTACTGCATACTTAGGAGCGACTTCGACCTTCTGCTCCCTACTTTTTGTCCCTTTGTAATCAGCAGCAACATTAATTAAACCCGAGCTTAGGATGCCAGACAACGACGACGTGCTCCAGGTTTTCACTTTAATTGAACCGAACTTCTGTCTGGGCAATGGAGAAAGAGTCCTCGGACATGGATATGCACTGCTGCTCCTCCGATCGAATTAATTCCATTTTCTTTGGCCAGAACCGAAAAAGCTACTTGCCAATGGCCTTTCATCCTTTCAGACAATCTGTCAGCTTTCCGTATTCAGTTCAATTAGATTGCAAGTCAGAGTAATGAAAGGCAACTCGAATGGGGAGCACAAGTTCCCTTAAAGTTTACACAAAAAGAGGCCATGAATTAAATTTTGTATTCATGCCCTCCAGCACCACCACTACTTCATTTTCTTCGTTTCCCTTTAATTTCGCTGCCAGCCCACAGCCACTCCTGCTCATTCATCAATAAACGGCGGAAAGGACAAGGTTGTAAAATGTCAGGCAGCTGTCAGGACATTCGGGTCCTTCTGTCCCAGTTGCGTCTGCCTGTGTGTGTATTAATTTGATTAAATGCTACTCAGCACACACATGGAACATAACCCAAATCCAACAACTTTTTTCGTCTTCTTTGGCAGGTTTTGGCATTACACTGAAAAAAACCCAAAATTTATTCTTTTGGATATTCTGTTCGGGTTGTAATTTCTAGACTTGGTCATTAGTTTTCACAGTGTGGCTGATGACCCATTGATTACATTGGGAGCTTACTATTAAACTTTTTATTACACCAAGCTCATAGCTCAAACAAATATTTCAAATTTAAATGCTACCAAATGAATAAATTGTTTAAATCGAAAGGATATTGTTAGAAAAAAACTGTATAGAATCTGATTCTCCCAGTGCTTCTGATGACATTTACACAAGACTACCCAGCTCGCAGTTATTGAAAGACAAACAGAGAAACATGGCCGAAACCAGGGAGCGGAAACTGGGAAACTGGGGAGCAAAGGGCAGAGTGGAGGCGGCGGAAATGCCAAGAGGCAAGTGCGTGTGCCTGCATTTTCCGGGCGGAGAACAGGCGTCAAGGAGGCGGGGTGTCAGGATGGGTGTAGGGGTGTGGCCGGGATGAAAAGGTGATATCGGGGGCATATAGCATATAGTGTTTGTCAAAAAACGATGTCAATATGCTTGCTCTGGGCAAAACAGACAGCGAACAAGGCAGTTGACACAGATAAACCAGAGGAGCGATGCCAGGGGCCAGCTTTTCAATGTGCAGATACAATGCAGCTGCCTGATAACAGAAAGCGAATAGAAAACAAATGCGATTTCAGTCGTTAGAAATGCATGACTCGAATAATTCATATTGCTTGAGAATATAATTGCTACGCACTTTGTCTTAAAAACAATTGCCTGACTTTGCCTTGGCCAACTGCCAATTTGGAGCCTTAAAACAGCCCTTTCATAGAGAAGAAAGCTGTTGGAATAAAAGAAAAGTGGGAGTTTTCAGTTCATCTTACAGTGCTCAGCAGAATTACTTTTTCAACTTAAATAAATGCATTAAAACTTTGCAAATCGTGCAAAAAGCGGCACGCCCTGTTCTTTTTTCGGCACTTAAGATGAACTCTTGCGTTTTCCACGAAATTGTGTTTCCCCGGAGAGTGTTGAAAAATGCATGGCAGGAAGTTGGATTGGCGTGCCAAGGAGGAGCAAAAGGGATAAGGATGCGAGTTTGAAAATTACACAAAAATCCCTGCCAAGAACGATGATCATGATGATGATGGGGACGGCAGGCTGTCAGGCTTAATGTTTGCTCTTATGCAGAATACAGGATACCGGACACAGGATATGCGCGCGCTGTTCCCTCTCATTTTCATATAGCCATAATGTCCTGTGAATGCATAAAGTGCATTTACAGAGGCATGAAAAATTTAAGTTTAATTAAGCGTTCACCCAAGGGCCCACGGACATCGCATCCTGCCAGCTCTGTGACATCCTGTTCCCATTTGTGATGCTGCTCCGTGCCACCGGCACACACCATTGTCCTTTCCGATGCCCGCATTGAATCCGCTTCCGGTGCAGCCACAAATGCGGCAGGAGGAGCGGCATGGGAGGGGGCACGAAAGCCAGCACACAATGCCATTGGTTTTGGACACGTTCCAAGCTGCAAACGCCCAACCCACTGGGAGTCCTTAGGAGGTTTAGAAAGCGGGAAGCTGCTCAGCCTCCAGCGGCATTGTATTACGAAATTAAGCGCATCTGTAAGCGGAGCCCAGAGCATTCGTTTTGATTTCAAACGATTTATTCCCTACCGTTGAAGGTGTCATTCCAATTCCTCAAGGATTTGCCACCTGGAAAAGCGGAAAAGGATTGAATGACCTAGAGCTTTAAGCAATCTCCTTGCTATACCGAATTTAATATATATTGGACATAAATAACTATTGATTGGGAAACGCCCGGATAAAGTTTCACTTCGTACGGCATTATTCGCCCATAGTATATCATCATTTAAGATATTTATTTATCTGGCTAAACTTTTTGCAGAGTATGCAGACTTTGAGTTCGGTTGGCCCCTTTTTCGCCATCGTTTTTCATGGTTTCGCTGCCGGGGGAGCCTGGAAATGTGAAAATCGATACGGAAGTGCTCCTGAGTTTGCAAACTCTGGTTGGCTCTAAGCTGCTTTTGCCGCTGTTTTTCACATGATTCTGCACGTACAGCGAATTTCGCTTGATTTTTTACCTTTTGCCTGCTCGCAAACAATTTGATGCAATATTTGATTTAGTATTTGCGCTCGCAATTGTCGCACTGATGAATCGCTGCAGCCACCTAGGCATGCCATAAATATACCTACTGTATTGTATCTAACTTTGTTTGCATGCATTTATCTGGGCTCGCAAACTGTTTGGCCATGCATGGAATATATTTTGTTTGCGAAAAGTTATTGCCTGAATAATTGAGCAAGTCAACGAGTCACAGAGTTATTATTTAAACATGAGCCCAGCGCCTCCATCAAGCGGGAAATGCAAAAAGAGTAAAAATGCGAGCCAAAATATGTAAATACAAATTAATAGAGTACTTCCTGTCTGCATCCTTTTGAATGCCAGCCAGGCGGTAAATGCAAATGTAAATGCGAAGTGCATTAAACGCCCTTTCTGTGGGTGCAACATTTCAATTACATCCCAAACCGACCACTGGCTTCCTTTTCTTCTTGGGTTTTGGTCTTTTATTTGCGCCTCATTTTTGGGCGGGTCTGTTTTTCCAGGCGAAAATATTCCATTTGCATTTTGTTTGTGGGCACACGGCAGCAGGCGAAATATTCCCACGCCGGCATGGCTCAAGTTCACCCAGCTGCCAGCCGCAGATATGTTACATATATATATATGTATATGCCACATTCAAGCTCCAGATCCAGATGTCTGCAGAAAACCATGCCCCATGTGGCTTGCCGACTTGTCTGATTGCTACCCAATGTGTTTGGCAGCGGCGAATATATTTGCCCATTTAATTAAATCGCTTCTCCGCTATTTGTTTAACATTTCCCTCCTGTTTATAGACACATTTACAATGTGCGAGGGATGTGGAAAATTCCTAGCGGTGAATCACATGCGAAATTACAATTACAATGCGTGATTGGCTCTCTGCGTTTAATTAGCATAATTGCCGGAGGAGCATCAATTAAACTTTGGAAACTACGAAAAATCAAAGGGGGAGCTGTGTAATGGCCAAAGGAAACTTTATCGAGAGTTACACGGTCTGCCAGTTTGTCAAGTTTGGAAGGGAAAACTTATGCCGAGCCGGGAAAATTGCAATTAGCTGTGGGGTGCACCCCCTATTTCCCTACTGCATTTGCCTGCAACACGCACCACTCGCCTCGGAAAAGCCATTAAACTTGCATAATTAGCACTCTTTCAGCACTGTTGGTAATCTTTAAAATCCGATCGTATCGTACGGCTGAAATCACAGACTTTTGCCATTTCCATTTCGTTTACAATGGCGAATCAATTTGGTGCCCAAAAAAAATGAGAGTCGTGAAAAACGTGCAATACTCCAATGTGGCAAAGTCAAATGCAACTTGGTACGTGCCGTATTGTTGTGGATGCCTTTGCTGGGCGGATGGTGGGAGGTGCCCTGTGGGTGGTTGGGTGGAAAACCGCGGTGGCAATCGCTGGCAAACCGGGTTGAACAATGCGGGCATCCATCCAATAATTACGCTTAAACGGCCGCAGTGCCAAAAGCAGAGGAAAAGGAAAAGCAAAAGCACTCACGTGCCATCGCGGTCAGGAAGTTGATGTGTCGCCAGTCCGGAGCATTTCCATTTGACTTTACTGCTTGTGCTCCCCGTTAGCTGTTATCGTGTCTGTCTACCTGGGCCACCCCGTCATCCCGTCACCCGTTCAATCAATGGATTTTACAGCTGACTTGCCAATATTATGGTAATCCATTGTCGTCGCTCCTTTCGTCGCTGTCATTTTGGAAATGGCTCTCCCTCGTTCTCCAGCAGGCGTAAATCATTCATTTCACTTGGCCCGGATTTTTTTACGGCAAGGGGTTTTGTGGCCTCGCCATCAGCGGACCAAGAGAACGTGCTGAATTTGCTCCATTTCTGGTGGAAAGTTGCACAACAAGCGTGCTGGGACGTATCATTAGTTACATTGCAAAATCCCCATCCCCATCCCCATTCCCAACAGACGTGGACACACGGAGACTCAACGAGTAAATTGAAGTTTAAAATAAAAACTTTGTGGCATCAAGAACATTATTTACACAGAGCTGTGGGCTGGTCCACCCGTTCCACTACCAGGAGCTCCTCCTCAACGACGCACATAAACGGCATATAAGCTTAGATATGGCAACAGCAACAAAAAAGCAGAAGCAGAAGCAAAAGCCCCAAGAACAAAAGACACTGCGCGTAAAGACAAGCGCAGGAAAAATGATGACAAGTATATGTATTTTTGTGTGCACAGCCAGTGGGCGTGGATGATGTGGATGTGGACGGGGGCGTGGGTGTGGATGAGGTGAATGGCTGGAAGCGGGATGGGACCAGAGCTGCCAAAGGGTTAGAAATGTATAGGAATCAGGTCAATTGTTTGCAGGATGTTAAAAAAGTGAAGCTAGTGGAAAGCATGGCAGAAGAAAGTGCTAGTTAAGTTCAAGTAATGACACATAAAAGCTAAAATGTGGAAGGATAGGAAAGGGTAATTTCTGTTATCTTAAGGATATAATAAAGCTAACGAGGAAGGAGATTAAGAGGATGAAGAAGTCTTAATAACTTTAATGATCCGTTCAAATTATGCATTGAAGATAATCAAATCTCAAAAAACTTTTACATTAGTTTGACTAAGTCTACGGGATTCATTAAAATTACGAGGTAAATCAATGCTTTTGTTACCCAAGAGTATAAAAGTCCATGAAATAAATTACCAATCGGAAATCAAATCAAAATGCAATGCAAAACTGATCTACCCAACGGGTTACCCAACAGCGACTGATCTCCCCATAAAATGCAATTAAACCATTTGGCATTCGCTTGCAACGATTAGTTTTGAGAGTTGCCTGCATATTAAAGTGATAAAACTAAACCCATTTCCATGTCTCACTCTCCTTTTGCAGTCAACCGAGGAGCGGCTTAAGTGAAAGGCAGACAGACATACAGAGCCAGCAGAAGCCAACGAACCCGCTTCTGGGAGCAGACAGTCGACAAACGGATTACGCACATCCTGCAGAGCAACCAACAGCAAGCAGACAAGCCACAATGTCTAAGCACACGGACAACGATAATCTGCGCAATGACATCTACGAAAATCTGCCCTGTCAGGCGATGTACAACGATTCGGTGCGCAAGATGCAGCAGCAGAAATCATCGACGCAGACAGCCAGCAGCAACCACAACCCCAATGCCAACTCCATTGGGAACTGCGACTCCACGCCGGCAATCAACAAGAATCATCCGCCGCCAGTCAACAACATGCCCAAGGAGATGCTGTATGCCACACCGCTGCGAAAGTCCGATCGCTACAAGAGCGGCGATAGGACTCGCCACGTAGCCACTGGGAATGCGGAGACGAAGCTGTCCAACTTCCGGGACTCAAATCGATTGGCCAGTGCTCGCAACGGTAATCCCGTTCAGGTCACCGATCTAGATGCGGACGAGGACGATGCCCAGGGTGACGGTGTAGATGGCTGCGCCTCCACCAGTGCACTAGTCGGTGGGTCCAAGTACAGCAGTCAGCCATCAGCTGGCACTGCCAACCAGCATCTAGAGGATCGGCGCATCCTCAACTTTCTCAAGGACACCACTCAGTTGCAGAAGAAGTTGGAGATCACCGGACGCGACTGTCCCAACGCCAGTTTTTCGAATCTGGCACGTGAGGAGCACTTCGCCAATCTGGTGCAGCAAAACTTTTCCCAGGATGTGGCCCACCACGCAAATGGTGAAACCAATGGATCAGCGCCAGAGGAAGATGGCCAAGAAGCAGCTGGTGGATTGAAGACCCAGCCAACTGAGGATACCGATGGCAACCTGGAGGCTCTTATGCAACGTAAGGTGTCCCCGGACAAGGAGGTCAATGGACTGGTTAGCAGTGCAGGCGTGGAGCCAAACAATCGCATCGTGAGCACCGTTTACATCCACCGTGAGTGGGTGTTAAAAAAGATTGCCCTTTGCCTGGAGCAACGAACGGCGGGAAAGAAGTCAGGACCCGTGGCTCTGGGAGGAGCAGCTTCCTCCAGTTACGTATCCGCCCGCGCGAAGGCGGCGGCTATATCGAGCTCCAGCTACAATGGCTGCCTAGTGCTAGGTTCAAATGGCTCCGGCAAGACCTCCATTTGCCAGGCAATCATGAAGGGCAACTCTGGAACCAAGGGCATACTGAACCGGAAGCTGCTGGCCTGCTACCTCATCGAGTCCCAGAATCCAGAGTGCCACAGCCTTTCGCTTTTTATGCGAAAGATCGTGCTGCAGCTGCTCAGCCATGCCTCGCTGATCAGTCGGGATGAGAGCCAGCGGATCATCGACGAGGGATTCTCCTTTCTGCGCGATGAAGCTCAGCAGCAAGAATTCAAGCTGGATGAGGCCATGAACAACATCAGTCTGAGTGAGAATGCCGAGGAACTGCTGATCGAGGAGCTGAAGAGGGGAGCCAGCGAGTGCGACACCAAGGAGCTGGACAACTTCCAGTCGCAGCGCACCTCCACAGTCAACAAGGCAGCCAGGACGACGCTCACGCGGCAGCAGTCGGAGCCGGCTCCGTTGCAGGCCGCGGATGCAGTGAATCCGGACGAGAAGACTGGCAGTAACTACGGCACACATCCACCGAAAAGGGGCTCCCGGGAACGTGGTGATGCCGAACAAGATAAGGACATGGGCAGCGAAAAGGAGCAGAAGCAATCTCAGGAACCCAAGGAGACGCCCAAGTCGAGTCCTGCGAAGAGCAAGTCAAAGATTCCCGTCAAGCGGGGTCGTTCTGGCAGCGGTGTGCTATCGCCCTCTAAGCTAGCCACCATCAGCAATGGTGGCCAGTCTATTCAGCAAGGTGGTGGCGAGGATATAGCCGATCTGAACACTGACCAAGAGAAGCACGAAATCGAAGCGGCCATCAAGGATGACAAGGTGGAGGAACCACAAACCAACAACGAAGACAAGAAGGAAGATAAGCCCGAAGCAGATAAGGAACTGAATGACCTACTTAAAGAGGAGTTGGATAAATCCAGCCAGGAGCCCAAGGAAGAGGTGACCAAGGAAGAAGCTACAGCGGATTCCAGTGTGGAACCCCTCATTGATTTCACAGAAACTAAAGTTAATGGCAAGCAGGAGGAACCGCAGCTGAAACCACCAGTTCCAGGAGAGAAGCCCCGGATAAGCACCAACACCCTGCCCCCACCACTGCCTAAAACGAAAAGCTGTCGTACCATTATAGCGGATGGCTACTATGAACTGCTGCTATCCAATCCGGAGATCCTTGAGTGCCTGAGTGTGGACAACATCGAAAAGAATCCGGATGAGTGCTTCAAAAAGGCCTTCTTGTTTCCCCTTCTGGAACTCACGCCTCCAAAGACGGCATTACTCCTGTTGATTGATTCAATCGATGAGAACTACATCAACGAGGGGAACCTCATCTCTACTTTAAAGGGAGGAAGAGGCACTGTCACCAACCACAAGAGTCGTAATGTGGCCGAGCTGCTGTCAAATCACATCCACCTGTTTCCCAAATGGCTATTCCTTGTGTGCACCACCAAGAAGCAGACCAAGCAGATCACCAAGATGTTCACCGGCTTTAAGAAAATCACGCTGGATGATTTGCGCAAGTCCCACGTCGTCAAGGACGTTCAGGAGTACATAATCAACCGGCTGAATTCTGACTTCAAGGATAGCATCATGCTGACCAAGGAGATAATCGAGTCGCTTCATCAGCTGTACATCAAGTCGAATGGCTGCATTCTTTACCTCGAGAAGGTCCTACACGGCATCAAGGATAACTTCTTCAGTTTCCGGGAGATCAAGCTGATCCCCTGCACTCTGAACGGTCTCTACTTGTACATCTGCCAGAAGTCCTTCAACAAAAAGCAGTATATGAAGATCCGACCTCTGCTAAATGTCCTGCTAGCTTCTTCCGGCTACGTGGACAAGCTCTTCCTGTTCAACTGTCTCCGCACCCACAACTACACGATCGATTGCCAGGAGTTCGAGAAGCGGTTGCAACTGATGCGCAACATTCTGGCCTACGATTCCAATGCCCAGCGCCTGAAGATCTTCCACAACTCCTTTGCCGATTGGTTGGTGGACGTCAAGTTCGCCACCAAGAAATTCATCTGCGATGTAAACGAGGGTCATGTGATGATCTCCATGTACTACCTACTAGTTGCGGATACCCTCTGTGCGAACACAGTTCGAAGATTTGCCTACCATCTCATAAGGTCGGGGGAGTATCTCACCAGTCGGCACGTGGACTTGGATCTTATTCTGATGTTGCTGGAATCGAGGCTCAATTTAAGCGACTGCTTCTACACGAACCAGATGAACTGCTGTGCCCAGTGCGAGCACGATTTCAAGTACGACGTCAATTTTCTGCCCAAGACGCGGGCCATGTTGGAGCGCTTCTTGGCCAGCGAGCTGAGCGAACCCTTCGCCCAGTTCCTGTGCGATTTCTTTAAGCCCAGCCTGCCCACAGACGCCAAGATGCTGAAGTTGCTTATTGAGACGGGCATCAACAATGCCGAATCCCAGAACTCCTGCGAGTCGTCGCTCATGTCGCCGGAACTCTCTGAGAAGTCGCAAAACATTGACTTCGAGCTGGCGGATCTCCTGTTGTCCAGCGAGAAGAGTTGCCTGATGGAGACCCAGCGGGCTGGTAGTCCCTCGGAGCACAGTGAGCCACCAGCTGAGAGTCAGGATGAGAATGCCTCGAGCACGCTGCACCAACTCTCCGATTCCCATCACATTGAACTGCACAAGGGCAAGGCTCTGATCCACATCCTGGCCAACGATGGCAATCATCAGCTGCTGGAGAGGGCCCTCAATGCCTGCAAGAGTCCAATTGATCTGGAGATTGAGGATTACAATGGTCAGACAGCCCTGAACATAGCCGCGAGGAACGGTCACCTCGAGGTGGTGAAACTGCTTCTAAGCTTCTCCCAGCCTTGCAACGATGGAACTGGACGGATGAAGAGGGTGGATGTCAACCATGCTGATCGCGATGGTTGGACTCCACTGAGATCCGCCTCCTGGGGTGGTCACAGTGAGGTTGTGCGTCTACTCATAGCTCAACCAGCCTGTAAGATTGATCTCGCGGACAAGGAGGGACGCACCGCTTTAAGAGCTGCCGCCTGGAGTGGACACGAGGATATCCTCAAGCTGCTGATTGAGTCGGGGGCTGATGTGAATTCAGTGGACCGGCAAGGACGCACTTCTTTGATTGCTGCCTCCTATATGGGTCACTACGACATCGTGGAAATTCTACTGGAGAACGGTGCTAATGTCAATCACTTGGACCTTGATGGACGCAGTGCTCTGTGCGTAGCCGCCCTGTGTGGATCCTCAGGATATAGTAAGGTTATATCCACGCTGCTGGATCATGGCGCTAATACGGATCAGTTGGACAACGATGGCATGTCGCCACTTCTGGTCAGCTCCTTCGAGGGCAACGCCGAAGTGTGCGAGTTGCTTCTGGAAAACGCTGCAGATCCGGATCTCGCCGATTTTATGGGTCGCACGCCACTGTGGGCAGCCTGCACTGCAGGACACGCCACCGTAGTGAAGTTGCTTCTCTTCTGGGGCTGCGGAATTGATTGTATGGACTCCGAGGGACGAACGGTGCTAAGCATTGGTGCCGCCCAGGGAAATGTGGAGACGGTAAGGCAACTGCTCGATCGGGGACTGGATGAAACGCATCGAGATAATGCTGGTTGGACCCCACTGCACTATGCCGCCTTTGAGGGATTCCACGAGGTGTGCCTGCAACTGCTTGAGTCGGGAGCCAAAATTGACGAGTGCGACAACGAGGGAAAGACCGCCTTGCACTTGGCCGCTCAGGAGGGACGCCTCCATTGCGTGCAGGCTCTACTGGACATCCACTCAAGTTTCGTCGACCAAAAGGCCCACGATGGAAAGACTGCCTTCCGACTGGCTTGCCTGGAGGGTCACATGGACACTGTGGAGTTTTTGCTGAAGTTCTGCTGCGATGTGAACTCCAAGGACGCGGACTCGCGCACCACCCTCTACATTCTAGCGCTGGAAAACAAACTGGAGATTGTGAAATACCTGCTGGACATGACCAACGTGGACGTCAACATTCCGGACAGCGAAGGACGGACGGCTCTGCATGTGGCTGCCTGGCAAGGACATGCTGACATGGTCAAGACCCTGATCGAGGCTGGAGCGGATGTGAACTCCATGGACCTGGAGGCTCGAACCCCACTGCACTCGTGCGCCTGGCAGGGCAACCACGACGTAATGAACATCCTACTGTACTACGGAGCTCTGGCTGATCATGCTTGCAAGCAGGGAGCCACTGCCTTGGGTATATCGGCCCAGGAGGGACACGAGAAGTGTGTAATTGCCCTTCTGCAGTTCGGAGCTAATCCCTACAAGTCAGACCACTGCGGACGAACGCCCATTAAGCTGGCAGCCAAGTCCAGTCGCACCAGCATCCTGAAGATCTTCGAAAGCTACACCAAAAGTAAGAGTTCATCGCGCAGGAGAAGCCTCTTGCTCTGTTACTAATGCTTTCCCTTTTATCCTTTTCCCATTTCCAAACGTAGATGAAGCTAGCAATCCCAACGAACCCAAGTTCCATGCCAATGCCAGCATGCTGAGATCTCCGGATCAGCCACCGGCTCTGCCGCTTCACCAGAACCTGGCTCCGTATCCGGCACATGCCTCCGCCTCGTCGGTCTGCTCAGCAGCCACCACGGCCACCGTGCACAATGGCAGCCACCTGCACGTCCTCAATGCCTCCAGTTCCACGCACAGCTCTAACAACTTTTACCAGAACACCATGCAGTCGGACACCAGCAGTTTGCATAAGCGCAAGAGCGTCATCTCTAGTCAATCCACGGGCAGCAGCAATGATGTGAGTATCCTTTAAGATTAATGTCATGTTATCCCATCGCTAATCCCTTGGAATCCCCCACAGCAAGCGCCGCTTACCTTCACACAGCAATTGCAGCGACAAAGCAAACTCAGCTCACGCAATAATCTGATGGTTAACTCGAAGCACGCTTCCGGTTCAGGAGGAGCAGGACACAAGTCCAGTGGTGGAGGCGGAGGGGCTCAGCGCCACTCTCAAGTTCTGCCCGATCTCAGCGAGCATCAGCTTGGTATGTCCACCAGTGCTTCTATAGCCCATCTTTGAGCTAACATTATTGTTCTCCATATAGCATCCAACATGACCAACGAGGCGGACATGTACGACATGGAATGCATGTCGCCCCTGTACGCTACGCCCCCTCACTCGCCCAGCAGCGAATTGAGTTCACCCGGGCAACTTCCGGGTCTAAATGCCTTCGTGGACGATGAGAAGGCCGGAACCAGCAGTGGCGGAGGTGCCAAGCTGCCGGATAATCATTTCGCGCGAGACACGCACATGCGTATTATTTTGGGCAACCTCAAGGAAAACCAGCCCAGCTCCTCGGGGTAAAAAAAGCTAAAACTGAATTATTTAACATCAAAGAACTTATGGATTTTTATGTTTCTCCAACAGCAAAAGCAAGCGCAGCGGAGTATCCAGCAATCCGGCAATGCGGCTCATCCGCAGTCGCTTTGATGCCGCATCCCAGTTGATCCGGCGCACCAACAACATACTCTCTTCCAGCAGCAATCAGGGCTCCTCCAGCATTGGCGTCAAGTCGGGCACCTTCCAGTGGCGCAAGGAGAGTCAAATGTAAACGCACCGGATTACATATTATTGTGCTCCCCGAAAACTCACTCCTTAAGGCACCAAAACACCCACTTGCATACTCAACCCTTAAATCGTAACTTATTTGAGTTTATAGACCTTAGTACTTTTCAGAAAGTATTTGTTTTTTGTGATAGTTTCAATTTTAGTACACTTTTGAATATGTTCTGATTTAACTAAATATATTTAGGCATACTACCCATACGACGTAGTTTAAGGCATGCGCCAGGTATTAGGCTAAAATCCCATATATAGAATACTTCATTACATTTTTGGCATGCGAACAGTAGCAGATTCTTCTTCAACGTAGCAAAAACTAACGAAATTTGAATAGATCACGACACGAATGTATACTTAAAAGAGCTCAGACCACAGCACTGTTCTCAGAATTAATTTTAAAGTATTTATTAAATCACATTGCGTAAGACAGAGCATCGGCTTATAATTTAACTATCAAATATAATTTATGCTGGAACAGGCTTCCCAAAGACAAGGGATCGTGCTCTGAAGGCCATACTACTCCAATGTGCATTTATTGGCAATCGGCTATAGAAACGTAATTTATTTATACGAGCTACTTTACCAATTAATTACGCTGTTTATGTCAATTCTTTAAATCCAGTTCCCGAAAGTACCAAAAAGCGATTATCCACTCCCACTATGTGCTTTTAAAGGCACAAGAAAGATCCCAGAGATACGATATATGTGTATTATATTGCTCGCACCTAAAAACTCAAAGCGGTCCGTTCCTGTACCTTAACACTTGTCACTAATTTTATGTAACCCTTAAGCCGGACAAACCAATCAAATACACATACACAACTGAAGCATTAATTAAATATTTTCTGAAACTCTACTCCCACTGCAAAGCAGCAAATCACAGACACAACAAACAACGCACTGGGCTAAATCCAAAAAGAATAAAACGAAGCATAGTTGAACACCGAAATGTTAATGAACAGAAAAAACCTAATTATTGTTAACAAACCTATAACATACCGCAGAATACAATTGTTTAGATATACATAAATATATATTTCAAAAGCATATTTACAAGTTAATGATCAGAGTTATTCAAAGTATCATTATTATAATCGTAATAGATAACCGAACAGACTAAAATACAATCCACAGAGATACACACACAACACGAAATGCATGGGGGTTCGAAACCAAAGATAAACATTTACATTTCGAAGTAATATACACATGATACCTATGCCTAACATATAACTATATATATGAGAATATGTACTTATACATTGTAGTGTTGTAGTTTTGAAAAGGTTGCGATGAATTGACAAAAACTGATACAGGAACATTTACAGAAAATTCTGAGTGTGTTGAAGTTAAAACAACTTTTTGAGCGAAGCGACGAATAACGAAGCATATACATACATATATAACTCTGAATCTGAATAAAATTGTATATTCATACAAATAATTTAGTCTTTTTGCAAGTGAAGTTTGAGGAATGTGTTCGCAGTTTAGTTGCTGGTGTCCACAAGTATCTTGGGATTGGCCACGTGGAAAACGCTGGGAACCATTCCCGCCAGAGTGGTGAACAAACTTTCCGATATGTCATCAGGCAGTAGCAGTTGCAAGGTGCTGAAATCGGCAAAACAATTAGCAGAAACATTCACACGTTCGAAAAGCTCAATAGCCACCTTAACTCAGCTCCGCCCCAAGAGGCTGATTCTATCATAAATCCCTTGGCGCACTTAAACACCAGCTCTGCTCTTCTGATGCACCACTGGACGGTCATGTCCTCGCTCATCTCGTGGCGCAGCAGAGCCGGGATGGTCAGCGTGGTGATGTCGTGCCTGCTGGCTGTCTTTAGGATGTTTCGCAAACCCAAGATCACCGGATGCCGCGAGTTGATCTCACTGGGACTGTTGATGGGTTCGTCCGAAATCAGGTGAAAAATAACATGCGTTTGCGAGAGATTCGAGTGCTTGGTGATGAAGAAGTCTCCCGTTTTCAGTCTAGTCACGCTCTTCTTGGTCGGCGAGGGTGTGGCACTGCCCTCGGCACTGCTGTTGCTAGTACTACTGCCACTGGAATCTTCAGTGGTCAAATTCTTGATCTGCTTCTCGATCTTTTCCATCTGAACGTCGATTTGTTCAAAGTGGAACTCGGTGGACTTGTTGGCATTCTTAATGATATTCTTGTTTGCCTGCGCCTGAATCGAAGGGCACAGGACGACGACGCCGCAGAGGGAGCTGGAGTACAATCCCAGAGCCATGTTAAGGCCATTAAGACTCTCCTCGGCGTGCAGCGGACTGCAGAGCTCCGTGACATTGGCACTCAGGATGCGTATGTTGTGCATGTGCTTCAGCTGGGAGCCCAGGTGAATGGTGAAGCTCTCCTCCATGGAGGGCTGTTGCGAGACGAACATGGAGGAGCGGTTGCCCAGCGGCGTGGTCACCGGCGACACTTGAAACATCTGACTGACCTGACTGGTGATCCAATTTCGATACTCATTCTTCTGATGACCCACCATTGCCTCTAGTTCGGATTCGTATCGCTTCCGCACATAATTCTGCGTGGTATATTGCTGCGCCAGCAAATTGTTGATATCCTCCGAGGTGGTGGTGATGTCCAACTGGTTTATCTGGCTATCCATCTCCTGCTGCTGAGAGTTGTTTAGCGTCTCCACCTCGCTGTCCATGAGCTCGGTCATGTCGGACACCACCTTGGCATATGCACGCTCTCGCTTGAGTATGTCCTCCAGGGACGAAGAGTGCACCAGGCGATGGAAGCTCTGGGCGAATATGTCCTCATCGCTGGGACCCACACGATCGGCAAACTGCAGTAGTTCCTCCTTGTACAGCCTCTCTGTGTCCCGCACAATGGCCTCGATATCCAGCTCCTCGTTTGCCGTCTGTTTGAGTAGCTTTTCGGCATGGTCGTCCAGGAAATTTTGCTGCTCCGTATCCACGAATTTCTGCAACTCCCGTTCAAGGTCTAATTGGAATAGCACGACTTAAGCTCGTACTTTATCCACAAATGCTGATACTCACTGATATTCTCATCCAGGTACCGCATCATGGGGTCCATCTGGTTGAGAGCCATCAGCTGGGTGATACACTCCTCCAGATTCTCCTGGTCAAAGGGGAAAGTGATGTCCAGCCGGGATTCGCAGTCTTGGCCTTCATGATTTTTGTACTTGTACACAAAGGGCAGCGTTCGAGTGGCAGTAGAGTCCATTTCAGAGGCCTTTAGTCGGTGTTTTAGTTAGTTACAGTCATTAATTCGCAAGTTAACGCCCCCTGCCCAAAAGAAATGCAATTAGTATGACCGCACTGCGACCGCTTAAATATACCGCGGAAAACATTCACCACTTAGAGAAGACTCAAACCAACCACAATGTGTAAAAAAAGGTTCCCATATATGTAGTAATTATGATTTTTAGTGGCCTGATATTAAATGCAACAAAATTAATGTTTTCAAAACTATTCAAATATATTTAACAGAATGTGTGGTTTCATGCTAATCAGGTTACATTCGCACAGCAATTATTGTCCAAATACCGTTATTTTCCCCCATATGCGCACTGGTGAAATTTAAATTCAAAATGAAACAAAAATCATTTTCTTTGGTTTTCTGAAATTTCTTTATTCAAAGATTGTAAAAATTAAAATAAAAGAAAATAAAATGAAATAATAAATAAAAGTCGTATATTTACGATGCTGCAGAGGGGAAACCGTTCAACATCCATTCCATTCTCAAGTGCGACGAGCCGATTCAGACCACCTGAAAGTTACAACTTTTTCCGGATTTGGGATCTGCGGTGGATTACTTACCCAGAGGGAACCGAATCCCAGCGACGGAGTTGCTGGCAAACGCGGGCACTTTTCGTGGCTGCATTCAGTAGCGCGGCGGCAGTCTTTCAGCGCTTCGCATACTTTTCGCAGCCAACTGGCAACAGAAATTACAATAATATACATGGTTGTAAATGACATGGTACAGCAGGCGGGGGTCAAATCAAATAAAGGGGAAAAATGATTCCTGTTAAGCGAGTGAAAGGAGAACTCTCGAACGACGTTAATGGCCCGCCCACAACAAATGCTATAGTAAAGTACATAGTATACAAGATGGCTGGCTTTTGGACCTGGTCAGACTTGCTTCTTGCTCCTTGTTACCTCTGCAATACACTCTCATTCTGATCGAGATCCTTTTGCTGATGGTGCTACAGAAATATAGAAAACTACGAGGCTTTGGCTTAGCTGCTATATACTTTTTGTTCTTTCGTCAGAGTTTACATCAATTGCGGGACATTTGCGTATTTTTTTTTGCATCTTGTATTTTTTAGCTACATTAAAATGTAAATTTTGTTAAGTATAATTGCGCTGACTCCTCAGACTGCTTGCTAAAAGGTATAAATTACAATAAAGTTTGTTTGTTGATCGGTTACATCTAAGCAGCGGAAGAGGTTATATCCATGTCGACACTTATTCAAAAATCTAAGTATCTAGGTTCCTCCACACACGGTCAGGTTCGCTTAGAACTTGAATAGTAAAATTATTTAGTCTAGGGTAGCGTGCGGATGTATGCAGAAGTCGCTCCGCACGCTCTACTCGATTTAATTCTATGAGAACTTAGCCTAGTAAAGTTGTAAAATGTAATACATGTTTTTATATATTTTGTGTTGTCTGCTCTGATTATCAAAAGTTGCTGGCAGCCGATGGACTAGAGAGCTGTCTGCAACCAAAGAAACATATCTCTCGGCTGCCGCCTTGAAGATTTACATAGCTGATTCGTTTATGACTGGTTGTTTTAAGTTGGTTGATTGGTTGCTTGTGTGGTGGAAATACAAATGTTTGGCCTGCCGTCGGCTTTGTGGATCTAATTACAATGTTACTTATGTGGATTGCTACATGTGGGTTGCAAATTATAGATTACAATTCTGTGGGTATTGGATAGTTTTCGATGCGCCTCTTGACATTCAATTTATCACCGCTTGCGAAGACAAATTGAATGGAATCCTGGTCACCTTCTGTGTACGTGTATTGCCACTTGCTGTGTTTCTTCTGTTTAGCTCACACACTGCTCTGCACTGCACTGCACTCTGTATTGGTCTGGTATGCTTGGTACTGATCTCTCTTTCTGTTCTAATCCAAGACTGAACCAAACTTCTTACGACTTCACTGCACTGCACTGATCCTGATCAATCAATCTGTAATGTTTGGTTTGTGGTGCTCGGAAAACTTCTTAGGACTATGAACGTGCGTTCATACTTCTTCATATTGATCATTGAATTGCGTATCGTTTACTTGACTTTGAATTTTGGGATTATACTGAGCGATTTTTACTTTATCACCTATAAAATGTCGATAAATGAGAAACGTTATTTAAAACAATTGGTATGCAAAAGGAGTTCTTAATTGGTTGATGGGTTTTTGTTCTCTAAATACTTAAAAGTGTAAATACGTATAAGTTTGTTGAGTAAGGTGGGTCGGACTGTCTCAGCCGTTTTGCTTTTTAGTCTCAATATGCTTTATAAAACTACCGAAAATGCCGATAAGGGCGCTATTAAAAAAAAAAAAACTTATGTTTGTCAAATCAAGCTAAAGATTAATGGTCATACGGGATAGATAAGCGGTTGGTGGTTGGTTAATGGTCTGAATTCGCCTTGGACTATGTATATTTTGGTGTTAGTAGTGGTTATGTGGATGTCTCACCTCGTCCGGAATCTCTCTCAATATCTGCGGTTGTTGCCACCGTTATTGAAGCCCTGATTGTTGCCGCCATAGTTGCCTTGATTGCCACCGCCTAAAAGAAAACCCAGGATCGTTAGGAACATATCCAATCGTCTTTCTAGTCTAGTTTCTATACTGACTGTTCATAAAAAAAAACTGTAACGTGGCTGCGTGTTACGTCGTACTGGGATTATCTTACATACGCATAACATAGCGAAGGCCATCGTCAGTTGATCTTACAGCGTTTAATAAGCTAACTGCCAAACTCTATCGACGCTCTAACAGTTAGGTGTCAGGGTACTGTGTTTAGCCATCTAGTTGTTATCAATACATCAACAGATGTGCTGTTTGCTCACCTGCTTTGAATCCACCACCTCCTTGGTAGGGCTGCATGCGATTGTTGTTGAAGTTGCCGCCACCGCGCTGAGGACCGCCGCCATAGTTCTGCTGGTAGCCTCCAAAATCATTGCCACCATTGTTCCAGTTATTGCCGCCGCCTCCAAAGTTGCCGCCTCCATTGCCATTGTCCCACGGATTGTTATTGCCCCAGCTGTTGTTGCCACCGCCATAACCACCACCACCGCCGCCGCCGCCACCGAAGTTGTTGTTGCCCCAGTTGTCGTTACCCCCGCGGTTGTTGCCCCAGTTGTTGCCACCGTTGTTCTGCAATGCCAATTAACCAGTAATAAGTCTCAAATCGAATTGTTGGCGATCAATAAGTCCTTACCCAGTTCCCGCCACCATTCTGGTTGCCGTAGTTTCCACCGCCCATGTTTCCGCGGTTTCCACCGGCACGACCTCCCGGACCACCGCGTCCTCCGCCACCTCCCTGTTGGTCATTCTGCTTGGGCAGGGCCTTCTTCACGTCCACCATTTTGCCATTCAGCTGATGCTGCTTTTGCACTGCAAAAAGAAAGAGGGAAAGCATGCTATTAGTGGGATTCGAAAATAAATTTCCCCATATGGTGCATCCGGAGCATAGTGTGCCATATACTCTTTCATCATTGGTGCACAAACACCACCAACAACAACAATATAATACTGGCTGGGATTTCATCTTACAGTCACAAACGCCGCACGAGCACATCAAACATTGCTATGCGGAGCTGGGACTGTGGAATTTTATCTAAAATTAGGATAGATATCCGATAGTACACATTCACCATTCGGTGCCTTTCATTTGCAGTTGTAACGAGGCTGCGTGTTACACAGAATTGATTTATAACATACATTCGCATAACATAGCTTAGCCGACGCTTAAATTAATCTCACAGCGTTTGAATAAAAACTATACAGGCGACTGTTTCAAGCCCGTCAATTTGTCAGAACTGTGACGTCCACGAAGGGTGTGATCTAGAAACTTTCAGATTAATCGGTTCGATAATCAAGGTGTGCCATATACTCTTTCATCGTTGATGCACGAAGAGCACCAACAACAATGATATAATACTGGCTGGAATTTAATCTTACAGTCACAAACGCCGCACGAGCACATCAAACATTGCTATGCGGAGCTGGGACTGTGGAATCGTAGCTAATTTTACGATATATATATTCACGCTAAAAAATATTCACCATTCTGTGCATTAGTCAGTAGACTAATTTTATACTCTTTCTGTTCATATAGTTGGTAAGTCACTGATACTGTGCCTTATACTCATTCATCGTTGATGCACGAACAGCGTCAACAACACGATATAATATGGGCTGGGTCTTTTATCTTACAGTCACAAACGCCGCATAAGCACATCGAACATTGCTATGCGGAGCTGGGACTGTGTATCGATTTCCATAATAACAATTAATTGAACTATTGTAACGAGGCTGCGTGTTACACTGAATAGGCGCAATGTTTACATTCGCATAACATAGCTTAGCCGACGCTTTGATTTATCTCACAGCGTTTAAAAAAAAAAACTACCCTGGCGATGGTTTCAAACCAGTTAATTTGTCAGTACTGTGATTTTAGGAAACAATTTTAGATTCAAGCTATAGTGTGCCATATACTCTTTCATCGTTGATGCACGAAGAGCACCAACAACAATGATATAATACTGGCTGGGATTTCATCTTACAGTCACAAACGCCGCATGAGCACATCGAACATTGCTATGCGGAGCTGGGACTGTGGATATATGGTAATAAATGCCATTTCATCGAATTTCTTGCTTATAGTTTACATTCGTTTATCCGACGCTGATGGACATTTGTGAGAAGCCTTACAATTTTCCAGAGCTGATTGAGCATATAGATTAGGGGTTGTTGCAGCCGCATGTTGTTCAACGCCGCATACACAAATGGGGTTAATATTTACAATGTATACCATAAGATACGTATTCGTTTCCTGTGCAGATAATTCAATCTGTATTGTATAAAACTAACAAGGCAATGTGATTTTCCTAACAAGCTATTCTCAAAGAAAAAAATAACTTCTAAACGATGTGCGATATTGTCTAGATTAGGAAAATCGTTCTACTTACACACAACTTTGTCCACGGGATCGTAGTCGTCGAACTCGACGAAGGCGAATCCTCGCTTCTTGCCAGTCTCCTTGTCGATGACGATGTTGATGTCGACGATGTTGCCGAAGTTCTGGAAGTAGTCGCGGATGCTCTGCTCATCATGGTCGTCCTTGAGAGCGCCAACAAAGAGCTTCTTTACGGTGGCTCCGGCGTTCGGGGAATCGATATCCTGGCGGGGAACAGCGCGCTTGGGCTCCACCACTCGACCGTCGATCTTGTGGGGACGCGACTTTTGCGCCTCATCAATCATGCTCGAGTGGGAATAGGTGATGAACCCGAATCCGCGGGATCGCTTTGTGCGCGGATCCTTCATGACCACCACGTCCACGATGTTGCCCCATTTCTCGAAGTGAGCCTTCAGGTTCTCGTCGGTGGTGCGGTAGTCCAAGCCACCGATGAACAGCTTGCGCATATGCTCTGGCTCGGTGATGGAGTCCTGAGCAAAATCCTAAATTATTGATTTTATCAATGGCTGTACATAACCTCACTTTCCGCCCTTGAGACACATGCGTAATTTTCAAAATGGCGACCGGCAAGCCGAGACACCAGTTTGCACGAAATTTCTAGACCCTTAATAACCAATACTTACATCATCATGGCCATTGGAGTTGCCGTTCTGGTTCGAGTTCACCATTTTACTATTGAAAGAGTCGAGTAACTTCTATACTAACTATTTTCTGCCTTTGCAAATGGAGAAAGTCCCCTGACACACGAGACGAATGAAAAATCTGAATACTGTGTGACCATTTCTAAAAACCGATTAAACACAGCAGCTATTCGATAACGATAATTTGACAGATAGATACCCTTGTTAATACAATACTTTTACAATATCTGTCCTCTTTTTTTTCACCATGCCTTAAAAATGTATGTAATATGTGTATTCTTTTGTATGCAACTTACATCTTGCTCCTCATTTTGACCGTTGTTCCAGTTGTCGTGACCACCCATTTCGAAGGACTTATAAATATCTAACTAAACTGCAATAATTTTATATTTCTTAACCAAACTACCGAAATTACGACACTGAGAAAGACAGACTCTCACTATAGAAGTCTTTCCCTTAGACTGAAAAAAAATTTTGATGTGACCACACAAGCCGTAGACAGACCTTAGCACAGCTCTTACAAAATACAAGCAAAGGCATTTGGTTACACTAAACGGTACTACCGCAGACATTATGACTTGCTTCCACTGAAAATCTGTGTCCGTCAAATAAGCAACGAGAGCGGAACGGTGGAAAAAGGAACTTGCGGACGTGATTTATTTCTTCGCTATTTATAGACGAATTCGAAAAAATTATAATGCAAAAATGTAAACAAATCGAACTTTTCAATAGATCTTACTATCTATGTAAGTCGTACATAGAGTTCATTGGACTCATAGAGTAAATAAAATATGCAATTGATTAAGGAATATCTCCACTCGCAGAGCATGTTCCAAAGTGCACGCAGGGCCACCTTAAAGGACATTTCAGGAAAAAAAAATTATCCACAGTGTTGAGAGGAGTTCAAAAGTATTTTGAATTATTAAAAATCAATTTGTATCAACGTTTACATTATTCTAGCTATTTTGAAGATTTAGCTACATATTTATTCGAAAGCTTTTTGTGGTATTTTTCGCCGCACCCGCAGTAGCCACACTGCCGCACACGTAAGGAAATAAGTTTTCTAGTTAGTTGATTTCCAAAATGCCGAAAAAGAAAACTGGGCAGCGTAAGAAGGCCGAGAAGCAGAAGCTTCGCCTCAAGGAGATCCGCAGCAGGGAGGTTCCTCTGGCAGATTTGCCCTGCAATGCGCCAATGGAGTGCGACAAGTGCGAGAAGAAGCAGAAGTCGAGAGCCTTCTGCTATTTCTGCCAGAGCATTCAGAGATTACCAATTTGCGCCCAGTGCGGGAAGATCAAATGCATGCTAAAGACCGGCGATTGCGTGGTCAAGCATCCGGGCGTCTACACCACGGGCCTCGGAATGGTGGGCGCCATCTGCGACTTTTGCGAGGCGTGGGTCTGCCACGGACGCAAGTGTCTCCAAAACCACGCCTGCACGTGTCCGCTGCAGAATGCGACCTGCCTGGAGTGCGAACGCGGTGTCTGGGAGCACGGCGGCCGCATTTTCAAGTGTTCCTTCTGCAACGGATTCCTGTGCGAGGACGATCAGTTCGAGCACCAGGCCAGCTGTCAGGTGGGTAACCAAAAATACTCATTAAGCTTTGTTTCGAACTTCTTTTCGAGATTTATGTAACGGCTTTTGGTAATGCAATCCATTCGATTCCAGGTGCTTGAGTCGGAGAACTACAAGTGTCAATCGTGCAACAAGCTGGGTCAGTACTCCTGCCTGCGCTGCAAGACCTGCTACTGCGAGGATCACGTTCGTCGCAAGGGCTTTAAGTACGACAAGAACAAGCCAATTCCGTGCCCCAAATGCAACTACGATACCTCGGTGACCAAGGACCTCAGCATGTCCACTCGGTCGCACAAATTCGGGCGACAGCAACAAGGAGGCAACAGCGACGACGAGGAGGGATACGGTGGATACTATGGAGCGGGTGGCAGTGGCTACTATGGTGGCGCCGCCAGTGGTGGCTACTCCTACGGCGGTGATGATGATGAAGATGAGTCCGATGGAGACTACGAGGATGAAAGCGATGAAGACGATGATGATGATGAGGAAGAGGACGAGACCACAGAAAGTGAACCGGAGAAGGAAACCGACAAAAAGGCCACCAAATAAGGCTGATTTGTTTATATACTCGTAAATGGCCTTTTGTTAGTCCCTCTAAGTGTGCGAATGAATTCTCGGCTGTGCACTCGTTTCTCTCGATGTAATAGGGAAATAAATTCTTTGTCAAATTGTAGAGCTTCCAAGTAGAAATTCTCTAAAATGCAACAAGCTGCAAGTGGGCTGTGGGCCAAAGTCGAAAGGTAAATGCGCAAGCAAAGGCGAACCCAAATTCCACGAGGGATGATAACTGGGGAACTGGGGGTGCGGATTCGAAATGGGTCTGGGCAGGGAGGAGCAGCAGGGCCAACCCATACGCATATGATGATGGCGATGCCAACGGCTCTGCCAGCGCCAACTTCTCTGCTGATAGACTCATCCATCTCCAATCCACTTACGAGCGCAAATATTTACACAATTTACTCGAAAACGGAGGTATGAGCATATAATATTTCCAAAAACGATGGCAAACACACCACACACACCAAGCGAAAGACACGCACTTCGGCATTTGGGAATGTTTGGCAGTTAGGCAGAGCGGAACAGCAACAGCAATGGGTATATGGGTGATGGTGGCTGGGCCATGTGGGGCACGGGATGTGGACAGGGACGGACCCATCATCAGGCTGAAACATTTTAGGAATTGCAAATCAATGAGCGGCCTGATGGAAGGGAGGAGCATAGTTCTTCTGCATATGAATGAAATCATATGTGGCGTTACTTATGTAGGCGAGGATGTGGACGCATGGGGTCGGGGACTGGGTGGGTGAGTGGCAGGCAAATCAACTGTGTACATAATACAGATTAGTGTGAGAGGATATGGGATGCACATACAGTCGCGGTCGGAACAATAGTCCTTAGATTTAGTTCTTTAGTAGCTAATATTAAACATTTGCCATACGAACTTTAAAGTTGGATTGATACTAATTATGTCCTTGGTGTAATATGTAATTACCCTTGCTAAGATACCCCCTGCTGTGGTTACTTACACGACCATACTTATCTATAGATCGGAGCAGCTTAATGGCCGCCTGCCAGCATTTCTGTCTGCATTTCAATCAAAATGGCCTGTCTATTCCGGCCGAGGCGATGTCCAAGCCATTGGAGTTAGGGCTACTCAACAAAATTAGAAACGGGGTGGCTTATGGGGGCCAGATGGAGGGGGTGTGCCATTTATGGACTGTGGGCTGTGGTGGTCAGTGCCAAACATCAATAATAATTTCATAAATGTAATCAGAGAGAGGCAAACAAGACCCGAGTCGAGTCACAGTGATTGAGCTCTTAATTGCACTGCGATATTAATCCTTGAGCCCACTCTGTCCAGCCAATTTGGTCACTTCCCATCACGATGACCGCCTTCATTAGCCGGAGTGCATTCTCAATTACCAGATGGATGGGTCTCGGGTTTAAAGTCTCGCTGGGATCAGGATTCCCAAGAAAAGCCAAACGCAAACTCTAATCACTTCCGATCAGCATTATCTACTGCTTATTTATGCAATGCCAATATTTTTGTCGGCCAAAGTCAAGCCATAACAAAAACACATCCATGGCCAAGGATTAAGGTGGGAAAATCCTGTGGACAATCCGAGGAACACGTGGAGAAGTCAAAAAGTACGGCTTATGGCCAAACGCAATTAGCGTTAATTACGATAGAAAACAGCCGGAGCGGCACAGCTTCCCATGGCTACGGGTTAAGGACTCTAGGATTTCAGGATTCAGCAGGTCCTTGCGGCCACTTGAAGTTTAATTTAATTTCATCTTGCGTCTGCCGCAGCGTTGCTCGCTTCAAGTGATTGCGCCATGGGATTGGATTGGATTGGACAGGATTGGTTGGGATGGTCTAGGTAGTTTGGATTCGGTGGGGGTGGTATCTAACGTCATCATCAACATCAGCCATATCCACATCCACTTCGCCATCGACGTTCGTCAAAGCTGGCGATGATTGATGGTGCGTAATTTGGAAAATTAGAACCAGGATACGCAGCGAAAAAGGGGTGGCTCTCGTTTTCAGCGCACTTTTTTATTTCGGCCCCTGCTAATGTTGTTGGCACAACAAGGTGTGTCCTGGTATCGGTCCGAATGCCGCGTGTCCTGCCGCCGCTCGCCGCTTGCGGACGCGTGTTTTGCGTCCAGCAAAGTAGCGCGTGGTTATTAGAAAACAATTTAATTAAATATTCACTTGAACCGGCAACACCAACACAACGTGGTCCGGTGGAAAAGCGTAGGCAGTGCCACGGAGATGGCCTCACTTTCCCATCATAAAGCGCTCAAACAATGGCCATCAATATTAAACGATGTTGTTCGGTGTCCATTTAGAGCGCTCCAGTTGCTCGTCCTTGTTGTTTTAGCCGTCCTCACTGGTCCGTGATGTAATGTGAGAAAGTTTTTTCTCGTTTTTTGTTGTTCGGTCCGCGGTCGAGTTTCTGGGCAGCGGATGGAATGGGAACCCAAGTTTCTGGTCTGCGCTTTTCGGCGCAGGGGTACGCCTTTGTTCTACTTCGTCCTGTGGGCGAGTCCCTGAGAATAAGTTCTCAAAATAACGACGGGTTAATTGACCCTTGCTTTCCCCAGAGAAAAGTGCCGCCGACTGATTTATAGGCTAGCTATGTTATTTTATTATATGGAGTGGTATTATTAATATCCAACTATAGATTCTTTATAAAACCCGCCAAGGACTTAATTCGAATTAGCACACTTCCGCAGACAACAGCATCTATGATCCTTGCCGAAAGCTGTTAGAAAGTCATCGCCATCGAGTCGGAAAAGAGCTCCGTCCAGGTGTGCCGCAGTGCACCCGCACAGCAGGACTGGGCGAAGGCAGAAGCTACTGAGCCGGGAAAGCGACACCAGGAGGCCCGCCCGCACACAGGCGATTCAATGGAGAAGTCACGGCAGGACAATGGGAAAGTCGTTGGCTGTCTAATTGCATCAGCGGCGCTTCCCTGGGCACGCGACCCGCTGCGCCTCACCTGCAATTAAACTGTCGCATTAGGAGCAACATGCACGGCTCTTCGCCAGAAATTCAAAGTGATGACGCAGCCAGAAAAGCGATTCCGGAACACAATCGAATGGCCTGGTTGGGTGGGTGTTGGTTTACGGCATGTAACAATTGAGGGTCACGTGTCGGCGGCGGGGGATGGAGGCGAAAACTTGGACCTGAAACGACCTTCCACCAGCCAAAAGTTTGGCTTAGGGATTAGCCGCACGCCGTGTTGGTGGTTTCTCCTTTTGCCATTGTGTTTGCCAACGCAGCTACATACTTTGCACCCGGCAAGCCGCCTGATGAAAGCAAATCTCCGAATTAATTTCAAACGAATTTGTTTTGATGCCACGATAAGCCGTCGTCTCAAAAAAAGGGGCAGTCGCAGGAAGCAAAAAATCTCGCCAGCGCTTGCCATTTAGCCCACTGAGCACACTGAATCCGCCCATTCTGGACCGTTTTGATTTCTGTCAATAGCCCGGCGGGCTGGCACTTGAGCGGCGAGACGCTCCGCTCTGCCATCGAGCGAAGCTGAATTTTGCAATACGCCCGAGGGTCCTGGTTCGAACCCCACCTCCCCTCACTCCAATCCATTCCACTCACCCACACACGCCCGCGCGCTTTGCATTACAATTGGTAAGCGGGCACGCCCACCTACGCGTCCCACGCCCACGGCGTGCTACAGTTATTAACCTCAGCTTACACTGGACTGCAAGGAAATCATAGCTTAGGTTTTTGCTCACTTGGGTGACTAGGATATACACTAATCATTATTCACCACAATTCGCTACTACTATACTAAGCTACTAAATGATATCTTTATTTTATTTATATTTCCAAAACTAGATACATATATTATCCATCATATAATTTTGCAGTTTTATATTATATTTCCATTATTATGCTCATCATTGATCATAATAAGTAAAATGTTGAATGTACACTGACACATTATAAAAATCTGATCACCAAACCCAAAGTAGTAATACTGTCCAGATTCACTGCCCTAAGTTTGTGTTGGCCAGTGTAGTTTGCCTGCGGCTAACAGTGTAATTAAAGTAGTTGCGGTCGATTGTAATAATGTCGATGATGATGCCGATGATGATGCCGATGATTATGATGACCCGCACTTGTCGTGAAGCACCAGTTCAAACGGCCTGGGAATCTATTTGCTCGCACATCCATCCCATTACATGTCCTGGATTTCGAGTCCTGCCACTTGTCCTTCCTTCAGCGGCCGCGTGCTCTGCACGTGAACTGCCATGATTATGATCGCAATCTCGCACGCAATCGCCGATGTGAAAAGTGTGGGAGCGTCTCCTCCTGCTCGCAGGCCAAACAGCACTCATCAGCGTGCCATTATAGATGGCTAAATTATTTATTGTTAACAGTGTGTATGGTCGAGAAATCGCATTTATATATCATATGCAAGTGGGCCATTGTCTTTGCATCTGTCTCTGCGGCAGCAACAGCAACTCAATGTCAAGATTAATCGCCAGCTGTGGGACGAGGCTGGCGGACAGGTAACACATCGAGCGAATCAAGCCAGACCAGGAGTAGACTTCTATATGTTGGGTATATGCCGTGTATTGGCCGGGGGTAACAATGAAATATTGAAATGAAAAAAATTTCAAGTTCGGCAGCTTGTCAAGTGCCACTTGTCGTCAGTTGAACGTCACGGAGTTCGGGCACTTTGTCAATTCAAGTGAAATTTTTATTAATTTCGTTTTTTAAACCGTACTATATGTATGTATGTATGCTCTGTGACAGATACGATAGTGTGCATTCACACTGATATGTGTGTTATTGAAAGGTTCTCGATGCACGTCCTCATCAATGGCAGCCATTAGTTGTTGTTTAATGCTAACTAATTGCCGGCAATTCGTCAGCGTCCAGTTCCCGAAAAACCATTTCATCGTGATCCTAAAATCGGCGGTGCCTTTGTGCCGCGTCGGGTGACCTGTATCCTTAATTTCTGGCCGATCTCCTCTTTGGCCACCACATGCACCCTTCGCTGGCCGGCTTTGTTGCCAATTGACAGTTGTAAATGTTTGTTGTAAATTGTGCTTTAGAGGTGCTAATAGAGTGCCACCGCCGTGCGCGTTTTCCCAAGTTCTTCGTTTGGTTTTATGCTTCCAGATTCCTGTTTTCTTCTTCAGCTTCGTCTTGGATTTTTGATTGAGTTGCCCCCAAACAGAAAATCAATGAACTCTGCTGGTGGACACAAGGTACCACCTTTTTATGATGCTTTTGACCGCCGCCTGGCGGAGATCTCTTTGATTTCGCACCGACCGAGTGAATCACAAGAACTTCACACCACAACTTCAGTTCTGGAATATTGGGGAGCGGGGTTTGGGGACTTGGGGATCGGGGCAGGAATCAAATCAACGGCTTCTGCTGCAGTAGCTGTCAAGTGCAAACTATTTATGAAGTGGCGGATCTTTGTTTGTCCAGCAAATTATTGTGGCCGGCCATAAAAGGCATTGTGTTTTAGTGCCACTTGATTTTTAGCGAAAGGGAAATTTGCGTTCTATACTTTTCTATTTTTAATTTTTAGACATCTTTATAAGTGCATTTCATATGCATATTTGTATTCAACTATTTATATTCATAGATTTTAGGTTTAGTTTTAGTGTTTTCCGTGAGTTTTCCCTACTTTCACTTATCGATTGATTCAGACTTTCAGTTTTGCCGAGCACTTCTGGGCTGTTTGCTCAGGATGTCATTGACTTTGTAGCTTTGACTTTGGTGCAGCCGAGTGTAACAATTATGGGCAGCAGCGACTTGGAAAACAAACACACCTCCCGTGCCGAAAAGGTGCCACACATTTCCCAAATTATAGTAACCGACTTTTAGTCACAAATTTGGCCATTATTAAATTAACGCTTTCGCCGATTGCTGCGTCATCGGGTGGAGGGGTGGGGGTTGGATTTTTATCCTGTGCTGCCCGTTATGCGTCGAAGGATGTTCAGTCACTGCCAGATATGAGCATATGTATGCCCTGCAGAGTCCCAGTCAGAGAGTTGGAACCAAAGAGGCAGAGACAGCTCGGGCTAACAAGGGTGCCGCATGTCCAGTTGAAATGCCAATGACTTGCCATTTTCGATGGCACTTGGCACGTCAGCCGCCCGTCACGTCATGGGTAGACCGGGCCAAAACCAAAACTAAAAACCGGGAGAACCGTCGCTCGCAGGCCGTGTTAAGTCGGTACGACCCATGGATCGGATGCATCCAAAATTCTCTTATCAATCGCCATCGATGGACCACACACGACGCAGCGGTGCTGCATTTAACAACTCCATGGTACACCTAACACGTTCTTATCAGCCGGGCCAAGTCGCAACCAGATGGCGACGAGCAAAATGATGAGATGACTCTTACAAAACGATGAAGACAAGCTACGGAGCTCCGGACTGACTTTTGGCTGCTCGTTGGATGCGCACGCATCATCGGGTAAGCGCCACTTATGTCACTTGAGCCGTTGATGTAGAGATGGAGCCTCCAGTGGAGCACATGAGCACTCACCACATGCAGCTCCAACTCCAACTCCCAGCTTCGCGTTCCACACGGAAAAGAATTGGGGTCTATCTGGTGTGGCCAACATATGTGATGTATTTATGACCTTAAATTTAAACTATTTTTAAAAGGCATTTAACTTTTTAAAATCCTTTTATTTTATATATTTCTTAGTAATATTTTCATCTCTAAAATATGGGTCTTACTTGGCTGTAAGTTAATGGGTAAAATACTGTATATAGATATATTGAGTATTAGTATTAAGTGGTTCTAATGAACTACATTTCTTTCAGTGCAGCTCCAGTTTGTGCTGTTTCCATGTTGGTGGTGGTGCTGGTGCTATTGTTGCTGGTGTTGCTACTTCATAATGTGCTGGGTCTTGATGGGATTAACACAAACGGGCAACACATCTCAAGCATCCGAAGCTGTGTGCCAGTTTGGTGTTTTTACTTTTCGTTTTTACGCAGTCATCACCGTGATCAACAGCCATGCTCTGCAGGTCTCCATCTCCATCGCCAACTCGAACTCCGGAGTCTGGAGCTCTTCAGCGATCGGAGTTCCAGCTTTGGACGACTCCGATCTGCGATCTCCGATCTACGAGATCTCGGAGATCGCTGTGCTGTCTGCCTTGGCTGAAGAGCTAATTTTCATATCAGGCCGCACAAAAGTTTATGAATGATAGCCAGAAAATGGCAAACCGGTATTCAAATTGTATTTATTTTATTATTTACCGATGCCATTGCTTAAATCTCGTTGTAAATTGATTAATGCTCGTATCGCCACTGGTCATCGGTTGTCATTGTTTTCGGAAGTAATTAAGACCCAATCGGACTGGCCAGAGTAAATAAAACTCCAATCATATTTGCTTTGGCGTTTCGACACTCAAAAAATCACAACGCCACTGCGATAAGTCGGTTCCAGTTCCAGTTCCAGCTGTAGTGATAGCTGTGGTTATGGTTGTACTACTGGAACCCCAAGTGGACGCCACCCATAAACCTGCATCTATCTGCGATACGGGGGCCCCAGCTTGTAAATCAATAAACTACCGAAGAGTTTGGGCTTACAGCCCCTCGAAAAAAAACTATACGCCCAGTCCAAAGCTAGCCATCCATATCCCTCCGATGTGACATATTCCGCTCTACAACAATTAATTGAATTGTTTGTACGGACATGTGTAGATACAAATGTATCTTTGTAGCTGTATCTGTATCTGTCTTCGTATCTGTATCTTGAGCTGGAGCTGCGTGTGAACACGGCCACTCAATAACGCGCAGCACGATAACAATAATTTTTTCGACAATTTGACAGCTTTTTCGGCTGCCGCAACGCAACGCTCGTCATTGAAATGGGCGGCTTCTGGGCCCAGGCTCAGTTCATAACATATTGTTAGATAGTTAGATAGGTAAATAAAAAATACATACATAGTTTTTTTAGGGGGGACTTTATAAAACTGGCAGCAGTCTCGTTGTCGCCACGCTACAATGCTCGCCGCTGGAAAGTTAATTTTTCAGGCAACGAATATGTAATTAGCAGCCTGGTGCTAAGTTGCATGGGTATTTTGAGAGTAGTGGATAGAAGAAATCTGTATCTTCGGACGCGAGCTGAACAAAACATTCTTTCGCATGATCAATATGGGGGGCGGTGGTGGTGGTCACTCTCGAAATCCCAGCTAAAGTTTGGGGTTGCATAAACTGGTTTGGTGGGAGAAAACCGGCTCTCGGGGTTCTAATCAACTAAATCGATTGGAGCGATTCCAGCCAAAATATAATTTGTTTGGAAAATTACTTAAGATCGAATAAACATGGATTAAAAATATGCTGTGAAATTAAGATAAACAAATTAGGAACAATCGGTCAAAGTGTTACCTATTTTAACTACAATGTGTGCTTATGTTAAATGTTATATAAGATTACTTGAATTCAGAAATAAATAATTGGGAATGCCTAGTAAATAGTAAAATTAATTAAAGACAAACAGTGGCACTTATTAGCTACTATTATATTAGCTATTTTAGTTTAGAAAAAATTCTTACATAATCTGAAATATGGCGTATATTTTCTATTTACCCCACAAATTAAAATGGAATTCCGCTGTTTGGATTGCATGTGAGGGGTTCACCTCTTCTGCGGATTCTTAATTAAAAGAATAGAATTCGCTGTTTTCTTGGGGGCCGGTGGAAATAAGGTCGCCAGGGCCTTAATAGCACTGCTTTCCCGTGTTTGCACAAAGATAAAAACCAGAAACTTTATAGCCACCCGCAGCCAAATAGATAAAATGGAAATAATCAAGAAAAAGCGCGACTAGGCTCTGATTTATGCGATATCTAGAGTCGTAGCCCCATGGGCTCCCCAGCGATAAGGCACGCACCCCAAAATGCGCCAAATTCCCTCGATTCCCAAACTGCATCGCCCGATTCGAACCCCGAGTACTGGGGCCCTTGGAAAAGTGCAGTTTTCGGTTTCCGTCACTGTTTCGAGTGCAAACAGCGGCGGGCAGAGAGGGAAAAATGTGAATCACGATGACGACGGCTGACGCGCCAAAAACTGATAAGGCCGCGAGGGAAAATCACATGTGAAAGTAGGGAAAGAGGAAAATCTTGAGGCGGCTAAAGGTGCGCTGCGCGGCTGAGTGTGCCGGCAAACACACTCGCCAGATAAATTGTGAAACGGAAATGAAACACCTACGCAAATAGTGAAAACGGCTATGTTGTGCAGACACAGCCGCAAACAAGCAACATCCTAATTTAGATAAGAGCCGCTTTATGGCCCCGAAGAAAGTAATTTCGATCCTGAAACCCATACATATATCCGCAGCGTTCTAATTAATGCAGCGTTCCGCTCGCCAGCACCCTTTCGACCCATTTGCTCTAGTTTCGCCGTCACCTTTGGCACCAGGTACATAAGGAACTATATACCCAACATACTCGCTGGATGCTGGACTGTCGGGATGCGGTTCTTTGGGCCATTGTCTGCGTGGCCGGGGCAGCCATAAAATTGGCATTGTTTTCTATGGTAAACACGCGCGCAATGCGGTCGTAAAACAAAAGACGCTTTTATGGTTACGCTCATTACGGCACACGCAGTACAAAGAACAAGATACACACGCAGCCGCAGATACAGATACGGATACGCATACCGATTCACAGAGCCATGGCAAAATACCTAGCAGATACACCACACACCCAAAATGCCCCATAAAAAGCGGCAATTCTAAATTGAATATTGACTTCTAAAATAAAACTTTGTATCTAATCTTAGCTGTTCAAACAATTGGCTGTTTGGTCTATTTAGAGCAAAAGCAACAAGAGTAAAAAACAAGAGTATATCTACCAAAACAAAACACATTAAAACCGTTCAATAATGCAAGCTAACACTTTTCTAATGAATTTCATGGAAAAGTTAATGCAAATTAGTTGAAAAGAGCCGAAACAAGATTTAAATGCCAGCGTAAACCGGATAATCTGCAGTTTTTTTAGTAGTTGTTTGACATAAACAAAATATATATGCTTTTAATTGGCAGGAAACCTTTTCTTTAATTTGCATACACTCCCAAGATTCTCTATACAGTATATCCATTTAATTATCCCAAGCAGAACCGTTAAGTAAACTTCATGAAACACTGCAAGATCTCGAATTGTTTGCGCTGCATATTAGAACTTTGCGATCATCTGTTGCTGCTGTTGCAAACGGTTAAATAATCACTAATGAGCCCCGATAATTGGGTTAAGCCAAAAAATACAAAGCAAATAAGACAACGAAAACCGTTTAAACGACATTGATATGGATGTCCATCGTCCGATGTCCGATGGTGGCCGGGTATTTTAATTTGTGTGAAAATATTGTTCAAACAAATAAATCAACAATAACCAATAATAACAATAAAAATAAATATTATTCGTATTATGCCACCACGCCGATATAGATATAGCAACAGATACAGCTGCGGACGTCATCTATCTGAGAAATGTTGGTCAAATGCTCCGGTGGATATATGTATATGATTTTGTAAAGTCATTGCCACACGGCGCATGCGTCACATAAATGCTTAAAACCAACAGAAAGCGCAGCATTTTAAAGCCATATCAACAAAAATCAAAACAAAGCGGCGAAAAAGTAGTAAAGCAAATATTTTCCATAAATATACATTTATACATTGTTGGGGCGCCAACAATTGAAACTAATTAAAAAGTTTGGGCATGGCTTAGAGCCGAATATAGCCGACTGTATCAAAAAGGCAGCCAATCTGAATCCGAATCGCAATGTGATTCCGACCTACAGTGGCGCGCTTTTAAAGCAAATAAATAAATAGATAAATGACTAAAGGTAAATAAGTACACATTTTTGGACTGCCTGGCATTACTATTTGCAGAGAGTCTACGCCAAAAAAGCACACATTTGATGCGCTCTGAACAACCAAAGTACCTACCAACCCAACGCCCACACGGCAAACATTAATGAGCCAAAGCCACTTGAATTGCCTGTGAAATACAATAAAAATATTAAATATTTAAGCACATTACGGTTATTAGAAGTGCACATAAGGATTTGAGTACATATGTGCTCAGTCACCGAAAGTGTTTGATGTTTAATGATCATCACGATGGGATATAGATATCCGAGTGGCACGCCAAACAATGTTAAAAAGGTTAAATATTATGAATACCTTTGTGGAGCGAAAGATTTTTTCCTGATTCAGTTTTATCTCTCAATCTTATCTAGCCCATGGTTATTGTAAACAATTATTCAAACAATTTGAAGATAATCTTGAATATGATAAAAATATTACTCAGTAGTGCTTTTGTGAAGGCAAACGGCTCTATATAACATGATCATTAGTCATTTTAATTACTCGGAAATGGGGCGATCATAAACTGTGATTTCAACCACAAGTGATGTGTTTCATTATATTTCATTGATAATTTGAAATATTCTAGGCCTATGCGCCTAGATGTAGGCTACAAAAAAGTGAGAGGAAAAGAAACTGCTGCATTGACAAATGGAAAAGTAATGCGGAAATTCCCCGCTTTTCCTCCAGCTCAGGTAGATCTTAATTGAGCAAAACATTCATTGAGAAACGAGACAATCGTCCTTTTATGACTCGCAATAATGAGCCTGGCTCACACACACACATACTCTCACGGATTGGCACACACTCGCACACAGACACACACACATGCACAGGCACTCGCAGATACACTTGGCCAAACGAAAGGGTTAAGCGGAATAGGAAAGGCGTCTATGGTTTATGGCCCGAAATTAGAATGCGTTTTAACCGGGACCATAAACGTGGATAGATGGCCGGGATACCAGGAAGTAGCCGCCAGCACGCGCTATCAATGAACTGTGGATGCTCGTGTTTCGGGTATCTCAGGTAGGATGCAGTGGGATGCTCAGATGAGATGCGGATGATGCTGGCCAGATGCAGATCTGGGTCACTTTCGCAATGACTTGCCAAAAAGGTGAACTGCGCCGCTGTTCTGATGATTTGCTGCTGCCGCTCGCGATGCCTCGCCACGAATGCGAATGGGAATGAATGAGAGTGACATTGGCATACCTTAACCTCAAAAGGGAAAAAGCGGTGCGGATACGGAAAAAACTGGCTGAAAAAACACACACAGATATTATTAAATGTCTTGTTTGGGAGCCAAACCCAGCCAAGCCAGGCCAGACCAAAGCACTCGGTCTTTTTGTTTCTCTCGAAAAACAGAGCGTCGTCGCATTCTCAGTCTCCCCAGAGATTCGGTCTCCAGAACCCGTCTTAATGGTTTTTTTCCACATTTTTCTTTTTATTTTCTGATAGCACGCTACGGCGAGAAGGAGAGCGAGCGATTATTGATCGCATTAGGGAAAATCGTTAACTGTAACATGGCGTCGCTCAGCATTAGGCTAGGCCACTGCGGGTGTATCTGCAGCTGTATGCGTATCCGGCATCTCTGCCCGTGTATCTGTGTCCGCACGGCTGCGGGTGTGTGAGTGGAGGGCGTTGCTGACTGCGGCCTGGCCACGCCCCCCCAATGGCCAGTTGCCTGGCAACCGGCCCTGCTCTGTTGATACAAGAGGCCAGCCGACCAATGCGCTTGCGCCGCAGCACCACTGTGTACGTAAGAGAACCGCCGCCTGTCATTGGTAACTCCGCCAGGGTGGTGGTGAGACGCACTATACCGCCGGGCCATTGGCGAGAACGAGTCGGAGCTGGTGCTGCCCGGGTGCGTCGCTGCTGCCGCCGCCGCCGCTGTTGTCGACGCCGACGTCGGCCGAGGCACTTGAGCGCGGCTCGAACAATATTTGTTGGCAGCAAGCGCAAGCCAAATAGTAGACAAGCGTTCCCCTCTGCAAACAGTCACATTCAAGAGCTCAAGCCAAAGAGACACTCGAGCGGACCAGCAGCTAAAGCGGCAACGGCAACAGCAGCATCAGCCAAAGCAGCAAAAGCAAAAGCAGCAGCAGCAAAAGCAGCAGCACAGCACAGCACAACTCCCAGCTTCAGACTTCAGTGGCCAACAGCCAGCTAGATATTCACGTTCGTGCGTCGGTGTTTTGTGGCCGCTCGGTGCGGCAGACAACAAAAATCACATACAAAAATACAAAGAAAATACAAAAAGAATCGAATCATAATAGAAAATAAATATATATTTTATATGATTATCCCGCACAAATAATTAAACCACGGTGTGTTTACAAACAAAGCTTAGAATCAGAATCAGAAACGGAATCGGAATCAGAACCTTCCAGCCAACAAGTGACAAGTGCCGAAGTGCTTTCGATAAAATGCCAGATATATGCAAACCGATTGAAGCAGTGATAGTGCACTGAATCCACAGTTGATATACAATATATCACAGTAAAGCCACGTTTTAAAGACCTCCTTTTTGATTTTCGTTTTGACTAACGCGTTGCAGAACGCGTTGCCTTTTCCATCGATCCACCAGAGGGCAGCGCCTCCGAAAGCCGGCAACATAACGGCGCAACTATTGAACAGCTTTCTGAAGGGTAGCCCCCACCAGACCACCATTGACATCATGCAGAAGCTCTACGCGGAGCCGCCTCCGAGCAGTGCTCCGGTGAGCATGGCCAGCTCGGGTGGCGGTGGTCCTCCGTCGGGCGGCGGAGGAGGAGGCGGTGGGCCCCCACCGCCCAGCAACAACAACCCGAATCCGACGAGCAACGGTGGCAGCATGAGTCCCCTGGCCCGATCCGCCTACACAATGAACAGCATGGGCCTGCCGGTGGGCGGCATGTCATCGGTTTCCCCTCAGGCGGCGGCCACATTCAGCTCCAGCGTCCTGGACTCGGCGGCGGCGGTGGCCAGCATGAGCGCCAGCATGAGTGCCAGTATGAGCGCCAGCATGAATGCCAGCATGAACGGCAGCATGGGTGCGGCGGCCATGAACTCGATGGGCGGCAACTGCATGACCCCCAGCTCGATGAGCTACGCCAGCATGGGATCACCGCTCGGGAACATGGGTGGCTGCATGGCCATGTCGGCAGCCAGTATGTCGGCGGCAGGATTGAGCGGTACCTATGGTGCCATGCCGCCGGGATCGCGGGAAATGGAGACGGGATCGCCGAATTCCCTAGGCAGATCGCGGGTGGACAAACCAACTACGTACAGAAGGAGCTACACGCATGCCAAGCCGCCATACAGCTACATCTCACTGATCACCATGGCCATCCAGAATAACCCCACCAGAATGCTGACGCTCTCGGAGATCTATCAGTTCATCATGGATCTGTTTCCGTTCTACAGGCAAAATCAGCAGCGCTGGCAGAACTCCATTCGGCATTCGCTGAGCTTCAACGATTGCTTCGTGAAGATTCCCAGGACGCCGGACAAGCCAGGAAAGGGATCGTTTTGGACTCTGCATCCGGATTCGGGGAATATGTTCGAGAACGGGTGCTATTTGCGGAGACAGAAGCGTTTTAAGGACGAGAAGAAGGAGGCCATTAGGCAGCTACACAAGAGTCCGTCGCACAGCAGCCTGGAGGCCACCAGTCCGGGCAAGAAGGATCACGAGGACTCGCACCACATGCACCACCACCACCACAGCCGGCTGGACCACCATCAGCACCACAAGGAGGCGGGCGGAGCATCGATCGCCGGCGTGAATGTCCTGAGTGCGGCACACAGCAAGGACGCGGAAGCCCTGGCCATGTTGCATGCCAATGCCGAACTGTGCCTCAGCCAGCAGCCGCAGCACGTGCCCACCCATCACCACCACCAACATCACCAGCTGCAGCAGGAGGAGCTGTCGGCGATGATGGCCAATCGGTGCCACCCGTCGCTCATTAGCGACTACCACTCGTCGATGCATCCGCTGAAGCAGGAGCCCTCTGGCTACACGCCCTCCAGCCACCCGTTCTCCATCAACCGCCTGCTGCCCACGGAGTCCAAGGCGGACATCAAGATGTACGACATGAGCCAGTACGCCGGCTACAACGCCCTCAGTCCGCTGACCAACTCACACGCTGCCTTAGGCCAGGACTCCTACTACCAGAGTCTTGGCTACCATGCGCCCGCCGGAACCACGAGCTTGTGACATCACCAATACCCGCTGGCTTAAGGACGCGCGGAGCAGATGCTGCGCTCGCAGCAGCAACAGCACTTGCAGCAGCAGCACCAGCAACACCAGCAGCAACAGCAGCAGCACCAGCTGCATCAGCAACAGCAGCAGATGCAGCAGTCGGCGCAGCAACTGACATCCGCTTCCAATACACCAGCAACATCAGCAAAGGCCAGCGGCAAGGCGGGATCGGCTTCGGCCTCGGGATCTGGGTCAGGATCGGGTTCAGGATCGGGCTCTAACTACTCACAGAAGCTGCAACAGCAGCACCAGCAGCAGCAACAACAGCAGGCGGCGGCGCAGCAGCAACACCACCAGCAGCAGCAACAACTGCTGCAGGAACTGCAGGAGGACTCATCGAACATCACCAGCGATCTGAGCGAGGAGCAACTGCAGCAGCATCAGGCCGCCCAGCAGCAGTTGTACAACAACTATCAGCAGTATGCCGCGGCGGCAGGCTATAGAAATTGGAATCACGGCCTGGCTTTCAATGGAGCCGCCGCCCTGCAGAATCTTCTGTAGCTATAGCTACAGATCCCGATCTCCACAGGCAGCGGCTTTGTTGCGGGCCTGCCAATTAGCGAGTGCAGTGGCGGTGGCTTTTAGCACCTGGCCGCATCCGCATCCGCACTCGCATTCTCATCCTTTGAGCACGTGAGTCTTGGGCCGCAACTCGCAGTTGTACATATAGAGATAGCTATGAAGAGCGCTGCCTTTTGAGTTGTTCAGTTCCAGTACTATATAGATTATATAGACTCTGTTCCGGGGGGTTATTAAATCGAGACGGAGGAGGAGGAGGAGGAGCGAAAGAAACCGTGATGTAGTTGTAAGTGCAGCAGAACTTTTGTTAACATTTTTACGTTTTGCTAATACAAATACAAAATAATAATTCCGTGCCATTTGTTTTCGTTGTTTCGAAACAAGCAATAACAATCAAAGCGGTTATAACTGAAAATTTGAAATCACATTTTAAATGTATCCGAGTAAGGAGAAGATTGAGGAGAGGAGATGTAGAGAAGGGATCGTGTGTAATGTTCTTTCAGAAAACAAAGCCCCAAATGAAACAGTCCCAAAAAGAGAGATACAAATACTAAACCCTTTATCCAAAGGCAATCGCAATCGCAATCGAATTCGAATCGCAAAAGATCAAAACCAAAAAGAAATCTAAAACCGAAATCATCATATTGAGCAGTCCAGCAAAAACCCTAAGAATCTTCAACTATCTAAGCAACAAAATCTGGCCATGCATAAGAAAACGACACGTTTTAACTGAATAATTTAACAAATTCCTATTTATATATACGCGCATCGATATACGACCATGTATCGCAAAATCCCGCATTTCATTTACATTATGTGTCTTCTGTTGTTGTACGAATTCGTTAGGTTAAGGCATTTTGTAAATAATCTATAAATAGATACATTTAAGCAACCCCCTCCCCGAAATACCCAATTTAACTAAGGACCCATTGCAAGCAACCAACTTTTAACTAACTCGAGAATTAATCAAATTGTATGAAATTATGCCACACCACTTGAAAGTAAACATAATATAAATATAAATACTGTATAGCATTTAACGTTTAATTAGCATAAATAATGAAAGCAAAAAAACAAAAAGGAAAAAAAATCACATAAAAAGCGAAACTGCAATTATTATTCAATAATTTTTAATATTAGTTATATTGTGCGTAATGAAAAATAAAAACCAATTGCAAACACAAAACAAAGACCCATTTTTACATTGAGCTAAGCTAATTAATTAAACTTGATAAAAAATAGTCTAAATATAAACACACCCACACATACTGACACTGACAGACACAGAAACAAATGAAAATTACTGTAAAATACACAATATAAAATTCAATAAATGTCAATGCAAGAATTAAAATCCAACTCTAAAGCTAGTAAAATTAATATTATTATAAATCATGCAAAACAAACACAACGTCAACGACAACCAAAATCGACTATTTTAATGTTTGAAATACAAGAAAAAGGAAAAAAAAGTACCATAAATTAGTTTTCATTTCCCAACCTTTGTTGACTCAAGCAACTGACCTCCAACAATCATTTATATATTGATTGGGCCGCCCGGATGGCTGACTATCTCCATCGACGCTATCAATGCAGCGAATTCGAATTGAACGACCGATAGCTGAGCTGAGTAGTTCCAAGAGTCGCTATCTTATCGCCGTCACTCAGATTCAGAGTGCAGTTTTCCACCACTACCATGCCACGATAAACCCTTATCGCCGTGCACTCATAAATTGCAACGGAACAAGAAGGTAAACAACCAGGATGGGACCCATCCCAACCCATCCCATCCCGTCCCAAACCGTCCCATTCCCGCCCGGACTTGACACACTGACTAACCCATCTCAGTCCAGGCACAACCCAGCCCGATCCCTCTGGCCAAAAAGAGCGCGTAGGGTAGTGGATATCTTCTGCCCGACTCGACTCCCCTCTGTTTGCTTTCTAGTAATATTCATGGAGCACTACGAGTCGAGTTCGAGCACCTTCCCTATCGCTGCAATGGACCTTATCGCTGCAATATAACCCAACAGAGCCTGATCCGACGCAGTTCCCCCTGGCGAACTACAACCACCTTTTGATTAACATCGGTGTGATTCATTTGGAAGAATCTACGATCCAGGTCCTACGATTCTCGGACATTCCGAAGACATTAAAATTATTGCTTATCTAGAGCTCGGGCATGAGCGTGTTTGACGAGCAGTTGTCGCTTTTAATTAAGCGGGAAGGTCACCATTTTCTATATGTCCATACGACACATTTTATTTATACGTACATGTACTTGTGCCTGTGGGGGCGACTGGACTGGCTTTAATACATTTTTTATAGCCTCCAAGCCGACTGGAGCTGTTCCATAAAGAGTTCGCTTTGTTGTTCAGCTGGGGTCGTGCCGTCGACGGTATTGGATTGTATTGGACTGGAAATGGGTACGGCGGTTAGGGGATAGGGGATAGGGGATTGTGGGATCGGGGGACCTGGGAAGGGGTGACTTGGTCTGGGTCTCGGTCTCCAGCAAAAGCGACAACAAACGAAGCGCCATTTTGTTGTCGCTTCAATTTCGATTTTTCCTTGACATTGTGACTGCCAGCGTTCTGGCGGAGTTTCTTCATTTTACCCCGGCTGGCAAACAACCCCATCTGGGCTGGCTTAGGAAATCTGTGTTTTGGGGTTGGTTCGGCTAAACTGACAACCACCCAATGGTCCCACCACCCAACCACCCACTCGAACCCCCACCGAGCCCGTCCACAATTTATATATCGATGCCTCAATGCCAGACATGCGCGCTAAAGACGCTCCAGAGTTTGTTGAGCTCTCTAGACAAGGCGGCACGGCTATATTCCATATCTATATCTACATATACATCTATATCTATATCTATTCATAAATGCCACACCACAGACTGCCACCGCTGTTGCCATCATTTTGCAATTATTTTTGCCGGAGACCGATTTAAAATTCTATTTCCACCAACAAGTTCAGCTGCACTCTCTCTTTCACAAAACTGGCAAAACAAAGGCATTTCGAAATCGGCAAATAGGAAAATTTTGTCATGACATTTGTCAGGTCATTAAAAATGTATGATTGCCACAGTTCCGTGGAAGTCATCGAATAATGTCTGGGAACCCCCTCTTTTCATATAATGTGCATTCCTCTATTTGATAAAATGTATTATTTACACAAGCAAAATTCCCCAAAAAATGCCAAGTTAAATTGAATTCAAAGTGAAAAGTTTCAGACACTTTTCCAAAAGCAACCGAATTTCAGTTCGGTTTTCCCGCAGCACAGATTGTGGCAACAAAGTTGAATTCAGTCGAGTTTCTGGCCAAAAGCCCCGGCTGCTTTTGCTGCTAATAAAGAACCACAATCTTGTAGTAATATTCTAATGGAATATTTAATTTTAAAACGAGACACTGCCAACTCGGGGCGTACAAAGCGAGGAGAATCCCTGCGAAGCGTTGAAAAAGTGGTCGGGCAACCCTTTTTTCCTCAGCTTATGCCGGATGGATACACAGGAAGTAGTGCCTTTGCCATCCTCCCAGCTCCGTCCTCCCCCTCCTCCTGCTCCTTGATCTCCAAACAGCAAGGCACTCAAAGACAGCGCAAGTACACTGGATTAAAAAGTGGTTAAGCATTAGGATTGCCTCAATACATATTAGTTAACGAAATCGTTTGCATTTATTATTTTCTATAGTCAGTAGCTCACAATGATGGCAAATCTTTTCTATTCAAAAAGCATTAATTATGTTGGTAAGATCAAATTTCTCGCCGCTAATGCTCATGTGCTAGTATGTGCCATTAAGCATGGCATGATTAATGCGATTGTGGCACTCAAAGTTTTGCAATCTAGTCGGCTTACTTAATATTAAGAACATAGTATGGGTATAGTATAAATTCCATAGTGGCAGTGCTGACTTGAATACTCAAGCGCCATTATTAAGAATTATTAATGGTATTTCGAATCACTTGTTTAATAGTGAATGTAGTCCATGGGAACATATGTTTCTTTTTGCCAGTGTATCCATCTCCTGGTTGGAGGTGGTGGAAACGGAGGATGTAGTCGTGGATGTCGCTGCAGGGGCAGCACTCGCTTGCTTGGTTGACTGGTTGGCTGGATGGTTCCATCTCTCCACGTGGACCCCCATGGACCCGGACCCGCCTCTGCGATCTCCACTCGCTTTGTGCACTGCTTTTTCATTATAATAATACTTTGTAATTAGGTTTTCGAAAGTTAATTAAAATTCGGTTATGAAAGCGGAAACTTTCTCATGAACGCTTCCGGTTATAAAAACGCATGATGGCGGATGGGTTGAGAGTTTTGCCGTTCCGGGTGGTGGGGTTTTTTGGAGGGTTCAGTCCCTGTGGGTGGGGCTACCCGGTTAGGCAAATGGAAAACGCCTGGGTAGAAAAAAAGGGTAGAAGAATGAGAGGGAAAAAGGATTTTCGGTCTACAGTTGAGACAGGCAGGGAATAAAAGATGGAAACGTACAAGGAACCGAAAATGTGGGGGGGGTGGTCTCTTTTTGGGCAAAGGGAAAAAGCACACGGTGTGGATACAGCGGGCATGGCGGCTGTACAGCAGACAACGGACTGGCTCTCTCAACTTTGTTTCGAGAAAATTTTTGTGCAAACATTTCTGTGAAATTAAAAAATACATATTATATTTTAATGAGCAAAATGGCTGCCTGCCATCGTGTTGTCACGTTTTAATGCCAGCCGCGCCCAGAAACGCAAGGTTGCCATTGCCAGGCATTGCGAACGGGATAATTAAAATGATGACTTGAAAATAAATTGCCGTTATCTCTGACCAACAGGCTGGCTCTTTTCGCTCTGCCTCTGCTGCGCTTGGCTGTTGTGTTCTGGGACCCCACCCAAAACCGTTGCCGGTTGTCGATGACACGTCGATGTCGACAGCGCCCCATCATTATGAAGTGGGTAAGTGGGCACTGCTGGCCCAGGTCCTCGTCCTGGCGAGTGTCCTCGGTGTCCTTTTGGCGGGTCCGTTGCTGTGTGTGTGTGCTCTATCAGCGCCTGCCGCTGCTGCGTGCTTGAGAACGACACTTACGGATTAGGCCAGCACCAGCGCCATCACCACGAAGCATCACCATCAGCATCAGCAGCTACAGCAAGCGAAGCACCCAACAGCAACATCTGATGTCCTTTTGGCCGCTGCAGCCGGTTCCTTGCTGCATTGTTCGCTCTTCTTGTTTATCTAAAACATTCCACACATAATTAGCAGCAAAGCTCTGCAGTGCCACACCCTCATTTCCTGGCTGGCAAATTGAAATTAATCCGCGAAACCTTACGCTCGAAAATGCGGGCACGTGTCCTTCGGCGCAAAGGAGTTCCGAAAGTCCTGCCACGCGTCATCCTCTGCCCTCGACAATCAAAACATTACAAATCTGTATGGGCTGAGTGTGAAATCTGCTGGGCATTATCTGAAAACAAAGTGCCATACGTTTTGGCCGATATCTTGGACTATATCTGCTGCCGATGATGGCCGGCAACAGCGGGCTTAGCTGCAACGTCAACGCATTAATCACGTTTCGGCATGGGTATGGATGGTATGGAACGGTATAGGAATTGGTATAGTAGGAATCGCTGGGGAGTGGGTGGTTGCCCATTTGTGGTTGGTGGGTGGCTCGGCTCGGCTCGGCTCGGTGGGTTGACAGTGACTGATGTGCTGGGAAAGAGGAGGTCGGACGGGCGGTTAGGAAGGCGGCTTATCGATTGGCAGTTCGAACACACCTTTATCGTGGAGCAGCAGCCCATTCGATTGGATGAAATTTCAGACGACCACATGGCTGGCATCTAATAATCAAATTGCATTTTGACAGGCCAACAGTAGGGGAGTATGGTGGCATTGGAGTGTGGGATGGAACTCATTAGGAGCTGAGTATGATGAATGAACACAGCACGCAGTGTTTGGCCAGCGGCAGAAAGTATTATTGGAAATGTTTAAAGCCAGCAGGAAAATGAAAAAAGTATCCGGATAGCATTCAGCATTCAGGGCGAATGAGTGCTCCGCATCGCAGGTTGATTATTTATTTTTGTTTTAATTAAAACTCGCACGAAATGCACTCGCAATGTTTTTCATTTAAATGCAATTAAGTTAATGCCCGGCACAAACGGCGGAAAGTATACAGATACATTTAGCATTTGGCAAAAATCAAATCAAAATCTCGTATTAAATTAATTCGATTTGTTTGAAAATGTGTTTGCATACGCAGGCGAAATTAATGCGAAAGTGGGGAGTGGGCGTTGAAGTAGGCGTGGTAGCTGGCCCATCCGGTTCCGGTTGCGAATGCCGAACAGCGGAAAGCGGAAACGGACATGGTCATGGTCCGATCTGCTCGGTTGTTTGCGGAAAACGCCTCACTGCATAAATGGACGAGTGAGTGATTGAATGGGTTCCACAGCCACATTCACTCTCACACTCACATTCACATCCATACTCACATTCACACAACGAACAACAAGGATAAACAAATTTGGCAGAGGCAACAGTTTCATGCAATCTAATTCACAATTAATGACAAATTCCCTGCCACTTACGAGTCTACGTGGGCATATGTGTGTGCATGTGTATGTGCGTACGAGTATCTGTGTGTTGCAAGCGAAAATATTTGCACAATAATTAATTGAATAATGTCAATAAATTTTCAACACATTTCCTCACTGACACACACACACACACAATGTGAGCCAAACTTTCCCAGACTCACACATGTCCGTGCACAGGACAAACACATTTGCGTACGAAGGAGCAAGGGAGTCGAGTCCTGGCCCGCTTCCAACTTGGGACAATGTGCTCGCCAACTGGACAAGTTTGTCTGCCATTCCTCGACCATCCAACGGACTCGTTCCAGCAACGAATCCGCCTCTCCGCCGCTCCTGCCCTCCAGTTCCCCAGCTCTCCAGCTCTCCGGCTCTCCGTGGTGGTGATGGTGCGATTAGGCGAAACGAATCAACAAATCAACACACTCAGCAAATTCGTCAGCAGGATGCGGATGCCGTTCGCCACTGCTGGTGCACATTGTGTCTCATTTCCATTTTCAGCAAGACCAAGAGCAAAAGCAAAAGCAGCACGACCAGCAGCAGCCGACGTCGACTGTTCAAAAGTTTGTCTTTCAATTTCGAAAATGGTATTTGTCAAGTGGGTGCCCCAACCCAATGCTTCCCCCCAACCCCCTTTCCCAGTCCACATACTATGCCACCCCCACATGCTTCACCCTTCTGTTGGGCTTTTGGATTTGCATAGCTCAGCAGGAGCAGCTCGCCCGGACCGAACCGCTTGAATCGTAGGGTCCATGTGTGTCCTTCAAATGGCTCAAGTGGCGTTGAGCAACAGCCCCGGGAAAAGGCGACTCCGGCTGACACACAGACCGGCTGCCCCAATTCCGGGCTTTTTCCTGGCCTTTCGCATGTGAGCGCCGCTTGTTTTACTCCGAAAAAACATCCGAGTTGGTCAACTTGGAAGAAGGATAATAAGGCTTGGTATTATCCGTGATCGGTATTTAAATGTTCGTGGTTTTTAGTTGAAGAACTGCACAGCATAGATTCAAAAAGAAATCTTTCATTGATTAACTTTTCCTATGAAAGTAAACCAAAAGTATGTAAATGATTCTAAATGCGAATTGTTGTGGATGTTTGCCAGTTGATGAGATACATTCAATCGATGGCTCATAGGTGAATGCGCTGTCATCCTTTTGCCCGGCAGGCTTGATCCTTGATTCCATTCATGAATCGCTATCTAGGGAAATAGGGAATGGGATGAGCAGGACGGACAGGACAACAGAACCGATCTGGCATGAGAGCGACCGAGGTAGGATCCCAGAGCAATTGTTAAGCCAGCTAAGCCATCAAAACAAGGACCATTCAAAGCAGCGACGACTCACGGCATCTTAAGCCAATAAAGAAAACAGGATAAGCCATCATTTCCGAATTGCAAGTCAAAAGGATGTAAGCAGGCGGAATTCCCCGCAAAACATCAAATGAGCAAATGCGCAAATGAGCGCAGAGTCGGGGGAAATGCACTTTTCCCTGTCATGTGTTCGAGAGTGCTCAAACAGTTTTTACGGCCAATTGAGCAGGGGCCACAACAACTACCAGAAGTTACCCGGAAAGTTACGTGGAGTGGGCGGAGGAAGCCCCGGTGGCAAAGCTCACCGCATAGCACATGTAAATGTCAGAGCTGGCAAATCCTCCGTAATTGATCGAGCCCATGGAGCGAAGCTTACCGACTGTCGCCGCGGGTGCAATCCCAATAAAATTCGAAATCCGTAATGCTGCAGCTCTCCGGCGGCTAAGTACCTGCTCCGCACTCGGGCACAATGGGCGCCCATTCATAAGGCGACTGTCAATCATGTCTAACCCGTCGACAAAACGTCGCCGCGCCGAAGAATTTCGAGCCACCCCGGGGAAAATTCGTGCAGATGTTCTAGGGTCACGAAATAAAAAAAAAAAAACAAAACATAAAAAGAAAATTCTTAAACCTGACTGACATGCAAATAAATGTCAGGTGCAAGTCCCGGGGTCAGATCAAAGTCTTGAAAAGTCTGCGGCCCAAATGCTAACAGCAGGTCAACTAGCCAGCTCAAAATATTTTCCACATTATATATCTACTAGCTGTTATCTATGCGTAATGTGCCAATATTTTTACATGTTAAACAATTGTCGCTGCCCCTTTATGGCCCTCTGGCCCGAGGACTGACAACTAAATTAAGCCATTTGTCACAGCTTATTTTCACATATGCTGGCATTTAGCACGCAGGTTACTCGGAAAGTGCACCCCAATCCGGGGGAGTATGCCCCGGAATCAGCCTCCGTCCGGCGGTGGTGACAGACGCCTTTTGATTGGAAATATTCCTGCGTGGTCGGGCATTAGAATAACAGCAACGGAAATCCAATGAAAACAAAACCGCCCATCAACACCCTCGAAATAAATTGCCATGACATGGAAGTGCCAGTGGGTGGGTGGGTTATGTCGATTTCATTGTGGGTTATCCTGCCTAGCAGGACACAAAGGAGCTGTGTTGTTTTTGTTATTGTTGCTGATGCTGATGCTGTTGTTGCTCTTGTTCCGCGTGCCTTTGTGCCCAGGAAGACCCTTGGACCCCGGGACTCGTGTAGCATTTAATTGAAATGGGCGCGAGCGTTTGTTTCTACATTTTATGCTCACTAGCCGCATTAAAGTGCTAATGCACTGTTGTTGTTCTTGGCCGGGACAACCCCTAAACCGCCCAACAACAAAACGGCCGTCTGCCCTCACACCCGATTCACGAACAATCAACCCCAAATAATAGCAAGGATTATGCCATACATCAGGACGAAGGCTTGGGTTCTTGCTCGAAGGTCCTGGCTACACTGGGCTCGGCGCACCGAGTCCTGGCGACAGAGCGCAGGAGCGATAGAGACAGAGTGCATTGTCCTGACAGCAGAGAGGAAAGTAGAAATGTTATTGTGAAACTTGTAATACTCTTCCAACATACATATAAACTTTATGCTTTCTATGTTTAACTAAAGGCAAAAATAAATAAGATAGTTTATTTTTTTTTATTTTACAACTTTTACATGTTCTGTAACTATCCCAATATGTTAAACATTACACATATTTTTTACAAAAGTGTATGGAAGTGATGTAAGAGTATTTAAATAGTTTTCTATAGTTTCTATGATTTTTTCCAAAGGGGACGCTTTGGCTGGCGGATTGCTCTTCATCATCGTCATTTCCATCGACGTCGACATCCCGACATCCCCTTCCAATTCACTTGGTCTCGTATTCTCGTTTTTGGTGTATGTTTTGAGGCTACAGATATCAGGGCAATAAAATAATTGCGACAATAAGCGTTTCATTATTCATTTGTGTGACTGCAAGGGGCGAGCAATTTGTGAGCAGGTCGACCCACCGGGTGGTGCTGGCTGATGGCTGCTGGTGGGTGGGAGGCGGGAAAAGTCGACCGGGATGGAGTAAAATGCGGTGACGGATACGGATCGGCACTGATTGCAGGGGTGGTGACTGGTCTGAGCTGATGTTAATCCAACTGTGCTCGGCTTTCCTGGCTCTCATGCCCATTGCCGTTTTAGCAGTTAATAGTTTGGTACTCCGGCACTGAACTTTGATTTTCCCATTTCGGAATGGGTAAGGTTGTCATAAAAGGCGGAGGAGGGTGGCTGGCTGGCTGATGATCTTGATTTGATTAGGCCGGCGTTAATACAATTGATATTCCAGCAATGGGCTAATATAAAACTGCGTTTAGCCTTTTTTGTTTGAGTTGATGTTGCTGTTGTTGTGCTCTAAGCCGCACAAAGTCGTTGCAGTTGTTTGATTGCTTTTTTATTCCGACATTTGTTTGCCTGCCGGAGGATAAGCCAATTGCTATCTGGACTCTTCACATTGCTTGCAGACACTTCAAGCTAATTGCAGGCATTCCAGCATTAATCTGGGAAAAAGTGTGAAAAAAAGCGTGGAAAAAGCTTGGCTCAAGCCAACTTCAATTGATTGGCCTGGCCAATTGCAGTTTAATCTTTCGTCTGCCATTCGATTCCGCTTAATTGCACGGCTGGGTCAACTGTCTGTCTTGGCCAAAAAGGAAAATCGCTGGAAATAATTATAATTGAGGGCTCAGAAGTTGCTTGAATTTACATTCTTTTTCTACTTGCAGAAACTCAATGGAAATTTCTTAATTGAGTTTGCATAATTAGCGCGCTTAATCATCATTGAATCTGCATATTAATTGGGTCTCTCCATTTTTTTGTTTTCTGAACAAAAGTTGAAAAGGGTCCTAACTTTGGCGTTAATCGATGTGCCAGTGTCAATGACTTCTCCTTCGGCATTTGCTGTGCGATTTTAATTTTGTGTATATATTTGTGTGTTTGCATTGACAAATGCACAGTCAAAGCTGAAAATAAACAAAAGGCGAATAGCCACCCAGAATATCTCCTTCCGAATCGCAGTTGTGTGCCCAAGCCCAACTATATAGTACACAATACAGTTTTCAAATGCGCTGCTACCTTGCGCTTGTTATTACAGCAAACAAATGAAAGTGAAAGCATAAATTTTGCAATGCTTTCGCTTTGCTTTTTTTCGGAATACTACTATGGAGTACTACTGCTTTTTCCCGCTTTCATGGTTGTGGACTTGGCGAGACGGAAGACGAGGAAAGCGCGTTCGTTCACTTTGGTGCCAAAATTGCTTCCGAAATCAACCAGAATGTGTGTGTGTGTTGGCCATGTTGTGTTGGCCATCCCAAACATACCAACACATCCACGACGAAGCCCGGCTAGAACCCAAAGAGCCATGGAAGAGAGCTGGAGCTCGGCTGTCGAGTTTGAGTTTGCTGCTCAAATATTATGCGAACGCAAATATTTTTATTTAGTAAATGTCATTTATTATTTATGTTTATTCGAGCACTTATCTAGCGCTGCTTAACAACTTTGGCTCTAATGCAGCCAGGGGAGCGGAATGTGGCAAGTTGCCGATTGCGTGGCAGGGGGGCAAGGTCGATCCAATTGGATCGAATCGAGCCGCATCGCAAAGCGGAATCAACAAGAAATCCAACCGGCATCCAGGAGGCGGAGGACACGCCCACGCATGGTATTTCAGGCCAGGACGATTTCGCAGGATTCAGGACGATTCCGGATGGCGGCGGGAATAAATTTAAACTCAAACTAAACTTGCAAGTAAATAGAAATACAAAAAGGCAAACAAAAACAATGCCGCTGTGCCAGTAAGGATGTCGGTGGCAGTCCCGCTCCCCTACCATCAGTACACTTAAAAAAAGTAAATAGTTTTTATAAAATTTGTGTGTATTAAAAACTATTAAGGTATAGGAATCTCTAATTGTCCATTGTATTAAATGTTTGCTGAAGATAATAAACTATTTTAAACCTATACAAGATCTACATCTGAATCCTGAAATAGTGGTGGTACTGGTTGGGCTTTTCGGAATATTTTTTCCAGTGCACCCGGAGTCGCAGGCAAATGGCGGACAGAGTGTACACAAGCCGCCGTCTAGCGCATGTCTGCCAAGTGCGAAATGGGGGCGACCTGCTGCTCCTCCCGCTCCGGCTGCCCCCCAGCTCCTCCGCATCCCCGCCTGCAGTCGCTGGCTGCCAATATTTGTGATTGTTTCGTATTCGATTTTCATAGCGGTGCAGTGTCCTTGGCGGCGAGGATGGGAGTGCGGGAATAGGGAGCTGGCATCGAAGTGAGTACACATCGTTGGTGGGGCTATGTGCATTGGGGTAGCTCTGGAGCCCTGGAACTGGAGCTCTCTATGAATGACTTTTTTTTTTGTTGCGGCTTCTCTGTGCGCCCGCTCTTGTTGTTGTTGTTCTTGTGCTGCTACGATTATTATTATTAGTCGAGCAAACAAATTGGTAAATAATAAATATTTTTCAGTTAAATATTGTTAGTAGAACGCCTCTTGCAGACTTGGAGGGCCAACTAGCTGCGGCACGAGCCTTCTTTTTTCCCGATTTTTATTGCCACAAAGTGTGAGTGTGAGTGGTGGATATGTAGATCTCTGGAACAGGCCAAGCCACATTGCCAATGACTTGCGCTTTCGTCCATGTGTACACACGGAGTGGAGTTTATGTGTGTGCCGAGGGAAATTGGTAGCCCACATTTACAAAATCAGAAAAGCGCTTGATTTGTAAAATATTTGCTTTGCGCAAACGAACGCAGCACAGCAATTGTTCAATTCATACAGGCATTGGAGCTCCCCACCTACTCCTCCTCCTCCTCCTTCAGCTACAGCTCCTCCTCCGTTTCCGTCTTCGATTCCAACCTGGGCCGCACAGCTCCCTGGCTTGAAGCTGGTGTGCCGGTGATGTTGTCGTCATGTTTGAAAATGTTTATGGAACGACACCTGTAGGTGATAATAATAAACAATCGAAGCACGACGCCCACGACTGCCAATCGATGTGTTTTTGGGAGCCACAATGGAGCAGGCACACATTTGTATGCATAGGTAAATATGAGGATTACAATTAGCTGGAGCTCTAGGGAGTCAGTACTCTTGCGGGGGAGATTTCCTCCGAGTTGATAGTGGGAAAGTGGCTGATGCGACAAGGGGATGCACTGGATTTAGCCAATCTTCTAGCGTCACAGATAAGATACGAGAGAAATAGTTGAGGATAGTAGTAGATCGAACTTATAAGTTTTACTAATACTCTGCAAGTCGTGAAAATATAATTAGCATATACAGAATTTTTAATATCTTTCGGTTTTACTAAGTGGGACTGCTTCTTTACGTTTCCTGAGAACTTTTCTGACTTCCTCCCGCCCTGTGGAATACTCATCATGCCTTTTGCCAGTGGAATCCCCTTTAATGGCCAGCCCATGTAAGAGTGCAGGAATTTCTTGGAATTCCATTGGGGCTTTTGCTTTTCACACCGGGCTCGAGCTTCCAACGCACTCAGTCGGTCAAGCATATTTTTTGTTTTAGCCCTGGCTTTGTTTGTCCATTTGAGTGGTTTTGGTTACTTTGACGCACTGTGATCTTAATTTTTCGCTACAAAAGCCGCAGCAGGGCAAACAATAATTTGGATATTCAAATGCGGCTGGGGATGTTGAAAATTTGAAAATGTGTCCGAGATCGACGATCACCGGATGTTTGTGGACTATTTGCGAAAGCATTAAGCATTAAGAGGGGATTGTCCCGGCATGCGGGATCGCAGTGCTTTACTTTCCCATGTGGGTTGGGTGGATTTTTACGGCGTTTTAATAAACCCCAATGCGGCGGCATGCTTTTTTTGTACACTTCTCGGAAAAGTTGTAAATTGCACTTTGTAAACAAGAAAAGGCTGGGCAAGGAATGGCGGAGAATCAACGACGCTAAGACCCCGTCGTCGTTTATCTCTGGCGTGGCTATGTGATAAAGTCGCGGTCCGCGTGGAAGCCACCTCATTATCTGGATCAGGTACCGACCTGGGACCGACCAGAGAACAGGAAGACGCACAAGGCACTCGCGTATCTGTATCTTGAACTGGCGTTGGATGTGGAGGTGGAGGTTCCTTATCTAATCTCGGGCTGCATAAATGCAAATAACGAAAGATCGCTACGATCGCCGTACCCCGTACCGCTGTACTTCAGTACCGCTGTACCGCCGTATAATGAGGCAGTTGTCGAGGCTATGGCGATAAGCCCTCCGGTGAAATCATCCGGAGAGAAGACAAGACGACGACAGCGCCAACACACCGAGCAAACAGTGCCCAGAACAGAGCAGATTCTTTCTTCTGCCAGCCGAGTAGATAACAAAAAAATAACGCGAAAAGGTCGTGCCTGTGTGCACGGCTATATATAGAGCGTTGGCTCAGACCCGGGACTTATTTCTTCTTCTTTCTCTCCGGGAGACTCAATCTGCGCCAGCTCTTATCGGCTCCACATATATGGCTGCTGATTAAGGCAAGAAATACAAAATGGTGGCTGCTTTGGCTTTGGCTCTGGTTCTGGGGCGAAATGTGAACAGCTTGTTGACCCAACTGAAAGCAGGGGTTGGGGTGCACATACATATGTAGGTGTACCTGGCTCTCCAGCCTGGCTTAATTAAGAACAAGTTGGCAAACATGACAGACAATGAAAATAGTTGGCCTTGCTTATCGCGCCCTATAAGGGGCGGAGTAGGTGGGCAGCAATACGATTACTTTCCCGCAGGACAACGACCATCGTGAGTGCCACCCACCGAATGACAAGCCGAAGTTGAACTACATAAATGATTTTCTAATCAGCGGGAATCCTGGTAATAGCTGAAAATTCAAAATATATACAAAATGTTGGTATGCCCTACAATTCACCACTCCGAATCCATAAAGTTTCTCGAGATGTACTTTTACAATCATGGAAGATGATCCCACGCTATTAACTTCATAAGTTGTAATATATTTAGTAATCTTTACACCCTGGAATGCAGTATTCCCATCTAGGATAGGGTATTTGATTATTGGGCCTCGTCTGCTTAGCGTGTCTGGTTGCCATTGCTGTCCACATGCATAATGCTCCTGAATCCCTGCTTTATGTGTGTGTTGCAATGGTGGCTATGTGTTGGCGAGTCCTTATGACAATTTGATGAGGACGTTATTTACACTAGTTAAAAGCTACGACTACGCCACTCCGACCCGCCCCGTCTATCGCGGGGTTGTCAATAAAAAGGAAATAAGCAGTTGGATCCATTCCGAATCCGGATCCGGACACCCGACCCCAACTCGCTGCCCCAGTGGAGCTGACACTCGCATGACAAGCAGCCATTTCCATGGTCAGTCCCGTCAAATATCCCGCCAAAGTTCCTCTAGACCCATTTTCCATTCCCATTTCCATGTCCATTTCCATTTCGATTTTGATGGCCGTTGGCTCGACCGCTGCCTGGCATTTTTCCGTATAGCGCGTATCCAATCAAGCATATATCGTTTGTAGCTAGGCTATATGCTATATCCGCCCAAATGTGGGCGTGTGCGTGGTGGACGTGGTCAACATTCCGTTGATTACGTATACGACTGGGGCGCCAATCAACCAAATGTCAACGTCAGCGACGCGACGTTTGTCATGTTGACTGTTTTATTGTCGCTGTTGCTGTTTCAGTGCTGTTTCTGTGCCGCTTGCGCTGCTCCTGCATAGCAAAATGCCTGAAATGTCGCCGAACAACAATGCGTTTACATTTTTTCTCGTGGCCCGAATCAATATTAGTAATTTGAATTATTCAGAAGTCAAATATGAAGCTTTAATGGCCAAACAGCGTGCCCGCACACGAGGCCGAAAAACCCCGAGTCGCCATCCCCCTGGAAAACTGACCACCCCCATACCCCAATAAACCATCCCAATCTCGACTCCCATTCCCTCCATTTGCGCTCTCACTGCCCATTGGATGTGCATGTCCTCCTGCCGGCGACAACTCAATAATTTGGCGAATCGCCCAATTTAATGCGGGGGATCAAAGGGGGAGTGGGTGTTGGCCAAGTCGGAACTGCAACTCCGGAACCTGCTGCCATTGTCTACGGCTCTACGGGTCTCCGGCTCTACGGGCTGCCCGAGCACAGTCGTTGCGCAGGTAAATACGTCAATTTAAATCCGTGGATTGGATTGTAAGTCAATGTTTGACTTTTGCTCGCTGATTGATTGCTCAAAAGCAACAGCAGCAGTAGCAGCAGCAGCAGCAGCATCGCCAGTTGCTGCAGCACTCACTGGCAGCAGTAGCCAGTAGCATGGAGCTGCTGCAGCAATATCGAGGCAACTGCATATGCATACGGCCCTGGGCTGATGACTTGGCCAGTTCCCGTGGGGTGGCAACTGAATTGCCGGATGGGGCATGGGCATGGGCACGGGCACTGACTGCCACATGCATCAACAGTTTACCCGATTTACAGCCAGTGGAGTTTGCATAGCGGAGTCAACCGTATGAATCAACGATTTCTGCTGCGCCGCCATAATTTCCAAAAAATGTGCACACACACACCTGCGCAAGTGGTATATCCCGGAATGTGGCTCTTCAAGGAGCTGAACATGCACATGTGTTTAAGGACTTGCAGTGGAGCAGTGCACCTCCTGCTGCCTCTGAGTTTAAGTGGCAAAATCAACAAATTATAGTGTGTGTGGGTGGCCATTGTGCGTTGTGTCTGCCGCCCGCACAACTTCCGCAAAGTTTGGCCCGCTGCAACACGAAATATTAAACTTCAGATTTTGGTTGTCATCCTGCCAGCATCTACAGGCGATAAATATCTATCTATCTAACAAGGGGATGGACCAAAGTCTAAAAATACAACTATGGATTTTTCAAAAAAATTTTTTTTTGTAATCAATAGTATAATCAGTTTGTATACAGACAAGCATTATTATCAGGCACGTGTTATGATTAGGTTCTAACAACACCCTTAGTTGAATTAATTAGTTAAGTTCAGATTTGTTAATTTTCATTTAATATAACTGCATTGTCTGCTTTATTTGTATCTTGCTTCTGTTGCAAACTCCGTGCGCCGCTCCTGGTTGTCTGTATATTTAAACTCAATTCTAGACACATGTGCATTATTGTTGCCTATCTGGCGGACGTTCTCTATCCGACCGCAACAACAGTGCCAACAACAAACAGTCGGAGGCAAAGCCACCGCAGCAGCGGCATTTGCAGCAGCATCATTTGCAGCAGCAACAGCAACAGCAGCATCAGCTCATATAAAAGCGTTCGCATATCCTTGTGTGTGCATATCCTTTGCTGTGTGCGCTGCACTGCGTTGTTTTGCCGCTCTTGATAATGATGCTGGCCAGCATATTCATAATGAAATTTCATTGCGGCAGGACCTCCCACCACCCCCCACCCCGCCCTCCTACTCAAACGATGTGTGTGCGTATGTGCACTGAGTGGAAAACAGGACACACCCGGACCCAGGCATATTATGTATAAACACAAATTAATTTCGTTTCACTGGCCCGAACCGTAGTAGCCAAAGCCGTAGCCGTAGCCATATAGCCGGAGCCGTACAGCCGTAGCCGTATTGCCGTATAGCCGGGTCCGTGCAATGACGGGGCCCGGACATTTGCATAAAATATTTGCACAGCTTTCGGCTAGTGCAACGCCACTGTTGCTGTTGCTGCCTCTACTGCTGTGGGTTTGCCCTCGCTTTGAGGACTCGTGTCCGTATCCGTGTCCATAAACTAGGCAACAACAGGCAGTTTCCCAGCACAGATTTAATGAATCAGCAGCAGCCAGATAGTGGGCTATCCGGCTTGGGTTTCCGTTCCGGTTTTGGGTCTCGGCCAGGCCAGGATCTAGGCTCCTTTTTCCGGACAACGTGCCGCATCAGCAAACGTCTTGTACCGCAGCCATGTTCAACCATGTCTGGGTTTTGGTCATTTTTGATAAATTAGCACAAATTCAGCAGATACCGAATCAAGGTCTAAAATAATGTCCTTTCTGTGCTGCTCGAATTGTTTGATACCTCATACATTTTATGAAAAGAATTCATTGTGTTATGGTTGCTGTTTTATGATACTACCTACCTAGTGATGCCCACAAATTCATTACCTTTACAGCATATAAATCAACTGGACTTTCATCACCCTTATTTAATTTATGAGTCGCATATCCCATCATACACGTATTTATAGACAAACAGGATTTGTGTATTTGTGTGGGTGGATGGGGAAGCAGGGCCTTGAATGTTGCTGAGTGGACTTACTTGAAACTGCGTCCCCTGTAACCTATAATTGGCCAAATGTCAGAGCCATTGATGCATACAAGCTCGGATTCAGCCTGCTGTGGATTTCTGAATATGGCCATGATATCATGTTTATATAACTCGACGGTTTCTCCTCGCAAGGAGAACTGACACCAGTTCCCAGCCCCCTTTTCTCGTATGCCGCCCCACACTTTAGCACATAATTAACCTAAAAATGTAACTCCATCTTGTTTATCAGCGAAAAAAGCAGCGAGGAGGAGAAAAATGTGACAGAGGCGGAGATACCGAGATACTGAGAGAGAGCAACGCAGTGGAAAAAGGCGCGCATCTCATTATCACTCGGACGTGAATATCTCGACATGTTTGTCGTTGTCGTTCGTCATCGGTGCGGATGCGAACGCGAATGCTTGTCGCTGTCTTGGCCCCATCCAAAAGTCCCCTCTTCAGGCCCTCCCCCCTTCGTCCACGCCCATGTGGCCGCACCCCCTCCCCCGCGCGTCACAGCAAAACGTTTAAAGTGAATTTGTGTTGAGCTCACATCGTTAAAATATCCGTCAAAAACTTAAGTAAACAGACATAACTACGTGCATTTTAAATTGAATTCGAACACGAAACAAAAAAAATGAGAAAAACACCAAAAAAAATAAGCAAGCGACAGTGAAAATTTACACATACCTCTCGTCCGTACTTAGCCTGAAATATCCACCTTTTCATATATCGGTACGGTATATACGGTATATGTTAACTCGATCCGTCGCATCAATCCGAGCCCGTCCGCGCCCATTTCTCAGACGCTCGAGAGTTTCGAGCCGTTTCTCCTTCTTTCCCGGCTTATTTGCCAAAAAAATTAAAGACAAGTAAAAGTCGTGATTAACGTTGAATTGACTGGCTGGTTAACTGGTTAGCTGGTTAGCTGGATGGCCTGGGCACCGCTGCTCGAGCGTCATTATCACCGCAAACAAGCACATCTCGGACCTATAATGCGTGTTTCAAACGAGTACGAGGTACTACAAAAATGCCGCGCTCGGTTGAATCTAAATGGTGGATAGATTATTTTCTGTTTTTATAAAGAGTGTTCGTGGATAACAGGAGTATGCTCTATTATATAGAAATTTAAATAGAGGTAACTGGTATACGAACTAGGTATGGTATATTCAAATTCCTAACCGCTCAGGTATATTATATATGTCTATATGTTATATAAATAACCTGCAATAACTTGTTATTAAGACCAATTTACGTATTCTATATTATTGCTAGCACTGAATTGTGCAACATTTATAAACAGCGTAGACAATAGTCGAGCTAACTCAATTGATCTTTCACAAATGTTTTTTTTATTTAGCTCTGAGCAGGACTGGTTTTGTACAAGCAAATGCTTTTCGGTCAAGGTAAATAGGCCCGATGTGCCATTGAGTGGGCTAAATTGGATCTTTCGCTCCCGATCTGAGCAAGAAATAGTAACCAACGCTCGTATTTGCGGTATTCCATCGGCAAACATGGCGATAATTGACCAGATCGCTGCGCATGCTCCGGAGATTTCCAAACATTTCGAAGGAGCGTCCGTCGCAGAATCGCATGGCTGCTGCTCCCCGGCTTATGCTGGAGTATCTGGTAACCCGGGTATCTGGTATCGCGGTATTTCGCGTTAAATATTTACCCACACAGTGAGGTACACGCCCAATAAGCAATCCGCGGTGCAAAGTGTGCCAGCAACAACATTCGCAAATGGCGGGGTCAAGTGCTGGATTGATCGGCGGCAGCCGGGGGAGCCACTGGAGGGCAGGAGGAGCACCGATCGCTATGGGCATGACGCGAGTGGCAGGCACTTTGCATATTTTAGCGCGTGCATTGCAGTTGCTAATTGAAATAGTGTCGCTGCGGTGATCGTTGCTGTTGCTGCCGTAGACGTTGCTGGTGTGCACATATTTGCGCATTGCCAGAGATGCGCAACGGAGTGGCGACCTCGCCTAGTCCGTACTGTATGCCTGGATTTTTTCTTCTTTTTTTCCATTTCACTAGAGGTAAAGGTGCGTGAGCCGAGCGGACGTTTCCCAATCCGCACGGATAATGCCCACAATTGCGTCACGACGGCGTACCGGCAACATGCAACGAATGTTGCTGGTGGCACGTACGCGAAACCCGCTGACTTTTGCCACTTTCATGCGTCTTGGTCCTTGGCCAAACAATCGGGAATCGGGCGGTGGAGAAAAGCGAGTACGAAATCTGGACATGGAGTGTACGTCATGATTTTTTGATTGATCTGAAAGGCACACAGCGAGTTGGTCTTTGTATATTCTTAATGAAAAATGAAACGTTTTTCATTACGATTCGGCCGGATGTTGGGGTGTTGCCTGCAGCGTTTGCTGCTGCATTTTCATATTTATAAGATAATTGAAAGCGGGTATTGCCAAATTAACAACGCTCGACAAACAAAGAAGGCAACCGAAAGGACTGCCAATATGGCGTCTGTTACACAGGACTCATATGTATATACCACTGTGTGCGATGTGTGTGTGTGTGTGCCGAAAGACAGGAGCATATCCCTTGTGTACACAAGCTCGCTTTATTGTTTTGCGCTGGGCTGGCTTTACTCCTTGCCCCGGACTTTGTGCTTCGGGATTCAGGACTCAACCCACCACCACCACCGGCAATATAGAACCACCCGGATTTCACTCTCTGCTCTGCTCTCGTCTTGGAAAGAATTTCGCCCGTGCACGGATTTTATTAAATTGCATTCGCAGTTGTTTTGAATTGATTCGACTACGTGGAATCGCCCGCAGCATAAGCTACAGCAACCAGATCAAGAACTGGCTCCCTTTCTCCCCCTGGCTCGGCTTTATCTCCCCGCCCTTTGTTTTCTACATTTGATTTTTTACTTTTTTACTTTTATATCATTTTATTGCCGACTGTGAGGGCTCGTGGTGTGGGGTTGTTTGGGGGCGGTACTGGCGCAGGATGCCTGGCTGCCAAACAGGAAGCAGCCTGGCAACTGTTACAAATGGCTGGCTGTCTGCCCGAGCCCCAGTCCCTGCCACGCCCCCGACTCCCACATCCGTGGAGCAGACACTCGAGGATTTGCCGCCTGCCCTCCTTGTTGTTGTCTTAATATTTTTCTTGAAATTTTCTTGTGCTTTTCTCGGCTGCTACGACAAGAGTTTCATTTGTTTTATGCGCTCTCCTTTTTGGCCTCCTGTTTGCACATACTTTGTCGGTACTTTTCGGCTACTTTGAAGGGGGCACTAGTGGACCAAGTTATTGTATCTTGTAGATACACACAGAGCAGCCAAACACGGAACACAGAATGAAATGAACAGAACGGAACAGAGACGTTGGCCACTTTCCTCGATTTCAATTCAGCTTAAATACCCCAATTCGGATTGCTACTTCTGCTGGAATTTAATAAAACGAACTTTAAATCGAACCGAGGTACACACACACACTGCTCTCACATGTGATTGTGATTGTGTGCTCATGCCTTAGCCTACACACGCATATGGCGCATCCTGGACATAAAGGATATTATAAGAGATTTAGCACTCTGTTTGCACACGGATGATGCATTGTCATCGAGCTGGGCCGAGATTTATGATGGATTCGGTTTGTGCCTGGAGTGCGCAAAATTATTAGAATTTTACCAGTCCCACATACGCTACAATCAAAAGGATGGAGTTGTTTGGAGATGGAAAGACCATTGAAACAGGATTAAAAGATGCATCTATACGCTCAAACGTACTATAGACTTTCTTTGCCTTGTTTATGAGTTCAATAGTTAAATATATATTTTGTATACTTACCTTTCGATTAATTTATAGTTCCTATTTAATAAACTATTTTATAGAATTGCATGCATTTCCGTGATGTTAGAGCACCCAGGTGCCCGTTCAGCCGGAATCCTTGACACATTCTATGCATACATATAGAAATCCTTCTCTTTTCGGTTCGGCTTTGAAACTTCTTTTTTAATATTCATCACGCAGTGAAAATTTGCGATAAAATGTGACACATGCGCACGATTTTGCCGCGTTGGCAACTTGCTCTCTGCCTGCATGTGTGTTTGTGTGTGCATGTCCTGGCTAAGGTTATAAATAAAGGATAGACGTGCACACACACAATGGCAACGCGAAAACAAATGGGGCAAAAAGCAATGCAATTGAATTGCCAATAGACTGGGGGCATGATGGCCATTGTGTCGGCAGCGGTGTGTTAAAAAATTAAAACATAAAGCACAATAAAATATTCCTTTTGCTCTAAATAAATTACTAAGCAAAATTAAATGACCCAAAGGCGCACAAGCACAAGCACACATGGCCTGCTTTTTTTGTGTCACTTACCTTCGAGCGCCGCAAAATGAAATTAAATAGACATTTTAAATTTTCGCCATGGGTGGCGGTGGCGGGGCTCAACCGGTGGGCAAAAAGGGGGTCAGCGTCAACGTCGCTGTCGCCGCCAACGTTTGCTATATGCCAACTGTAAATATTTGAAAAGGATTTTGTTTGTTTATTGTTTGCACACACACCTCGCACGGTGTTAGTCGGTGTTAGCTTTTTAATTATAAAATATTTAACCAAAAAACTCACACTCGAATGGCCCCCCAAATACGCGTGTGTGTGTGTATTTCTCGTATAGTGCGGTATTGTTACCCCTTCTTTTCCGCGACTTTTTCAGCTGGTTTTTAGTTTGGCGGCAGTCCTGGTTATCGCTCACTAAACACAACAATGGCCAAGGCAATTTAGCATTTTAAAAAATTCACAAACCAAAATTGATGACATGCAGCGCATTCAAATCCGCCCGAACTGTTATTTTCTTTTTCCTCCATTTACCCATTTTTTTTTTGCGAAAATAGCTTCATTGTCATTTTTATTAACTGGACAGCGAAGGGCTTGCAAATTAAACAAATATTGCCAGAGAGCAGTCAAATGGCTGGCACCAGGATTTGTGCCAAGGCAAATAAGAGCTCGTCGTCGTCGTTGCTCAACGTTGCTGTCGGCTGATTTCTGCAACAGGACAAATAAATGTCGAGCTGACTAATCGCCGGGGCAGAAGGTGTCCATGCCCTCCAGTCTATAATGAAAATTTATATGTACGGCATATAGACTTACGGCTCGCTGGCTGTGGAGAAATGAGGACGTTACAATTTCGCCCCGTCCATAAAAACAACAAACAAGCAACTTCGGGCCGGGGCCAACAACAAACAGTCGAAATTGTGAAGGCAAATAAACCGAATTGCAGGCGGAATGAAGATGGTGGCCCATACGCTGGCCAAAAGAAGGAGCAGGAGGGCGAACAACCTGGCGGTGCAAAAATTGCGTTGCGTATACGCAGTGTTGCAATCGGAATTTGATTTTCGAAGCAGCACGCCGCCCAGTCGGCAGCGGCACAATATTTGCTCGCCAAGTACAATACAAAAAGCTGGAGTGGCATGGGGAAATGGAGTTGCGGATTCCCTGCCAAAAGGTTCCTCGCGTCGAAGAATTAGTCATGGAACATAATGTACCTAGTTATTAAAGTCCGCAACTCAAAACCTGCAGAACATCAATTGGATTCGGTTTGTAAGGGTTTCAGATTAAAAGAAAGAACCAAAAAAGGAAGATGTTCATCAACTGAGGGTTGTTTTTGGATGTAATAATTGTCAGAGAAAGATTTCTCAGGGTATTCCATATCCTGTCTGGATTTGAGTGCCGTATTACTTTTACCTCTTTGTTGCTTTATAAAACCGCGAAGGCAAACTTAATTTTCATCCGCGAGTTTCCATTTCGGCAAAAGCTGCGATTTTTGATGGAATTTTAGATGTGAACGCGTACGTATTTCTAGAAGCCCCCCAGTGGCTATTAACTTGAAATAGATTGTTTTGGGTCAAATCTTAAAGTGATTGCAAGTGAAAATTTAAACTTCTGGGTTGCGGGCTCTATTTACCGACAGTTGACAAATGAAAAATGGCGGCTAAAGGCTTTTTATGTTTGTGCAAATTTCACATTTACAGTTATTGCTAATTGGAGGCTCATGCGGCCACATCGGGCTGCCAATGCCGCCCATCCAGTCCAATAGCCCAAAAGTCCGCCCGTCCAATAGTCCGGGCCAAGCAAATAATGGACGTTAATGTTGTTGGCATTGGCCATTTAATGTTTAATATTGGCAGCAGAGTGTGTGTGTGCGCGGCCGCGTGTGCACACACACTTTAAAGTGCATTTCGATAAATGAATTATTATAAAATGTATTTTACAGATTTGGAAGATATTTATGTAATTAATTTTAAAAATTATTACAAATGCAAATAGCAGCCGCAGTCAATTCAAACAATGCAGCGGCCGAAACAGAAGCAATCAATACGCGCGATCAACCGTTATATGAGGCATTAAGCCGCCTCAATGACTTTTGGCAACAAAATGAATCAACATTTCGGTCAGAGCCAACAAAAAGCGGCCTGCCTCATGAGTCATGACCGATTGCCAAATTGAGGCATTATTACTCGCGGATTAACGCTAGTGCACATTTATTCAAAACCATAATGGCACACAAAGGAAGAGGTCCTTTAAATTTGAGTCATAAGCTCAGAAACAATATTAACTATTATAATACGTTTACAACTTTTTCTGAAATACGGCGATATGAGAAGATCAATCCATATTCAGCTGTCTTACTTTTTGACTTATTTGAATATCTCCAACATACTCTTATTATGATATTTCGTACAGTTTAAGGACCTTAAATCTATCTGAATTTGTATGACTTTCAGGCATCAGGTGGCATCTAGACGGGGCTAGTTTCTCGGTATGGTAAAAAGTTTCCATTTCAAAATGTTTGCCTCTCAATCAGCCCGCTTCTACACTTGGCCCCAATTAGGTGACCAACTTAATGGCCGCCTCATTAGCCATGCGGAGGAGCACTTGGTGCTCAGCCCCTCCATCCCGCCGCCGCCAGTGGAGCTGAATGCTAAAGCGCCGACGCCTCTTTGGCGGCACTTGGGCTGAATGGAGGGAATTTGCATACAGCATCCGCTACTGTATTTTCGATAGGAATCATGGGACGTGAGGTGATCTGGTGCTCCTCCTGGAACCGAGCGAACGGAAGCCGAATGGATTTCGTAATAATGACGGCCAAATTGGGGAGTTTTTCACCGGAGAAGTGAGATTTGTCATTCGGGCCGGATGTGTTTTGTGTCGATCATGGCAATGTCATGCCCATTTGCTCCGTTGTTATGTTATGTTACATTAGGGCTGACAGGTTGGCAGAATGCTACCTGGTTCTGCTGGCTATAAAGGCCATTGTTGGGCCTGTGCGGAAGCAGCCGGTTTCTTTGGGCCGTCTTGCTTACCTTAGTTTTTGGGCTTGCCTCCGCATTGTTAGCGATCTTTCGAGGGGGTGTGCAAACATTTGACGTGTGTTTTGACGCGAGTCAAGATATGGCCAAGATCGTTACAAAACTGTTTCGATTCTGGGGCCTGTGCAAACACACATCTCTCGTATTGATAGTCTTGAAATTGGAACGAATGCCAGACCCTGTTGACCTAACGCGTCAATGTTATTTCTGTGTTATTATTATTATTTTTTTTCCTCATTTCTGGCCGCTTGTATTTTTCCCATTTATTTGGAATTTTTGCCCGGGCTCACAATGCAGCAACTGTGCAAATAGCAGGCGACAACTCCAACAGCGATAATGAAAGCTGTTTGGAAAGTTAGAAGCCTGATCAACCGCCAGACAGGCGACAGCATCGCCGGAGAGTATCAAGATCGAACTACTCTAATCGCGGGTATCATAGGTACAGTAAGTAGATCGAGACATAAGGGAAGGAAACATAAGAGACACTTCTTCATCACGTGTTAGGGAAATTCAAATGGTACACAGTACTATATGTTCTTATATACTTAGATACGAGATACATTGGATGTCATATCTGCTCAGATCACTTATTTTTCAAATTATTCACTTAAAATTATAATTATAGAACGGGTTAGTAAACTCTGAGCGTTAGAGCATTGAATCTTCAACTAGCATTTGATGAACATTTCGCCTATCCTTTTCTACATTTCTATTCAATTTCGAGGCGTTCTGTTTGCCTAGCTGAAACAGAGATACTTATTTTTCATTTAGCACTCTTTCAATACAATATTTGAACAAGTCGCACAGTTGTTTCTGTACGGGGACAATAGAATTGAATTTAGCATTATCTTCTAACTGGTGATAAGGCTCCTAATGATGCGTCGTTTCTTTTAATTATACATGCTGTGCGCTGAGCTGTTATGTTGGATTTGCCAGGGATGTGACGATGGGGATGGGATGGGATGGATCGACCCCAAATGACCTTCGACTTGACGGTCGTTTTTGTGGCGTGTGAAAGTCGCTTTCTTCTCGGAAATCCACCATGGAAGTGCAGACAAATTGGCTACAAATGAGGGGCATGTTCTCCTCCTTCCTCCGCACAGGACACAACGCAACAAACAGATAACGCCCCTATCCTGGGTCCTGTTTTGGCAAAAGGGACAAAAGGACCCGGGCTGGACACAATCAACTACCGGGTAATTAGAGTTGAATGCGAGAGTCAAAAAGTCGTGTAATGCGATTTGTATGGCCCAGCGGGAGATCCCAGCAGGATGCCAGTCTATTGCATGAAGACACATTGCACGGCCCATTAGGGGAAAGGGAGTCCTGGTCCGAGTCCTGGTCCTGGTCCTGGTCCCAACACACATTTGCCAAATAGGTGAAATTTATGAGACGAAATGGCACAACAATGACAAATTCGTTTTGGTTTTCGTTTTATCCTGGCACCTCATTTCCTTCTTCCTATCTCTTGGCTTGGCCAAATATTTATAAATTGTTGAAATCGCCTGACAGTTTTTTGTGCCTTCCTCTTTTTCACTTTTTCATTATAATTGTGACAGATTGCTCCTCGGCGTGATTTGGGCAGCAGATGCTCTGGGTGCTGCTACTCCTGCTCCTGATCCAGATCCTGCCGACGACATCCTGCGGCTATTTGCTGCTGCACTTGTCACGGCCTCTCTGGCCGCTTGTCGTCTTAGGGCTGCCTCAAATTGTGTTAGGGTTAGGCCTAGTCCTGGATTTCCGCTGCAGGCCATAGACCATCTGACCATCGGGTTACAGCTCATGCTCCTGCTCCTGATCCTGTTCGTGCTTATGCTCCTGCTGCTACTGCTGGTTGCTGCTCTTCGTCCTGGTCACGCTTATTATGGCCGCGAGCACTGGTTCCTTTGCCGGCGCCTCTTCTCCTGTGTTTGCCCAAATGCTTGACTGCCGCGGCTGCAGCTGTGCATTGAGAGAAAAATTTCGGATTCAACCAGGTTGAATATCGGAACTAACAAAATATATTGCTTTCCATCTTTGTTATTCTAAGAAGTATCTTTTAATTGCTTGTATTATCCGATCATCTTCACGGATTTTCATAAAACAACTTCGGAGGATCTTGTACAAATGCTAGAAAGTAAAATGGCTGAATAGTATTTAATGGTTTTAAGTGGCTGATATAATGATTTATTGATGGTAAACAGTAAGTGCCTTGTATTTTGCCTGAGTGTAGGGGGCTCTACTACTTTTCACTGCTAAACATCGGCACAATATCCGTCGTACGTTGTGCAAACAGAGCTTCAGGTCCTGCTCCTCTAGCTCCTCCTCCTCCTCTTGGTTCTCCTGCTCCTGCTGCTGCTGCTGCGTCCTGTCGCTGCCATCTTTGTGCTGATGATGTTTGCTTAGCTGTCTTTGCATCTTTTTGCCGAGCAGCGAAGGACCGAGGAGGACCCTGCTATCCAGCCAGGCAGCTCTAAAACGGAAATGATGGCGGCTGCAGGAACATCGGCGACCGCTGCAGAAAGCTGTATTTGCCCTCCCCGCTCGCCAGACAATGCAGGACAATGAAATGAATTTTTAAGAACACCCTGCCCTATATGCGTTGCCACTTCAAAGTCATTCGCCAGGCATCCCAGCAGCATCTTCAGCATCCCTGCATTCCGGATTCAGGCATTCCGGCGGTACAGTTTTGAGTTGCCTTTGCTGCGATATGCAGTTTGCAGTTGCAGTGGCCAGATTCCCGGGCACGGAACGAAGGGAGGCTACTGCGTTTTGTTTGCATTTGCATGCAGGTGCAGTTCAGATGCAGTTGCCCCTCCTTTTTTGTATTTTTTTGTTTTTTTCTTTTTGGCCCCGTAAATTTGCAGTCGACCGTCGGAGGATGCTGGCTGCACGTCTATTTGCCAAGCGTTTCGTGTGTGGATGTCAAATTCAAACGTTTGCATATTTTGCAAGATTGTCGAGCACAATTAACCGGCATCATCAGCAGCGTTGACAAAAAATTATAATTTTCTGTGCTAATGAACGCCGGGCCGCGACTGCGCAACTCGACCAGAAAACGGGGCAATTGCACTTGAAAACGGAATGTTAATCAGGCGATAATCTTGTTGTCGATGCGATAATGAAGAGCTGTCTAAATTACAGCCCAAAAGGAGGATAAATGAGGTCATATTTCTTAAAATATACATATATATATGGTGTTGTGTGCTTTTGCACTTAAAGTTGTTAAGAGAATTTCATGGAAAATAAATCCAGTTAAATAAATTCAAGGAAAATCTGCATAATAAACGATGTCAACGTACAGAGTCTGAAGTTCGTGTCCTTTTAAGATCAAATAGCCTATATCCTAAAAGCGAAACTTTCACTAAAAAGCGAGTATAATTTAACTATAAGAAAGGTCCTAGATGGCTTGTAATATTGGGCGAATACTTAGTTCTAAATTGATTTAGCGAATAGTTTGCTATATGTATAACATGTGCACTTAAAATGACATTGGAAAACAAACTAATTGTCTTGGCAAACAATTATTTCCACAACACGGCCGATAATAAAGCAATAACATCTAATTGAATTCAAATACGAGCGATACAAAGTCGTGCCTATAGAGAGTATACTAATTTCCACAAATATAAATAAAGTGACTGGTGCTTAATTATCATGAATATAAGTGCATTATCTGAGTGCATTGTGTCATTCAAACAGTTGGAAGATGCATCGTTTGAAACTAATAATTTTTAAATAATTAAATAAATATAGGATTTCCTCTCTTCTTCCTGTCTTAACCAATATTGTCCTCCTTATAAGCAGTTTGATTAAAGTTTCTGTAAAGTACCCTATGAAATCTTATTTGACCAAATATAGCATCTTATCTCCAGAGAAGTTTACTTTGCATGACTTTATCTGCGGAGGGCAAAGACCTTGTTTTCCAGCGAGTAAAGGTGTCACGGCAGTTGATTTTTATTCGGTAAATGATGCAATTGAAGGGATAATTTTATTTATTTTCATTTTATGTATACTCTGCTGCATTTTTTTTAAATTCCCCCCTTTTTGCGATGTTTTTTTATGCCACACTTGGTCGCTAATTAATCCTTACGCCGGGAAAGGCAAACAGGGCGCATGGCTGATGCGTGGATGCCTGGAAGAGAGCGCAGTCAAATATGCACAAATACGAGCATGAAAAGCTGACGACTCTTTGGCCCGCCTGCCTGGCTTTTCCGAGTGGGTGGTGCTGATGGGTGGGTGGAAAAGCTGGATGGGTTGGATGTGCTGGATATGGTGGAAATGGTGGGTTCATGGGCTTGGTGGCTCAGCGAGCGACTTGCTATGTACATATTTGTGCAGTTATGTTCACATTTGTACTGATCATAATGTACACACACACACGCACACATCGAGCGAAAGAGAGCGAGCATCCTGGCACACACATACACACTAACTATATATGTATATAGATTTCAGTCAAACACTCGAGCAAGCACAGACAAATTCTATTTGCAAACATTTCACTTGATTTGCAAGCGAGTAGCAGCCCCCAGAAACACCCTCCTCTCCACCTTCCAGCAACTCGCACACACACACACACTCTCCAAGCCAGACTCCTGTAAGTGTGCTTGTGTTTGTGCACACACACACACATGTGCGCGAGTGTGGGTGTGCGGATGTGAACGCTTCACACAACGTATTTTTTAGCAGCACCACTGAGAATAAAGCGCTTGGGTGTCCTATCTGCGGATCATCTGTATAAAAAAAGTAAAAAACAAAATATTTGAAGATTTGAAATATTAAATCGAGAAGGTACTTTATTAAGATATGATACAATAATATTGCCATATGGAATACCAATTTAAAGACCATTTTTCCTTGTGTAGCAGCCGCTCCGTTGACATTCGTGCAGGAGACATTCACATCCACATCCACAACCACATCTACAGCCGAATGCCGACTGCGACTGCGACTCTGACTGTCGACTGGGTGTCAAGGACGTGGCATGGAGCAACGACAGGACGAAGGGAAGCAGCGGGCGGTGGCCGGGGAGCTGGAGCCAAATGCTGAGCGCCAGCCATGATGAGTACGATGAGCGCCAAAGTTGCACTCGACAAATCGAAATTGTGTGCTCTGGAAAAATATTGGCACAAGAAATCATTCCTTCCTGTTGTTGGTGTCGTTGGCTGGTGCCCGGGTTGCCGATTCCCTCGGATTCCCTGGTTCCCTCGATTCCGGACTCCTCCCGGAACTTGGCTGTTGACATGATTGGGCGGGCTTTCATTTGCCAACTTGTCGCAAAATGTTTTAATATTTTCAAGTTGCATTTAATCCCCGAACGGGCGCTGAGCCACGTGAATCGTGTAAACAAAAACACGCGCTCCATTCCGCGCAACTCTCATTTTATGTTGCCCGATTTTTAACTCATCATCTGTCGGGCTGCAAGTTATTATCCTTTGGGCTTAGAACGGGCTAGCCTTGGAACTGAAAATTAAAAATGTGCCTGGCACGCGTCCTGCTATCCTGCCGGGAATTGGCATCGAGTGGGTTGGGTGGGTGGCTCACTTTTGCTTGCTTTCTGCCGATGTGATGTCTTCGGTGCTGTTTGCACGCTCATTTGTTTGTATGTTTGAACTTTCTCCTGTTTCGTTTGCATTTGTAAATATTCCTGTGGAGCTTCACTTCACTTCAGTTCGGTTCGTTTCGGTTTGGCTTGGTTTCTGTTGAACTGGAGCTGCAAATGTGCACCAGAGGGCCACCCACAACCCGACTGGCTTAACAATTTTTGCACAATTTTCAAGGCGGGAGCGAGAGGTCGCCTGCTGTTGGGGGCGTGTCTGTTTAGTGGAATCGAACAAATATGTTTACATTTAGCACATGTGCAATTATTTGATTAAAACTGTTAAAAGCACACAAAATCAGGCAAAAGTTTACCAACACCCGTGGAACGAGAAAGTCGAAAGAGAGGCGGGTTGCCTTTCGGGTAAATTGGGGAAATGTGGAGACAGCAGGGCGCGCAAATGGAGCAATATGCCAGACCTCAGCTCGTCTATCTCCTGGGTTCCTGATGCTGATGATGGGACGGGGATGGGAATGGAGATGATGATGGCCTGCCATTCGAGGCGGTGCCGCCTTGTCACTCAGTTTGTGATGCAAACTGGGCGTGTAAACAGAGAGAGACAGCCGCACTCGACGCCCACATACGTACGAGGAAAAGAGAGACGGATGGAGTCCCTCCACCTAATGCGAAACGAAAACAAATTAAAATCAAACTTTCGAATTACTTCGAGTCTCGCATTTCAATGTAAATTTAACCAACAACAAGAGGGCCACGCCGGAGCTCCGTAGGACCGACTGGTGGACTGAGGGACTCATGGAACTGGTGGGCTAATGGACGGACAATCGAGTTGGGTCGACGGGTTTGAAGTCGGGAACAGCATAAATTACGGCGGAACTAAACTGGATAACTAAAGCGATTGCAGTTGGCGCGAAGGAAATTTGGAAGTATATGGAAGAACCATTTGAATGTGACATGGATGTGAGAAAATCTATGTTTCACTTCGGACTAAATATTAAGCCAAGATAACTGACATACTTAAACTATCATACTCGCTGTTAAGCTAAATCTATAATATTCCTGATTACAATAAATGAAAGACACATAAACTTATGAGTTAATAAGATCTATTATTATTATATTATTATTTTGTTTATGGTATTATGTTTCCCTTGTAAACTTTATTGGCTTGAATATGTTGTATAAATAAATTAAAAACATGTTGTTGAATCGGTCTGTATGCACACACTTACATCTTTCTCTAAAACCAGCCGAGTGAATCAATATTTTGTTAAAACATTATTGGTGCATGTACTGCGCGGGGGCAAAGTATAAAGAATGAAGAGGCTTTCGAGCAGCCTCCGGTTGATTAAGTGTTGTTATTGTTGCTACCGCCTGGTTGTAACGCTCGCTGCCTTTGTTGTTGCCTTATTATTCGGCCTTATGTTTATGCCACCCCTTCGAGTGCTTGAAATCCACCCAACTAAGGCGAATACTTTGACATTTTCGTGTAGCAAAGCAATTTGTTGTAGTGCCGCGTTATTGTGCCAGTGTTCCCTTTTCCTTTTTGTTAACCACAAGCGTCACCTCAATGAACTTTAAGTGGTAATGGCCCACGTCGAACCATCGAAGCCCATGCCCAAATGCCACCCACCACTCACTGCCCTCTGTTTAATTTTCGCATTTTCCGTTGCGCGTTTTCATCTTTGATTGACATACAAACAATTTAGCTGAATGGCACTTGAAGCAGCAGCAGCAGCAAACCGCAAACAGAAGCAACAATAAAGAAGGCTGCGCCGCCACCCCCTCGGCAATAATATTTTTGATATTTTGTATTTATGGCAAACTTGGCCGGACTCTGGCATCCAGATCGAGGAGCTGGAATGTGCCTGGGCCACAAGAAGTGGCCTGGTGACAACTGCAGAAACCAGGGACTGTTTGCCCAAGTGCTAAATGGAAACTTCCTCCAGCAAATTAACAGCCATGGCCGATCTCTTGATGAGAACGGCAAGACGAAGGGATGTCATAATTGGGTGGACACAACTATCAGATACCTGGTAGTTGTTCATTTCTTAAGAAATATGCCGTTAAAAAACTAGTTTCTACAATTCAAATTAGATTATTTTTTTTTTGAAGAATTACACATTTAGAAGCCCGTCTTATAATATAAATCAAAAACTACTCTTAAATGGTACTAATATCATTGATATCCTGATTTTCTAATCGAAGAATATATAACACCATTACTATAGGGTATACAACGTGAATCTTCCAGAAGGAAGACCACCCGAGTGGAATATCTTGCCCCCTCCCCACAGGATTTCTTCCCCCACCTCTTCGATGTGTTTTTTCTCCCTTTTTTTGCATCTCGCGGATGCTTGCATCTCGAAATCAATCAACTCAAGTGTCGCCGCATTTATGGGAGAGTCTGTGTGGTCCACTATCAAAGGCCGGACCGCCGAAACCCCGGCCAAAGTGCATTTGTTGTAAGTGGCCGTGTCTATGGGCCGCCGTTTGGCATCGAGGTTCCACCTCGCACACAGGTGAAATTTACCACTTCAATGGCTAAAAACAACATTTGAATGCGACAGTCGACAACGGCTACAACGGATGTTGTAGCTGGCTGGCTCGGCTCTAATGTGTGTAAACAGTGAAACCCAACGAACTGGACGGTCTGGGGATGGAAATGCTCAGATACTCGATACACGATTTACCTGTACACCCAGGGAGCCATGGACGGTGTTACCTGGCCCTGCTGAATCGGCAACGTCATATCGCAACGGATCGCATATGCATATAAGTAGATGAGGGCATATATGGTATGGTATATGGCCAGAAATTGATGTCGGGGCCTTTTCACCTTGGAGTTTGCCGCTCTGTCAATATTTTGCTTATATTTGAAAGCCGCCATTGCGCCGATGATTACCTGTTGGCTGGCAAAAAACCTAAACAAAAAACAGAGAAAACTGAAAAAACCCAACCCAAGCGATCGAGAGGAGAACCTCGCTTAACCCTTGAAAGCCGAGATGCCGACGCTGTGGTAGGTGCCCACTCAAGTGGGCGACACTTTTCCTGCGTCAAGTGGGCGGTCGCAGCTTTGAAGTGCAACGATGTCCGAAAAGTTTTGGTCCCGCTCGAGTGTCCATAGGTGACAGGGTCACTTTCCGAGAGTACCAACTAATTAGCTGCAATGTTCTTCAATTAAAAAGAAGCTTCGAAAATTTCCACCTTCGAGTGGTCGTAAATGGGCTTTGATTGGTCTTGCCACTTGAGGTCTGGACTTCAAATCAATTTCGAGCGAGGTAAACAGCCGGAAAAGGAACTGATGATAACTTGATAAATTAACCTAGAGTGCTTGGCCGTGTGAAAAGTGCTACTACCACTATCAACTTTCAAATCGATAAGTGCATTTTCCGTTCCTAAAATATTATCAACTTGAAATGTAGAGCCTAGCAGTTGAAAGCAGTATTTATTAAAATTGTAAGCCATCTTCTTAAGGTGGCTTGTTTTGCCAGCAACTGTGTTTCGATTGTGGACAAATTCGAGGGAATCATTTGGCAAACGCCTGAGTGGTCACTTAGCCCCTTTTGATTGCCCAAGAAACGAGCAGCTGAGCTATTGATGCCGATTACATGGCTGCTGTGATTAACACCTGGCCAAAAAGTTCGCACATCTTGAGCGAGATGATAAGTGTGTGGTTTCCAATCGCCAACCAGTTGGAAACTGTGATGGTCTCAGAGTCTCTCTGTATGCCAGAGTGTGTGTGTGTGTGCTGGCATTTGCACTTGTATCGGATAATGAGCATCAAACATTTTCGGCCATGTTTGTTTACTTAGCTCCGCCTCGTCGGCTTGAATGTGTGCGTGCCTGGGTGTTTCGCTCTCTTGTGCGTGTGTATCCGTATCTGTATCTGTGGCTGTATCTTCATATGTATCTGTGAGTATCTGTATCTCAGTCGCTCTTGCGCATGTCTTATGCGCAGTTCGCCCGAAAAGTTGCCATTGCCGCGCTTCAAGCGATTGGAAGAACTGAACGAGCGACCCTCGCTTTCAGCACGCCATTTTCGCACATTCGCTGAAATTAACGAAAATCAATTTCTCAGCAAATAACCGGATCTATACATGTGAGCCTACCTGGTGTGGTGGCGAAATTAAGACGCGACCAGGGCAAACACATCGGTTGGAGCTGCTTTAATGCGAAACGGATTAGCTGGCCAAAGGTGGCTCACTATTTTTGGCCAACAGCAAGCTTATGTATGCTTATCGGTTACCTTTCCGCACCTGAAAGTACAGCAATCTAAATTTATATCCTTAAACGAAGAGATCTCTTTACTTCGGTCATATACATATATGTACATAATCGATTATTTCAATCCTGATTTTATATCTTGCTTTAGCTCTTTTGCACGTTCTGCCTGACTTAAATCCTACATGGCTCAAAACTTTAAGCCGAGCAGCTCATGGCCAGGAAAGTTGCACGCACTTAAATCCTGGAAGTGAAGGGAATGATGGGGTGTGTGCCTCGTCGCCTGCACCCAGGATCCTAATTACATTTTACTAGATAAATTGTAAACTTTTCCTGTGCCCGCTTCCCCCGCGCCCTGCAGCTCCATTCCGCTGGTTGCATCAGCTTCTTCCAACAGTTATATTTTGTTTGAGTTCTTTGCGTCGCTGCCGTCTTCTTGCGCTGCAAAGTAAACAGAGAGTGGGGCGGGATGGTGGGGCAGTGGGAAGGTGATATGGCACCATTGCCAGGAAGGACTCGAAAGGACACCCTGTAGCAGCGTTGTACGTGCTGGTTAAGTTTGTAAGCGTATTTCCGGCAGCGGATGTCTGCAACAGCAGCAGCTCCACCGTCACCAACAAATGTTGGCTCCGGCCAAACGATTCCTGGATCGAGTCCTGAGTCCTTCGCCCTTCGTCCTTAGTCCTTGGTCCTCGGTCCTCAGTTCTCAGCTCTCAGTTCTCAGCTGGCGAAAGTCAGTCAGTGCCGGTTACACATTTTCAAAAGTGCTTGGCGCTGCCACGCTTTGCCATTAGTAGTCCAAAGTTCCGAACTGAGAGTCCTGCGTCCTGCATGTGTATCTGTAGCTGTAGCTCCTGGCCAACACTTCAAGTCACTCCCGTATCTGTGTGCCGCATGTGTGCGTGTGTGTGTGTGCTGGCCCCTCACTATGCATGCGTGTGTGTAGTTTTGCGCAAATATTTGCATCTGGAATATTTGCGCGCTCCATCATAATTCAAACACAGATGCACTGTTTGCAGAAGAGCAATCATTTTGACATGCAACTCGCTTCAAAACCGAATTAAGTGGCATTCAACGTCAGTCACGAGAAGGGCTCGAGCCTCGAGAGCCGAGAATCCCTATTCCTATCCCCAACCCCATCCCCATTCCTATGCCATCCCTCCCAGTTTGAGCCCAGTTTGAGTTTGCAGCCCCAAATGACAGTGATTGACACTCACGCAGCTGCTTAGAAGCGCAATTTAAAGAATTTGCATCGATTTAAATAAATCATTCCAGCAGAAGAGGTAAAATAACATTTTTAGTTATGGCTTTATAATTTAAAATATACCTTATCAGATCTTGAACAAGGAAATGGTAATCATGCACGCCAAACATATCATTTGTTAATTCTATTCACTATGCCTTCGTATTATTGATACTTTTGTACTATATTAGGTAAAGAATATGACTTACTTTTTAAAAAGTTGCACAGATACTTTAATTTTATACTAGTTGGTGTAGAGAACGCTGTAATGTTAAAACTTTAAACTTGGGAATAAAATCCTTTTGCATACATCTTACACTTCATTAGACATTTTAAAGCAGCGCCACCTCGTGAACTTATTGGGAATTATGTGATTATCGAATACAAATGTTTAATAGTCAGTATGGCAACTCTGGTCTTTTACAGATATGAGGATGGCAGCTCCCGGCATGTTCTAAAATCAAGGTGGCAACTGTGGAAATACTGTGAAATTACGGCGAAGTTTCATATAGTGTTAGATTGAAAATGAAATGTCAAAAATGAAAAAACTAAGTGTGTGTTTTTAACGTATTTTTATTTATGGAAAGACAACTTTAATTTTAAATTACTGATTTTTTCTGTGTTTCTTATAATCTCTCTTAAGTATTAGTACACATATTTTGTAAAAAAAATTTAGTTTTTTTTTTAGTTTTGTTTACTTCTTTCTGAATTGTATATCAATTTTAACACGCCCTCTAGGCGGCTAACAGGATGAATGGCAGCGCTGAAAAACAGCTGATTGGATTGTCAGTCCCTGGTATCAGTCAGCTGCTGAGTTACGCGACATCTAAAACATAAGCGAGATTAAATTAAAAATATAATATTATCTATAAAAAAATGTTGCGGATCATAAATTTAAGTCGACTCTGTAGTACCCTCCACTTCAGCAGAGCAGTCACACAATGGCAACTGCCACCGGCGTTTCAAAGAGAATTCCATGTGAGCGCCGTCAATTTGAAACGCCGGAAAACAGCAGAGGAGAAGGTAGGTTTTAAAGCCACTATGCCAATGTCAAACTGTAAGCCGGAAAACTTGAATCTCTTAATAATCCCCTTGATCCCAGAGGACACACTCACTAATTGATTTAGAAATCCCCAAGAATTATAGAGTACTCCCCCAAGAAGTTGCAAACGGCGGCCGGAGGCGCCTCAAACATCTGGAAGCACATGACCGTGGCCCAATTGGCGAAGGAATTGGAAAGGCCACTGGGTAAACATTCCATCCACTGGTTATATCTTAATTTATTAAAGGAACTTTTGACCATTTATCTTCCAGATGATGTTCAGGAGGCCATGCTATATGTCAAGGGCGCTGACAACATTGAACCCGCTTTTAAGCTTGCAGACCTCAAAATCATCCAGGAGATAGCCAAGAAACTGGGTGCCAAAACACGGGTGGTGGCCACACCCGAAGAATCAACCACAGATGACCAAAAGGAACGCGATGTGGCACCCAGACCGCCAGCTGCTCCAGAGCTCCTGCAGCCCCGTCCGCCTGTAGTGACAGTAATGGGCCACGTGGATCACGGCAAGACCACGCTCCTGGATTCCCTTCGAGGTGCTGATGTTGCTGCCGGCGAGGCTGGCGGGATTACCCAGCACATAGGCGCCTTTACCGTCACCTTGGAGAACGGAGAACGTGTCACGTTTCTGGATACACCAGGACATGCTGCCTTTAGCGCGATGAGAGCTCGTGGAGCTGTTGCCACGGACATAATTGTTCTTGTGGTGGCCGCAGAAGATGGCGTAATGGCGCAGACACGTGAAGTCATCCAGCTGGCGAAGGAAGCTCAAGTTCCTATTATCGTAGCGCTCAACAAAATTGATAAGCCAGAGGCTAATATTGTAAGTTATAAAGAAGTTTTTAAAAAGCACGCATATCACCCCATTCATTTCAGGAAAAAAGTAAACGAGAGCTAGCGCAAATGGGGCTTGCTCTCGAGGAGCACGGCGGTGATGTACAAGTGATTCCGATCTCAGCCCTCAAGGGCACCAACCTGCAGCTTCTGGCCGAGGCTGTCAGCACACAGGCCACTCTAATGGGACTTAAAGCAGATCCCACTGGTCTTGTTGAGGGAATTGTAGTGGAATCAAAGACCGATCCCCGTCGTGGCAAACTATCGACAGCCATCGTCTCCCGCGGAACTCTTCGTAAAGGTTCTGTGTTACTAAGTGGCTTAGCTTACGCCAAGGTGCGAGGTCTCTTCGATCATAATGGCCAGCCTTTGAGCGAAGCCCCACCGGGCACACCAGTGGAGATTCTGGGCTGGCGGGAGCTGCCGCTCGCTGGTGATCTCATACTCGAGGTGGAAACGGAGGTAGATTTAGTGCAGCATTTCATTTATATTCATAATACAATAATAAGTGCCATCTCTGCGATTAGAAAAAAGCCCACGCCGTGCTGAAGTACCGCGAACACGAGTCCCAGCAGGAGAAGATCGAGTCGAGCAGTGATGAAATCCGCAAGAAGGAGGAGGAGCACCAGGCCAAGTATAGAGCTGAGCGAGAAGCCCGTAGACTGGCCGGACGCTTCCGGATGCGCGGTGGCCAGCGTGTCAAACAGGTGGATGAAAACGAGGGCAAGCCTCGGGTTAGTGTCATTATCAAGGGCGATGTGCATGGCTCTGTGGAGGCCATACTTGATGTGCTAGAGACCTATAACAGCAACGAGAGCTGCCGCCTGGACATCGTGCACTATGGCGTGGGAAATGTGACAGAGGGCGATCTTGAGCTGGCCAAGGCTTTCGATGCTATTATCTATGCCTTTGCAGTGGAGACTCCCCAGCTGAAAGCTGCCAAAGAAGTGAACATACGAAGCTACAACATCATCTACCGTCTAATCGACGATCTTAAGGAGCAACTGAGCAGCAGGTTGCCTCCAGTGGAAGTGGAGGAGGTTCTAGGCGAGGCCAATGTCCTGCAAAACTTCCTTATCAACGAGGGTCGCAAGGAAGTTCCCGTGGCGGGCTGTCGTTGCACGAAGGGAGTGCTGAAGAAGTCCCAAAAGTACCGCCTGCTGCGTGATGGAGAGGTTGTCTACGATGGCCCCCTGGATTCAATGCGACATCTGAAGAATGAAGTGGATACCATCAAGAAGGACGTGGAGTGCGGACTACGCTTCAGAGACACCAAAGTGCTGCCTCAGGCCGGCGATATACTGCAGTGCTACACCACGAAAATGGAGGCCCAGCAAACGGACTGGGATCCAGGTTTCTAGTTTGTATGCGCTGCCAAATCTGCCTTGTTATCGTCTTGTAATCTATAGTTCCCTATTATATACTGTTTATCTAAAACAATCCACTATCCGACTTCCTGTTGATCCCACTGCTGCCGTTGCTGCCACCCTTCACCCACATACTTAGGCGTTTAGGATACCGATATAGAGTAGCAGCGGAACTGGCCAATGATAAGGGAGACGTTCTAGCATCGAGAGCGACAGCGGTAGAAGCGCCCCTGTCCCAGAGACGGAAGCTGTTCTAAATGGGTCATCGCCATGCTAATTGGAGTTCACCCAAACCGGGGCCTTAGCCCCATATCGACTGGTAGAGATAGCAGGCTTCCGCCGCGGAGCCAATTAGAACTTGGTCCTATATTCATGAATGGATGCTTTTTATATCAAGCCCGCGCCTCTGCATATATGTTTGCGAATTTCTATAATATCAAGTGCGTTCCCTGTATCGCCAGTCGCCAGTTTGCCTTGAAATGTGGATAATTCATTTCTGCGACTTATTAGCTAACTGGAGGCGACTTTCGCTGGCCGACTGCTGATAAGGGAGTGTAAAAATAACTGTAACATCAGGCTTATATAATTATGCTCAAGGACTTTTATAACCGCACACACATTATTCGGATTTTCGGCTTAAAATTGTAAATCAGCGAGCCAGAAATATTTTTGGCGGAAATATGACTTGTGGTTGAGATAATCTCGTTGTATTTAAACCACTCATATTTGTAAGTAGAAGCTTCCTGCCATGATCCAAAAAAAACTTGGAACTTTTTTTGATAGTGTTTTTTTGACACACTATTTTGATAGTGTGTGCGATGATTTACTTGTAAAACTCGAAATCCTTATCGCATTTGGCTTTACCTTGCTAAAGTTCTTAGTTTTTTCAAAGCAATCCAGATAAATTGTCTAAGTTGTCAAGCAAATTTTGTTAGAAATTTGTTTTTTTTTTCATTTACATGAAAGTTTGATGATTTTTAAAGTTCTATTATATTATAGTAGAGCTCCCACACACGGAAATTTGAGTTTTGGTTGAGATTTGAGTGCTGGATATAAACTATATATAGAACCCCGAGCTAAGCGGAATGCGGAAATTATCGCTCAAGCTTCGGGTTTTTCTAGACGGGCGAATTTGAATGAACTTATCAAATTTCGTGAAATCGATGCTGCGAATAACTAATATGCTGCACCAATGACGCTCTTGCAATGCCAGACTGCAATTTATCCCACACCAGAACGGATGCCTAAATTTGTCTGTGAAATGGGCGAGCAAATCAGAGTAAACACGTCGCACATGTGTTTGCCAGTGGCAATTAGAGTGAAATTGAGCTGCATTCGGGGTTATGACGAATCAGGATCACTGGCCAAAGGATGTCGACATGTGTTGGCAGGGGCGGCTCATTAGTACCGCCGCTTGATCTTGACAGGCACGGCAAGAGCAATGCGAGTGCTGCATGTGGTGGTCGAGGGCAGGGCCACTAAATCACTTGCCAACTTCGGATCGGATCGTATCGTATCGCATCGCATCGCTCCTCACACACGTGCAACGCATAAAGATCAGCGAGAGTCGCCGGGGAACCAGTTGTTACAAAGACTGCAAAAAAAAAACCGAACTCGAGTCGACTTTAGTCTCTAGTGGAGGCCGGTTGGCAAAGGATCACTAATGCAGCGTGCATAAAATGAGTAGATTTATATATGCCCCAAGAAGCCTTAGCGACAAGATTGGGTGCTGGGCCATATAGGCTCATCCAGCGACCCCTTCAATTTGGGAGCGCGAGATTAGAAGGGGCGGAAGCCGTCCTTTGTGGCGCTATCGCTGCAGAAAAGAAGCTATGGCTATGGCTACAGCTATATAGCTTGGGTGCAACGATTATCGGGCTGCTGCTTCCGATCCGCCGCTATGCTCTGCTCTTGCGTTGCTGCGTTTGCTTTGCTGCTTTTGCTTTTGCTCTGCTGCGGCTTTTGTGTGGCACAGAATTAGAGCGATCGCATGCGAGCGACTCGATCAGTTGCTGGCGTGCCGTCAAACCCTGCGGATGTGTTCCGAATCGAGGCGGATACTTCGACTCCGACTTTGACTCTTAGGATAGTGCGCGAACGATCGACCGGATATATCCTGCGGCAATGCGCAGGCGCAAAGTGCCGAGTGAATTCTGATTTCAAGTGACAACTCTGTGCCAGATAATTAAAACTCAAGTGGTGCTCCACTCAAGTGCTAGCCACTCTGCAGGGACAAGGAACGACACAGAAAGATACAAAATAAATAGATATATATTTATATATATATATACTATTCGAGTGGGTGAGAAACGCGAAAAGTGAGGCGACGCTTATTGTGCTGTCCTGCCAGCAAGGAGCCACAAAATGGATTTATCGAGGCGGTTGTGGTAAGCATCCGACAAACATGTATCCATATCCATCCAAACGCGACTGATGCGGCACTGCAATCCCTGAAATTGATTCCCTTTGTGTTGCTAGCAAATTACTGTGTCAATTGGAATTTTAATTCCGTTTGAACTACATGGGCAAACACTTGACACGGGTCTCCTCCTCGCCTGAGTTCTCATCCTGCCTCCCAGTTGTCCTTTCACATGTGCGGATGTGGATGTAGCTGTGGATGTGGGCGTATCCTGGCTACGTGCTCGCGGTGCAACAGGCGGTGCTCCTGTTTCTGCTCCTGTTCCCCGATGTTGACACTGCGCGCGACTGCCATTATCCTGGCCAGCATTTTGTTTGCATGCCAAATTACATTGCCAACTTAATTGAAGTTTGTTAATGAAAATTGCAACATTTTTCAAAGCGTTTTCCCAGCCCGCCCCTAATGTGCTTTAGTTTGTATTTGTGTGAGTTCTGATTGCTGTTCGTCCTTGGTCCTGTGCCCTGCCAAAAATGTTTCCATTAGCAATTAAGCTCTGGAAGTTGTTAAATATTATGGCCTTCATGGAGGGAATGCGTATCCTTTTCAAGGAATTCAAAATGAAATTAAAACAATTAAACATCGTATAGTCCAGCTAATTTGGTCGGGCAGGGCCGATTCCAATTCCAACCACAATCAATTTCGCTTTTAACATCTCAATTTCCGGCATCACGATCTTACTTCAAACAGTCAGATCGGTGGTTCTCCACCCACTGTCCCAGAAATTTTGCTATTACCTCACCTGCAACTCATCGACAGGTCTTTCTGTTTCTTCGCCGATATGTGTGTGCGATTCGAACCCCTTCCCTGGAAAAAGAAACGAAGAAATCAAATCAAATTTTCAAATGGAAATGTAAATATTTATCCCAAAGAGTTGCGTTCGTAGGTGAAGTGCGTGTGCTTTGAAGTGCCCTCATCCCTGCCCACCAGAAGGTAGGGAAAACAAGGTGAGATGCTCGGACAGGCCAGCAGATACTTGCGGAGCAGCTCGGAGGTCGGTTCAAAGTTGACTCCATGGCAGCCATGAGTCCAGCGATCTCACGCACATGCTGGACATCCCTATCTTGGCCATAATCTCCACCCGAGGCGGTTCTTCGCTGACCACAAGCGTTGCGTGCGTTTTATTTTTGGCCAGAGTCATAAAGTCCGACACCGTCACATAAAAGCCCAGAAACTTGTTCCTCGGCCAACTGGCAGTTAGCGCATTCATTCGTCAAGTTCTTTAGAGTTTTTCGCGAAAACTGTGCGTTAGCCACTTGAAAGCAAAAAATCTCTATCTCTTTGTCAACGGCGGGAAAAAGGGAAAAACTATAGATTTCGGAATAAAAATGTGGCCACCACATGACCCATGTTGGCCAGAGCTTGGGGACATGTGTGTGGCTAATCACAATTCACAGGAAATCATATCATAGTTTTTCCTGCCTCAATTTCCCAATGTTTTTTAGTTGAATTAATTGAAAAGTTCTTGAGAATACATTGCTTGAAAATCTTCTCGAGTAGGGTATCTCATCACTTGGCTGGCCCAAGCCCAAAATTTAAGCCCCCAAACGGGTCAACATACCTAAGACCATCATTATGTCTGTAGTTTAATGGCACAAACTAAACGTTTTAACGCACTCGGTAAATCAGTAACCGAGTATCTTGTAGGTTGTATCTCGCCTGTGTGTGGCCATTAAGTGGCCAAAATATACATTACATTAAGCGAAAATCTGTGGCTCGTGACGTCTTTGAACTTGACTCCAGTTGACGCTGTTGGAGACCCTCTTGAAGTCTCTTCAGAAGAGTCGAAAAATTCCAACATACCTATTCGTCTTTCTGTGGAAATTAGGATGCTCAGATCTTGTGTACTCAATGAAAATTCCCAATCTAAATATAAGACTCTACCTATGCTGATATATAGTTTACCCAGCGCAGGCAATGTTTGTTATGTTTTAAGTATAATATTCCGCGGAAAACACTAAATTCCGCTGGGCAGCAGGAAAATGGATGCAACAAGAAAAACACGTACCCAATCCAATTGCCCACACATAGTTGCTGGGCCAAATTGTTTATTGAGTGTGATCTGTGCGAGAGCCGCAACTATAAACAGTGAATTTCAAAAATATATGCTTTTGAAATGAAACACGCAGAGCCAGTTGCCTTGAAACTCGGAATATCATCATGCACACACGAGTTTCGAGTCGAGAGTAAACACTCGAATTGCATAATTGATCCTTAATGGCTATAAATAAATCAGAAATCCAAATGTTGATCTAGCAAAGTGGCTGCTTCTCTGCCGCGAAGTGTGCCAATTCAGTAAAACCAAAATCCACGCCCGGATATGGCATGTGGGTATGGACTTCTCCAGAATATCGAATGATGCGGCAAATGAGCTGCAAATTATGATGAACAAACGCCCCCCTTGTTGTTGCACTTGCAACTTGCTGCAATCCTGTGGATCAGTTCATGCCTATTCCACGCCTCACTGGCCTCCCAAGTTCATGGCGGCGATGTTGCACGCTGCATTTGCCACATCTGCTCTGGATGGGGTATGGATGGGATGGACCCCCAATGGCACGGTTAATGGTTTCGCGACCGATCTGCACATCGCTTTCCCATGACTTAATGTCTTATGCTTAATTAAGCAAAGGCTGCCGACTGGGTGGCGTTTAATTATTCCAACTCCTCCATCCGAATCAAGTGTGTGAGTGGCAAATAGCTTAAGAGCCATTGTTAATGTTTGCCCCGCCACGAACACACACGCGCACACACGAGTGGAGTGTATGGACACACACAATCGGATCGATCGGATGAGGTCGTCGCTCCCTGGCAACGCGGAAGATAAAAAGGATGCCCCAAAATATGCCGCCGCAGAAATTGCACAAGATACAAAATACTATATACAGACAGCAGAATAAAAACGGAGGAGCCAACCGCCATGGCATGACTGCAAAAATATCCAAAAATTGTGCAGATCCAACCAGGAGGCAACCGGCAACCGGCAAACGATGCGTCACATGCAGTAAAATGTGCCTAAAAAGTTCTGTCTGTCTGAGGAACCAGAAAACCAGAAAAGTAGGGACAGCATCAGCATCAACAAGTGAAATATATTCGCCGCCAGGCAAAAGCCAAAAACCAAAAAAGAGCGCAAAAAAGGGGGAATATATAAAAACCCATAAAAATGTTTTGGCGGACGACAGGCGACGATCGGTTTGCTGGGTGTTCTTGGGAAACGTGATGCGCATCTTGATGACAGCAAATGAAGCGAAATGCAGACCCGACTATCAGCCCTTTCTGGAGTCAGGGACGCAGCCCTTTTACCACTTCCGATGGTCCGACTGTTTAGCAAATACCTCGGAGGAATCTACAAGACGCAAGGAACCCACTGACAAGTACTGGAGCGATGAGCTAACCCGTAATTGTGCTATAAATCAATGTCTGCTCCACATTTTATGCGTCAGGTAGTCAGGTAATCGTGGCATTTAAGCCAATTTGATTTGAAGGCTATTGTGAATAAGTGAAATTGGGAGTTGGTCATTGTTTATTTTAGATTTCTTCGATGAAACAAACAGGCTGTTGAAATTCAGACAGATATTTCTATTTAGCATAAGTAATGGGCAATTCAATTGCTAGAGCAGAAATAATGATCTGACATAACTAAAAATTCTCTAAAAAGTAGCCTTCCCAAAATAGTTTTGGTTTGCTCAAGAATTCCACCATTTATTTACTTTCTCCCTTAGTTTATTAGTTCCCAGCTAATTAAGTGCTGAAATATGCCAGCTCATTTGGCATCCTGTGAGCGCACCGTTGTGTGTTTTTTATCGCAAGTCGGCGCTAAAATGTTTACACAGAGGCCTGCTTAATAATCCCCCACTGGCTGGGATGGGTTCAAAGTTCGAGGAGGTGCAAAAGTGTATGTTTCCCTAGAAACCATTTCCCCCTGTTTCCCATTTCGAGTGCTATTAGCCATAAGTGAAGTCAAGCAGCTTGTTGCAATCTCGGGCCGAATGAGTTGGGCAAATAGAAAATTGCCAATGCTCGTGCGTCTTGGTAGAGGTGGAGATGTGGGGATGTGAGGCTGTGGGTATGTGAGGATGGGAAGTCGCGACAGCGGCGTTATGATGCCTCTAATTAGCTGCACAGCACTGTTGATTCTCCGGAGGAGGCCGCTTCTGGTGGCTCCCGCGACATGGTCATAAAGATTTGTTTGCCCGTCGAACATTTAGCCGCCGCCGTTGACAGCGGGAGAAATTTATGGGTCAGTAAGTTGGCAAAGTGAAACGCATAGTGAAATCTCTTTCCCTTTTATTTTTCTCAGGCCCAGTCTCGGTGAACTGGGCTTAAATGCGCATTCTGTTTGCTCATTTGCACTGCTCATTTGGTCAAATGCGTGGCAAATATTTCATTAGGCATTTGGGCAAACTTTGTTGTGCCTCTCAACGTTCAACATTTGCTGCTGCTGCAACATTGTAGCAGTGCAGCACTAAATTTGGTAAAATGTTGCATAATCCCTGTGCATTTCGCAAACACTTGGGGGCAAAGGCGTATGTTTATTATTTTCACTACTCAATTAAGTTAAATTAATTTCGAAATTGATAATTGCTCGGACAGGCTGTGTGCAAGTGTTTGGCTGCCAGTCAAAATGGCAGCAGCACAAGTGGAGCTGGGGCTTCCATTCCCCGCCAGAGCGGAGGATGTCGCTCCGTCTCCATACCCATCTCCACTGTGTCTCTGTGTGCGTTGCTTTATGCAAATGCAATTAAAATTTCAACAATGCAAACATTTACTTCCGTTGCAACAAATGTCGTCGCTCCGCCAGCCTTCTGCCCGCATCTTCTTCATAGAGACATCATCATCATCATCGTGGGAGCTTCGGCAGCAGCAGCAGGAGCACCATCATCGCATTCACCTGGCCACACCTCAGCCACAATTTGGCGTTTTGCATTAGAGTCTGCTTGTTGTGTGATAATTGTATGACTATGTAATTGTATTTGAACAAACGGGTGTCACACACTCGCACGCATCCTTCCGACTAATGAGGTGGATACCTGTGCAATAATTGCTGCCTGGTATTTTGCGGGCAAATAAAACGCACTAACGAAGCTGATTAGGACTTACTGCCTGGATCGATCTTGGGTGGAAAAAGGGAGTGGATTAAGTACATAGGGAAATACTTGGTACACACTATGGAATTTAGTCATATATTCTCTCTGTGTAGGAGGTGGGTGCACTTGTACGCATTTTCCGTTGGCTGCAATTAAATCAGTTGCCTGCAACATCGAATTCCTTTCGTTCCTCACAATCAACATAAAAAAGCGAAAAAGGGGCCAACAGAAGTCAAACGGTTGCAGCTGGGCGAACTGGGGCCATCTTCATCAAAGGGCCCCGGGATCTGCAGAGGCAGGCAGCTGCGGAATCGGAATCCTCATGGATGCAGCTCGCATATTGCATGCCCCACCGCCAATTGATTAACTCCAGCTAGTTGTTTCCCCGATCAATTGGCATGGGAAAGGCCTGAAGAATCGAATCTAGTGGGTGGTTGCGATTGAAGTGCGGGGAATTCTACTAACTCGACCGCGGATGAGTCATGTAAACAAATCCAACGTCAGTTCCCGATGGTCAGGTGTGAGAACTGCTCCAAATTTATGTGTGTTTTTGCGGCACTTGTTTGGATTTCGGCTTGCCACATAATATTTTTTTCGGTTCGCTTTTCAGATTTAGATTACTTTTGGTTGCCCCAAAATTAGCTGTAATTTGTTGTCGGTCCTGAGTTTGGCGGCTAAGTGCGCGCACTTGTGGAGTAAGTGCCGCTGATAGTGTTGTTCTTACGGCTCATTAGCAGGCGCTTTATTTACGATGGTCATTGCAACATTTTACATGGAAAGATATCTGTTTGGAGTACCTACATTCTTGAAACACTTTCTTTCACTGAAACGAAAATCGTATCTGTATCTTAATACTTGCAATCTGTATATGAAAACTTAATACTTGAAAGTATCAATCTGTTCCGTTAGGATCACAATAAAATACTCTGGTTCCATCATACTATAGTATATAAAATAAATATATTTCTCCCAGTGCATTACGCATTCTATGCCAGAATGCACTTGTTGCGTGGAAGGCATTTGAAAGCAATTACACGATCGTGAATATATCTCTGGCATGGATGCGGAGTGAATATCTTTAGCTACTCGGTCTGGAGAGAGCGTATGACTATATCTGTGGCCTGGATTTGCATCCATGCTGCAGTTGTTCAAGTTGACTGATAATGGCTGCAATTGTGTAGCTGAAAGGGGAGCATTTCCCTGCACTCTCACTGCATCTATGCAGTGATTGCCAGGGCCCCTTAAAGTATTATCACCGCTTAGAGCCGCTATCCGAAACCCAAATGCCTTTGTAATGCGGCGCACAATGAACAATGGACTGCTATTGTGGGACCGTTTCTGGCCAGAAAGATGGAAGGCCAGAAAGGCATTGCGACCCGATAATTGGCCCTCTTAGAGGCGCAGCTTTGATCTCGCCAGCCAACTAAATCCTGGTCACAAAGCTAAATGGGGTCAGGGATTGGGAGAAGGCCCACCATCCGGCATTAATCTGGTATTATATAGTACACCGTATTTGTGTAAAGTTCCCGCCCCGAACTTAGCATTTCCTCCAGGCTTATTTGACATTTCTGTGGCGGCATTTCGGTGGTTCACATGACATGTGTAACTTATTTGACGATTGCGCCAACTGTTTGTGCTAGTGTCACGTGGCTTCCGCCACATGTGGCAATAACAATGTTATTCCCATTCCCATTTCCCCGTACCCGACCAAACAAAATATCTGGGGGTCCGAGGATTTTGCGTAATCAGCAGACGCGTATGAAATCGAAATCGAGAAGTGCGCTCTTGCGGTTTTTGCCAGCTCATCGGTTTCCTTGGAACTGCCCAATTAATGGAGTTGGTCCTGGTTTTGGTTCTGGTCCCGGTTTGGCGGGTATCTTAGTGTCGTGGTGTCCTGTTTGCATGACGCAATGGCTGAGAAGGAGGCGACTGGGCGACGCCGCCCCTGCTCATTGGACTGTGAAATGTGTGCCGTTGTCGGTTTGCCATTTGCCTTCCGTTGTCCTTGCCAAAGCAATAGGTGTCCTGGCATTGGTTTCAAAAGGGAAATGCGCTCAAATTGCATTAAAATGCCAACACAGAAGCATAAAAATTATGGCCACACTTGGCGCCCAGCCCTCTGCTGCTCTCGGCTGTCATAAGCAGCACGCCTGCTGCGGCAGGACTCCCGAATCCAAGGACCCAGGCACCAAGGCATGTCCTTCGTAGCCAGGAGGACAGAATTACAGAGGGCAGGAGGCGAGCGCCATCAGTCGGAGGCGTCCAAGCGTAACAAACCGAGCGGCTCCCTGCACGCAGCAGCGTCAGAAATTAAATTGGCAAGCCCCCAACAAGAAAGCGCGGGGATGCAGTGCAGCAAACGTTGCCTGCAACATTGAACGCCTTTGACATATTCACGCAACTTGTCCTCGGGGCGCAACGACATCCTCCTCCGTGGAGCAACTTCCTCGAAGAAGTCAGATTCTGCGGCGTCGAATTGTCTGCGGCATAATCGTATATTCTCCCTGGCTTCGGTACTTATTATTTGCTTGGTTCTGCGCTTCTTTCTGGTTCTTTCGTTTTGGCAAATCGGCAGGAAGCCCTGCTAAATTATGTCTTGTTTATGTGGCATTGCATATTTATGGTCCGTGCGCGCGGCGCATAATAAAAAAATGTTACCGAAGAAATTGCAAATTTTACTTGACCAAGTCCCATTCTTTTCGCCATCCAGTGGTAAGGGAATCCACCGCCTATCCCGCCACAGATTTTGCCGCAAAAACAAGTTCAATGTTTGTTTGCTCTGGCCAGTGAGCATAAACAAGTTCATCATGTTGTCGCCGCGAAGCCCCACAAAAGTTTGTTTGTGCCCCTTCGCTGGACGCAGACCCAAGTGTTTTGAGAAAGTCCCAGTCGAAGTTGGTGACTCCTCCGCCAGCCAGCCAACCAGCCAGAGAGAGCCACCCAGCCTGTTGCTCCTCTAATGAGTCTGAGCACTCGTGTGTCCACAGGCATGCGGAGAAGTCAACAAATATGTGCAACAAGTCAATACGTGACTTCGGTCCCATGATTTAAATGAATGGTCGAGTTGGGCGAGGTTATGATTGGTGGCGTTTAATTAAATTGCCTCCTTCGCTCTCCATTTGCAGCTCAACTGCCTTGGTAGCATTCATTGTTCTGGCCGGCATTCATGATTCCCAGAGCAGATTCGTAAGTATGCAGCGGATATCCTGAGGGACTTACGACTAATCCACTTAGCCCTTTGCCAGCCTGGACTCAGACAAAAAAGACAATATGGGGCGAACATGTACTTGCCGGAGAGCTCGGTGACGCCCGGTGGCGAGGGTAACGATCCCGATGAGTGGACACCATGGAGCTCGCCCTCGGACTGTTCCAGGACCTGCGGCGGTGGAGTGTCCTACCAGACTCGGGAGTGCCTGCGAAGAGAGTGAGTATACAAGACCTGCCGTAAAATAAAGCAACCCTATTCCATCCCTATCATAGCCAAATATTATAATAGGCATGAGACCTCTAGATTGCCTATGTATAAATGGTTTTAAATCTCTTACATCTCTTACCACTCCACAGTGATCGTGGCGAGGCAGTCTGCAGTGGAGGCAGTCGCCGTTACTTCTCCTGCAACACCCAAGACTGTCCGGAGGAGGAATCCGACTTCCGGGCGCAGCAGTGCTCCCGCTTCGACAGACAGCAGTTCGATGGAGTCTTCTACGAGTGGGTGCCGTACACGAATGCGCCCAATCCCTGCGAGCTGAACTGTATGCCCAAGGGCGAGCGGTTCTACTACCGTCAGCGAGAGAAGGTGGTGGACGGAACCCGCTGCAACGACAAGGAGCTCGACGTGTGCGTGAACGGGGAGTGCATGCCGGTGGGCTGTGACATGATGCTGGGCAGCGATGCCAAGGAGGACAAGTGCCGAAAGTGTGGCGGTGATGGCAGCACCTGCAAGACCATTCGCAACACCATAACCACGAAGGATCTGGCTCCTGGATACAACGACTTGCTGCTCCTTCCAGAGGGAGCCACAAACATTCGTATCGAGGAGACGGTGCCCTCTAGCAATTACCTGGCCTGCCGGAACCACAGTGGACACTACTACCTGAACGGCGATTGGCGCATCGACTTCCCACGCCCCATGTTCTTCGCGAACTCGTGGTGGAACTACCAAAGGAAGCCAATGGGCTTCGCCGCTCCCGACCAACTGACCTGCAGCGGTCCGATCTCGGAGAGCCTCTTCATTGTTATGTTGGTGCAGGAGAAGAACATCAGCCTCGACTACGAGTACAGCATTCCGGAGAGCCTTAGTCAATCGCAGCAGGATACGCACACGTGGACGCATCACCAGTTCAATGCCTGCAGCGCTTCCTGCGGCGGTGGCACTCAGAGTCGAAAGGTCACCTGCAACAACCGCATCACTTTGGCGGAAGTCAATCCATCGCTGTGCGACCAAAAGTCCAAGCCAGTGGAGGAACAGGCTTGCGGCACGGAACCGTGTGCACCACACTGGGTAGAGGGAGAGTGGTCCAAGTGCTCCAAGGGCTGCGGGTCCGATGGCTTCCAAAACAGGAGCATCACCTGCGAGCGAATCTCCTCTTCGGGGTAAGTCTTTTTTGAGTCACTAGAGTTATATGATGAACAATAACGTGGAATAAATTAGGGAGCATACAGTTGAAGAAGATGCCGTTTGCTTAAAGGAGGTGGGAAACAAGCCGGCCACCAAACAGGAGTGCAACCGCGATGTCAAGAACTGTCCCAAGTATCATCTGGGACCTTGGACGCCATGTGATAAGCTTTGCGGCGACGGAAAGCAGACGCGAAAGGTTACCTGCTTCATCGAGGAGAACGGTCACAAACGAGTCCTGCCCGAAGAAGATTGCGTGGAGGAGAAACCGGAGACGGAGAAGTCCTGCCTCTTGACACCTTGTGAGGGCGTTGACTGGATAATCTCCCAATGGAGCGGTGTAAGTATTGTACTAATTTGGCATGCCATAAATTACTAAATTTCTGTGTATTTTAGTGCAATGCATGTGGTCAGAATACCGAAACACGTACAGCCATCTGTGGCAACAAGGAAGGTAAGGTGTATCCGGAGGAATTCTGTGAACCAGAGGTACCCACTCTATCTCGGCCGTGCAAGTCGCCCAAGTGCGAGGCACAATGGTTTTCCTCGGAGTGGAGCAAGTGCTCTGCTCCTTGCGGAAAAGGTGTCAAATCTCGCATTGTCATTTGCGGGGAGTTTGATGGCAAGACGGTAACTCCAGCAGATGATGACTCTAAGTGCAACAAAGAAACGAAACCGGAATCAGAACAAGATTGCGAGGGCGAGGAGAAGGTTTGCCCCGGCGAATGGTTCACTGGACCTTGGGGAGAGTGTAGCAAGCCTTGTGATGGTGGTGAGCGAGTACGTGAGGTCCTGTGTCTTTCCAATGGAACCAAGTCAGTCAACTGCGATGAAGAAAAGGTCGAACCTCTATCTGAAACGTGTAACTCAGAAGCCTGCATTGAGGATGAGATTCTTCCTTTTACCAGTGATGATAAGCCCATCGAGGATGATGAGGAGGATTGCGAGGAAGATGGTATTGAGTTGATTAGCGATGGGTTGTCAGACGATGAAAAGAGCGAAGATGTCATCGACTTGGAAGGAACTGCAAAGACGGAAACTACGCCAGAGGATGAAGAACTTATGCAAAGTGACAGCCCGACACCATTTGATGAGTTTGAATCGACTGGTACCACATTTGAGGGATCGGGATATGATTCAGAATCAACCACCGACAGCGGCATTTCCACAGAAGGAAGCGGTGATGACGAAGAAACGTCTGAGGCTTCCACTGATTTGTCTAGCTCTACGGATTCCGAATCCACCTCCAGTGAATCTTCTTCCAGCGACTCGAGCTCCAGTATTTCCAGCGATGCAACTTCTGAAGCCCCAGCATCCTCAGTTTCCGATTCAAGCGACTCCACAGATGCATCTACAGAAACCACAGGAATTTCTGAAGTCTCCACAGATGTCTCGAGCTCAACAGAAACCTCTGCTTCGGAATCGACTGATTTTTCAGGCGCATCAGATTCCACGGACTCCACCAATGCTTCCGACTCAACTTCTGAAAGCACCACGGAAGCCTCAAGTTCCACAGATGACTCCACGGACTCTTCGGACAATTCTTCGAACGTTAGTGAGTCATCAACAGAGGCTTCTTCCTCATCCGTATCTGATTCTAGTGCCAGTACTGATGGATCCACCGATGGCGCATCCAGTACAACAGAGAATTCATCAGACAGTACTTCTGATGCCCCTTCGGACTCAACAGCATCTTCAGATTCCACGGACTCTACTTCCGATCAGACAACTGAAACTACTCCTGAATCATCGACTGATTCGACAGAATCGTCTACCCTGGACGCATCCTCAACTACAGATGCATCATCGACTATCGAATCTTCAACGGAGAGCTCAACAGATGGTTCTTCATCCACTTCAGACTCGGAATCAACCGAAACCACCGGGCTGTCCAGTGATGGATCAACCACTGATGCAACTACTGCTACTTCTGACAGCAGTGACAGCACCACTGATGGATCAACTGATCAATCTACTGATGGTTCCTCTAATGCTTCAACTGATGGCTCAACCGAAGGCGCAAGCGAGGAGACTACATTGTCCACGGAGTCCTCCGGATCAACCGAAAGCACCGACGCCAACGCCAGTGATGGTTCGACCACCGAGGGAAGTACCGTCGATGACCTGTCCAGTTCCACAAGCTCCGATGTTACATCTGATTCTACCACAGACTCCTCATCTTCCACTGAAGTATCTGGTTCCACAGATTCATCCTCTTCCACAGATGGTTCCTCAACAGATGCTTCCTCCACTGAGGCTTCCTCTACCGATGTCACTGAATCTACAGATAGTACTGTTAGTGGAGGTACCAGCGACACTACGGAAAGCGGTCCAACGGAGGAAAGTACTACCGAAGGCTCCACTGAAAGCACAACCGAAGGATCCACAGAAAGCACCCAGTCCACCGATCTGGACAGCACCACCAGTGATATCTGGAGCACCAGTGATAAGGATGAGGAATCGGAGAGCAGTACTCCTTACTCCTTTGATTCTGAAGTTACCAAGAGCAAGCCCCGTAAATGTAAGCCTAAGAAGAGTAACTGCGCTGCGTCCAAGTACGGCTGCTGTCCGGATGGTAAGTCCACTCCGAAGGGACCCTTTGACGAGGGTTGTCCCATTGCAAAGACTTGTGCGGATACAAAGTACGGTTGTTGCTTGGACGGAGTGTCTCCGGCTAAGGGCAAGAATAACAAGGGTTGTCCCAAGTCTCAGTGCGCTGAGACTCTCTTTGGCTGCTGCCCCGATAAATTCACCGCCGCCGATGGTGAGAATGATGAAGGATGTCCAAAGACCACTACTGTGCCACCCACGACTACCACAGAGGAGTCACAGCCAGAGACAACTACTGAGATCGAAGGATCAGACCAAGACTCGACGACACTTGAGCCAGATACCAAGAAGTCCTGCTCCTTCTCCGAATTTGGTTGCTGTCCCGATGCGGAAACATCCGCAAAGGGTCCTGATTTCGAGGGATGTGGTGTTGCGTCATCAGTTGCAAAGGGCTGCGCAGAGTCTGAGAACGGTTGCTGTCCGGATGGACAAACACCTGCAAGCGGTCCGAATGGCGAAGGTTGCTCTGGATGCACACGTGAGCGCTTTGGATGTTGTCCGGACTCCGAGACCCCGGCTCATGGTCCCAACAAGGAGGGTTGCTGCTTGGACACTGAGTTTGGCTGCTGCCCCGACAACATCTTGGCAGCGCGTGGTCCCAACAACGAGGGTTGCGAATGCCACTACACTCCTTATGGTTGCTGCCCGGACAACAAGTCAGCCGCAACTGGCTACAACCAGGAGGGATGCGCCTGCGAGACGACCCAGTATGGCTGCTGTCCCGACAAGATCACTGCCGCCAAGGGACCCAAGCACGAGGGCTGCCCTTGCGAGGCCACCCAGTTCGGATGCTGTCCAGATGGGCTCACCTTCGCCAAGGGTCCGCACCACCACGGATGCCACTGTACTCAGACGGAGTTCAAGTGCTGCGACGACGAGAAGACCCCGGCCAAGGGCCCCAATGGCGAGGGCTGCACTTGTGTGGAGAGCAAGTTCGGTTGCTGTCCCGATGGAGTCACCAAGGCGACGGACGAGAAGTTCGGTGGATGCGAGAATGTCCAGGAGCCACCCCAAAAGGCCTGTGGCCTGCCAAAGGAGACGGGCACCTGCAACAACTACAGCGTCAAGTACTACTTCGACACATCCTACGGAGGATGCGCTCGCTTCTGGTACGGTGGCTGCGATGGCAACGACAACCGCTTCGAGAGCGAGGCCGAGTGCAAGGACACCTGCCAGGAGTACACCGGCAAGCACGTCTGCCTGCTTCCCAAGAGCGCAGGTCCCTGCACTGGCTTCACCAAGAAATGGTACTTCGATGTCGACCGCAACCGGTGCGAGGAGTTCCAGTACGGCGGATGCTACGGCACCAATAACCGATTCGATAGCCTGGAACAGTGCCAGGGCTCTTGTGCCGCCAGTGAGAATCTGCGTAAGTGGGCCTCTATTCCTTCTTCAAGAGCCACGATTACCGACATTCTTCCACTGTAGCTACCTGTGAACAACCTGTGGAGAGCGGACCATGTGCCGGAAACTTCGAGCGTTGGTACTACGACAACGAGACGGACATCTGCCGACCCTTCACCTATGGTGGATGCAAGGGCAACAAGAACAACTATCCCACGGAACATGCCTGCAACTACAACTGCCGCCAGCCCGGCGTGCTTAAAGGTTTGAGATCTGATTTAGTATATGGTGGTGCCATGAATTGGGTTATGGGACTAGTTGTATGCAATATTTTGCTTGGGTTAATGAGTTATTTTAAGCTTAAACCTCCTGGTTTTTCCTGGCTAACGGTATGTTCTTCCCCAACTTTCCTTCTCCCCCAAAAATTGCTTGGTTACTTTATTGTATGTGCATGATTGCTTGTTACTTGCTATGCCGACTTTCCGAATCTGCACCCGCATCCGAATCTCCTCCTGCACCAAACACCTCCACCATCCCACAACCCCAGACCGCTGTGCGATTCCTAAGCAAACTGGTGATTGCAGTGAAAAGCTGGCCAAGTGGCACTTCTCCGAGAATGAGAAGCGCTGCGTGCCCTTCTACTACACCGGTTGCGGTGGCAACAAGAACAACTTCCCGACCCTGGAGTCCTGCGAAGACCACTGCCCCCGCCAAGTTGGTAAGCTTTAAATGTTCCCTGCTCCGAAGGCTTTCAATGTGTTCCTGTTTTCCGCTACCCAAACCCCCGCCCTACTGACACTCTTTCAATCCCTCAACCCAACTAGCAAAGGACATCTGTGAGATTCCGGCCGAGGTGGGCGAGTGCGCCAACTACGTTACCAGCTGGTACTACGACACCCAGGATCAGGCCTGTCGCCAGTTCTACTACGGCGGCTGTGGGGGCAACGAGAACCGCTTCTCCACCAAGGAGTCCTGTTTGGCACGTTGCGACCGCAAGCCCGAACCCACAACCACCACCCCTGCCCCTAGGCAACAGGCCAGTAGCCAGGCCGTCTGTGACGAGGAACCCGCTCCAGGAGAATGTAGTAACTGGGTCCTCAAGTGGCACTTCGATCGGAAGGTTGGGGCTTGCCGTCAGTTCTACTATGGCAACTGTGGCGGCAATGGCAATCGCTTCGAGACAGAAAACGATTGTCAGCAGCGTTGTCTTAGCCAACAGCCTCCTGCCCCGACGCCTCCACGAGCACCTGCTCCAACCAGGCAGCCAGATCCAGCTCCTACTGTCCCTCAGTGCAGTCAGCCTGCTGATCCTGGGCAGTGCGACAAATGGGCTCTCCACTGGAACTACAACGAAACCGAGGGCCGTTGTCAGTCGTTCTACTACGGAGGATGTGGCGGCAATGATAACCGCTTCGCCACCGAGGAGGAGTGCTCTGCTCGCTGCTCTGTCAACATAGACACCCGCATTGATGCCGATCCCGTGGAGCACGACACGTCCAAGTGCTTCTTGGCCTTCGAGTCGGGTAACTGCTACGACAACGTGACCCGCTGGTTCTACAACAGCGCGGAGGGACTCTGCGACGAGTTCGTCTACACGGGCTGCGGCGGTAATGCCAACAACTATGCCACCGAGGAGGAGTGCCAGAATGAGTGCAACGACGCCCAGACCACCTGTGCACTGCCTCCGGTCCGCGGACGATGCAGTGAACTCTCTCGGCGCTGGTACTTCGATGAGCGCAGCGGAGAATGCCACGAGTTCGAGTTCACCGGATGCCGGGGTAATCGCAACAACTTCGTGTCGCAGAGCGATTGCCTGAACTTCTGCATTGGGCTGACTGTAGTGGAGGAGCCTTCAGCGCCGGTTAGATTGTTCTCCTTTTCATGTGTCTTAATAATTATGCGAATATTATCTTACAGACCTATTCGGTTTGCGCCGAGCCTCCGGAGGCCGGCGAATGCGACAACCGCACCACCGCGTGGTTCTACGACAGCGAGAACATGGCCTGCACGGCCTTCACCTACACGGGATGCGGAGGCAATGGAAACCGCTTCGAGACCCGCGACCAGTGCGAACGGCAGTGCGGCGAGTTCATGGGAGTGGGTAAGTTTGGGGCAGCCGGGCTGGGTACTTGTTTCAGATGCTATAATCTCTTGTGTCAGACGTTTGCAATGAACCGGTGACCACGGGTCCATGCACCGACTGGCAGACGAAGTACTACTTCAACACAGCGAGCCAGGCTTGCGAACCGTTCACCTATGGTGGATGCGATGGCACCGGCAACCGTTTCAGCGATTTGTTCGAGTGCCAGACAGTTTGCCTGGCCGGTCGTGAACCGAGAGTGGGCTCGGCTAAAGGTAACATAAACAGGGGGCGGGTCTCGACTTGGGGGTCACCATGGAGTCGCTGGGCTAACTAGTTTTTCTCTTGCGTAAGTAGAAATCTGCTTGCTGCCGGTGGCGACGGGCCGCTGCAATGGACCTTCGGTGCACGAGCGCCGTTGGTACTACGACGACGCTGCAGGAAACTGTATATCCTTCATATACGCCGGCTGCTCCGGCAACCAAAACAACTTCCGATCCTTCGAGGCATGCACGAACCAATGCCGACGTAAGCCCCACCTTCAGCCACTTATGCACCACAAAGCTCTGTGCACCACAAAGCTCACTGCACCTCAAATAGCACTCACCCACCCACAAATGCACCTTGCAATCTGCCCACACCCAAATCGCTTGCTCTCGTAGAAACTTTGAAGAAGAATCTGTAGTAGTTGCGTTAGTGCACCTTCACTAGACTTAAGTCTGCACGGGTTCTTGGGAGTGAAATGTCTCACTGAAAATGCTCTCCTGGCTGACTCGCAATCCCCTTCTCTTGCAGCGGAACCCAACAAGCAGGACAACGAAATTGGACAAAATCCGTGCGATACCTTTGATGCCGAATGCCAGGAGCTTCGCTGTCCATACGGCGTTCGCCGTGTGGCTGCGCGATCCCAGCCAGAGTGCACGCAATGTATCTGCGAGAATCCATGCGAGGGTTACAGTTGCCCGGAGGGCCAACAGTGCGCCATCGATGTGGCCAGTTCCGACGATCGCCAGTTTGCTCCAGTGTGTCGCGATATATATAAGCCAGGAGAGTGCCCGACGCTGTCGGCCAATGCCAGTGGATGTGCCCGCGAATGCTACACCGATGCCGACTGCCGTGGGGACAACAAGTGCTGCAGCGACGGCTGCGGACAGCTGTGTGTGCATCCTGCTCGTCCAACTCAGCCGCCCAGGACTCAGGCTCCAGTGGTCTCCTATCCGGGCGATGCCAGAGCCGCTCTGGAACCCAAGGAGGCGCATGAGCTGGATGTCCAGACTGCCATCGGCGGCATAGCCGTGTTGCGCTGCTTCGCCACCGGCAATCCAGCCCCGAATATCACATGGTCGCTCAAGAACTTGGTGGTAAGCAATTGGGAGATTCCGCTTTTCCCATCCACCTGAATGCATTACTGTGTTCGTTACAGATCAACACGAACAAGGGACGATATGTGCTGACCGCCAACGGTGATCTGACCATTGTCCAAGTGCGTCAAACCGACGATGGCACCTACGTCTGCGTGGCGAGCAATGGTCTGGGAGAACCCGTGCGCCGTGAGGTCGCCCTCCAGGTTACAGGTGCGTTTCTAAGACTCTCTTCAATACATTTGTATTTTTTGTTATCCTTATTAAATGTTATTAATGTTAAGATTTCAATATAGACATAAGTAGGAAATAAATGAATCGGATTACCGATTCTGCTATTCCTATTATCCACTGATACTTTATACACTTTGGTGATGGCTATGTAACTAACTGCTTTATATTGAACACTTTGCGCATGTTGCCTGCTTTCCGTAATTGCTTGCTTGAATCTTGGTGGCGGTAGAACCTGTAAGTCAGCCCGCCTACATCTACGGAAACAAGAACGTTACCCAGATCGTGGAGTTGAACCGCCCGGCGGTGATCCGCTGTCCGGCCGGTGGCTTCCCGGAGCCACATGTCAGCTGGTGGCGCAACGGACAGATGTTTGGCCTCAAGAACAACCTGATGACCCGCGACTACTCGCTGGTCTTTAACTCGATCCAGTTGTCGGATCTTGGCCTCTACACCTGTGAGGTGTACAACCAGAGGCGTCCGGTCTCGCTGCGCGTGACTCTGAAGGCCGTGGGTCCTGTCCGGCCTCTGAGTCCAGAGGAGGAGCAATACATGCAGTATGTGCTCAATCCGGCCACCCGTCCTGTGACCCAGCGACCCAGCTATCCCTACCGACCCACCCGACCGGCCTATGTGCCAGAGCCTACAGGTAAGTACTGCACATTTGCATGTTATCGCTGGCCTGGCATGGTGTTGGATGTTTCTGTTTAGTAGTACGTTCTGCCAACGAAAAACTAACCACTTCTTTACATGATTTATAGTTAATGTCCATGCCGTGTTGGCTCTGGACCCGAAGAACAGCTACACCCCAGGATCCACCATTGTCATGAGCTGCTCCGTGCAGGGCTATCCAGAACCGAATGTCACATGGACCAAGGACAACGTGCCTCTCTACGACAACGAGCGGGTTCAAATTACATGTAAGCAGTTATTGAATAATATCTCGATCTATTTAACTCAAAATCTTTTGTAACTGCAGACCAACCACATCGCCTGGTGCTGAGTGATGTAACACCCGCGGATTCGGGCAAGTACACTTGCCGGGCCAGCAATGCGTACACCTACGCCAATTCAGAAGCCAATGTGTCCATTCAATGTGAGTTTGGGGTATTAAAATCTCAGCCTTGGGAGTACTAATGTAGTTGTATTTCCAGCTGTTGTACCTGTGTCGCCCGAGTGCGTTGACAATCCGTACTTCGCCAACTGCAAGCTGATCGTCAAGGGCAGATACTGTTCCAATCCGTACTACACCAAGTTCTGCTGCCGATCCTGCACGTTGGCGGGCCAGGTAGCCACGCCTCCTCTGCATCCCAATGCGGTGTAATTCCACGGAGCGAGATAGAGCAGAGTAATTTTGTTTAGTTTTCGGATTGAATTGAGTTTAAACGCACCACACAAGAATAATTGGATCGACATTCGCGGACATCCCCATCATCCAAAAGCAGAGAGACCAAAAAAGGCAATCGTTGCTTAGCCATAGCCACCATATATATACCTACATATATATAGCCTACCGATCAAGAACGAACGAACTTCTATTGTAGTATTTTACTCTCTTCCAGGACAAAAGCAAATAGTATTAGTGATTTTATGTTTGTGTTCCTATTTATTCTTGATAACGAGTAACCTTAAATTCAATCGAGGAAAGAAAAGCGGCTAAAACGAATTTGCCTTCTACTTTTTAGTTTCTACGACATTTCTGTGCAACGAGTAAAGCATTTAAGCCTAAAAATCAGTAATTGTAAATAAATTAAAACTACATAATAAAGAGTGCATATGTATAAAAGATTCAACCCGGGGGATGGCCCACGATTTGAAAGTGCCACCCCATCTGGCAACGCTTTTGTGGCAAGGGGTTATTGATTTTCCTCAGTTTTCCCAGCAGCAGCTGTTAGTGGAGCCTGCGCCCTAGAGTCTGGGGTTGATTGGAGTTCTGGAGTCGTGCAGAGGAAGAAAATAAAATTTGTTTGTGTTGTCATCGCGTTTAACTCGCTTCTTTAAACATTGTAAAGTTTAGATTTAAAAGTATGGAGGATAGCGGCATCGATAGCGAGGACAGACAATCCAATATTTACGAGGATGGGGCCGCAGGACTCCTGGTAAGTACACTGGATCAACAACAACAGCTGAGCGGGGAAAATGCAATTTTTCACGGCTAACGTCAATGCAGAAAACGGCCAGTGGAGCACCCAAACATATGTCGGATCTGGAGTTTGAGGTGGCATTCAGGGGTGCCGGCAAGGTCTATGCCCCCACGACCATAGAAATCGATGAAGAGGAGGAAGCGACCGGAGGAAGCGGTCGAGGCCACGAGCCACCCAACACCTGCCGCATACTGCAGCGCAAACTGGAGCTAAAGGTCGAGCGCGCCCGGCGGAACTACACTCAGTTTCAGGAGGAGCAGGTGAGTACAGGTACAACCCACAACGGTCAATATGTTATATATAGTATCCAACCTACTCGCAGGCTACTAAGACGCAGTCGTCCACTCTGATACCAATCAACCGTCTACCCATTCCTGGCGCGCCGGAACACAAACCCCTGGTGGACTACAAATCCGAGAGCAGTGACGAGGCCGAGGAGATCTCCTTCTTTCCGGCCCAGCTGAAGCGATCCAAGCGCCGCCAGCAGAACCACGAACTGACTGACACCTTCAGCATACAGGAGATGACCATTGACTCGGATCTGGAGTCGGACGACAGTGCTGGTACCCAGAACCTCGAGCTCCTGCTGCCCTCCATGAAGACGACCATTCTGGACAAGTTCAAGGTCTGCTTCGGATGCTGGCGACGCAGGTAATGCCAGGCGGAGGAGCGAAGGCATATCATCAGGCGGTTCAGGCACAAATCACGTTATTGACAGGCACTAGCAACCTACGTACTTAATAATAAACTCCATTGCCACTACAGAGCTGTAAACATAGATTTATTTGGCTTAGTAAATCCATTCGATAAATATTAATCAATACTAAAAGGAGAACAGTCTTTCAATTGAAAAGGAGAGCGGGGTAAACAAGGTGTAAACCTGCAAGTCTCTAAGCCTAAAATTGTTTACTACTTGGACGTCAAAGTATGTTATTTTTATGGAAGAACTGCTACAAATATATTGCGTACGAATAAATAACATAAGGATATCACGTCTTTTTATAAAGTTTTAGGTATCTGTATTAAGCGTTAGACAGACGCCCTGTAGAATCCAGTGACTCAGATCCTCGGAAGTGGCCAAATTAGCCTCAAAGACCAGGCCCACACCCATGGCGTTCCTGCGCAGCGATGTTGTGTATACCGGTGCAAGGTAGGTATTCTATAGGAACATGGAAAAAAGTTAGTTTAGTTAGAAACATGCTGAAGACCAAGTTCACGGTCTGCCCCATTAAAAGTATCTTGCTTTCGCATCCCCAAAGCGTGCAGTGTTTAAATACGGAAACAATTAGCACAACAGTTTACGCATTAGTTGGTGAGGGGGTTTTGCGGAAGCTGGCTGTAATTTAGTGCTATGCATTTAAACAAATATCAGCGTGGCCACGCCCACTCCCCCGCCACTGTCCACCGCCCATGGCATATGTAGATACAAGCGCACATTAGTTATTGTCACTGCCAGACGGTGGCTATCCTGGGTATCCTGGCTATCCAGGGTAACCAGTGTCGGGCCAATCCCATACCATTCCACTCTGATCCCAAAATTCACACTAACCTGCAGCTTGAGACGGTGCGCCTCAATGGGCTCCACGGCGAGAATGGCCAGTTCCTCGACCAGGACCTTGGGATGAGAACGCGCCAGCTGATTAGTGGCCAAGTCAAAGCGCCCGCCCTCGATGTACAGACCGTGCACCAGGCAGCCCTGCAAAAAGTTGAGCGATTGAAATGCAAACAGAATTCCTAATTACGAAATTAGTGCCAGCCCCTGAACCAGAATGGAGTTGGGTCATCGTTTTCCATTTAGAACACATCGGGTGGGCAGCAGGAGAGAAAGGAAGCATTGTCCCTACTCACCGTCACAGGGCGCTCCTCCACATCGTCGGGGTCCGCAAACTTGGTTACGTAGGTGAAAAGCGTGGAGCGATCCAACGGCCAGGCGTTGCGGCGACAGGCAATCTGAAAGGTTGGAAAATTACACTCAGAAAATTGATACAGTTCAAAGCATTGAGGGATATGAAATGGTGGTGACAAGCAATTGCGTTAAACTTATAATTGATAGATGGAAACTGGGTGTAAGAAGTTGACATGGAATACTCTTTTAAATAAGGAATCAGTTGCACGATGGACATTTTTCTCGAAGTCTATGTGCGGCGCACCACCAGCGAAGGCGCGACAATGCAGACTCACCTGCACCAGGGCCGTGAGATAACTCTGCGGTATATGCAGTCCCGACAGCCACATGACCAGTGGCTCCCCTGAAAGCGTCCAGTATTTGTATTGCACGGCCCGGAGCTGCGCGAACGATAGATAGAAGGGCTGATTAGTGGACACGAACTCACCTTGATTGATTTTGCGCTTAGCTGATTAATGAGCGGAGCGCCTGTGAAAGGACTTCGGACTGTATGGAAGGACTCCATTTGATCCGGCCCGACTCGACTCTACTCGACTGCGGATCTACTCACCCGCAAGTGCTCCAGCCAGCTGGCCAACTGTTTGCATGTCGCCGGCGCCAACTTGCTCCACGCGGCTGGCAGGAGGCCATTGAACAAGGAGTTGGCAATGTTGTCCAGCACATTGTCCATGCCGATTTCGCCGGCAATGGCCTGCGGAGAGCATGCAATTAAATTAAAAGGCACAATGGAGAGGCACATGTGTGGGCGTGACTGCAGATCCCGGGGCCAAGACAAAAGCCCGCCCGGGTTCATTTGCATTTGTAAATTTATTTTGGCAACAAAATGCATCCTTAGCTGAGGGCGGGATCGCCCAACGTCCCATCCTCCAGCTCCAACCCATCGTGGACATTCAAATTTGGACATTGTTTGCTTGGTCGCCAGCCAAGTTGGCAAATGCATAAACAAATGCGAAATGCAAAACAAGGCTGAAGGATTTATGTGCGGCCTCTATTGACAGCCATATACAACAAAATCCCACATAATCTATCCATGTATATATCCTTAACACGGTTAGTTACCTTGCGTAGCAGCTCCAGAGTCTTCTTGATCCGTACGACCAGCAGATTAAAGCGGTCCAGCTCCTGGAGCAGCACCACCCCGGTGGGTGACAGGCTCATCTGGATCTGTTTGCGGATGCGCCATGTCTCGAAGGCGGGGGGCAGCTTCTTCAGAATGCCGGCTGCCACCGAGTCGATGAAGTCGTCGCGGCTGATTCCACCGGTTCCCTCACCTGGATGCACCATGCGGCGAAAAGGGAGAGAGAACGTCAGTGGAGGATTGTGGTTCTGGCAGGTGTCAGGACAAAGGCAAGGAAAATTCCATGCCGCAGTAATATATGCAGGGCCTGTGGTTTTTTTATTTGCCCTTTTTCTGCCTTTTTCTCCTCCCTGCATTTCTGTTGATTTTATTAATTTCACCCTTTATCGGGCACCCAAATAGAATTTTTCGCGTCCGCTTTATTTTTTGTTGAAGTGTCAATTAGCAAATACTAAAGCTCATGAATATGCAAATTATCGGAATTTTTCTGGGAGCTACTCAATAGGTTTTCGAGCATATTGATATTTCCCCTTTTGTGGGTTGAAGTTCTGCTTTGACTAACGAATTAAAAATGTATTGATATGCTCAACATTAATCTCTAAAACAATGGAATTACAAGAGTCATAAGGACTGAATTTCATATTCATATTCATGGTAGCGTTTTAAACATTCCCTATAGCTGAACTTTTTTGGGCAATCGTATGTCCTTGCGTATCTCGATTGAAATAAAATGGTTAAACTCGATTTTTAATCAGTGGAAATATTTGTTCTTATTATTACTTTTATTTACACTAAATGGACAATGGAGGATTGGCTCCCCTGTTTACGCTGAATACTTTACCAGGATTGACTTCGGTCGGTGGTGTCCACTTGGTCACTTCGTGTGTGCGAATATATTTAAAAAAATATTCCAAATTGTATATACAATTATTTACAAGGCCACACATATAAAAAATATGCATGTTTCTGAATGGGTGGATTAAATTGGGGGGTTGGCAGCTGGAAAGCGCACACTGATGGCGGTTTTAACACGTTTAAATCCGTAACGCAAAATTATCGACTTTTGTGTGACGTTTTTGCCATTTTTTGGTACTTCTGATGGCGGTTGGTGCGGTGAGGTTTAAACTCGATTCGCTGCGATTTGCGGCAATCCGATGAAAGTGAGTAAATACCAGTGGGACTGGGAGTGAGGATATATACGTGTGTAAGTATGTACATATAGGGATATAGATACATATGGCCGTGCACTGCCCTCCAATCTGACCCGACCCATGTGGGCTACGTGTGCGGTTCTATTTTAATTTTTAATGTGTGCATTGCTGTTGTGCGCCGGCAATAATGGCGCATGCAATAAAGTTAATTGCAAAACCGCAACTAATTAATTAAATTAAATTAAAAATTCAACATGCCAAAAATACAACATTGCATAGCAGAGAGTGTGCCGGAATGAAAATCAACAAGATAAAATGTAATAAACGGCTGACAATTGGCACACGTTGCATGCAAATTGAACCATTTACCATTGACCATTTACCATGGGTGGCCAGTGGTCATATCTACATTACATTATTATCATTACTTTTTTCCGATTCCGCTTCGAATTATCGGCGGATAGGCGAAAGGGGCAAGTGCGTTTGATAATCAGGATAATATGTGTGTTTTATGTGCGGGATGCTATCTCTCGAGCAGTTGTGCCCGCGGCTGTACGGCGGTTAAACTCTGGATTGGATCCGACCGGGATCCGACTCCATCCACTTACCCGTCTGTGGCTGCAGCTCAATCAAACTGTTCCAAATGTTGCGTGCCGCCATTGTGTAATAACCGATTTCCGCGTTCGGATGCAAACCAAATACATCCGGCTTGTTGACCAGCGGCAGTTTGTCGATGTGCGCTGTTATCAATGCATCACATATGTAAATAGCTCGGCAATGTGACCACCCACTTCCCATCGCTCACCTATGTAGTCCTCTTTCAGAATGGTCTCCTCTTCCGGCAGGCAGTAGTCCACGTTGTCGTCCTCATAGAAGTGGAATACCTTAAACTCATCGAACAGGAAGTCACCCATGTATTCGTTCATGTAGCAGTTGGTTATCCGCCGGTCGAAGTCATCGATGACCCGTCCTCCATACATCACCTCGCCAATTAGGTATTTCAAACTGTTCCATGGTATTTTCCCAGTGCCACATCGTGTTAGGTAAGTGCGCAGGATTTCAGTACACACCTCGAAGTCCGTGTCGTTGAAATCGTACGCTATATTCCAGCCCAGCTTGTCGTACTTGCGACGTTCCTGCGGATGGGAAATAGTTACACAAATTAATCGGAGTGCCTCCAACTGGACGATCAATATCAATTTGCTGCAACTGCTTCTGCTGCTGCTCCATCAATTGTGCAACTTCACTCTGAAAAGCTTTCAGCTGCTAGAAATTAAGAGATTAATAAATAAACAACTCCACACACTCGACCATCTGGGTTCCGTCTGTAAATAGCGATATCTACGGCTCACTATAACTGGTCCACTTACTTGGACGACGGCGTGGAAGAAGGCTAACACATAGACCAGTGGCCGGAAAGCCACATGAGAGCAGCTCTCGAGGCGCTCCTGACGCACTTTGAAGTACGTGGAGCGCAGATTGAGCTTTAGACCATTGGGTGGCTCAGTGACCACTGCAAAAGTAAAGATAAATTGTAAGAATACTCAGAAAGAAATATATATATATATATAGTATACTATAGTAGTAAGAAGTGTACACTTTACCCTTCAAAGACTTTTGCAGAATGCCAATGGGGAACGTGGGCGTGGGATCTGTTGTTATCCACAGCCTAAAGTCCGGATGCGGATTCTCTATGCGATCTAAATGCTTTTCCAGCTCCCGGACGAACCTGATCAGCAGGTGTCCGTTCTGCAGCATCAACCACATTCCCTGTTTGATGGCACCGTCCAGGAGTCGCAAAGCAGCCTTCTCCTGACCCTGTCCCAGAGATATGTGACAAAAGTTGGACATGCCCACAATCGTATCCGCCAGTTTGATTAGATCATTTGTGGGATCTGACCCGGCACTCAGTACAAAGCACACGGGAATCGTGCTGGAGGTCTGTTCGTATATGGCCGTGAAGCTCACCACTGGCGGCATGATATAAAACTCATCCATCGTTTCGACGATATATTGATTTATACTCCTGAAGATGCGATCCACGCGGAAGCAGCGCAGGAACATTAATTTCTGTGGGGGAGATGGGCGAAATCCTTGGGCTTTAGACATTTTAATACACACAGATGACAATGAGCCGACGACAGCTCGTCATCAGTCCTCCATAGTTGGCCAGTAGCTGCTCCATTGTTGCTATTGCTGTTGCTCTTGGGTGTTGCCAACGGTTTCTGCGGTTTCAAGCTCAACTCAAGTGCAAATTGGGCTCGCTTCGCTTGGCGCTGGTTTCAAGTGCGACTGCGGGCGCAAATTGCCGCTCATCTAATGGTTTGGAAAATTGATAAAATATGGTAATGCACACAGACACCCGAAGAGACATCCATATATAGGAATACTTCCAGGCATGCTGGCTGACAAAAACAGGCTGCTAATAACTTGAGAGGAAAATGTGCGCCAAAGTTGCAGGACGTAGCAAAAGTCGAGTAAAACTAAACGGCCCCCCCCCCTTTTGGGCATGGATATGGATGAGGGTGTGGGTATGGGTATGGAGATGGGTTTGTGCCTGTTTTGTACATAATAATCCACTAGAAGCGAGCATAAAGTACGAAATCCAATAACGCTCAATGGCAAACGGGCAAGAGCAACAGCAACTACTCAGAAGGAGCATCTGAGTAGGAGCCTGAGTTGGAGGAGCAGCTCCTGGCCAGGACCACTCGAAGCTGAAAGCATGCAAAGCGAGTGGATGAATATACAGCAGCGGCAGGACGCAGCACTTGCCTGGAATGCATTGCATTTGATGTTGTAGTCGCCCGGACATGCCACCTCCTCAGGATTCTCCAAGTCGAACCACTGTACGATGGGCAGGGAACAGGACACAGGATCGAGGACCGAGCACCAAGAGGAAAGGACCAAAATCCACAGACCCCAGTTCATGGGCATTCGGATGACGATGGCGATGGCGATAAGTGCAGGCAAAATGAGCGTCGGCAACGGAACGGAAGTCAGTGAATGCCACATGCCAGTCAGAATCAGAATCAGAAGCAGTTTCGTTCCCATCGCCCATCCGAGTCCAAGTTGTCGGGTTGTTGGGATGTTGGGTCGGTGAGTCGGTGGTTGTTTATTGTTGTTGGGCCATCGTCGTTGTTGTTGTGCATTTTATAGCACCGTCCACAGAGCAGCAGTAGCAGCAATTTGATAACGGCATCGGAGTTGACGTTGACGTTGAAGATGATGCACCCAAGCGAGCAGCGGGAAAATCGGAAAAGAAAATACAAAAAAATATGGAAAACATGAACATTTAACAGCGTGCGGCTGAACCTTCATGGGGGTTCAAAAGCTCTTCTTTTTGGGTGGTTAAATTACGTTTAAACTGTACTTTAAAGGTGGATTGCCGAAAGCTGCAAAAGAAACCCCCATTTTAAGCATTCGAATATGTTTTTTAACACCTTTTGCTAATGTCATTAAAAAAAATAATTAAATATGCCTTTAGGATATCCTAAAAGAAAGCGCTAGAAAATAGCAAAAGTCCAACTCACTTCTTTCCATTCGGTAAGGTAACGACCAAAGTGGTCTGGTAAGGTGCCGAAAATATCTGGGAAATCGAAGGCCAACTTGAGCACATCCTCCCAGCTCTTTTCACTTAGCCATTTGCAGGGATTGGAGCGTTCACTCTTGGTTAGAGCAATGCTGCCCTTAATGAAGAAGTCCAGCTCGGATTGCAGCAAAATTCCGTCCCGCTGGGCGAGTTTAGTGGCGATTTGGAAGGAGAAAAGCAGCTTATGCCGTTCAAAGATGCCCGTGCACCCATAGCAGTATACGTTTTCCGTAAGCGTTTTGATGATGTTGTTCAGCCGCTTGTTGAGACTAGCATCCGGCACAGCCTTTCGCAGGGAGTAAACGAATACATCCAAATAGGCCGCCAGTGCATACTGGTACATGCTATTCACTGTGGCCATGTCCGAGAGGGCAAAGAAAAGAACAGCTCCACGTTTGGCTGCCGGACGGTAACCATTTCGGAGCACCTCAATGTCCGCCGCCGTATCCGCGGCCAGTTTTAGCTGTTCCATGACGACGCCCGCCTTAGTTTTTGTGTTCTCCAGGGTTTCAATCAGTTCCACGTTGTCCAACATGTTGCCAGTCGAGGTGGACAGCTCGCGGAGCAGTGAATCCTCCAGTTGCTGCAGCAACTGCTTATTCTCGCTGGTCTGGGCGATCAAGGACTCACGCTGAGCCTCAAGATCCGGACGCTCGGTGCCCACTACCACGCTTAGTAACTGGTCCTCCAATCCTGTCTGAGTTACCGTGTAGTTGATCACAAGTGCCTTGGCATAGACTGCCGGATCGAATTTGGGGTTAGAGAACTTGGTAGTTAAGTAGACTCGGAAGCTAGGATCCCAGTCCACCTCCTTGTCACCCAGCATGACGAACTTGCGACCACCCTGAATGCGAATATTCTTTTGTAGAATGTCGTCAATAACAGGGTCTATATAATCGTCCACATCTTCGAATAGTACAGGCGTTCCGTACATAATGGCCATCTCCAGTTGCTTGAGGAAGTCAGAGTCGCTGAATGAAAGAACTTTAAGGTTGTTCCTGAATTCCCTTTTTCGAATCCACTGTAACGCCTGCAGTTGAGGATCAATGCAGAGTGGGAAGCGAGAGGCGCGCATAGTAAGGATGCCATTTTGTATGGAAAGCTCGTCGGGCGGCAGGCCCTCGTTGCTCCACTGGGAGATCTCGACGTCGGTGGTTAGGTAACCATCGATTTTAAATGGTAGCTGTATGGGAATTCCCAGGGACGCAATGTCTTCCAGCCAATCGTCGAAGACCATTGCCTTGCGGAACTCCCATGTAAAGGCGCCTGTGTAGGCCAAAAATGAGGCACTTATCAGGCACCCACCCACGCTGTCTATAAGCTGCTGACCCAGGCTAGCCATCTCTTTGCTCCAGCGAATTAACTCAGAAGTCAAACCACTGATCAACTTGTCGGAGGCAATCAGACGACGCTCCGCCTGCTGCATCATTTCAGTAAGTGCACGCATCTGTTTCATGGAGGTAGCATAATTCTCGTTCAACTCGTTTAGCTTCTCCTCCAACTTTTGGATTTCTCCGTTCAGGTGATTCAGCAGCTTAATCTGTACTTCTTGCTCTTCCACAAGGAAGTCCAAGCGTTCCTTCTTGGGCTTGACCTCTTTATATACATCGAAGAAGCCAAGCACAGCTCTGACGAATCTAAGTAATCCCGCTCCAGCAACGGATATCTTTCCCATGTCCTCTAGGTTGCCAGTCTTCATATGCTGTCGGCACTGGGTTATTTGCTTCTGGGTCAATGCCTCGCAATCCATCTCCATCAAGCTCTTCAGGAAGTTTACGTCGCTCATCATTCCTTTGGCACTCTTCCAATTTATCTCCTTGTAGCCCTTTAGAATAGCCACGCATTCGCAAACAACTTGCACGGCGGCTGGGGGCGTGGCAAAGGAGCGGATCTCAGTGATCTGCGCCTTTTCGAGTTGGGATAGAGCCAATCTGGCCTCCTCGAGAGCAGGCATAGCCTCTGCCAAAATCTCCTCGGCTTCGTCCTTTTCGATAGCAATCTGTTTGCCCTTAATCTCCACCTCAACAGACTTTTCCGACGCCTCGGCCTTCTTGACATTAGCCTTTTGAGTGGACGACTCGATAGTGACCAACATAGCCTCGCACTCCTCGGACGCGACAGCCACGTTCTTCTTTTGCTCCGTGACAATAATACGTAGTTCGTCGATTTGCACGGAAGCTTCCTCGATTTTTTTGATGCCCTCGCCGAGACGCGAACGTTGCTGGGTAATGAATTTGGCCTTTTCCTCTGCATAAAGATATTAGAATATAAATAGATATTATTATTCCTATTGTTGTTTCACGTACCCAACAATCCCCTATAGGTGTTAATATAATCCAAGTAGTGTTTCGGGGTGACAAAATTGTTACGCCTTAGTTTTGCCAGATAGTCCTTCGAGTACTGCTGTATGGAAGTATGGACATGGACTACATGCTCCACTATGGCCTCTCGATGACTGGCCGGAATAAGGCGGTGCTCGGTCAGGAAGAGCTTGGCCACCGCGTACAAAGCCTGTCGGGGCCACGGGAACACCCAATCGATATAGGTACTGCCAATGAGACCCGGGAAGTTTCGACACCGATTGCGCAGCGCATCGCCAGCTGGAGACATACATAGTACCACGTGCAGGTTTTCCGCACAGGTGCGCAGGAAGTAGCCCCAAACAGCGTCTCTGTGATTGAGGGAAATGGTGTTAAGCCAACACGAATGATGGTTAATATTCTGTCACTCACTTGGATGCCGAAACTCCATCCTCTTCGGCGAACTTGCGCACTTGATTGACAATACCGTCCTTGTCTTCATCGGGGAACAGGGCTGGCACTTGGCCCACTGTAAGGATGTTGTTGATCAACTCCAAGAAGCCCTCTTCTGCTACCTGTGCTCCCGTAAACAAGAACACGACCTTCTTTCGCTTCACGCCCGCTATGATGTAAAGGACCTTCAGATCTTCGCGGAACGCGGCCTCATTGTATCCGCGGGAAATAGTAATCTCGAACACATCACATTCGGCGGCAAAGGCGGCCAGACGAGTAATGCACTTCTTGCCGCTGCCACCGACTCCAATGAGCAGCACATGTCCGCGATTCATACGCAGCGTCCGATGGACGCGGGTCAGATGCTCCAGACAGTCCTCAAACAGGACCAATGTCATCTTTTGTTTGCGTTCACAGTATTCCTCTAGGATCTCCGTGAATAGAAAGTATACAGAGTTGTAGTCCAACAGATCCTCATATAAACGAGGCTCAGATTCATTGGTAAAATTGCGGAAGTCTCCAAAAAGCAGCGGATCGCGCAGCACGTAGTCCTTGAGCGAGAGTATCACCTGAGGCGCCTCCTCACCCTCCTCTTCCTCTTCGCCCTCTTCCTCTCCTCCATCGGTATCAGCCTTGGATGGCTCATAGAGCAAGCGAGCCTGTGCCTCTGCTTCCGCTGCTGCTGCATCAATAAATCCATGCTCCTCCTCGAATGATGGGGGAAACCGTTCGGCCACTTCCACGGCCAGATTTCGACGCACATTTGCGATGTCCTGGTATACAGGAATACAGTAATGAGAATTGGCAATAAAATGAAGTTACACTCACGTTATCGGTTATCAGGCGATCGCATATGATCCTGGTGTACTCGTTGCGCCACACCCTAATCAGGTCCCTTAGGCCCTTGAAGCAAGTGGGTTCGATGAGCAGCAGTCCGGCGAAGATACGCGACAGATCCTTCAGATTGAAAATGTAGTGGAACTTGGAGGGCGTCGGTGGCAAGTCCACAATCACCATCTGGGAATCAGGAAGCAATTAGCATAAGCGAGCCTAGCCAGACAATGGACCATATAACCGGTCGAGCTCACACACTACAGTCTCCCATACATATATGTATAGGAGCCCCCACACAAATCAATTTTATCTCGACTAGCAATATGCGTTCACAAGGGTCGCAGCAAGGACTTTCTCCGCCCCCTTTTGGGGACTCTGCCAAGTTGCTGAATTTACAGCCATTATCAAGTTGCAGTCGCCGCACCAGCAGGGCGCGCTTCTGAGAAACGGCAATTCTATTCAAATAATTCATTTCACTCCATTTCGTGGCGCATTAATATCCTTGCCCTGAGTGTGTAAAGAAGACATACGAACTAGGAGCTCCTCTTGCCCGGTGGGCGGCAGACGGACGGGGGTAGGGCAGGTGTAAGTAAATCATTTTTTCGGATATGGAAGGGTCATGCTGCCAGGCCACCAGGCTACCCTGGCTGCTTGTGGCAATTGCGGCGACAAATGCATTTTTATCTGCACGCAATGAAATGCGATAATATTTTAGTGTCAACAATTGTTAAAAGGACCATAAACTAATGCTCCGGACCCGGTGCCACGCCCACAGCTGCGAAAAGAGCCATCTCTCTACAGTTCAATACTTGAACATAATCAAATTTCGCCCCGGCCAAGATATTCCGGCAGAGATAGGCAAAACGAGCACTGAGCAAAGCAGCAGGACCAGATACAGATACATCTACATCCACATCCAGGGCCGGAGGGCCAGATACAGTCACTAGGCAGCCGTCGAGGCGGGTGACCATTGTGAGGGCAGAGTGGAGTGGTTCTGGAGCGCAGTGGATTGGTGGTGCAAGTACGGGTGGGTCGTCTACGGCGACTACGGCACTGAGTTGCACTCGAAAAACCAATGGAGCAGCTACGAGATTGAGAACAAGGACGATGGAGAGGACGACGAAGCCCTACGTTGTAGTGCATTACAGACCATTGAATAATTTCCATTTCCATTGTACAGCGGGGGCGGGGGTGGGCAATTGGGATGTGGCAGGAGGTGAGCGGCACAGCAAAGCAGATTATGAAAAATTGTCGTTATTTGCATATGTAAATCGAATTTCATAAAATTTGTGAGAGGCCTTAAAGCATTATTCAGGAATTGATTTCTTCTAGTGAATTTGCACTGAATGCAGTCAAGGTGTTCACTGATATTGAAAAAATTCAACCGAAGGCAGATAAATAAATTCAGAGTCTATATGGGTGCCAGAGAAATATCTGAAATGTCACAAAAATGCATTTCATAATCGGTATTTCTGAGGCATGAAATTTGAAAGCCAACCATAGCCATAAGGTTGACTTGAACGACGTAATTTCTATAAGCTATGATTAAAATTAAATAATAATGAGTTAGTATTTTAGAATATCACTATACATTTTTATAAATAATCTGAAGACCTCCTTCGATTTAGGTATGCTTATATGCTTAAAACTTACCTTAAAAAGTTTTAGTGTCATATGGACAATCATGTCGGCTATAGGCATGTACTCGGGCTGGAACTTCACGAATACCATATGGCCCTTGAAGATGGATGAGTAGATCTGGATGAGGGACTCATCGTTGGGGAATATGATGTTGTAGGTGGAGAACATGCTGATGAATCGGGGATCCACCTCGTTCCTGCCGCCACCCGCTGTTCCCATGGCTGCGTAGAAGGTCAGATCCTTAAACTTCTTCCAGTTGAGATCCTTATCGCGGTCGTACATGCCGCCGCGTTCAAAGAATAGCTTCAGCAGGGCAATCGGCTGCTGGGTGCCATATCTGCGAGGGGGGAGATAAGCGAAATGAGATGGAGCCGGAATTCGCTTCGCTATCTTGCTGCTGTAACGACGTGAACTCACTCATCCACCTGCGGCATGTTCATGTCATCAATAAAGCAGGCAATTCTCTTGCCCATCGGAGGCCCGTACGTATCCTTGGTGCGTTTCTCCACGGCCGCCTCCAGGGTGTGCTGCACATCCAGCGATGAGGTTCTCGATGAAAAATTAATATTGAGTATGACCTGAAAGGGAAGCGAAAAGGATGGGGTCGCCATGTTAGCCGGGAACGCGACGTTTGTCACAGAGATTTTTCAATTACGTTGACACTCGGATTGAGATTGCGCAAATATTGCATGATGGTAGCCGTCTTTGATGTGCCAGCCTCTCCCACAAGCAGAACGGGTCGTTTGATCTGTAAACGGGATTGGAGTTTAAGCGACGCAATCGAAATAGGCACAAACATTAATAAGGCATCTCCCAGAAGCTGGGAGTAATGACATTCCCAAACAGCTAGGCACCACTCACCTCGCTCATCAGACTGAGAGTCCGATTGGTTCGGGTGTTGTCCACCGTGGGCACAAGGATCTCACTGAACTTCACTTGCGGGTCGTGCGTGTACGGCAGCACCACCCATTCCCAGGCCTTCCAAACGTTGTCCTTGACGTCCCAGAAGTAGTCGTACAGTGTGGGCTTGCTCTGCGGAAACTGTCCTCCAGAGGCGGGATTATCCGGCGTGTCCTGCACTAACGGAAAGCCGGATATGCGCTTCATATACTCATCAAAGACAGGCTGATGCTTCTCCACGAGACAAGCGCCCATAGACCCATAGACCGCCTGCAGGAAACAGCACTCCAGACTGTCTGTATTGTAGTTCTGCTGCACCGGCTCATCGTAGTTCTTACTATCCATAACATAGTTGGGCAGGAGGGCGTCGTAAAGGTTGCAGAACTGAGTTACCATGTTCAGGTCCGTTTGCATTATGACCAGCTTCAGGGGATTACCCTGAGTAGTGCCATCCAGGCCCTCCAGAATGAAGGCTATGGACTGCGTGATAATCTTCTCAAAGAAGTCGTTAAGGAGTTCCCGCTGAGGCTCCGGCCGGGTGAGCACCCACCGCTGCCAGAACGGACTGTATCGAAGATTTTTCGGGTCCACGTACACCATTCCTGCCCGGGAGACCGTAGCTGGAGAGGCGTAGTTTAGATTGCCCACCTCGAAGAGCAGGGCACAGTAGTTCTCCAGACGAATGCGCTCGCCGTTAGCCAAAGTCAGCAGCTTGTTATCATCCATCACCGAGTTCATGTTTTCGATCCACAGAGCATCCACATCTCCATCGAAGCAGGCGTAACGTCGCTCCTGTCGGTGAGTTGGCATTGGGTTGCATTAGCCTAAGTGCGTTACTCAACGCCTGTCACCCGAGTTCTCGTCGTCACCCAGCTGCCCCCAGTCAGCTTACCACCCACGAGTGATTACTCTGCGGAGCCGAATGAATGAGCTTGGCTCGGATACGAAAATCAGCAGGGATTCACTCAATAAAATATTGACCGAATCTCCTGGACATTCTTTTTTAGTTTACCCTACAAGGCATTACAAGGTATTACCTCAACATGGTAACAACTGATGGCCATTCGGAATATTTATAACATATTCATAAATTTTTAAAGGTTAATAAATAATAGATTTAAATTCAGCGAAACTTCCCCGCTAAATGAAATTTATGTTTAAGAAATTGTGAATTTGCAGCAAACCCATATACCCAGCGTTCAGTTTTTATGCAATCCCGGCTTATTACTGTATGGACGCGATTTCCGAATGAATGATGCGGCGCAACCACCAAGCACCTGCATTTGCGCCCCACGCGGGACGACATTGAGCGTGGTCGTTGTCGGATGCGGATTCGCTGATGCTGCACTTTAATTCCCGGCGGGTTGGCACCGGCACCTGCCCAGTGGTTTGATATCGGAGCCCCCTAATCCCACCCAAAAAGGCAGCCCCTTTTTACGTACCTCTCGCTCGATGGGCTTATTCATTTCACGAAATATATTTGAAAACAATCCATCAATCCAATCCCTCGTTTCCATATCCAAAAAGCCGTATAATTCGATCACAGAACAGGCCTGCAAATAAAAATATGATACCCGTGTACATTTCCCAATGATACTTTCTTAAAGCCTAATGTATGCACAATTATAAAGAATGTTTGGGTTTTCTGTGGACCAAAGCTTGATTGCTTCGGAATTGCAGTATCAATGTTTTTCAATATTGCATGGAGTAATTACAGTCCATGCAATTGAACAATTTCACAAGCACTTAACAACTCGGATTTGCAAAAGCAAAATGCGAAAAACAGAGAGAAGTGCAATTTGAAGACAGGACGAGGCCAAAGGACATGCACCTAAGCTCATAAAGGACGGAGTAAACTAAAAGTGCCGCAGGAGGAGGCAATTTGTGCGCTTGTCCAAATTTGGGGGATGGAGCCATGGGTCCACTTACCTTGGGGTTAAGCACAAGGCACTTGGTGGGCAGGCCCATGTGGGTCTGCGCCTTGACCAGGGCATTTATGACGACAGTTTTCCCGCCACCTGTAGGGCCCACCAACATGGTCGAGTGCCTGGTCATCATGGTCTCGTACATTTGCACTACTTTGTCCTCCTGCCAGCCAGAGTTTTTCGAAAGGACGAAGAAGGCGTTGCCATTGTGGGGATTTAGTTGTCATAAATGGTGTTGCCCGGACGGGAGGAACCGAGCCCGGGTGACATCGCATGTCCAGCAGTTGTCCATTTCCGGCAGGAGGTGGCCGACATTTGCGCAACATTTTGTTTGATGAAAGTGGCAAGGATTTTGCCAGTAGTTCGGGAATAGCGTGCATGGAGGAGAGAAAGAAGAAATGGAAAATTGTATTAGTGAAAATTGTCAGCAGTTGTTGGAGAAGCAAAGTTGAAATTGGACGTGGGCGGTGGGTCACAAAGGAAGAGGCCGGTGCAAAATGCTTTGTAACATTTCCTTCATTTGCGATTATGCGACATTGCGCAATTTACAAAGTGTCAAAGTGATGGCCGCCAGGAGAGTGATACGGCTGAGTGATACGGCTGCCACTGTCAACACGGCAGTGACAGGGCACAAACCAGTGGACAGACGCACCTGATCGGGCAGCAATATGTAGCCATCGTTGACCAGCACATGACGCACGGCGGCATTAAAGTCGGGATAACCGATGCGGGGGCAATCGATACCAGGAAACAGATCCTTGATGAGTCCCAGGAACAATGGTACATCCTCGAACACGAATTTGGGGAAGTTCATGTCACGCAGCACTCGCATCAGTACCACTGCCTCCGGTAGATCCTCAGACTGCCGCTTCATTACGCCAGCCATTCGCAGCACGGAGTTGAGGGATCTCAATCCCCAATCGTAATGGCACTGCTTCGACAACTGCGCCTGCGCCAGGGAGTATAAAACGGTCATCTTTTTGGCCAATACCTTGGCTGTAAGGAATCCATCAGAGAACAGGGAGATCAGACAGATTAGCTCTAGATCGGGCTTGATGCAGGTTACTGGGCGGAACAAAGCCTTAACGGACTCTGGCAGCTCCGTGCGGCCAGCGTAGCCAGGATTCATGGTCACGAACACGCCGCATTTGGGATCGAGATGGATCTCAACGCCTTCAAACTGATACAAATCATTATTAAACAGTGTCGAAGGATAATCTTATGACTACATACCACAAACCGATCCAGTTTTCTTATTAAGCCATTCCTGATGGTTTGCAACTGGGTTGATATCACACTAAGCACTGAGATGTCGATACGATTGAACTCGTCGAAGCATCCCCAGGCACCGCACTGGACCAAGCCGGAAAGTATAGTGCCCACTGCCCGGTAGTCCATGCCCTCGCCGCAATTGGTGACCACACAAAGGAGGCCCATGGCCTTGGCCAGATCCTTGACCGTCTCCGTTTTTCCCGTTCCAGCTGGTCCAGCTGGAGCACCACCTAGATTCATGAGCAGAGCTTGGGTTATAGTTAAGTAAATACGATCCGTGAGGGGAGTAATAACCAGGCGACCATTAAGACCCATGTACTCGTAACCGAAGTCGAAGCTTCCGGAGCACTGGAGCACATGCAGATTATCGTAGAACTTAATCCAGTAGAAACGCAGCTGACTTTCCCAGCTGAATTCGCTGGCATCCAGGACATTGTCCCGCACAAAGTTGTCAATAATGTCCCTCGCATGGACATCCACTGTGCACTGGGCCTTGAACTTGAGTCGATCGTTGCGGGAAAGGTTGGAGCGCACCTTGAGGACCAGCTCCTCGATCTGGTAGTTGTTCTTGCCCAGGAAATCCTTCATGGCCCGCATGTTTCCATGATTTTGGGCCTGGTCGAAGGCCTCCTCCACCTCTGCCGTCCACCAGACTTGACTCGCAGCCAGACCCACCATTCCCTGGTAGTTCATTAGCCAGTCGGGCCTGCGGACACAACAAAGTCGAAATCGAAAGTGCCCAATGACTGTCAATTTAATACAATTGGCCATAAATATGCCAGGCCATGCGCCCCACGGCTTAAACAAAATAATAAATCGCGCGAAATGACAAAATTATACAGTCGCGACCGGAGTGGGAACTGGATGAGAGTCGGAGCAGTTGACTTCCCGCAATGTAAATCGCCGGCCATAAAAGGAATTGGCTGCCGAAGTGTCACTCTGGTACCCACCCAGGACTCACTCTGTCTTCCCCACCAGAAGGATACGAAAAGGAAGCGGAAGGACAGAGGCATTAAATATGTTTTATGCCCAGCTGACGGTAGCACTTACCTTGAAATTTGCAGATCTGTGCCAAAGTCGTAGATGGCCGTCTTGTTTATGAAGCGGTTGGAGCGGCGCATTTCGTCCAGGACATCGTTCATCCAGTACTCCACGCGTCCCGCTGCCCGTGCTGTTATTCATCGCACCCGGAGGAGGAAGAAGCAGGCGAAAAGAAAAGACAATAACCGCATAAATAAACCCCAGTTGCCAATATCAATAAGTGTTATACAACAAACAATAAAGCAACAACAATGGCAGTAAGAACAGAGGAGCAATCATCCCAGCTTGGCTGATGGGCCCATGCCGATGCCCAAGCCCATCCCATGACCATGTCAATGCGCCACGATGCGATGCGATGCCAACTGCGACTGGCTTCAAATTAATTAAAAGAAATTGGCCAGCCGGCAGGCAGCAGACAATATTGCCATAAAAAAGTTCAATTTTAAAATTGGCAATCAGTGCGTGGATGCTGGATTGCCCCGAATCCGTTTCCCGAACGGAATGGAGCAGTACCTACCAGAGTTCCGGAACTCCATGACCTCGCCCTCGCTGGAAACCATGCCGGTAACAATTGTCTGGCTGCCCTCCTTGACCAAGCGCAACGACTTGATATTGTCGTACATCTGAAAATTGCAAAATCAATGCAAACGGAAGGGGGCGGGGGCGGAGGAAAGAAAAAATATATATATTATTTATAAGCCAAATAAATTCATAAAAATTTACCACGGCTCAAGCGTCCCAAAACGAAACGAAACGAGACCAGAGCCGTGCATGTGTTGCAGAAATTGGCGTAATTTCCGCCATGGACATTGGCCAGAACGAATAAACAGTGACATTAACTTTTATGGCAAGACTCTATGGTATATACATACATACATATATATATATATATACACACACGCCCCGTTGTACATAAAAATAATGTCGTTGGCAGTTTGGCAAATCTGTTGTTGTCACCACCAAAAGGGCAGCACACCCACCAACTTGAAACCAGATGCGGAACCCAAACCGAACCCACCCGATACCCACCTTGATGATGTGGTTCTGCACTGCAGATGGCTCACTGCTGCCCAGGATGGAGAGCAGCTCATCGGTGGATATGAAATAGAAACGCGGAAAAATGCGACGCTTCGAGTCCAAATATTCGTTTAACGACTTCTGACAATTTTCCAAGCCAATGCCCAAGCCCTGTATTTCCACTAAGCGACCGGGTACTGTGCAGAATGGCACCACTAACGGATTTTTGGCACAATCGACCATGATCTGCAATGGAAGATGGAGAGAAAGATGTAGTAGGGAGCTGGGAGCAGGAGTCAGCAACCAGAACGCGGCATCGCCAGTCGGGGCAGTAAATTATTATGAAAGGCAATGAGCGCAACGACCAACCCAAATACAATCAAACATATTAGACGAAAGTGGGAATGGCTATGGAGTATGATATATGGCATCTCGTATACCCTACATATATAATTTTAGTCTTTAGTAACTACCAAATTTACCAACTTAGACAGTATTTTACACGTGCTTTTATAACCCTCATTACTCTTCAATGTAAATTAAATCTCTAACGTTTCTATAATACTTACACTTAAAACCCTTTCAAGAATGCAATCTTTGTTGCTTCAAACTGTGAAACAAACTTATACTAATACTTAAATTGTGTAAAGTAATTTTAATCCTGAGTGGCACTACAACCCGAACTCAAGGATCTTAATTCGGTCAAGTCAAATAGGAGGCCCTACCAATCGAGAGAGTATGGAACATAACACGAATGTCGAGAGCAAATCAAAATAATAAATCATTTCACAAATGGCATCAAATATGGCGGCAAATGTTACAAATGAAACGTAAAGCAAACGAAGGAAGGAATCCAGTGGTTGGCAAGGTTAAGTGAAGTTAAGCGCCAAACACAAACACAAATCTATCCCACACACACACGCCCACTTGCACACCGGGGAACGGGGAGAAAGCAGTCGGTAGTGGAAGGTGAAAGTGCTTGGCATTTGTAAACACTGCTCGGCTAACGTTGCGTATGTGTAATGTGCTACGGCTCCTGGGATATCCTGGGATATCCTAACGTATTTCGGTCTGTGTGCGGCTACACAATTACGCATACACAATAGCAGTCGTTTGCATGCGTATTATGTTTACCGTTAAGTAAGGAGTCGCCATACTGTCGGCACACATTAAATCAACTCAAATAAATTGTAGGCAGACACTAAGTGTGCGTTCCAAATAACCCAATAGTTACATAACCAGGACCAGCAAATACCACGGATTACTCACCCTGCGATACGACTTGTCAATGTCATCGAATTTCCGCGCCTCCTCCGGCAGCTGGGTGCGAATGTCGCCGCCAATGAATATGCCCTCCAAATAGAGCCACTTGCGCTGCACCACCAACCACTCGTCGATTATCTCCGAGATAAGGGCCAAGGTACGCTCCCATTTGTTCACCGTCTCCAGAAAGGGTCCAATAAACCTGGTGATATACAAATTAATATAACAATAACTAGGGCTCTTATCTCATATCTTAGGGATACTCACTGACTGGCTCCCATCGACTGGAGATTCATGGCATTATCCTCGAGTATCTGCATGATCTCGTCCACCGGACCCAGCACCCAACCCCGATCATCCGATCCCTTGTAGTGCTTGAAGGTCTTGAAGGCCATCGAGGCCCAGGTTTCGATGACAGCCTGGACACCCCGTTCGATTTGCAGCTCCTTGATGGCATTGGTTAGGATCTGCTCGGCGATCTCCTGGTACTTGTGCAGCTGCATGGCGAACATGTTCTCCAGCGTGAATCTCGCCGGGGACATGTCGAAGTACTGACCCGTCTTCTCCATCAACTGCAGCCAGTGGCGCTCCCTGAGAGCCTCGTGTTTGAGGCTAACCATCAGCGGCACAGTGCCCTTGAACTGCTTCATGTGGATCTCCAGCTGGACGCCAACGGGCAGGGTGCGCACCTGGAAACGAAAACGAAAAGTTCCCATTGGTTAGCGGGGTGTGGATGGTTAGTTAGCTGGCTGAAAATCAGCTGAAACAATAGTGTGGTTGTTGCCTGTGGTTGCCCCCATTGAATTATGACGAACGCGCGTCCTGCGGCCAGTGGTTTCTGGTCTCGGTTATGTTTTAGCTACCAACTCCCATCGTTCCCATCATTGCCGTTGCTGTTGGACAAAAAGCGCAGTCTGTTTGCACGCCGGGCTGCCGTCCGTTTGTTTGCACATGCAAAATGCACGGCACTCCGGACCATTCAGGACATAAATTGAAATAGCAACAACAGGAGCAACAGCAGCAATGCAGCTCCACTGTCAACAAGTCGATGGACAGGACGGACGAGGTATAGGGGTTTGAGTGTCGGAGGGAGATGACATGGACAGGCCGCTGGCATTTTAATTATTTTCAATATTGAACAAATTGATTTACATTTTAGGACGCTGATTATGTAGAGCCTTTCAGTAGTTGCTGCTTTGGGGACTGGCATCCGAAATTATGCGCGATAAAACTGCAGTAAAATATGTGCGTGTCGAATGATTATATTCAAATTTGTTTGCACCCACTACGTTGTTTATATTAATCGCGGTGCTTTTGAAATATTTGCCATACTAATCTTCTATCCGCAGGAGTTATGATGCCAGAAAGCCAACCCCACCTAGAATGGCCACCGATGCTTTGGGCCGCGCCATTCGGGGGTGCCACGCCCACTTCATTTGTATGGGCGATGGGCGAAAAGTTTTGGCTGCAACAAACTTTTAGCCCGGCCAGCGAAATTCCTCAAAAACTTGTTAGTGAAGTAAATAAATCAATTTGTCATAATCAGTTTAGGTGCAAAATTTTGTCGCTGCAAGGCGTGGCCAGAAAATTCTCATTTCTTGTTTAACTAAAGCTTTGGGGAAACCTCATGGAAGGCCATAGGTATGAAAAAAGAAAATACCCAGCAAACGGATGTAATGGGTTTCCCATCGCACGCTTTTGAAAGCAAACCGAGTGGAAGCATCAGATTTTTCTAATATTCTGATATTTTCTTTTAAGTTATTTGAATAGCCCGACATGCTTGAGCGTAAAAGTGGCATCATAAGACGCTTTTCACAGTGAGTTCACTGTTCAAAAGTATTTTGCTTTTGTTGTTCCAAGGCGTCCTGTAATTTTATGAAAATCCAAGCAGGCCGAAAAACTTTGTTTAATTGGCAAAGTTTGCCGCGCCCCGGAGAAAAAGCTTACCGCCTTGGTAAATTTCCGGAACTCCTTCAGATAGCTCTCGACGCCCTCGGTCAGTACATTGGGATCCAGATCGGCCCACAAGGTCTTGCCCCATCCTTCGCGAGCGTATTTCTGCGCCTTGTATAGTTTGTACAGCTGCCAGAGTGAATGGGGTTTGAAAATATCTGATGAACAAGTAAGGATATTTATTATTAAGAATACCCTACCTGCTGCAGTCCCTCAAACTCGGTTTGCACCCGCGCAAACTCATGGTAATCAACCATGGCCATGTCGAACAGTCGCTCTGCATTGGCCAGCTCCTCCCGTCTCGTTTCGCGTTCGGCTATTTTCTGGCCATACGGATCCATTAGGCGCACTCCTCGCTCCAGTTCAGCGCCCACGGAGCCGGGTCCGTTCTCGTCGTAATCCTTGATAAACTCGGCCAACTGTCAAGCAAATGAGAAAAGGTTAGTGCAGCACAAAGTAGCAGTGGCACTGGGAATGGGTGGCCTCTGACCCACCCAGCCACCACATCCGTCTGTCTGTCTTGCGCTCTAATTCAAATGATAAACACTTCAAGTTAATTCATTTTACGCTGACGACAGCAGCGACGTCGCCGCTAACAATTGACAATAATGGTTGGGCGCGCGGAAAAATCCAATTAAAATGCCATTGAAAGGAAATAATAATGGGAGGAAACAAAACAGAATTGCAGAAAAAGAACGCAAAATAGCGGAAATGCAAAGTCGACAGCGCAGCCTCAGCTTCAGCATCAGCCTCAGCTCTAATCCCATTGCCACAACTCGAAAAGGAAGGACCTCCGGGGGACTTCCTTTTCCTCCATTCCGACAACTTACATCATCGCAGAACTCATCGATTTCGACGGAAGTCATGTCGGCGAATTTCTGCTTAATTGGTTGCAGCTTCTCGTAGCGATACAGGGCCGATAAGAAGAGCCTCTTCCAGCGCTTCTCCAGGTGATGGGCCATCAGCATGTCCTCGTAGGGGAACTGGAATGGTAAGAGGTGAATTAAACTGCGGATCGAAATATATGCAAATAAAACGCACATAAAAATTAAGCAGTGCCCTTCAATTATGGCTGAGTGCAAATAATAATCATGAAAAGTGCCGAAATTCACTAACGACCAGCGAAGCGTGGTATTCCAGCTCTTCTGACCCCCCCCCACTACTTTTTTTTTTAACCAACATCCAAAAGTCCACAACCCGAAGTGGAAAAAACTATAGCATAGCTTTCAGGGCCGCCACCGCATAAATTTTCATTTGGCCTTTCCCGACAATTGCAACGCCAATACATACAGGTGAGGTCATAACTGTAGCTAACAGAGTATCTAAATTGCATATCCTTTACAGGGATCACCAATTTTCATTATTTATTATTTACATTTCGAAAGAAAAGCTTTGAAAATTTTTGTAGAGACTTTAAAAACGGAAGTAAAATCATATTTTAAGCTGGACTGAAATATATTACCATTTTATGGCGAACATCCCAAGAGCTACTCTCTTATCCTCAGCTGTATATGTATTACACTGTCCCTGTGTGCGGGCGTATGCATTCATTCGTTCATTAATTTATATAAAATGCAAGTTAATTCCTTTTTGTCTGGCCAAAGCTAAGCGACGTCGCCGCCGCAACGGAATGCCATCAATAAATGAATGGACCGAAGCGAAGCGGAGCGAGCGGATACCGAAATGGCCAGCACACAGACACAGATTCGGATACGCAGCATTGGCCGGGCCCGGATCCTAATCTGGACTATGGAGCATGGACTCTGGCACGGATAGTCCTGTTGCTGCTGCTGCTGCATTTACGTAACCATTTGTGCGGTGGCTGCGCCAAAAAGCGGAAAGCCATTTCCAAATGGTCCTGGCCAGACCGACCGCCGAATATGCATATGTAAACAGAAATAGAAACAGTGACAGTAGCCTCAATCCAGCTCTGCTGGGATTTCGATGGGATTTTTGTAAAACTGCTCATTTGAATACACAAATAAGCGCACCATGGTTGGCAGACTTAAGTAACTTTCATTAAACGGAGGGGATGTGCCCATTTCAGAAGGATTGGATTAGAATGAGAAGCTCGTGAAAAAACTGGGCAATGGCACCCTATCAAAAAATTTAAAGACGATTCTTACCATAATTTTGTGTTCGCTAAGAATGGTGAAGGTCTCCTGCATTTCGTGGATTTTCTGCTCGTTGGTCAACGTCGACGACTGCACCGTGCCAATCGTGGTCATGACCAGCTTGAAGTCCTCCAGCTCGCGTGTGGTCTTGTTGAGATTCAGGCTAAGGGTCTGCCACAGATTTGCACAGATTAGGAGGGTTGTTTGAAAGGGATGTGTTTGTGGAATCTTGGAGAATCAGGACTCACTTTGACTTCGTTACGCATTGCCCTCATGTTATCGTTGACATGGCGCAACAGCTCCTCGCCCAGTGTGGTGCACCAGTCCTGGGCATGTTGCGTTATGCTCGCCAGCAAGGGCTCCAAATTTATGCGCACACATTTGATGTCCTGGAACTTGCGGGTGTTGGCCAGCGTTTCCACAATGGACGAGTAAAATGTAAATTTCTCATCGATTTCGATGAGCGTCACCTGTTTTTCCAAGAACTTCTGGCAGATGAAACTCTTCTCGAAGGCCCACAGATTGAAGTACTTGCGGAATCTTTGGCATAAAGTGCATTAATTGGGATTTTTCTTCCACAAATAAAGCAATTACTCACTGCGACACAAACGCCCTGGCTTCGTTCGCCACTCTAGAAGCCAAATCGTGTATGTTTATGACCAGATCCACAATGGATCTTATCTGAATGACGTCCTCATAGTACGTGTAATTGTACTTGAACTGTTTGCCCATTTCCACCAGTGGACAGGCTATGCAGGTCCCTGTCATCCAACGGGTGAAAATTCTCAACCTAGATATATAGTCCTTAGTGGCAGTCACAATGGTGTTCTGCAGTTCCTGAACCGAAGGCTCAAGGACGATTTCTGACATCAGGAGAACAGCGTTCACCTCAAACATCGGTTTATTTGAGAGCAGGCGGTTGATATAGCACTTTAAATTCTGATACGTCATGCTAAAAATGGAATTAATAGGTTAACTAATAAGGAAACTAGTGAAGAAGAGAACTACTTACTCAACAATACACTTGAATGTTTCTCCTTCCCAATACTCGTAGTAGGTTTTCATCCGGTCCGACCTTCCAGAAAATGTGCCCAACACCAAGCTCTCCAGCTTGACTAATACCGGGCCCAGGGAGTCGTAAAGCTTCTTCATTTGGGCTGCCTTTCGATTGCGCGATGCCTCTAAGAGTTCGAAATATCCCTGACATGGATATATGCCGGATCCGCAGGCTTGCTCTGCCTTTTCATCCGCTGGAACGTCTTTTTCGATCGAAAACATTGTTATAGTTTCCCCAGTGACCGATTTGAATCTTTGGGACGCGTTTTTTCTATCTTGTAGATATGATTCGCCAGAGGCTCTAGATGTATCCTCAACTTTAAGTTCATCATCAAGGTTGAACAAATTGAAACTCTTAATCATATCGATACGAGAGCGTAGATCCAGGCGAATAAAATTAATTTGGGACACTATAGAGGTCAGTTTGCGCAGCTGCGAATTGATTTGATCACAGAATTTGCCTATATTGAACGAGGTCCAAGTGTATCGACCCACGCCCATTTGGATAAAGAGTTCAGTGTCGTAGATGTGGCCGCGTAGGAAGATCACCTCTGACATAGACAGGTTGTTGATAATTGACCTATACCTATCAACGACCTCGGTCATCCGTTCATAGTCCTTGAAGAGCAGGTCCTTCTTCATGATCGCAGTACGCAAGACTGCGGGAAGTGTAAAGCCAAGATGCTCAAACTGCTGAGCTTCAAACAGGACATCGAAGACATCGCGCTTCAGATTGACGACAAAGTCCATGTCATATTCGATAAGTGTTTTCTCCCCAACGAGTTCACGCCAAATGGGCAGCAGATACTGGGACTCTGCTCGTTGAAGTACTAAGAGCAGAAAAACGATATGTCTATACAATTACAACTCTGTTATATCCCAATAACTCACATTCGCAAGTCCTAACACAGTGCCGATCCATTGCCGTAACATCTTTGGGCTTCTTATCCTTCACCATTCTAATAAACGCTGTGCATTCCTGAAGTTGTATATTTGCCTTTCGCGTGTTACTGACCATCCACATGATCATGGCCACCAGCACGGTCAGCCGGTTGATGCGGCACATCAGCTTCTTTTGTGATGTGTCACCCACTAGCAAGCCCTCGTTTTCCGATTCCGAGCTGATTTCCGTTCCTGCCGAATCCGCGACGCTGTAGGCACTAAACGCTTCCGATTGCACGGGCATAAGATTTGAAGACTTTACGGGAGTAACACGCCTATCACTGGTCATTTGCAATTCAGGTCGGGGCTTGGCCTTCAAGGTCTGCACGGCCTCCGAAATATAGGACACTACGGGGACAAAGATTAATTCCATCTCTTGTAACCTACTGTTCATAAGCCGTACTTGTAGATTCCTTGCATATGCGAATACGCAGCACATTGGATCGGTTTGTGGTGTTCACCAAGTAAGTGGCGTTCTGTATGAAGTTCTCGAAGAGCACCTTTTCAAACTGGAACATCACAGTCATTAACTCGAAGTACTGCTTAAAAGAGCTGCGCTTCAGGAAGCTGTTCTTGATAGCCGGCTCGTCCTCCACCCTCTTGAATGCCAGCACCGAGGTCTTGAGCTTCTTACCTAGCAAGCGTGCCCAGAAGATGGCACTTATTTTGGCCGGCTGGTGCTTGGCCATGGGCGGGGATTTTTTTAATTTCTGGAAAGGCAACCACATTATATGGGAACTATTTTTATGAATCACAACAAACCGTGAATACGCGCTCAACTGCGTTTATCTCGGTCACAAAGAATCGCAGTAGATTCTCATGTTTGGTTGCCACAAACTCCTGTAGAGTGGCTCTGGTGTCTATGTTCATAGCGTTGACCACCAAGTCGAGACCCTTCTCAGAGGACAGCAGGGAGTTGATGCTTTGGTCGATCACGTTCTTGGCCTCATTCTCCACGTTATCCAGCCGTTTGTTGAACAACTCCAGCGAGTACTCCCAGTTCTCCCAGTTTCCCGGCCTGAACATGTCATAGTCGACGCTCTTGATCAGATCATCAAGCATGCGATATACCTTGCGCATCAGGTTGTCCACGATCGAGGGATCCGCAATGCAGGCTTTCAAGCGGTGTCCAAACAGATTCTCATACTGGACGAACACGCGACCCACATAGGCAATGTCCACGGCGACGCGGTGGATGTGGTTCACCTCGTTGAAGAGCGCCACTCGGTCGAATTCCCAGCGAGATCCAGCCCCGGAATCCTCGATGTGCTGGCGACTGAGCTTGTAAGCCTGCTTCCAGCAGCGCAGCAAGTTCGCACAGTTGGTGGCCGTCTCGTAGGTGTAGGTCGCTGAGTACCTGTCCACGAGATAAATATTATTTTACTTCAAAATAATGCTACTTATTACATTATTTACATCGATAGATCATCGCATAACGGTTTAATATCAGAAAGAACTCGATTAATGCGATGCGATGAGCCAGCGCGTCACGCGCTCATCTCTAGTTCACAAGTGAAAGTTGCGCACTGCACTTTGCAAATTTACTCACTTGAATATGTTCTCAAAGTTGATGATGCTCTTCACCTTCTGGACGAACACATTCGAGATCTGGCAGAGCAGGACCTGCATCTCGGGATCACGGCAATAGTGGCTGGACATGGTCCAGATGTGACGAAGCCCAACCATGATGTTGGGGATCTGCAGCACCACCATCTTAAAGCTCTCATAGCTTCGTACTTTCTGGTGAGTAGATAAAGAAATTTAAAACTATTAGTACTTTCACTGATAAGCTTTAAGGTTAGGTTACAGTTACAATTAAGATAAGTGAGCAACAATAAATTAACAAGGCCTACGAAAATTAAGCACTAATGTTTCGATTCCGAAAGGAACACGCTCTTGAGCGAACCACTAGTTCCAAACCGAAATTAAAGTTCCAGTTTTAGCGTTGCCACGCTTATAAAATGTATGATTTCCATTTTTAAATAAGTTTTTTAGTTTCCAACGTCTTGGATCTGGTATGTATTTGAGTAGTGTACTATAAGCTATTTGGTTGAAATAATTCCTTGTTTCAGCTATAAAAACTCCTATAAAACTCACCTCCAGATAATCTATGATGGTTCCTAAGTAGTCAGAGTTTTCCTTGGCCAGCTTGAAGCGAGCCTCTGTCTTTTCGACAACAGCTTGCCACTCATCAAGCACTGGGGATTTATCATCAGTCAGACGCTGTAGAACAGCTACCACAAACTCGGTCTTTAACTGCTCCAAAGTTCCGTAGAGCTCCACCTCCATTTTGTGCCAGTAGCGGTGCTCGGCCATTGGAGTGAAATCGTCTAGTTTGGCATCCGTAAGCGTCTTCATTGTCTTCTTGAGGTACTTAATCCAACCATCTACCACTTCTTCCAGCTGCTGCTGAGTGTATGTGATAACCAGGTCCAGTCTTTTGGGGTCGACAGGCACCCTAATGATAGCGTCCTCGAATTCCGTTGCCTCCTGACCGGGCAGAATGTACGACGACGGCAGACTGAAGGCCCAGACAATGTGATTGATGGTCCAGGTTATTTCACTCTGGAACTCCTCGATCTCCTTGAGTAGCCGCCTCTGGATGGGCGTGATGCGTGGTGGCGTGGCTTCTTCGGCAGCGTGTTCCGCCTCTACTTTGGCCTTCGTCTCACTGAGCATCTTTTCCCATCGCTGACCAATCGTCAACTTTTCGACTTTTACCTCCACTGTAAAGAACTATTGGGTAAGTAACCTTTCGTGTACATAAATAGAAATAAAAGTTTCTTAATAAGTCTAGAGCAAGTATTTCTGAGAACTAAGTAAGATATGTACCTAGACCGATCAATTAGTTTATGGAGCTTCCCATGAAGCATCTACTCACCTTCCTCCTCGGAGGACGACAAATGGGCTTCAACTTTGTGGGCGTCAGCTTCTTCTTCCTCCTCCGTGGGCTCAGCGTCCGGTTTCTTGGCCTTCGCCTTTTTGGCCGCCGCCTCTGCCTCCTTCATTTTCCTGGGAGGGAGTGGCAAATAAACAAACAAACACAATTAACGGCCGTCCAGTATGCAAAATTAACACAAAGCGTAATGAAAGGCTACCGATAAGCAAAATGAGCAACAAATACAAAGCGTAACAAAGGCTACTCCGCTGGAAGTGGACGAGGATATGGCCACGAACCCAACTCCAGCACCTCCTGCGTTGGCATTTTTTAATCTGCATGACAGAAAGGAGCAAAAAAAAATGTTAAAACAAAAAAGATGCCCGAAATGAAAGGGGGAAAATTTAACTGTGGCGGTCAAGTGGCATTCGCGAGGCGGCAATGAAAGGCCAATGCAAGGATGAATGAGGCTCGCCAGGAAGTGCCATAAATGCTGCCTGCCAAACAAATGGAAAATGGCCAGAAGACAACAACCCAACGACACCGACGACAACGGAGTACGGCGCCGTTGATGGTAGCATGAAATCCGATTAAAAATAAAAATTTCTTATCGGATGCGCTGTAATTTATGTGCGAAAAGGGTTCTGTGCACCAGGATCGGGAAAAGGAGCATAAAAAAGGGGAGCAACGGCAACTGTGGCCGATGGTAACCAGCGATAAGCGCAAAACAAAGGCAAACAGAAAATTTGCACCAAAAAAATCAGAGAAAAAACTCGAATGGGTTGGTTGAAAGAAAGGCAGCATTCACAATCGGAGCCCAGTCACTCCTCCACTCCAGCAGCAGTAGCACCAGTAGCATCAGCTTGAAACCAATAAACCCAGCCCCGATTTTTCCCCAGAAGCCAGCAGAGGAGCAGCGAATGCCACACCCTGGCTGCCTTTGTTAAAAGTTAAATACTTTTGTTGTTTAAGCGCTCTCAAACGAAATTCCGATGGTTTGGATAGCTCCAATAGACCCGGGCCCGATTCCTTGGCCTCGCTGGAAATATCCTCGCCGGTCTCTCCTCCAGCGCCGCCTGCTGCTCCGCTCCCAGATCCGCCGGCCTGCCCCTCATAACTGTCCATTTGCTGACTATCCGCTGTGGCCGGTTCGCGAAATTGAAATTGAATGGCGCTCTTGTAAACCTGATTTTGGGGCGAAAAAAAGAAAACAGAGCCCACATGTACAATGGAATCAAAGATGGAGTGCCAGGATATTGGAGGCCGCGTTGTTCAGGTCCTGCGGTCTGTGTAGACTTTCTAATTGATTCGCCCCGTTCGCCATTCGCCGAAAACTGATTTTCACGGAACAATTTTCCAATTTATTTTCATGCAAAGCTAATAATATGGAAGCCCACTCGCTGCCGACTTTGTGGACCTCAGAAGGCCGAAGTCTTGGCTGGCATGGCAGTCTAATGGAAACCGCAGCCCGTTTTGGAGCTATGATGAAGCAATTTGCGTTGGCGGTCAACGCTTAAGGCTCGGTTCAGTGGGCGTAGGGTTCACCCACCGTCCGTCAACCAAGTCACCCAATCCGCCCGCTATCCTCACAGCTCCAAAGTGGTGCAGTGGAGCGGAATAATCTTGCGGCACAGCGGGCATTTTGATAGATGACTGCCTTGTTTCGGGAATTAATTACAATTCGTCACAACATTTTGTTTTGCGGTCGGAGAGCGGACTTCGGGATGAAAAGACAAGCGGACGGAAGGACGAACGAGTCCTTGAAACAATGCTGGATCGGCCTTAAAGTCCTTGATTGATTGAACAACGGTTTATGGTGTGTGAAATGAGCGAATCGGGTGCAAGTTTGAGTGATTTTGGTTTGGTGATGCGTCTCTTAATGTCCGATTACGGATGGCAGCTCAGCAGTACGGTTCTCTCAGACTTACCAGGTTCAAGTCATCCCTTAGCGAGTTGATGAGTGACCCTCGAACGGTGCCTAGCAGAAAGTACAGGGGCATTTGGGCAAAGCAGGCTGATACGTCACTGAAGTTTGCTAAAAGGACATGGATGTTTACAACTTGCAGGGATGCAGAAGTGGGTAATACAATAATAATATAGTGTAAATGTAAGACCTAATGTATTTCATATTTAATATTTAAATTAGTTAATGTACTCACGTATCTCCCTCCTGTTTTTTCGCACGAGGTATATGTACTTAATCTTCGGATCCAGGTCGGAGGACTCCATCCTTCCAAAATGGCAGTGCACTTGTGGGGTTTTCACGTACGCCGGGACAAGTTTCTGTAATTTTAGGCGACATAACTATCTAGTACTATATTCGATCACATTAAATTCAGGGAGTTGAGCCATTTTCAATTAGGAATCTCCAAAACACTCCATGTGCCTTTCAATTAGGGTGCTCACCTTCACTTCCACGTAGACGGGTACATAAGTGGCTTTCTTCTTCCTAAATTTGCTACCTTTTGGGAGGAGGAGGCGGAACATTTGGGGAAATGCATTAGTAAGGGGCCGAAATAGGCGTGACAGAAGCGAGTAAGCGAATGCAGCGCCGCGATTACGATTGTGATTGAGATTGATGGGGTGGAACAAAGTGCAGCGGGCGGAATTTGCATTGTGGCAAGTTGCGCGCTTCCATTTAAATGCAATGAATGAGCCGGCGAAACTTTGCTCTTATCTTTGCACCAGGCAATGGGAAATCAAATGAGTCGGTTGGGTGGAATAGTGGCTGCGTCGGAATGGCTGATTCAAATTAAAAGTTACAAAAGAAATGAATTTTAGCCGGGCAAACGAAAATGAGGCCCTTAAATATTTATGATGTGAAGTGGGTGGCGCAAATCAAAGTGTGGACCAAGATTTTCGTTTGATATCAAGTTGGACGGGCTACAAAATTATGCATTGCCAAAATGGGGAAAATAAAGGAGGAAAAAGTGAAACTTTTAAATTAAAATCTTTGGACAGTATCAAAGGAAACTCAAGTAACGCATCCATCTTATTTACCGTTTTCCGTATCGGAGCTGGCTGAAAATATGGTTTTTATGTGGTTACAGAGAGATAATTGTAAAAGTTTAATCATAAGGCAGATATTCCTTATTCTTCAGCTTAGAACTAACCCAAATAATGAAAATATTATGTAGTTCTGACTTACGTCTGGATCGAGCTGAGCTCTTGCCACTCCCAGCCACGGTTGCCTCCTCCTCGCCCTCCAACTCGCCTTCTACCTCGGCATCTGTGGTTTCACCACCAGTGTTGACCTCTTCGACGGGCTCTTGATCACCACCGGCTGGTGCCGCTGCATCCTGGCCAGCTTTCTTGCGTCCTTTTCCGGCTGCTCCTGCCGACGCTCCCGCCTTGCCGGCGGACTTTCCGCCCGCCATCCGGGCATCGCCCTTCTTTTTGCCCTTGCCCTTTTTGTCGGGAACTGTGGGTGGTGGGCGTGGCACCTCCTCCAGTACGGTAATCTCCTCCTCGATGAGCTTGTCGTAAAAGGTGCGCCAGAAGAACAACACTACGAAATCCAAATCGTTTTGGGTCTCGTAACGTCGCTTGAAAAAATTCTCCACGGCGGGCATATTTTTGCTGATCGTTGCATTCACATACTTGGGTTCAAAAACTCCCAGCATATTGGACATAATCGTCTTCAGCCAGACGACACGGGGTTCAACGTTGTTAAGGGACTCTGCCGCGGCATCGGCACTGTCTGAGGTGGATTCAAATTGCGTTTGTGACATGGTGGTCGTCGCTTATTTGAATAGGTTCTTGAAGTTGGGTGGTGGAGTGGGTTGCCGATGTGAGTGGGTTTTGGGTCCCTTGCTTTCTCTCTTTTGGTTGTTTGGCTGCCACGTCGGCGTCTTCGCGCGGCTGAACATCAAACGTTTGCCTTGATTTCGCAGGATTTCTCGTTACAAACAGGATCTCTCGTCCCACTTGGATGCCAACTTGGTGGATGCCCAACCACCTTTCCGTTTTTGTTGTTCTTTCAATCAATTTCAGCTGCCTCGCTGTGCAGTTTGGTTTCGCTTCCGCCACAGAGTGCTGGCGTATTTACTCCCGGGCGTCTGAAAATCCTTTTGTGTATCCCAGGACAACAGTTGCGGCTGCAGCTACGGCAATGGCCAATGCCAGCCGTCTAAAAACCAAATATGGAATGCCTTGAAATGTTGTCTTTGGGCCACACTGTTCAGATATATAGGTACACAATTTGTTAACTGCGTTTGATGAAAGTTATTTCCATTTCCCTGACGAAAATATAGCAGGGCTGCTTTGATTAAAGATGTCGAATAATAATGACGACGTTGCTTAAATTGTTTATGCTGCTTGTTTTGATTCCATTTCCCGGCTATGTTGCTGGTTGCCCTGACTAGCTGTCGTTAGGGCAACCCAACCCTACCCAACCCAGCCCAGTCCAACTATCCCCAACCCATTCGATTTAATGTAATTTCTAGTGCCCCCCTTCCGGTTACCTGTCAGCCGCACTTGCAACATGCAACAGTCGAATAGCAATGCCAGAGCATTGTGGGCCCTTTGAATGCACCAACCCAACACAACACAACCCAACCAATCCCCTGCCAAGTTATAGAGCTCACGCCGTTGCGTAAACAAAACACGCAGCCCTGACTTAATGGCTATGCACATTAGCAACGTGCCAGGGACTTTACTAGTTGCCAGGTCTCCGGGTCCAGGTCAAGTAGCCCCGTAGCCCATTGGCTCCTGGAAAGCGGCGGACGTGGAACGATGGCCACGCTCAATAAGTGTATGGGACCATAAATGGAAATATTTACTCGGCACCGTCAACACGGCAAAGTGAGTTGAGTGAGGCTGTGGGTTAAGTAAGTGCAAGTGCAAAAGTCAACTTTGCCCGGATCTGAAATTGCCTAACAACCGACTGCCAGGCTCTTTGACGACTTCACTTAAAGTGTTCACTCAAAGTTCCGCAATCAAACTTCGCAGCCACTGCAATGGGCTTGAGGAATCAGTTCGATGGGATGTCATCGATTTTTCATTAATACTTGGATTTTACCTACTTTCTGCAGGCCTTGAATTTTGATTATCTCGCTAATGTAATTTTTTATTAGACCGTCTAAGGCACACCGCAAAAAATAAAATCAGATAAGGACATTCTCGTAGATGAGTGCAACCAGTTTACTAATGTAAATTGTTGGCATACAAAGTACATACAAATATCATGAAAATGTTCTACTTTCGTGCTGTGGGTATCTTCCAGGAGAGGCGATTCCTGCGTGCAATCGAACAGGTGGTAGGAGTAATTTTTCCGCAAGAACATGTATTTTAGGCAGAATTCACAAACGTAAATGGTAAATATGGACTGGAAGACGTGGTTTCGATCTCGTAACGCCCAAATTTCACCTTTTCGATGTTTCTTATGACTTTCACATTCTTCGATGCACGATCCAGGATTGGTTATAGGTTCCTGAATGTTTTTTTGAAGAGATGAATCGTTCTGAAGCTGGGATTTCACCATTTCGAAATTGGGAGCACGTTGGCCAAAACCACCAATATCGGAGCATCAAAGTTATTTTAAATTTTTACTTATAATTTAATAACTACTTTCTTTTTATTATTTAAGGTTTTGTGTTTTAAGCTTAATAAATATCGAGCAAATATAGGTATTAAAAAATAAGTTGTATAACTTTTTTTCAGTGACAAAACATTTCGGGATATAATCTCAGAGCTACGGCACATCCTGCTACCTTGATCTATCGAAGACGCCAGTGCAGGGACAACTCGGCTCAATACTAATTAAAATAAATGAACATTTACGTCGTCACAGCATGTGGATGTGAGGGCGAGAGGCCAGGAGTCCGGGCGAAAGATTAGGTGACGAGCCCGGGCCAACGGAGACATCATTAAAATGCATGGTTCAAACGGTGCGTATACTTAATATAGATTGGATTGAGAGTGTGTGGATGGCGGGATGGGGGGTTCTGGCAGGATGGAAAGCTCCTAGATGAGTTGGCTCCTTTCGCTACAGCATTCGCTTGCGGTGGCTGTAATCTTTATGCGTCATGTTTTTATTTGTATTTATTATTGCGTCTGCGGAGAGCAGAGTAGCGAAGAGCACACTTTGTTTGCAGGTGAAATATTCCACGCATCCAGCGAAATGAGAATTTATTGACTTCACTCTGCTTATGTGCGTGTGTCTGTGTGTGTGTGCCTTTTCTATAAGAGTCTCTGTTTGTGTACACGTAAAAATATTATAGCGATTCTCATCTTGATTTTATATATGACTTTGTGCTGCAAAATATCTATGCGCTGCATAAATATAAAAATTTCATGTCTATACCAGAGACTATTACCAAAAATGATTTAAATCATATACATAATTCGAATCTCATTGATATCAAACACTATTTATTGCTGTGCTGCTTCGTTTCCGCTTGAATCCTGCCAGGATTCGAAGCCCCCTCTCCGTGCACCCACTGCATATTTATCTACGTCACACGGGCTTGATAAACACAACCATGGCTTCGAGACAACTCGAACGTCTGTTTGCATTTGTGCTTAATAACTTTTAAATGATGCGGGGCATGCCTTTGAAAACGAAGTCAACTGAAAGGAGGTTCCTGGGCCCCGGAGTCATACTCCCTAATTAGAGCCATACGATCTTAGGTGTGTGCAGAACTATTCAAACAGGCCAAAGAAGTCGAGCTCACTTAAAGCTGAAATATTTTTAATAAAAATTCGTTTGTTATTTCGATATGTTTAAAGCACAACATAGCTTCTTGTTGATACATATACAATATTCTAATCCCAGCTTAATTTCACGCCTCCAAGCTTTTTGGATGCTGGTTATTACACGATACCATCAGTCTTATAAAAATATTAAGGCCAATGTATAGGCTGGTAGCTCTGGATCGATACCTATTAGCCTTTGACCTGTCCGGTGAAGATAAGCACTGGGCTCCCAATGCAACTGGGCTTTGCCAAACGGTTTCCATGGGGCCACCTGGTGATAGGGGGGGAGCTTGGGCGGGCTTTTGTTTAGCCAGCTGAACATTTGCGAAATGGTTACAAACAGTTTTGAATGCCCATAATTGATGCAGGAGGAGCATGCCCAGAGCCCGGGAATCGCACTTCAATATGCATGCCAGTGTGCACTGGATACCCAGTTCCAAGTTACCATCCGGTTGGAATCAAACCAAGTGTGGTCAGGCGTCTCTGCTGGGCTGCCGGATGCAAAGCCGGAATAGTGGTCGGTCGGGTTGCGTTAATTAATAAACTGGGCCTACTTTAAGACGACGCCTGCATTGGCCAATTGCCATGGCATCCATGCAGTCGGGCAACTAGGCAACTAGGCAGTCGAGCCGTAACCGCAACAACTTCAATGCAGTTTCGTCTGCCACAAAGCCGAATTCCAGTAACTGGCAGGGATTGCATGCTTTGCGGATACTTAACGAGTCGACGCCTGAGGAACGGTCCAATCCCAAACTGATGCCCTCAAAGCCGTATAATTGGCCAGCGATGCGCCATCATTGACTCGATCGATTCCTTTGAGCATTAGCCAAATGCCGCATTTTTGAAGTAATAAAGCGCAGGTCAATCTCAGTTGTGGTTGCAGCTATAGCCAATCGCACAAGTCCACAGGAATTTTGGAGCTATTTGTGCAACTAGCAGTAGGTGTATATAAGCACAAGTGACGCTCAAAACAGGCTCTGCATTAGCCAATTCCAGCTGAGTCAATCAACTTTAACTATACCTTTTCAATCATATACTAAGGATTCCTTTAGTTCATAGAGGTTTGTTAATTAGATTTTGATTGGTTCGTCGTTTTCTTTCCCGCAAATTCATTAAACCCAAGTTTTGCAACGACTTGTGTGACCACTTGGCTTGGTTACCCTCGTTCTGAATCATTTGGAATGCCCTTTAGTGCGCAGGCTAATTAACATAGTCTGATTGCTGAGTCAGTTCCATTTACGTCTGTTAAAATCTTTCTGAAAATGGAAAAGTTTTGAGAAAAATGTAGCGTTGACTTCAACAATATTATTCAACATTTTAGCCACCACCCAGCCACCTCATTCGCATAAGCAAAGTCAAGTTTTTGGCCAGAGTTGCAAAGTTTTTTGACTGGCTCAAGTTTTATCATATTTTTGCACAGGCAAATCTCAGCGAATAAGTCTCTGTTGCTCCGACTCTCGGTTCAATTTGCATACAGAGTTCGAGCATTATTTTTATTTACCTGATTCAGCGCTGATTTATGATTTTATCGTGAAAAATGCAGAGCTGCGGCGGACGAAGGACTACGAAGACGACAAGGACGTGGACGTGGATGTGGTGGAGAGCGAAGCTCACGGAAAGTCAATTGAAATGCAAACGTGGCCAGTGGTTGCCTTCCGGTGTCCGCGTGGCTGGGTGTCCGGGTGTTTGGGAATGTATCCCAAGCTCCTCCTGCTGCCTCCATTGTTTGTGTGCACCATTGCGTTTGGCCATAACTCAAAGCTAGAGCTTTGTTGCCCACCAATTGCTCGGGCGTCACGTGTTTTCATTTGGCGCCTCTCGTTCTCGCAAGGACGCCTTGTGCCAAGTGCTCGGGGAAATTGTCACGTCACAGGAAGTTGCAGGCGACGTCATTGACTCATAAATAAAGTTAGAGCTACATGAAGAAGTACGCTGCTGCTGTTAAGGATTCGAGCAACCAATTGCTTTGATACAATTTCGAACGAGCATCGGACAACGGATGTGCCACGAATGTAATCCAACGATCTCGGCTTTGTTCTCTGTCTGGTTATCCAAAGGCTGTCGCACCTTCACCATAATCTTACTCTTAGAAAATGATTTGATCGAAAGTTAGGGTCACTGCAGACTTGGTGACCCTTAAATGAACACAGCTTTCTCGTTAATTGAGGACGAAATTTATTTGTCTTATACGCAGGTACCTTTTTATGTATATATGGCCTGAAATACTGGCACCATTCGCACAGTTAAACACGTCAATATGTTATGACTGTTGTTTGTGAGTGGGTGAACCAGGAGTCAGGTGCGTAAATGCTCCGGGGGGCTGTCAGTCACGGCTGCCAGCGGCATTTTCTCAAGAATTTTCGATTTTGGGGGGCGGGTGGTGTGGCGTGTCCTGGCCAGCAATGTGCGCGGCAGCCGTCATGTGGCTGTTTCATTAAAATATGCAAGCAATATTGCGGCATAAAAACACACGAAATTATACAAAAGCCGGGCAAACGAACGCCCACACACGCGGCACGATGTCAGGGTGAATTTTTCATAATTTCCAGCGTTCGAGAAGGAGGCAGGCAAAAATATTGCAATATTTAACAGACGTAGCAACGTAGGCTCGCTCCTGATTTTGCTGCAGTTGTCAGCCAGCATGGCTAGTATGGAGTGGTTAAGGGGTGGACAGGGGGGGAAAGGATACGGTGGGCAGGACGGGAGAGGCGGACAACCAACACATTGAAAGCGCATTTATTTGTCACTTGTCAACCGGCCCAACGTCGCATCCTGGTCCAACTGGCATTTTATAATTCCCGAACGTTTTCCTGGCTCCTCCTTGCCAGGACTCGTTGAGAAATGTCTCTTGATTGTCGCTCACACTCTCATACAGCGAAAGAAATAAGGTCTACCTCACTTATACACAGAATATTAGTCTTGCCTTAGTAGTTCTATTGTAACTATATTCTTACATATTGATTACTTAAAAAATACGTATGCAACTTTTATGACTTCACCTAAAAATCTTTATTGAACACCTTATTCTTTAGGAAATATTTGTTACAGTGCATTTGGACACTTAATGTGGTTTGGGGGCTGGACAAGGCAAGGGCTGAACTTTTATTAATTACCTGCATGTGGTGGACAGCGGTCGCGCGGCGGTCTGTAGGCAATCTGTCCGTCTATCTGTGTGCCTGCCATTTTGTGGCGCACGCGGCGTATGAGTTATATGCCGGGGACACTGGAGCGTCGAAGGCTGTTTTCATTTAATTTCATGTTTCAATTTTCAAGCAATTAACGCATAAAAGGCCGAACACTGGCTGCCTTGCCCAAATAATTGACCAAGATGGAAAACAGTCAGCTGCAATTTCATATGCAAATGGCTTCGGGTGCGGGGCGAGAAAATACAAAAAATACAACGAAAAAAAACCGAGATGGTTAGCAGTTGGTGGAAATGCATTTCCCCAATGGCATGAAAAGAGTGGGTGCTTGAATGGTGGGTGGGCCGTCTGTTTTTTCTAATAAATGAAGTGAAAATGTTTTCAGCAAACAAATTTATGAGGCGTGCAGCATCGAAATTATGATAAAAGATTGAAGTGTGCGCATGGGAGCGTTGCCTTGGCTCCTGTCTCTCTGTGTCTGTGTGTGTATTCGAGTGTTTGTATATAAAGCAAATATGCGCAAATTCGTGTTCTGGCGAAGTAAAGCAGAATGGAGCGCCGAACCAAAAGTGGCGCGTACTCAAACGTAAAATGTTTGTTTGCGGCCGTTGAAGGGGTTGCGGGGAAATCAACCCCCCACGGTACTCAAACACCCCTTGGTATGTGCACACATCAATCACAGTTGCCAGAGCCAACGAGAAAAAATTAAATAAAAAGAATGAAAATGCCAGTGAGAATTTTCGGGAATCTAAAGATGCATGTGTCTGTATCTGTATCTGTACATTCATAACTACACCAGAGTGGCAAAATAAATATGGAACGTAGTCACATAGTCATAGTCACACACACACACACACACACACACAGACGAAGCCACGCTAATTTCCGTCACGTTGCGCACACAAAGGAGCGGCAAGGCACGTGAGGAAACCGAAAAATATATGCACGGCAAAAAATGACAAAGCATTATCGGTTCCCCAGTGCAGTCTCACATATGTAGTTCCTGTTGATATTTTGCTATAAAACATAAAATCACAATGAAACATGCTTGCGGATACTTTCCTCATGAACTGTCCAAAAGGGTTTGTGTTTTGTGACCAAAAGTATATATATAATTCCTAAATACTCGATAATTAACACCCAATTTTAAACGCGATACAGATAGTTTTCCTCCATGTATACATGGTGCAGAAGTCGACTTGCTCCTTTCTGCCAAAGATATGTGGCAGAAGGCAAGAGAACGGCTGAAAAAGTGGGAAAGGCAGCGGACATCGAGTGCATTGAGTGCTGTAACAAGCGTGTAGCCTTCTTTTTTGGGCCAAAAGCTGCAGCTGCGTGTATCAGGTGGCATCAGAAGTCACCTTGACTTCCACATGAATGGCGAAAAGTGCGGCACAAAAGAAAAGTCAGTGGAAATGTTGAACATGTCAGGACAGGGAATATTTTGATGCTCAGCAGAAAGCATGCTATTTCCGGTTTGGGTTGCCGCTATGATCGACTAAAGTTTTCAATTAGCTTTACGGCTTAAACCAAAAACTCTCTCTCTCGGCTGAAAATTTGCTTTATTTGGCCATTATCCAGGCATCTAACTGGTTTCTGCTTCTGCATCTGATTCGGGGCGCACCATGCAAATTGAATTGCATATGGCCACTCCGGCAGAGGAGGAACTTTTCCACTTTTACTTTGATGAATGTTTCCAGCCAAGTCGCCTCGATAGTAGCTACACACAAGTATGTGCTGCGATGGCTGGGCCGAAAACTTACTTTCGAGAGCCTCAAAAATAGCACAAAACACGCTTTAAGTTGGACAACTTTAATGATAGCAAACTAAACGCTAGGTAAACGATTTTTCCCAGCAAGTTAAACACCTATAAAAATACAACTTTCATTTACAAACATCAACGACAAGGGTTCGAAGGCGGCATGTAAAACAATTTCGGGCTTCTGGGCTTTATTTTTTGCCAACTGGTGAAGCGTGCAGCGTGTAAACGAGAGCTGGGAGTGAGGAATCCAGTGACTTTCAGCTGTGATTTTCAACTTAATTAATTAAAAGCAAATTAAAAGTTTTAATCTCTGCGCTACAAATTGTTGCTCCAGAAAGGGCTTCCCTGGCAGCCCAAAAAAGTGCCTACAACATCATTTCGAGTGGGAGTGGCGTGGAGTGGAAGTTGAAGAAGCCTCCACTGATGAGCAAAAATAATAAACTGTTGCCGAGTTGCTCTTGTTGTTCTCGGAATCTGAAAACAATCGGGGGGAGTGGAGTACGGCTCCGCCAGCAACAAAAGAGTTAGCCCGAAATAAAAGGGTTCATTTGGGGTTGGAGCTTCTTCGTTCTGGCATGGGTTTGAGTGGATGTTTGGTTTCATAAGCCAGTGTAAGCAGATTTTATCTTAATTCAACGCAAAATTAACAAATTTTCAAGCCAAACAACGGCTGAATAGACGAGCAAAGTCAATTTGCTTAAACGATTGGTTCGGCATTTCCCCCCCTAGGCGGTAGATCCACTTCACCTTTTAATTTCCAGTAGTCGACACAGGCCATAATAACTGTTTATTTGCTAGTTTTGAATCCAGAAATTTATTGCTCAAAGCTCCTTGATTTGATCAATGGCCCCGAATCAAAGCCAAATGGAATGCACGTAGCTTCGGCATTATGGCACAGCCATCGCCATCACCTTCTGCCACTGCATCTCAGTCATCCGGGGATGCTGCTAAACGTCACTGGCTGAATTTATGATGCAATGTCGCCTCCGAGAGCTGCATTCATCACGTTACCGTCAGCTGCATGTCCAAGGCGTCGGATGGTTGTCATAAAAGATGCTCATCACCAGTTTTCGGGTGCCTTCTTTTCCCGAAGATGATGCCATAAAGTGTTTGTGCCCGAGCCCCGTCCGCATCTCTGCGGCCATCACGACTAAGCCATGAATATATATTGTATTCTCGGCGAAAATCTGTTTCTTTCGCTAATTGCAGGGCCATAAATCTATAGGCTGTCTCGATTTGAGGGCGTGGCAGGCAGTGTCTTGTTTTGCATTTGCGAAATGAAAACACAATGTCGGCCAAGTAAGCCGCCTGGCCTGCCAAGTGCACGTCGATTTCGCCAACGGGCGCCGTAGTAGTACACCGAGAGAAAAACTGCCCATTTATGGAACCACTTATACCCAAGACAACTCTTATCCTAGAACGGCTTTTTATCAAGAAAAAGGGTCATACTTTAGTGGGAACAGTTGCCATTAACTAACCAAAGCGGGGAAATCATTAAGCCATACAATTTCGTTTGGTCCAGTGAGTTTTTGAACTAATTAAGAAACCCATATTTTGTTATTCTCCCCGTGTATTTAGTTGCAACATTTTATTGTGCAGTTTTTGGCAGGGCCTGTCCTGGCTCTTGTCCGATGTTGCCGCTGCTGCAGAAGCACTCGTAAATGTCATGCCGTGCATTTGCATTTCAATTTCCATTACAATTTGGAATGCCAGACCCCCACCCAATGGTAGTGCCACCCCACTCAGCTAAGTCACCCACTGCCGTTTGCTGTTTGGCCGCGATTAGCGCGCTATAAATCCAAAAATGTTGCTGTATTTTAACAATGTTTTTGCGTTCGGAATGCCAGCCAGTCAGCTGGCTGTTTCGCCAATGGCCACTGTGTTTGCTGCCGACGTTTTGTGTTGTTAAATGCATGCAGCGACCATAAACCAAATCATTCGGCTCTGCCACGCCCCCAAAAGTGGCGGAGGCTGTGAAACATTGTCCTGGCATTTGGGAGCTCCACTCGAAGGGAGCGATAGATCGTGCTTCAAAATATGCAACTCATTTTGCTGATGTTTCTGGCAAGCGGGTTGGCATTGCTGTATTCCAGCATAGTATCCCAGTATTCCAGTATCCCATTTGCATTATTTGTTGCCCGATACGCATTTAATTAAAATGGGGCATTTGCATTAGTATTGGCTTAGCCGCATCGCTATCCCAGTCGCTACTGGGATTAGAATCAGCCATATAGTGCTGCCATTCTATCGGAAACACATTTCAGCAGGGTTTTAAAACTTTACAGAGTGAGCTGTCAGTGATGAATGGTCTTTCAATGCCACAAATTATTTAAAATGTAATCGTATGAAGTTGGTTTACTGCCAAACAAGATACAAGTATTTTTCAGATCAAAACCTTTAGGGGATATTTTTCTATCTCATAGTTAATGGAAATAATAATAGCTAGAGATAATTTATAAGATGATATGAATGGGTTTTTGCATACTATTACATTCACTTAAATGAGTTGCATTACCCTTCATAAGTTTTACCTTTCTTCTGCAAAGTGCACCTTGTAGTCGAGTGTAATTATAGTTGATTTACTCAGCAGAATAAGCCACATATTTACTTAGTAGCTGTGTCAGCAATATTGAAGACGATTGAAGAGGTCTCGAGCTTCTTGAGACCCGAGTTTTCCCCCGTCACGTATCCATACCTATGTGTAATGGCTGGGCATTTTGCCTACTCATTTTGCGTTACGCATACGCCGTGTGTGCGCGACGAGCTCCTTGGCAATATGGTTACGTGTAAAACTTTAAACAGCACGATGACTGCACAATTATGACGCAAAGGGTTGAGACAGCGGTGTGTTAGTGGAGGGAGCTCCTAGGTTAGTGGTGCAAAGTTGAAATTGTGGTTGGGTCTTGGCTGCAGCCAATGGCTTGTAAATAATACGAGCTGGGTCGCGATGGCTTTGCCATTCTGTGGCCTTTGCATCGTGCCACGGTTTGTGGCGCTGTCGCTCCTGTTGCTGTTGGTGCAACTAATTAAGACAAACTAACGGTGTGCTGGGGGTGGACGACCGGTGTCCTTGAGCGGCAGCTTTGCTCAAGGACAAGCACCAGGGGATGCGTGCCCACCATACGTGTTTTGATATATGTGCTTTTGTTACAATCACAATGTGCTTACACGGCGTGTAGGGAGAGTGTGTGAGCAAGCCGGGTGCCAAGTGCACTTAATTTGTTTGCTTAATTTACAAAACATGAGACGCTGGCGATGGCCTGGTCCTGCTCCTGCTCCTGTTCCCAGGACCCTGATCCCTGGCTCCTGTTCCTCCCTTGTGTGTGTGTGTGTGTGTTTAGCACTCCCCGGCTGTGTCATCAGCGGTATCAGCTTCAGTGGGTAACTGGTGTTGCATGTAAGTGCAGCTGTTGTTGGCGAACGCGAGAAACAAGGACCAACTTCGTCATGGGCATCCTTGAACGGTCCCCCTATGCGAAAGTGTGTGTGTGTCCTAATAAGGGGATCACTGCCTTAATTATGCGCACCTAAAGTGCTAGGCGACACAAACAGTGTTCAAAGCTTAAACCCGTAAATGGCAATAAAACACAGTTCGTACATTTTGTATTATTTATTTATTTCGTCATATAATTCTTGCCTTTATCGCATTTAATTTTGAGCTAAATTCCACGCCCACATCGGCGTGCACTTTGATGGTTTTTGTGTGGTTTGATTTCGTTTGACCTTTTTGCCTTTGCTTAACTCGCATTAAATTATTCATAATTATGCATATTTAATATATAATTTCCTCCCGTTGACTCGTTTGCTCGACTCTCATCGGCTTTTGTTATTTTCTCGTTTTCCTGTATTTAAGTTTGATTTTACATTTTGTTATTAGTTTGCATTTCAGTTTAGTTAAGTTTAGTTTGGGTTTAAGTTACTTCGATCTGCCACAACTCGCTAAAATAATATCGGTTTCTCTTCTCTTTTGATTTACATTATTTTGCTTTTTGGGCTTACTCAGTAATTGGAAATATTTCCAAAATTTTCGTTTCTTAGCTGAGAAATACGATTATGCAGAACACGATTCAGAATCAAACGCAACCTGAATTTTTGTGAGTTTGCGCTGCGCATCAACATCTAAAAATAGTCCTTTGGCCAAGGAGTTTGGATTTAGCTTCAGTGCGTTCCGCTGAATGCACTCTTAACATCTTTCAACTAACATATACCCACTAAAGTTCCTCTCCACGGCAACCATTACTCGATAAATATATACGCTGCATTTATTTATGTAAATTTAGTCTAAAACAAAGTCCATCTTATGCTGCTAACACAAACCGTTCGACGGAAATAAAACATTCAACAGAAAATGGACAAAATGATACCGCAAATAAGCCACAATTGAAATGAAAACAAATCCAATTAAACTGAATTTGGCCAATATCCATTTTGACTGTTCCGATTTCACAGATTTTTCATAAGGACTTAATTAGTTTTGTATTTAACTTTTTCTCCACACATTTCGCTCTAGCTTTAATTAATGTTTGCCCATGTGAGGGTTTCGTATTTATTAATTTATTATTTACTGTTTTTTCTTTAGTTCTTTACAGTAATTATTTACATAACTTATGTGCCTAGGCTGCGGTAGTTGGAGGGTAGGGTGTACTTAGTAGTTAAATGTGTGTCGCTTATGCTTATTAATTGTTGTTTTCTTTTGTTATGTAATTTGTTTGCAAGTGTTGGTTGCAAGTGCATGTGTTAATTTATTTAAATTTATGGATTCGTTTCTTTTTTCTATACTCTGTGTTGTCTGCAGGCAGTTTTGTAGTTTTTTTTTCGAAGAGTTAAACACCACGCCTTTATCCACAACATGCAAATACGTGTGTTACGTATTAAATTTATGCTATATATTTACTTTTACTATTATTATTTTAACCTTCTCTTCGATCTATGCCCGAGCTTGTGTGGAAATTCAGCCCCGGCTGACTTATGTTTAATGTATTGTTATTATCAGAATTTTGTATGTAGCCATCGCAAATTAATTAATGCATTGAAAATATTCCTTCGCTTTGAACTTATGGACTGCGACCCAGTTTTTTTTTTTGTTTGTTTGGCGAATGAGGCAAATAAAAAAAAAATATAAAATACAAGGACATGCTACTAGGCGTTGACAATCCAGGGTCGCTGTCGCCAACACTTTCCCCCACTCCCAAACCCATTATAGGTTTTTTTTTGTTTTTTCCTTTTGATTTTTGCATATCCTTTGCTGTTTTTTTTGCTATCAAGCACTCGTTCTGTTTTGTTATTTTTTAATTACACAGCTCTCGCTGTTGTTTCATCCTTGGAGGTGACTTGTCCGGCTGCATTTGCGTTTTCCATCGCGGATTTAAGCGGTCCGCTGCGGTCACAGATGCGCCATGGCCAGTGTGAAAATCGCCAGCGAAACAGCGCCAAAGGCTCCACAGCAAATGCAGCAGCGCTGCGAGGCGCCTGTCAGCGCCGAGTTGTCCGGATCTCCGTTGGCATACCGCTTGGATCCCTCGAGTCCCAGCAGATTTGGCGATATGGTCGTCGGCGGCGCCGCATTCAGCCCGATCCGCTGCGCCACGACCTTGTGGTACATGTGCCGGATGGTCACCACGCACTGCAGGTTCACGCTGTGCTGGTACTTCGTCTCGAAGAAGCCCTGCAGCGCCTGGCTGTTGGGGTAGATGTCCAGGGAGGAGTACGTGGTGGAGCCCTCGTAGGTGTCCTGCGAGATGCGCTGCAGCGGCGTCCTGCGGATCTGCAAGAGATGAGTGGGGAATATGTCAGTATCCTTGCTTTATGCAGTCGGGGACGATTCAAACGCTTTTAAGCTGTCTGTATAATCTATAGCTATTCATTTCTTAATACCATAATAACCTAATCTAAATGGAAGTATCTCGAGTTTGGAAAGGTGTAATTGTCACGCGTGTGTTATAGTTCTTGTTTCAAAAGTGCTTGAGTGTCCTGCAATTCACCTGGTTTCCGTTGATGCTCCAGGTGATGTTGGCCGGTGGATACGAAGGTCCCACCGTGCACACAGCTTTGAAGTTGTCGTTCACGCCAATCACCTTCTTGTCCACCTGCATCACCGGATCGTCTTTGGGCAGCTCAATCACCTGCATGTGGGCCGATCGAATCTCGGTGTGGAAGAGCGGTGCGTCCTCGGAGACCTCGCACTGAAAGCTGCCGCTCAGCTCCCGGGTTACACCCTTCAACGTCACCGACGTGGCATCCGAGTTGGCGAGCTGAAAGTGGGCAAATGGAATAGGGATTTAAAGCACTATGCACTAAAATGTATAAAATACTTTCCGAAGTGATAACGATAAGCGATAACGATTAAACTCTATCTTTGCACAGATTCCTCTTTTCGATCGCCATTCCCGAAAAACCCACATCAGATGGCATGAAAAGCGCAGACAACGCATTTGTTGGTAATCAGCAGAGCATGAGTAAGTACCAGAAGCGAAATTTCGATTGGTTTGGGTATACCGAACCCTAAGAGCTAGCTGGCAAACCACCCTTTGGAGATCCATTGACAGGGTATTCCAGCTTCGAGACCACTTGGTTTTTGAATCGCACTCGTTGTCGCAGTTTAGCATATTCTGTTAATTGCCAGCAAGCGCTTGCCACTTGGCAAACAGTTGTGCAATATCCTACTCAAAATCCACTTCAGCAGCGAACCACTCGCGATTACCTACCAGCCTTGATGAGTGTGCGAGCGTGTGTGCGTATGTGGGTGTGTGTGAGTGAGGTCCTTTTATCGCAGTCCTGGCCTTTTGTATTTAAGTTCAGCCAGCAACGAATACAACCCATTCGCATTCGAGTTTTGCATATGCCACCAAAGCCAGAGCGCGAACGTTGCCATCGCTTTGTTCATTTGCATCTGTACTAATCCCGGCATGGCTGCCGTTGTTGGTCGGTCGGTGGGTCCTATTGCTATTGGCATATACTCGCAGCAGCATAGAGGAGCATCCACCCACAACACAATACACCATGCCCCATCCTTTATCCTTTCTAGTGCCCCGCGGCAAACAACAGCTTTTTACGATTGTTTCAACACTTTGGCGCATTGCTCGGCTTGGCCTGGTTTTTCCTATTTAGTTTGTTGTTTTCTTTCCAGCTAGTTGTGCCAGTTCATTCGCAGATAACGCCGTCGATAAGGGCCGCCAGGCACCTACAACCTTCTGGTATTTACCCCGTTACCCGCCCTTTTCGAACCCCTTCTCGGATTCCCTGTGCTCTGCGGCGGTTGCCAATTGGCATATTGACCATGGAATGGCTGCTTCGTGGCCCCTGGCGAGCTGTGGTTTTAGTGGCTTTCGGATTTGTCGACGCTGATCTCGTTACGCAATCGTAAAATGAAAACAAATGCGAATCGTATTGATAAGGTTCTCTATATGCAAAGGGGGGTGTGCCTGGATCCATGAATAATGTGCACTGGGCTAGAGCTGCATTATGGCTTCCATGACTTATGGGGGCTAGGGACTTATGAAGTAGCGATTGGTCATGCCATGTTTTTAATAAACAATAGTAAACCAAATGTAAAACTATTTTTTAAGTTATAATATGTAAGTTTTATTATCTATATAGTATAAGTTATAGTACACATTGCAGTGTAGCAAAGTGAAATGTACACAATATTGTGAGAGCAAATAATTGTTTTAAATGTTGAAGTATCTCATTTGAATAATATTTTCAATTTAGCTGTGCACACAAACAGGTTGAGTTGCGCCGCTTTCACTGGGCCAGAGGCGATTGCGACCCCCTCTAATTAAATGACACTAATTATGTAATCAAACATATACGGAAAAGTTGTTCCTGACCCGCTTTATTTATTCAACTGCTTCGTGCGGTGGGGATTTTTCTTGTTGTTCTGCGGCGGACTGCTACGTCTGTCATATTTATTTAATTGCATGTGACTTTATTTGTTGGTACTCTCGGTGGCTCTTTGCGGCGGAAGCGGAAGTGGCAGCGCCAGGAAGCGCGCCAAACAAACGCAAATGTCTGCCATTTTGAGGAATGTCACACACACACCCGCACACACATTCATCCTTTTAGTTTGCTCGCATGAAACTGTGGCCATTTCGTAACTGCTCCTCCGGGCAGAGAAAACAAGAACAGAAAAAAAGAGTAGCGAAATGTGAGGCAGGGAAAACTCAACTCAAGTTGCGTTTGTCGTGAAAAGTTTTTTTTTCTGTACCAACTCGGCCCACGCCGTTTCCCCCTTTTTATTTATTTGTTGGCTTTTAATTTCTATTTATATTTTATATTGCTTTAGCAGCCACAGCTGCAACTTTCTGGCATGAGAAAAAGGAAGAAAGAAATGAAATGACGCCACTAAAGCGTAATTTTGCATGCCAAACACACACAGGAGTTTTCCCAGCCAACACACACGCACACCCCTTCAACCCATGTGTGAGAGTAAAGTATTGTTTCAATAATTCTGGCTTTATGAAATAATAACTTTACGGCAAAAAAGCTCTCGGCCCGGCTGAGCTGAGCTGCCAGAGTCGTCGAGTTGTAAGAATACAATGAATTTCATTGCAGTGCCCTGCCTGACTCACTTTTCTCTACCCTACTCTTCGCTACCATCCCATTCCATTCCATTTTCCCAGCACTTTCCCACAGCCATTTTCCGTTTTCTTCCTCCTGCGACTGCTGGCTCCTCGCTGAGTTTCCGCTGTTTGTTGTGCAGCAATTTTAATTTTGCCAACGCTGTCGCATGCGGCACACTAACACACGCGCACGCGAGGATGCGGAGTATCTGTGTGAGCCAGAGCTCAGCTGCAGCATCCTCGTTTGCATGCAACACTTTATGAATTATTGCTGTATCAACTCAAGTCGCGGCCACACAACCGCACACACACACACACTCCTTTACTCCTATTCCACGACACACACACGCTCACGAGCTCACACACTCCCATGTGCACGTATTATGTCATGCCGAATTTCCGTTGCCTGGAGCATTGTTGTAACTAACGGCTCCTCTTTCTCCAACCAATTTTCCCCCGGCCATGCCACCCACTTCTGCGAATTTTCCAGTTGCCGTTGGCATTTCACAACTTCGACTGCCTAACGCTGGGCAAAAACCGACCACAAATTTAGTGAATGAGATGTTTCCGGTGCGGTTGTTATTCTTCTTTTGCTGCCAGAGCAGTTGCTATGAACAATTTTTGGTGTTTGGAAAATGCATGGCTTTTTATTGTGCTCATTGTTGGCCCAGGCAGACAACAGCACGCCCAAGTGAATGCCTCACCCCCACTAAAGCACCCGCAAACCCCCAATCCCCAACCCACCGACCCTCTAACCAATGCCATTTGGCGGCCGTTGGATGGAAACCTGCAGGACGGACGCAGCTAGTTACACTCTGCGATTCCGGGGAGCTGGGTGTGCACACTTCACGAATGCATTTCGCATTTTTATTTATTATGTTTATTTGTTGCCATTTGTCACACAACAATTTCTAGCCAAGGCCGCGCAATGGCGTAAACAACAACAGCGGAAAAATGGCTGGGGGAAAATGGCTTGGGGAAAATGCCTGCATGTGACTAGCCTGAGTGGCTAATGGAAATTGAAGTGAGTCCTCAGAAAGGGGGATTTCATAAGGTACACGGATTAAAGTTCAATGTGGTTGAAAGAATGCTACAAATTAAGTAAAATGAATATCAAATTTCGTAAATAAATCGAACTAAATTATCATCATAATTCTAAATATTAACGTAATTTTAAAAAACGTACAAAAAAAACTGATTCCGCATGGCCTTTTTGCAACAAAGAACACTACCTTGTATCTTAAAATGTAGCCCATTAAGACCTTAAAAACTTGCCTGAATCAGCCATAGAAAATTAGCCCTTGCCCTTTGCACACTTAATTCTTCGCCTCCTTCTCCTGTCTAGTGCATCTAATTAACAACTGCCTAAAGAAGCCCACAAAAAGGGGAAACCCTTGGGAGTACATTCAAATCGTAGACCATAGACAACGGGCAACTTTTTTGGTCAATTCTGTCGCCAGTTTTCCCTTTTCGGTCGCCGCTGAAATTTCCCAGAGGCAAGTGCATTAATTTTAAGCGCACATTGCTGTGCATAAATGCGAGGCGTGTCGGGTTATTAACAATGTTAAAAGCAAGCGCGCCAGCAGCCAGGACACTCAGGCAAAAGCCAAAAGTACACTGCTTTCGAGTGTGTGTGTGTTGGAGTACGAGTGACGCTGCCATTACCGCAAACTTAATGCGGAATAATTCCTTCCGTGTTGACAGTGTGCAAAAAGTTTTTGGGGTGCAAATTTCTGGGATCTCCGCGGCTGGAAAAGCGGGTGAGTGCCGAGGAAAAGTGTGTCCACAAGCCGATGGCAGAGAAAGGGAGACAGCAACAGAGAAAGGAACAGGGACACAGGCTTGCTGGCGATTTTATTGTTGTGGCGGACAATGAATAAGCCGCAAAACTTTAGAGCACTTGGCATATCCTATTCCCGTTCCCGCTCTGCAAAGGACTGCCCCTTCCCCTTTTTAAAGGATGACCCTCAACCCGTTGAGAGAGCAGCCTGGTAATTGTGTTTTTAATTGAAGATTGCCAGCGAAGCGAGCGCTGTCTCTAAATTAAAAATTTAATTACATTTAACATTATGGCTTTCCTGTTTATTTCCCCCTTTTTACATTTCTATATATTTACTTTTTTTGCCGTTGTCCCCGTTGACATGTGAAAAGTACTGCACAGAGAAAAATCTAGGACTAGGAAATATATCTGACATAAATCATAGCAACAGAAAATATTTATTAAAAGTGCCCTAAAATTTGTTTTAAATACTCCTATGAAGCTCTAGCTGTCCTAAATCAGAAACCAATTATCGAAGCTAAAAGCTCCACTATTTTTTTCCGAGTGTGATGCATAGGGGCGGTAGGCGTGGCTGTTGCTTTGCCTTGCTGAATGACTTTTGAAGTTTTGACGACGCGACTTGGCGTTGACTTCCTGCCCACCGCCTTAATATGCATACATTTACATTCCAATAACGCTCAAGTGGACGACACGAGTGCACTTTGGTCGGTCGGCCACGCCCCCATCTCCTGCAGCGCCCACAAGTGCCTTTGGATGTCAGCGGCAGCATCATCAGCAGCTGCAGCTGCCTTTCGAGTGCCCGATGCTTTATGGGCCACGCCCATACCACACCTACGACACGCCCCTCACCCACACACACACTCCTTCGCATTCACATGCTCGCACACACATGTATGCATATGCATAATGGCCGCCAACTTGGCACGAGCGTAACTTTTCTCATTAAGCGTGTTTAGCTGTTGAAATGATTTAGCAAAAGTAAAACAAGTCAAGTTATAATGTTTTAATCTCAATTAAGGCACTTGCCACAATTTCGTAGCTGGCTCACTATCACCATCCAGCATCCTGCATTCTGCATCCACTAGCCATTCCCCTCTTCATTTGGCCCAGTTGCCTTGGCATAACTTAAAAATTCCATTTCCATTTGTGGTGTGGCCTTTGACGTTTGCCTTCGTTAGTGTCGGCAACTATCAATTTAAGTTGGAAAACACAGCTGCCGGCGCCTCATTTCGATTTGTTGCTGCTGCCTTGGGGTGTAGGGTATTTTTTCCACCTTCACCTTTTTTTTTAGTTTAGTTTTACTTTTGCACTTTTCAAAAGCCACCTTTTAACATGGCATCATCATCAGCAGCAGCGTGGCCAGTGGGGTGGGGTCTAAAAACTATGGGCAACCTTCAAACTTAATTGCACAGCGAGCACGATGGCTAAATCATTTGCATTATGCAATCGACCACAGGATCCCCAAGCTCCACTCCACTCGGATTTCCCATCTTTTCTTACGCTTTTCACCTTTAGCGGTTAACGGCTGATTGCGTCTCAAGCCGTTTTGCTCGGGAGTGGAGTGAAAATTTGCTCAAATTAAAATGAGTTTGCATCCATCTGCAGCGCTCCCATAAGTAGGCTACAAAAATTTTCGCATTAACCTGAATGTGTTGGTTTGTTTGTTAGCGTGCTCGTTTTCATTGAATAGTTTCCAATTCGATGGCGCTGTAAGGCCAAATAAAGATCGGTGGGGGGAGATGGAATTGGGAAATAATTAACACGCATAGCTGGACGCCCCGCCCACTGCACTGCCCACAGCCACGCCCACAGAACGCCAAGGACCCCGAACGCTGCAATCGAAATATTTAATTAGTGCAAAAATGCCTTTGAATGCTAATTAGTGGCAAATTAACATCTGAGCAGGGACTGCTTTATTTTTTCCGTATTTTATTGTATTTTATTGTATTTTATTTCGGTTTTCTTTCGCACGACTCTCTCTTTTTCATCTCCTTTTGTCTCGGCCAATGCATTGGGGCGACTGGGGGTGCAAATTAAAGACACAATCAAAGCAAATTAATCAAGTCCACGCTGATTGATGTGGCCAGCACGCCATTATCGATACAGTTGAGATGGCCAAAAAGACCAATGGATTTTTGGCAAGGCGAGCAGCAGGCAGACAGACAAACCGGAAACGGAAGTCGGGGGCAAATTATTTCTATGGAGCAGCCCTCGCCATCCCTCGATTGCTTTGTTTCGCTTACACAAAACAAACATTACTCCATCATTGCACCCTCGCTTTATGCCATTATTTATGATTATTTAACGTTCCCCCTTTTGGCGCATTTGAAAAATGTAGCCCGAAGTGTTTGTAAATGAGTTTGCAGTTTTATGTGCGGACGAATGAGTTTTCAATTTATATTTCGTCCATACAAATTTTTCATGGTAAATTCAATTTTATTTATTTATGATTATACGACAATCGATTCGTTTTTCACAACCCTCGGAAATCGACGCTCTCACACAGACTGTTTATTTGAATACGTTCACTTGATCGGCAGAAAGCAGATGTTATCGGGTTCTTAAATCAGTTGAACATTATATTGTACATTGTACAAAAGCATTTAATTGTTAATGCAATTTTTATGATTAAGATTACTGAGGTGTGTGTATTCAAGGTACTTAGCCAGTCTGTAAAGAGATTTTAACGATACTCTTACCAGAGAACTGCAGCCCGCCACTGGCACTCTACGTCCACCCGATATACACTCGGTACTCTAGGCACCCCGTGTTTTTTGACACCCTACTTGCGGCAACACAAAATACTCGAGTGTTTTACCAACGTGGTGTTATTGTTACGAGTAAAAAAACCACCCGAGGCCTGCTGCGCAATAACCGTTTGGGTGAGTGGACGCACAGTCAACGATCGGCCGCACGTCATTTTTTGTACGCGGGCTGCAGTTCTCTGGTCATTTTTTGTACGCCTAAAATTTGTATGGGTGGAAGCGTGACGGGTATAAGAAATGAAGGGTAAAAGGGAATACCCAAGAAAATTTTCGTGCTCATGTCTTTGCTCTTTGATGGACTCAATGTGTGCCACCCGTTTTGAATTATTGCCTTGTAATTTTTCACACGTCGCTAGCTGAATACTCTAATGAAAAATATTCTTACATAAAGTCATTTTTGAAATGAATTTTGTGACATTATGTACATAGATTCGGCTATTAGCATTATTACTATTACTATTATTTTTACTATAATCTATATTTAAATTATTAATAATAATATTTATTATTATTATTATTAATTAATTAATTTTATTATTTATTATTAATAATTAAATTATATATATATATATATATATATATATTAATAATATATAATATAATAATATATAATATAATATATATAATTATAATAATATATAATAATAAGATGAAGGGCATATTTTACAAAGTATTCGAGAAAGTCTAGAGTATTTTTGGAAACACCCATGTGTTTAACGGTAATGTGACCGAGTGTGATCGGCACCCGCGACGCAGAGCACCGTATTGATTCGGGTGCGCGCACAACGGGGTGTCTTGTCTGCATGTTCAGATTTATACTGTGTGTTTGTTTGTAAGTAACCGCGATGTGCGTGGCGGGTAGCACCCGCACACAAAATTGTAGGGTGTGAGTCGAGTGGCAAAAAATGCCACCCTTGCAGTTCTCTGACTCTTACTAATAAAGTTTTATTTTTCTTTGTGTTAAGAAGATTCTGTACACTGTTTATATATTTTAAGGTGCTTTTCACATGAAGATGAACGGTGATTTTTAAATGGCGTTCAAAGAATTTCGCCACTTTTCACACTGGACTCTGGTCGAGTAATTTATCGCTTACTTTGCGGCTGTTGTTTTTATTAATGAGTGCAGCATGAGTGCAGCGAATGCCGAGCATTTTTCCCCACTAGGTGGGCTATCCTGTCCGCTCCTTGTTGCTGCAAGTGCAGAATTTGTTTGTTTATTTGTTTGTTTTGTTTGCCAGCAGCCGCGCCATAAACTATTTTGCACTTTTCGCAATATTTCAGCCAGCTGCATGCTAGTGTGTGTGTCGTGGCACTTTCCGAATTGTAGAGCGGAATATTTCATACACAGACAACACACACATGCCCACTTGTAAATGCAAAACACCACCGAATATTGTAAATAAAAGTGAACAAATATTGCACAGAAATAGAAATAAAATGGGTGACACCGAAAGAGGGACACACAGGCGGCAAGACGCCAGCGGCAACTGCGACTGCCCCCGGCATTGTCCGCATTTAAATATTTGCACAACATTTGAATGCTTTCCCATTTTGCATTTGTTAAAATGCAAACTCGGCCCGAGCGAAACACATGCCCTGCTGCTCCAGTGATTTGTCCATTAAGCCGACAATGGGCGAGCAAAAACCAAAACAAAACAAACGGGGCTTATAATCAAAAGGCCGAACTAACAGATACCGAGCACTGACTTTACAAATCCGGATTTTAATGGTTAAGTTAAATTCTCTTTTTTCATTTCAATGTAGAGGAACAACTTTAAAGAAATTATTCTTTTTTTAATACTTTCATAAATTACAATGAATATGAAATGAGCATTTTCGATACTACTGGAACACCTCGAATTCCAAGGAGTATCATACTTAATAGAGTAAAATACGAGCAGCTTGTGCTCATTGTGCGATCTTCAGCTTAATTTAACTTACATCAACATTAATGCCGGCTACGGCGAAGACAAATGTGGGCTTGGCCTCGCGGGGAACGTAGCGGTAGAACTCCTCCTGTCCGAAGTACCAGCGTACCGCGTAAAGCGCCGCCTGCGAAGGAACGGAAGGAAAATGCGTTAATGAAAAGCCTGAGTGGTGAATAAAGGAGGAGCTGTGCCAGCCGATGGAGCCGAGCGGAAGGAGCAGCCAGGACAATAGGCGACGGGCGGCAGGAGGCAGAAGACTGCTGGAGCGACGGCGTCGACGGCAAGACAAAGTGCAAGTAATTATAATAATTAAGCATGCCGCCGACGACAATATCCTCCGTATTGTTGACTTGGCTGCTGTTCCCCCGCGCATGCCGACTTACGACTATACCTGGAGGAAGTGTCGCTTACCTGCTCCAAATCGTATTGACAAGACAATGTCGCTGCATTTCCCATTAATACGGCCTCCGGTACAAATATCTTCAGGTCCTTCAGGCAGTGAGCTGAAAGAGTGCGGTGGCATTAATATTAAAGACAGTCCCAAAAGTCGTTTAACCGTAGAATCTCCCGAATGACTTGTCCCACATGTCGTATGCGCAACCGTACGAATTCGATTATGCGGGGCCAACGGGAAACGGAGAGGCGGTCTACAGTGGGTATACAAAAAAAAGAAATACTGAAAAATAAAACCCAATTACCCAACCAGGCGGCAAAGGAAAGGTATCAGAACTGAACTACTGGCAACTCCACTTCCATGTTAATTTATGACAAAGTCGAGGGTCCGGCCCAAATTTAACTTGCATTAAATGCAATTTATTTATTTTATTCCATTTCGTTTCGATTTCGATTTGCCATTTTCATTTGAACCGACTGAATAGCGCAATTGAACGCGAGTTGCCGCAATTATCAACATTAAACATGGCTCATTCGAATCAATTGGAAATTTAAATAAATTCCAGTAAAGAGATGTGCCAATATGATTATTCCATAAGCACAAAGCATTAAATTAATTTACGTGAAGAGCAGAAAGTGTTGTATTTGCCATTGAGATATGCAATTAAAGTTAAAAAATTTTTTAAAGGTTTTAATATGTTTAAATGCTCCTTTAATTGCCTATGATGAAATCGTACACATTTAAAGATTTGGCTTTAAAAGAATTTCCCGCACATCCAAGCCATTAAAATAAATGAATTTTTATATATTTGTACGAAACTGTGATCACTTCAGGTATCGCAAATATCTGCATGTGGAAAGATCTTATTGATTTTACTTGGAACATTATTCAATTAAAAGGTGCGGTGCAATAATTTAATTTCTGGGTGTAATTTTAACACACTTATATATTTAATTTACATCTAAACCTTTAGTTATTGTTAAGGTACCAAATGAATAAAGATAAATTCAACTTAATGAGTAAATTTACGGACCTAAATGAATATTTCGAGATAGCGGGCAACACAATTTGTTAATCAAACCGACCACTTGATTAAGTGCCGGCTCAGAGCGAATGGAAATATATTAAAATATTTTAATATTCATGGCCTTCTTATCCTGGCTCATAAAAACCCATGATAAATATATAGTTTCGGTCTCGAAGGATAGTGTACTCAATAAATGACCTGTCCTCGCAACGGTTCATGCACATGCCATTGGAAAAGTTTTCATCGATTTGTGGGATCGGCGGGATGGCGACGGAAACAAGTGGAGTGACAGGCATGTGGTTGGCCAAATTATGGCAACTTTAATTGAACAAACCAATATTAATCAAAGGCCAATGCTCGCCCATTCCCGGGCCATTTAATAAATTGACTACTTCACCGCCGTTCGGCGGAAGAGTTGGTTTTTCGCCTGGTCAATGGGTGGATGAATGGGTGGTTCAGTCCATAATATATGTGTATAAACAGTTATTTGGTAGATTAAATAATCAATTTTAACCACGCCCCGCAACACGCAGTTGGCATAATAAATTCAGCTTGTTTAACATGACAGACTGCCTGAAGTGGTGGGGGATTCGGATTCGGAAACGGATGGGGATGAGGATGGGGAAGCCCTGCAATATGCCATTTATATGTGGGTCTTTTGAACACTTACCACTGAGCAATAACTCTGAGATTATAATCCAGCTCAACGCCAGCATATTGAATGCCGTATGCAAGGCTCCCGGTCGGCAGGCGCTGCTCATTCTCCGTCCTTTTCGTCCTTCTTCTGGCCGGCTCCGTATCCTTTGGCTGGCCATGTCTGTTTGTTGCCGCTACAGTCGCAATATCTGCTGCTGCTTCTGTTGCTGCTGAAAAAAGAGTTGCAGTGCATGAGAAAAAGTTTGAAGCACCATATAATCATATTTGAGATGATGCTTTCAGGCTTATTGATAACTGGCTGGCTACTTGTCAAAGTTTCAGCAGTAGCAGCAAATTGAAATGTTGCTCTTCCATCTAGCCCCATCTTCAGTCTATTTATCCGCTCTCTCAGTGCGCTTTGTTTCAGTCTATATCTCTGCATTTTGTACCACGGAGTACATTCTATGTCCTATATGTGTCCCACCTCTGCCGTTTGACAACTTTCTAAGGCTTTCAATGACACGCGTCCGTAAGTTTCAACAGCTCGACGTGCTTAAAAAGTTTGCAACAGGACAAAAACCTTTAACTAAACAGCACACAACAGGCGATTCTCTGTGCGAGTGAGTGTGCGTGTGAGCCAAATGGCATTAAGCATACGCAGCGTTCGCCCAGACGAGACCAGACCAGACCAGACCAGAGCAGACAGATGCATCAGAACACCCACTGATTGACAGGCTTTATTTGGCATACAGGAGACTGAGGCGGTGCGTCTGTGACAACTGAAATAGATTGTATATGTGAACAGTGGACAGAGAGGGAGATCTCGAGAACAGGGTGGATACTAGTGACCAAAACATTGAAAACAATTGTCAGTTGCTGGTTGCATTTGTAACTTGGCTGACAGGACAAGACGTCTGCGTCGTGTATCAATTAGACCGCAAAATCAGCAAGACCAATTGTTTGGCTTCCATTTGGCCGCAAAAACAGAAGCTAATGGTCAAAAGTTACAAATGGCCCGCAAGCATACACTGCACATACAGATACAGATACAGAAGCGGAGATACTGCGGTACGGACCAGGATATTTTGATAATGATATCATCATATCAACGCATTAACTCAAGGCGCCCTAAGCACATAAGCCTGGGTCGGGGCTTATATGTCATTTACTGCATCGTCTTAAGGTCGAGTGCGCAGAGCGTTTTGCTTCCAATTTTGAATGGCAATCCCTCGAAATAAACAGAGAAAACCAGAACTAAAGACAATCCCCAGAGTTGGAGCAATAAAATGCCATTAGCCTGGACGGGGGACCTCTGCTCTCCAATCATTTTGTGCTCTTAAGCAGGCGACTCAAAGTTATCGTCGTCGTAGTCCCTCTGCCTCAAAAACAACAATCGCATTAACCTACACAGCCACCCACTGGATGAAGGACCTCGGACCAAGGACGTAGGACGAAGTGTTGCCTTTGCATTTTGCATGCCCAACGACCTTTCCTTTCGACCATTTCGAGCATATCGTTTTGCAAATTGTCCGGCAGATTGAGACACATCCTCATCGATTTGTTTGCTTGCGGGTTGGTTTTCTGGATCGACTCCGTTAAATGCCCTCATGTGAGCATTTAAATTAAATTTAAATATTATTGTAGGCAAGTCGATTATGTTCGGGTCATCATTTTGAACTTTAATGTTTCGGTGTTATTGTTTGAATGGCCTGGCCCGGAGCAGCAGGCGTTCTCTGACTAATAGCCTTTCTGTTTTCGGGGCACTAAGGGAAATTATTTTGCGGTTGCGTGGTTGTGGGCCTGATATCCTCTGATGTTCCTCAGCCCCTTTTGTATTACCAGCCATTGTCTTTGTGTTCTCTGGCATTAGGAATTCACAAAATTTGTAGTCCGGCTCAAATTTGATAAAAACGAATTTCGAAATATTTCATTATGATTTTAATTGAAATTTCTCCGCATAGTAAATTTCTGGCCCAACCCAAATCCTTTTGTGCTTCGAAGAGTTAAATAAGATTGAAATATTTCATTTAATGTATGTGTGCGTGCCGTGAAAAGCCAACCGAGCTCCGTAGATCATAATAATAAACAGAGTAAATTAACAAAAAATATTATTCGGCGCCTTTCTAGAGGCATCAAAATTTCTTGCCAGACATGAAAACGTGTGTAATTAAAAAAGTTACAGCTTCAGCTAAATAAAATGTCCAGTGCAGTGCATGTATATGTGTCCGATTAACTTTTTTAAAGTGCTATAAAACAGTTGATTATGGCGTCATTAACGCAAATCTAAGCGCTGGGGAGAAATAATCAAATTAATTTTTTATGTACAAAGTTTGCAGTTTGCCAATAAGAGCCCAGCTCATCATAAGCAGTCAGCTCTGAAAAGGACGCTTAACCTAATGGGAAAGTCGGTGGTTGGTTGACGAGGGAGGGGGTTCCGGGCGGATTTGAATTCTTTTGGAGCCAACCGCTCGTGACGATGGCTACGATGCCAAGGACAAAGGACAATGCCGGTTATTCAAATTCCGAGAAGAAATTCAATTGAAAGTCAAATCAAAACAAAGCAAACGAAAATCCGTAATTGACAACATTTCAGCTGATAATGAGCACTTTGCCAGGGGGCTGACAAAATCGAAAACCGATGGACGGGGGCAAAAGTATCTGTACGCGGGGATATCGATGGAGTTGAAATCGAATCAAATCGGAGGGGTGGACACGTCAGCAAACCCATCAAAAGCAGTGGCCGAGCCAATTTAGATGATTTTCTGAAATGACCTGAAATAGTTCGCAAAACGCAATCGATTGTTGTATGGCTAACAACAGCTGCACTCAAATTAAAAGTATGTTTCTATGTTGATATATAGAAAATGAGTATCTTATAGATTTCTCAGTGTTACATATTTTCTTAAAGTGGACTATTTATTTACGTTGACTGCCCTCTTGTATTTTTTGGTGGTTTTCTAACTTTTTTTAAGTGTAAACAATAAGTAGTTATTGGAGAGCAGTTGCTGAGCCAGCATCAGGTAAGCCCAGTTGTCTGTCCAGTTAGCATCGATTTTGGAGCTATGATGCCAATCGCCGACACTTGAGCTACCGAAAATTGGCATTGTTGTAGGGAGAAAAATGGGAAACAGGGAAAGTGGAACGGCTTTAAGGCCAGAAGCACTTAAAGGATTCAGTCAGCTGTGCCGGCCCTGAAACTCATTCATTTCGCTGATCCACTTTGCTAATCGCCCGCTGTCAGACGGAGCATATACACCTAAACAATCGCAAATCAAGAGAAATCGTTGCTATCATACGCACACACTTATAACGCATTAAATGCGTCCTTGATTGATGCGACACTTGCTCGAGGGCTTCTCATTAGGTTTAGTGCCCGTGCGAGGCGACTAGAGCACTTGTGCTACTGTTGCTGCTGCTGCTCCTCCGGCCTCTCTTAGAGCTCCAGCCTCTAATCAATCAATCAGTGTTTATGCCACATCCTCCTCGCCGGAAAGAAGGCCCTTCGCTCTGCTCCAAGGACCAAGGACAAACGAATCGAAACGAGACGAAACCAAAATAAAAGAACTGAAAGCAGCAGAAAGTACATAATGAACAAAGCGAAAGCGAGAAAGAAACTTGGCGAAACAATTGCCCCGCTTGATGCGTCGTTTGACGAATGCCCGACGGGGTCGGATCTGAATCCAGATTCCAAATACGGAATACTATAATCGGTTCCGTGCCACTGGTTAGCCCCCATCTTCTTTGGCTCGCTTCAAAAGAAAGCCGCCAGCCATTGGCCCCCAAAAATACCCTTCAATGTTTGCTTTTGTGCGGCGTTGGCGTTTTTACAACTTCCGTTTTTCCGTGAGGCAAGGCGAGTTCATCACAGGTTCCTGATTGCCAATGAAGGATTAATGCTGCTGCTGCTCCTGCTGGTTAGGAACACTAGGGCCACGCTTTGATTGCAGCAGCGTTTGGCTGCAGGCTGAAACCCAACTAGGATCGAAGGAGCCAGGAGCACGACCATTTGCCAGGATACAGGCGGCGGAAGCTTTGTGTAATGGCACAAAGGATTGCAAATTGCCAAGGCACTTCCTGCAAGGACATTGATTTCTTTCCCCTTTTTTATGCCAAGCCTGATCAAACGGTCTTCCTACTTCCTCCGCCACTTATGCATCTTCCACTCAAAGACTTGCTATTGCCCAGCTTTGAGGTGACACGCCTCCTGTCTCCCGTCCACCACCCTCTGTTTCCCTTAATTATGCATGACTCACTAATGAATTTAGCCGTAATTATTTGCAGGCAGCTGCGATAGCCGACCGCCGAAGACGTGGTCGTGAGAGTCCGTTGTTTCGGGTCAATATTTAATCAAAACGCCGATTGCGGTTGTCACTCTGACTTGGGCATCCGGAGGTCCCGAGCCCTAATTAGCCACTGCACGTCTCTTTGACGTCGTGTGCGATTGTAGTCTCATCCACTCAGGCGTGAGGTGGCAACCGAAATCTGATTAGATCTGCCCGGTGAATGTGCAATTTAATCGCCTAACTGGTTTCGAATAGCCTCTTAATTAGCATGTGGCACTAGGTTATAGATATGAAACAGATATTGTGGTATAGAGTATTGATAATTTTTTCAACTCTAAAAAGTTCATATACAATACATTGTTTCGCTTAGCGTTCCATGGGCATTCTTAAAAATAATCAAAACTAAGTTAAACAGTTATTTAAACATCTAATTAATTTCCTTGCATTATTTGAATACTCAGACTTTGTTTACCCAAACGGTTTCGATTAACCTCTTTATGAGCATTACGCATTAAGCATATTTCACAAATAGAGCTGTTATTCAGACAAACTTGCTGTAGCCTCTAGGCGTATATGTTTATAATTTAATCTCTTGACTTTAATTTATTTTCCAATATCATATAAATGCGCCAGGCCCGAAGTTAAACTCTTAGCCGTTAAAAGCTATTGCCAAATTGTGGCTGATGCTATAGAATGTATTTGAGTTGCTGAAATTCGAGTTGTGTCCAATTTGTTTCCGCCCATTCTGACACGAAAACTTTATCATTTAGTTATTATTGCACCCAACAGCCACTCGTTGAGACGAGTTGACAATTTTAAGGCCAAATAGTTTGGCCACCCACGCAGAGAACCAAGTGCCCCGCACCCAAATGAGAGGTAACCGAAAGCCATTTGAAGTTTGTTGTAGCCAACCCAGGGACGGGCAACATAGAAAATGCATTTGAAACTCGAACTGTGAACCCCGAAACCGATAAATCACACAGTGAAAAACCGGCATTAGTACATTCCGAACAAAAGAAACTTAAAGGATTCACGCCGCCTGTCCGGTGGCTGTCAGGAGTTTGGCCAGAAGGCGGCGATGTGATTTCGGGGGCGACTGTCCTCAAAAGGGCGTGGCATGGGCGGCCAGACGGATGGGCGGACGGACGGAGACCAGACGCCGGGACGACGGACTCTGTTTGCATTTGGCGCTGGTCGCCGACTATTTATGAAAATAGTTTGTGGAGCAAGTTCCATCCATGGCATCGCAGCAGCCCCATCTTCTGTGTGTATACTCTATGTAAAAGTTTCCTAACCACTGGCTGCCAAAAGTTGTGCAAATTGTGGCCGAACAATGGACGGCAGCTCTGTGATTTCTCGGTTTTAATTTCGATGCCTCGGATTGTTTTTTGGGTTTTCGGGGATGACAGAGCTAATCATGCCAGTCGCTCATTTTATGCACGAGCAGCACTATTCTAGCTTCCTCCAGACGGAGTTTTGCATAATTAAATGACCCGCGGGATCGCCGTGCTTTCGGTTTCAACATCAAAGTCACGCATGTGAAGTCAACTGTCTGTGGGTCTAATTCTTAAAGGCGCTAAGGATTCTCCTGCCGATTTTGCCTGCCGTAGACATGTTAATTTACCAGGCTTGGGTTAAATTTATACAAGGCACCCATTTTTTCCCCTGTTATTTTGAGCATATTTGTTTTTTGGAGGCCTGGGGGTGCCGAAAGTTTGTGCGTGAACCGTCGTGGCTGGTGCTGCTCAATTTAGTTAAACGTAAATAATTAATTACCTGCCGTTGCCTGAGTTATGAAATGCGCAATTAGGCGCGTTTAATATTTAATTAAGGGCCAAACGGCAGAGCGACAAAAAAGGAAACCCGGAGCAACAAAAAATCCGTAACCATTTGCCGTAGTATCCCGGCAATCCGCCGCCCGGTGAGCACGCAAACACACGCTCCTGGCGTACGAATCCCCGAAAAGGGGCGTGGCTGTTTATCCACGGGAGTGGGATTGGTTGGGCATGGGTGTGGAGCGGATGAAGTGGCTGGATTAAGTGGCAGCTTAAGAATAAACAGGAAGAGGCGGTCTGGGAAATGGCTCCTTCCACCCGGGAGTGACTAAAACATTGCTGGCCAGTCGCCGGACCCCAGTGCGTATACTTGATTTGTGTGCAAGTGTTGGTTAAAGGCAAGCTTAATGCTAAGTAGAAACTGGAGATTAGGAGCAGCATCAGCAACTCCAGTCCAAGGCGGCGATAGTAAACTAGCGGGATCTAGGGAAAAACATTAAAGAGCGCCCACACAAATGACGGAAGTTGGATGGAAACAGAAGAACGGACCATAATCTTTAAGTAACATGGAGTTCAGCATTCCCGGCGGTAAAGGAAATGGATTTTTCTTGTACATAATCCAGCGCAAAACTAAGTAAACTATGGCCAGTGCAGTAGAGCGAAAATGCAAAGACTGCATGGTGGGAAAATAAAATCTAATTTTCTTGTCTTAAACTATTCGATCGGATTATGGTGTCACGAAGACTGATAGGTTTTGCTCGGTGTTTGCTGAAAAATTTGGGTTTTTGTATTCCGCAACATGCATATCCTTCAATTGGATTTCGTTTGACCTCCTTCCTTTATTTTTCTGTGATTGGTATTATCTAAGGCTTAAGGCTTTTCTATTTACATTTTTCATAGTGTTTATGACATAAAGATTTCAATAATGTTTCAGGCTCATAGAACCGTTCCCCTTCATATATTTTTCCATGCTCATGGATAGCAACATTGTTCCTTAATGACGAGCATTTGCCTATTAGTAGGCCTCTTTAGATTACCCAGCTACTTGGCCCCTGACTCTGGATAGAGATAAAGTGGAAAGTCGAGGGGGTGCAGTCCTAACAGCCCGATAATTTGCCTCTGTCCCGGAATTTTTGGTTAGCTCTTAAGCAGCCGCTTCCATGTCGTTTTTTTTTTATTTTACACTCATTAAAAGATAAACGAGACAAGCTAATGACTTTTGGGCTAAGTAGTGACTGGGCCTTGACAAGGGGTTGCAACAGTATGGGAGGAGCAGCTTTCCTTTGTGGAAAGGGAAGGGGCAGAAGGGAAGTGACGAAAGCACCAGCGATGGCAATGAAGTGAAAAGAAAATGGCGGCTGCGTTTCCGCTACAAGCCGTTAAATTAAAGCGGAGAAAAAGAGAAAGCCAGAGATTGCGAATGATAGGGATTGCATGTCGGAGACAGGCGAGTGCCGGGCTGTGGGCGTGCCAGCCCAGAAAAAGGCGCGACAGATAAGATTCGTTTATGACACCCACGCCCCCAACATGCCACAAATTCACATACAGTATTTCCTCGTTCTCCATATATTTCTCTCTCAGTCCCCATGTGCTTGTGTGTGTGTGTTTTTGTGCACGTCGCAAGACAAATGCAAATCCCTGGGTAATTAGGAGTTGTGTTCATGTCGTCGCGGTAATAGTTTTATGTTGCCACATTGTAGGCGACACGATGCGTGGCATCATGACAACCCAGCCCTGCAGCCTTATGCCGAGATTGAAGCCAACCACCCCAGTCGTTTTGGGGTTAATGCTGGCCTGCGTGACATCCTCGCATCCTTTTTCATTTGCCTTTGGTCCCCAGCTTGCTCATCAGGCACTGACTGCATTTAATTTGATTAGCAAGCCGAAAATATACGCTTTCATTAGCCCACGCTTTTAATTCAATTCAAGCTAATTTTTTGCGCCAAAGAGAAAGTTACAAAGTTGCCAAAAAACATTGTTCGCCCCGCTTTTAGCCTCGTCCCCTGGGTTTTTTCTTTGGCTTAAGCTGAAGTTATGTTTCGTGCTGTTGGGGCGAGGACTATATAGTGGGATAAAGGAATATTTATTTTATTACAAATTTATGATTTTGTTTTTTCTCTGCCATGGCTGCCGCCGCTGCTGTCTTACATAATAGAAAACGGAAGCGGAAGCGTGAAATGAGCTTGTGATTAAACATCTACCGCCCACACAAACACTCGTTTAAGCAATGGCCATGCAGGTGGAATCGCATCCGCCGTTTCGGTGGCATTTTATGACACGAAACTCATAACTTTTTCGTTGGGTAGATGCTTATTTTGCTCAAAAATCCGCGTCACCCACATAAATATCGTCCGAAACTCACCCACACAGACAGACATACACGCACACACATAGCCACTGGAGGAAAATAATGTATAGCTCACTTCTAGGCATAGCATAGCCGCAAGATAAAGTGGCATTTGAAACTTGTGCTCACTATTTCTGTGTTTTGGCCTTGTTTTTCCTGTTCTCTGTGCCTTTTGCTCTTACTATATATATATGTGTGTGTGTTACTGGTAAACTTTTTGCCAAGATCGCGTCACGCCTGGAAATGAAACTTTTCCCTTTTTCCCCCGGCAGTTTCCGCTTGCTTAGTCGCCAAATGAAAGGGGCGACGAGTCTCGAAAGTGCACCTTTTTGGGTGATCCAAGCATCCCTCCATTTGGTTCATCAGCGTAAATGTCAAAGGGCTTTGTCATTGGCGCCACTTGACTTTGTTAAATGTTAACAGTTTTTATCTGCTGGCGGTTAATACGCGGCGCTGCCTTACTCATAATTTATAGCACGAAATAATGTGCCATTAAAAGTTTCGCCGGAAGGCAAAAGAAGTGAAAAGGAAACTGGAAACGAATGAGGAAAGGCGGCGCCTCGAGTCACAGCTGCCACAAATAACTTTGCATGCACGTGTTGAAAACGCCAGCGATACAAATCTAAGCCAAATGGGGTGAGATGGATGCTCGGACTAAGCTCAAAATGAAATCAACGCCGGCAGATAAAAATCTTCTGCTATGCAAGCTCGTTAATACATTTTTGATGAGACACACACAACAAGTGGCAGGCGGATGGACAGCAAGTTATGAGGAAAAGTTCTGGCCCTTCCGCCCAACCAACCTGGCCAACAAGCACACACTCGGTGCTCTCTGCTCCCTGACACAGTTTTCTCGACTCGACGACTGGCTTTTGAAATGTTTTGCCTGCGCCGCCATAAATCAGAAGCAGAAAACTGAAACTAAAAGCCTGCCCGCAGATGATGGGGGTTTTCACGGGGACGGTGCTGGAGATGGTGGGCGGAAAACTACAGTTAAATATGTTGTAACAAATAAAGTACATCAGTTGGGCAATGGCATCGCACAGTGTGCGCCACGATGAGGATAAGGATGCGGTAAGGATTCCTCTTTCTGCACGGCAGCTCATTCATATTTATGGCATTTTTGCATTCAGCCGACATCATTTCGTAATGTGAAGAGCTGTTACCGACCTTACTCTGTCAGGTCCTTTAAGTCCGTGCCATTCCATTCCATTCCTCCTCCGGCCGTTTGTTACACAGAAATCATGGCAATTGGCACGTTGCTCATACGCCGCGTGGGCCCACTCACACTAGCACTAGCACACAACTGGACCGGACTGGTGCTTATGTGCCCCCGTGCTCCCGTGCCCTCCTGCAATCCCTGGTCATTTATGAAGCTCATAAATTTCACAAAAATTTTCCCTTCGGTTTCTTTGGCAAAAATTACTTTGCAAAAATAAAGGAATTGTCTAATAAACTTTGCAATAAATTCGAACATAAATTTTATACACACAGCACGGCAGTCGAACTTCAAGCGTTAAAACTATGCCAACAAAAGCCATTAATTCCAGTCAGCAGAAATGAAGTAAAGTGTCAGTTATGCCGGTCGGTCGGTGGGTCGGTAGGTGGGAGCCGGTTTCCATCGAGGGGTCCACAGGACTTCGAAGGACTCCGGAGGTGAGCAGGCTGAGCTGAGACAGCGGAAATTAAATGCTGCCACTGGCAGTTCCCCTTACACAACTCCACCTCCCGTTTATGCTATTGGTTTTGCTGTTTGCGGAGCAAAGAGGCTTGTCCAATGCCTGCTACTCATAATTAGATGATTTAAAGTTATCGCAAAAGTTGCAGCTGCCTGGCAGGGACTGCAACCTGAACAGGTTGAATGGCTTGTGAGGTGGCACATTTGATGGGAGGGCAGTGGAAAGGCGGTTCGATTCACTTTGCCGTTTGCCAAATGTCTCTCGGAGCTTAATTGCAAAGTTTTTGCCATCGGAGTCGACGCTGCTGCTGTCCAAAGTGATTTCGCTGAACTTTGGCACATAAATTATGCGATTTTTAAACAGCCAGCCATCTCGGAGTTTTCAGCACTCCGCGCTTGGTTAGTGCGGGCTGTTCCTGTTCCAAGTTGAAGAAAACAAATACATATAATTTGGCATTCATGAAATTCACTTTGCAACGTCTGAAAGTTCGAATGAGCCGCGGGCTCAAAGTAGCCTTGCCTTTTGCTCCTCTGCACTTTTTCGCGGGGCACTAATGTATAATGAGGACACACGAATCTGATACTGATGATCCCATCGCGCTAGCGCTTGCGTGTATGTGTGAGCATGTGTATGCCGGTCTATGTTTGCAAAAGCTGTGTAAACATCGCACAGGGCGGAGCAATCAGGACATTGAGCGGAGCAGAGAGCGCAGCGCAGAAGGACTCGTACAAGTTTTTAAAAGAAAATAAGTAACTTTTTGACAGCCTGCTCTGCTCACACACGCCGGCTAAACTGTTGTTGCTTCCTCTGTTCTTAGCCCTTTGCACAAACCAAAAGAAAAAGTTTGTTATTTTTTATAAAAAGCCAACTCCCTTAGCCTTTTGCAAAAAGCCAAGCGTTGATGCCTCGCTGCTCTCTGTATGCTCCGTGTTTATCTGGGCGACGAGGGTGTGTGCCGAAATGGCAAATAAATTAAAATAAAGGCCAGAATATGGAGGATGGTTCCCAAAGTTGGCGCATATTGATGGCCGGGGAAGATAAGCGGGAGAACTCGCTGTCTTAGACAACTTTTTGGTCTATTTGTTTTTGCTCTCCAGCACTAAGTGGCTTTTGAAATCCTGAAATACAGTCTTCATAAATTGGGAAATCCACAAATCAGGTATGCCACATATTTTATGAAAGGGACAGTTCACTTAAACACTCATTCTAGTTCTCGAATTCCAGCTTTAAATACTGGAAAATAAATGGCTTTAAAATTTTAACTCAGGTAGCAAAGATGTTTTTCATTGTATCAGTGTGACAGTGGCAAATAGTGTTTTGCGTCTATAAATTAAAATGGTTTCTGGAGAAATATATTTTTTGTCGTTGCCAAAACAAGGACATAAATTTATTCCAAACGAAAAGTGCACTTTCTTATTTGTTTGTCTATGCTATATGTCCTTAATCCCTTGTTGGTACTCTTGCGCACGCAATCGAAATTTAAAGTTCAAACTTTCGAATTTCTAAATCATGCCTTGTTTTTTTTTATACAATTTCATTGGGTTAGCATTGACAGAAAAAAAGTATCGAAATGTATTTCTATGTACACATAAATTAAGAATATCATTTTAGCCCCAGAAATTGTTTCATTTCACATATGACTGGGCTCTTGTTTGCCTACGTTTTTGTTCGATTTGGTGTGCGTTTGTTTTTTCCGCTTTCTATTTGCTCACAGTTGAGAGCAATAAAGCCGCAATTTGTGCGTATACGTAACGTGCTCAAGAGTCGCACCTTTTACGCATATGTACGCACTCGAGCTCGAGTTTTTCCAGAAAAAATCCGCCGACACCCCGTCTGAACGGAAATTGCCTTATCGCTGGGCCGTCGCACTTCAATCAGCGGTTAACTTGGCTGCCTGTTCGCCTGGAATTAACATGACACATTTGACGCAACCCCGCTGCCAGCACGATGTCTTTATCGCGACGATACACTTTGTTGTGCCTTGCAAATGAGCATTACTTGATTACCCGCAATTATTGTTACTGCAGACACACTCACGCATACCCACACTCTTACACACAGCACGCACACACACACACTCGCAGACAGGAGCGTGGAAAGGGGCGCATAATTGCCGCATATGCGAAATGAAAACTCTGCCGGCAGCATACTTGACATTAGTGCGGTGGCTGCGAAAATTTTAGGTCAAAATGCTGGGGAAAACAAAAAGCAGAGAAAGTACTGTAAATGCGCAAAAGTCGGTGCACTACAAAAAATAAGAAGAAACGAAAGAAATTTGACTTTAAAAGTAAACTTTTAGCATTGGTCTGCACAGTTACGTTTTTAATTAATGGCTAAAAAGTAAGTCACTTTAATAAATTAAGAAAAATTTAAATAAAAGTACAACATATATGTAACATAATAAATAAGAACCATATCTTCAGAGGTCATTCACCTTTCACATACACTTTCAAAGCGCCGAACTTATTTTTTCCAAGTGTTTTCCTGTCTGTGTGTTAGTGCTTTGTATATAAATGCTGCCTCTGCTCGGAGCAGTTATGCTCTGCATTTAATTACAGTTGCGAATCGCGGCCTTTTTTCGAGGCAGTCGCGAAAGTTTTCGCTCGGCCTCCACAAGTTGCACATTGCTTGTTGCAAGCGGCAAGTTGCGCTTTGTGCCAGCCTAAAAAACCCAAACGCATTTCATTAACACAGCTCAACTTCACGGCAACAATACCAGCCGTAAAAGGAGCAACAGGGGCAAACAGGCGGAGAAATTAATTTTTTGCCTGCGTTCAGCATGTCGCCAAACATTTAGCAGGCTCTTGTAGTGAAAGTGGGTGGTGGAAAGTGGGTGGCACTTCAGCCCTGAGCCAAAACTTGCCACTCACACTCACACACGAGTGCGCACACACTCACACACATGCAGAATCACACTCACAGTCGCAGACACATGCACTCCAAAACGCTGACGACCTCAATTTTCAGCGCATAAACACTTTATGCAAAATAAAAACGCTTTACTTTGTGCAGCGCATTGACCGAAATTTATTTTTATACCCACCCATACACACGAATACAATGCCATAGAAATACATGCAAAAATATATTTTAAATAAATCAAAATACGCAGAAAAATCCATTTAAACAAATGCGCCCCACAAAGAAAAGACAAAACAATTTGTCCCTAATTGGCCAGTGGCGCCCGAAAACTGGCCACAAATGCAAAATAAAACCGTAGTGTGGATTCAACTGAAAAGGGGGGCAATAATACAGCAATTCTAGCTAGACACAGTCAGTTAATATCTAAATGGGTAAATTGAAGCATCATAGAAACCGAAGCGGATATGCTCTTCAATTCGAGAGATAGCTAAATAGGATGTCAACTTTTAATATTCAGTTGAAACATGTTAGAATGTTTTTGTGGTTTGATTCTTATTTTTATTTCCTGAAAGCCAAATTAAGTTGTTAATTATAGTCATTGACTGAATTACTAATGAGTATACAGTACTCATTCGTTATAAATTTAAAAACCGTAGTTCAATACCATTTATAAATCGTAATTGTTTTAAGCAAGTTAACCGACATTTACTGCCAACCGAATCGATATCAAATTGCATTGTATGCTGATCGGTGAATACTATTTTATTTCTGTCGTTAACTGTGCGTGGAGTAAGGGAGTAAATATCGTCATGTCGACGACAAGGATATCGACGGCAGACGCTTGGCGACAGCCGGCCTGTTCGAACATCCCCTTTCGGCCAACATGCCCCTGCTCCTTTGCTCCTTTTGGCCAACAGCCGCCACATCCTGCACATTCGCACACGCAAAATGGGCTGGGAGAAGAAGTCAATACGTTGCCTTAATTGCTTACAAGTTGTTTGCCTTGTTGTTGCCGAGTATGTTTATCGTTTAAAGTCAAGTGAATTGACCTCGGCGCGACTGACCCATTGACCGGGCCGGAGTGCCAATCCCTCCACTCTTCCACATTCTGCTGCCTGGCCCCAGTCAGTCGGCATTGATTTTTATGGAGCTTGGGCTATTGCCGAGATAGAACGACCAGCCGACCACTTTATGACTTTTTTAATTACTTATTTTGCTTAAAATTGTCTAGTGTAGGCAAATAAATAAATGGATCTGTGTGAGTGTGTGTGTGGGGCGCATACACTTGCAGAAAATATGGCTCCGTTTATAGGCAAATAAAATAATGAAAATTGCGATACGAAGAGCTCCATGGAGGCCACCCCAAAAAGTCTTTTGTTTGTCTTTTATTAGGACAGTAAAATCTTCCTTGTTGCTGTTTTTGCTCGCTGTTGATGCTGCTGATGCTGCTTCTGCTGCCACTGCCATAGCTTTATAGCTATATGGCTATATCGTCCTCGTCATCGTCCCGACTGCTAGCCACTTGACCAGGCGCAGGACAATGGGGACAATAACGATGTCGCTATCCCGACCTTTTGTCCCTTGGCCTGGGCAAATTTTTATATAGTTCACCATATTGTTGGGCTACTACTGGCTATCTTTTTTTGTTGCTTCCCTGCTTGGCCTGCAAATATTTTGAGAGGAATGAGGCCAAAAGGCAAAGTCCTGGCCACAGCATAATTTCGAGTGCACAGATCCGAGGAGCAACAAAAACCATGACAAACAAGTTCGCCAGATGCTGTGACTCAATCCAAGTAGCCCGACGTCTAAATGAGAGCCACATGTACATATATATATATAGTATATATCATGTATATGCAATTTAGGGCGTGGCCACACTTTGATTGTCTTCATTTAGTTTGGTTTTATGCTGATTTACTTAGGCCACAGACAGCAGCCATTTACGACCTTTTAACGCCCGCCACGATAAAATCTGAACGTCGATGCTCCCTCACTCGTCCTCGTCCATAAACCCTGGCCAAGAGCCATAAACCTGGGCTCAGACAATGGCTGCAAAGGGTCTTGAAAGCGATTTGCCATTGATACCCCCGCCTAAAATCGCCCAAGAGCTCAAGAGCACTGCACCCTCGCAATGGCCAATTCATTGGTTGCTCACATTTTCGGTGATTTAAATTAATTTCAAATATCATTTCTCACTTGCGGCGCACAAATCGACCATGACCTGCCGCACAGGAGAGTTGCGGTGCCGGCTGGCTAATGAATATTTAAACAGCTGCACGTCCCTCTGGCACATAGAAAATATATGGACCCTTTCAACTGGTTGCCAGGACAGCACATTAGGTGAAATTTTGCAGAAGGGAAAGTTGTCTTGGCGGAAAAAAGTACATTATTTAATCAGTTGCTTTACGCTGAAAAGCCGTCTTCCTTTTATATTGAAAATATAAGTAACCAAATATATTTCATTAAATCAAATGCTCCAGCCAGAGGAGCTGTCTCAATGGGAAAAATCTCAAGGCAATTGCATGGAGTGGCACATGCAGGTCGAGTCCAAACCAAGAAACCAGTTCCTACAAAACCACTTATTTCTGAGATAATATCTCAGAAATCTGTGCACGTTTGATGGCTTTATTTGCGTTTTCCGATCCAATGCCCCAGCTAGAGGCGCGCCTTTAAAGTAATTAAATTCTCGTGGTATTACGCATACGCCACATGTAACAGCTGAGATACATTGCGGACTGAGTGTTCCTGCCTGTGTGCGTTTGATTGTGCGGCTTGTAACCAGGCCATCATGTCGGCGCCTGCTGGCTTGCAAGGGCAGAAGTCTCGATTCTGGTCTGGTCTGGTCTGGCCTGGCCTGGCATGGCCTGGTCTGGGTCTCTGTTTCCGTCTCCGTATCCATCGCCTCCAACCGCCATCCTCTTCGTCATTGCCATCATCTCATCTCTGGCCGGGTCTCATATCAACAATGTTGCTAAGCTGCCAGCTTCAGCTACTCCCAACCGCAGCGGTTTCAGCGTTGAAATAGCAGAAATTTTGATTTTACGACCTTGTTGCCGTCATTAACGTTATTTTATGATGACGCTGATACGACCGCGAAATATTGTGTGCCAGTCAGGCAGCCACACCCACATCCGTGGAGACTGAAGGGCCTGCAAATTGTGTGCGAGTGTGTGTGTTTCGACCAAGTTATTATGTCCTGACGTCTAAGTAAAAAACCAATAAATGTTAATGAAAATACAAGAGACAATGTTTAGTTCGACGAGAGGGAAACGCTTTGGTTGCATGAGGCATCGGACATAAGCTGATAATATTATTGCGCTATTAATGGGCTCAGGTTTTATGGCAGTTTTAATCGCTTTTGTTACAGTTGCCAAAGTCGCAACAATAACTCGACAATAGACCACAATAAAAAGAATTTGGCTTGCGTGCGAGTCTTCGTGTGTGTGTCTGTGTGGCGGGTCCTTTCAGCTTTTTCCTTCCACTTCCCGCCCCCTCTTGCTTTCGATTTTGTATGACTAAGCAGCAATTGCAACTTTTTGCCATTGACCCGAGGCAAAAACTAATTGCAAAACCAAACGCACATCCCAAGTAGCTATCGATCCCGCTTCCTCTTAGGCAGGCCCCCTCTCCCCACGCCTCCACTGACTGGGCGGACAGGTGTGCCGAGGCAGCTGGTGCTGGTGGTGCAAGCAGAAAAGCAATTTAGCAAATTCCTTGGTGTTTGGCAAATAGAAAAGCCAACTTTCAACGGTTCTCAGTCTTTTCTTTCCCGCTTCACGCCGCCATCCGAACAGCATCCTTCTGCAAAATCAATTTTAATGATACCAAACTGCCAGGCAGCCTCAATGGAAAGGAAGCGAAGCGAGTGGTGGCAAGTAAATGGCAAGTGGCACCTCCATAAAATGGTTATCCTCTAACTCATCCTGGCCTCGATTGCAACATATGCAGTCGGCAGTGGGTCGACTTTGAACGTGACCCCTTCAGCCAGAGATGGCCGGAAATTAAAGCTATACCCAAAACTTGCAACAAATAAATCGATTGATACATAAAACCTTTCTAGATTTTAACAACAAATAATCAAAACAATATCTTACAATTTGTAATCACCTTAAAGGATTTTACAAAGAGTAGCTTCAAAAATATGTCTCCTAAGAAAGGCTAAGGTATCTACAATGTATGTAATTATTTGCTGAAAATATAGTTTTAGGGGGAGTTTGCCCAAGGGAAACATGACAAAGTCTGGGGACATCTCATATCGTATTTAATGCGTATGTGTGCAGAGTGTCTTTTTCTTCTTATCCCTTTTTTTAAATATTTCCTTTGAGGGCGGTAAGTCCCTCAACTAAGTTGTTATACAGTTGCGTGCACCTGTCTCTAGCCATTTCCAGGTGCAAGCAGATGTCATTTCTTTTGCTCCTTTGGCCCCCAGGCGAGTACTGGCTTGTCGCAATTAACGTTCGCGGAAATTCCTGGCAGTGGGATCAGAGGGTCGGAAGGAGAGGGCAAACGCATTGGGGCGTGAACAGCACGGAAGTCGTTCGGCCCACACGTCGGATACGTGCTTTAAGGTCTGACCTTCTTTATGTGTGAGTGGATGAGTGGGTGTGTGGTCGTGTGGCTGTGGGTGTGGGTGTGGGTGGGTGTCGCCGAGTATCTGCTGCAAATTGTTGCATGACATTGTTCCATGTCACCCACATACCATCCCATTTCGTCCTTTTTGAAGGCATTTAGTGTTGGGGCTGGGTGCTCCCTTTTTAGCCATTTTTTTGCAGTGACAACTTGCGGCCTACTTACCATTCGCGTGTGGCATATGGAAAACTCGGGGAGTCACAGCAAAACAATTGCTGCCATTACAGTTTGTAATTCGGTAATCAGCCATACGAATCTGCATAATGGCAATCGGAGCTCGTTCCTCTCCGTTGTCCCTGCCAAGTTAGGTTAACATGGCAAGAAAAGTTGCCAACTTTTAATTGAAGTGAAAACGACGATAACGACAGCATTGTTTGGTGGCTGGAAACTGGGAGACTGGAGACTGGGTATTCGTATGGGATCCTGGGAAATGGTATTTGGGATGGCTCTACTCGGCTCGGTAGCTTTGTTGCCAGCCCGCTGGGATATATGAAAAACGAATACGAATATATATGTGTGATGGGAGCTAGCTACAAATACATATGCTGTGTGCGGTGCGGCATTGCAAAAACAGTTGCGGAATTGCTTTTTAAACCCACAGAGCGGCGCATAAAAAACCAGCACAGCCGCCCTCTGGGGGCGTGGCCCAGAAGGGTTGGGTTAAGCCTTTAAAACGTGAAACTTTTGAGCCGCTTCAAGTTTAAGCCAAGCGTATTTGCCTTTGTGGTCGCTCCGTTCCCAGCTGACGTGCAAGCAAAGATCCAACTCGACCCCATATGTATATACATATATATGGGAATATGGCGTTCTGGGCTGCAATGTTGAAGTTTGCACTGCATGCCTGCGTGGGGGTTTCGGGTCAACCTGTTGCCAGGTCAGGACCTCTGGGCATGGAAAGCAGCTGTAAACATTAGACAGGCTATCAATGCGGGCTGCGATACCGGCCTGAATAAGCAGGCGGCCTTGAAACGATAGTTGGCGCGGTTCGCTGGGCGGTAGTGGGTGGATGGACGACTTGTAGCGGGTGGGGTCAACGGGTGGCAACACCCGGCATTGTTTGCATTGGCGCACGCAAATATGTTTGGCAGCTCCAGCTGGGACCAAGGCACGCGCCGGAGTGCGACATTCGTGACGTCGCATCCAAGACCCAGTTCGCAGGTCCACCTACTGCGCCACTCCTCATCCAGGCTCATCCCTGGCCAGCTTTGATTTATTGATTTTAGCCACGGCACACAGCATACCAAATGAGACAATATTTACTAGACTCGCCGCTGGCCCACATGTGGCACCAACATGGTGTGCACTGGAATATATTTTCCAAATAAAGTGAAATTTAATATGAAGATGTTCAAGTGTATGACGGGATTAAATATTTTCAGGCTTTGAAATATGTTGTGTAGATATTTTTAAAGGAGCTGTTCAAAAACCGATGGAATTGCTTCTGGATTTTTTGTAGTGTAGCATAGAAGCAGGATCCCAGCGAGCACGCCTGATATCAGTGTCAGACTTCCATTAGCCGAACTCAATGGACCCCGTTCGTCTCCTGCCCGCTGGATGTTTAATAAGCCCCCGTATTTTAAATATGGAGCAGACGCACAGTTCCCGGATCCGGATTCGAGTGCGGCCGGGCTCCATTTGGGGGGAAAATGACGCAAGTTCAATTAAATCAAAGCCTCAGCATATTTCTTACCCGCTAGACAGTTCCGGCGCCAGACGCCGTCTGCTGGCGGCAGTGTCTGCAAGTAGAAATGGAAAACGAATTAAAATACATTTAAAGCGCAAGTTGCAAAAAAAAGACGAAAATACAAAAAACCTAAGAAGAATGGAAGGGAAAATAAATTGGCCAGCAAAGAGGGAAAAAATGAAAATCATGGAATTGATGTGGGGAAGCCAAGAAAGAAGCACAAGATAAAGCCCATATTCGAATGAGAAATACACTGATTTCGGCACAGAAACAGGTTAATTTTCAATTCGCAACAAGTGCGTGATGGTATTAAAAGCTGCGTGTAATATTTTTATATCAAATTATTTGTCCGCATGCAGGTTATAAATCGAACTGCTCTCTATAATCCCGCTGCTCAATTGCTGAAATGCTTATCTGCTTAAGTGGCAAACGAATATGCCATTCATTCGCTCGTATCGTGATTACAGAGCGCATAAAAAGAAGCCGACAAAGTGTAAGAAATGGTGCCAATGAAACGAAATAAAATCGGAAAAAAGGCGGAGGAAACGAAAAGAATGGGATAAAAAGCTGGAAAAGCTCCTCCTGCATATAGGATGGCAAAAAAATGGGCGACCATGTGGGCGGCGGCGGTGAAGCCGAATCAAAGGCACAGCGCCAGTCCCGGAGATAAGTAAAGAGAGCAAAATTAAATTGGACATTTATCAAGAGATGCTTATTGATGCCCGAAGTGCCAGGCATCCCGCCAGCCAGGACAAACACAAACACAAACACAATCGCAGTCCCACTCACACCATCACACACCCAAGTCAAGTGGGCCGGCAATGTCGCTCAATTATTGTTTTGAGTGAAAAACTTTTATTGCCCGACAACTGGAGGAAAAGTCGAGGAGGCTCCACTGTTAAATCGTGTAATTTAAATGTTGCCCCAGGCAGACCAACAGACAAACAAACGACTGGAACACACGCACACACGGGCATAAATTAAAGTCAGAGGCCCCAAGAGTTCTCAGATCCCAGCCCTTAGGCCGGAGCCCCCACTCTCCAACTCATCCTTGCGGACACGGACTCATCCCCCAGCAGAGGGATCAGCCACTAATTACGGCTATTAGTGGGGGCCCCGGAATAACAGGAGCGCCAGAAACAATTACGGCCCATTTAATCACCTGCTGAAAATGTAATTATGCTGCATACTTTTTCGGGCCAGGCTTCACACGCTCCCCAAAAAGTTTCCGTAGAACAATAAAACAAATAAAAAAAAAACAAAAACCAGCAACGAATTGAAATCGCCTCCAGTGGCATGAAATGTAGCCAACGCGATTTAGAATTTATTGCATGAAATTAACTTTTGCAAAATAATTCACATAACTTCGGGGCGTGCTGAAAGGCCGTCCGAAGTGGCTTAATAAAATAATTTATGGTCGAGGCCGAAGGGCCATCTCAGTTGGCCGGCCACCAACTGCGACGCAGCGGTTGCCACTTGCCACGCCCACTTTTCGGGGAGTTCTGGGTGGTTGCTGCCCAGTCAAGCGGATGAAACAAAGCAAATTAATTACGAGTCAAAGCGAAAAACCTTTGACTCAACTTTCGGAACGCACCTTTACACACACAAATACACACGAAGGACTCGCAATGCCTTTATCAATATCCTTTTGACCAAAACCGGGGAGAAGAGCAAACAAAGTCTAATCAAATGCGACAGCAGCTGCCTGCCTCAAGGAGTCCGTGTGCCCGGTGATGCGTGCCTAATGTGGCAAAGGGGCAGGTCCGTGCTCCATCCCGATTCGATACGGCTGATCCGGCTTTTTCACTCCCCCGAAAACTAAGCCCGGCCACTTTTTGCCCAGTGATGCGTTGAGTGGACTGAATCAACAGCTGCCAAACGTTCGGAACGCAAATTTATAATGTCTTAGTGCCCATTCCCAAGCTTTTTATCAACACATTTCACATGTCATTAGCCAGGAGATAGTAGATTAGGATGGACGGACACATATCCTCGAGTGGTGGAATATTCCCATCCTTATCGGGTATTCGACAGCTTGGCATTTTGTTTTCAAGCTGAGGTTCTAATGAAAAGCTTTTAAATTAAGAACAACCGCCGATGTGGGGCGATGCGGTGAGATCCATTTGAGATATTAACAAAGGGCACAGGTGACGGCGACAGGATTCGCCGGATTTTCCACAGACACACTTGAGCTGACAGTGCAACATGTGCACGTTGCACACACACACACTCATGCCGCAGACAATTCCGCTAAAAGCTTCACACCCGTGGACAGTTGCGGGTGCCAACTCCGAGTCAAATTAAACGCTCCTCCAGCTCCGGATGCGCCTGCCACTCCTCCAGCTCCTCCTGCTCCAGCACACTCGAAAAACGCTCGAGGAGATGGGAGTTTTATCTTTGCCACGCCAGCCGCAGCAATGCGGCTAAGTATCATAACTCACGCCGGGCATCCTTGCTCGTCACTCAAGGAGCGTGAAAAACCTGCCAAGATGCCAAGAAGTCAGCAAGGAGTCCTGCCTGCATTATGCAGTGGTCCCGAGGCACCAAAGTTAGGCACTCAGGAAAAAATCGGGCCCAGGATTTACTTAAAAACATGAATCCTCAAGAATTTCAATTTTGATTCACTATAAGGCGCAATCACTTCGGAATCGGATCAAAAGAAAGTACCTCAGCCTATATGCGTTATTTTATGGTATTCGAATATCTAAACTATGAAGTCTTCAACGTTATTAACACAAACAAAAGAAGATAAGTACAACTGTACTTACTGTTAATCTTGGGATACATTGAGAGATTCTTCCATCCCCATTTTCCTGGCCTACATTTTTTTGCTAACTGCAGTGGGAACATTTGGCGCTGAATGCACTTAACATGTTGTACCACAAAATCGTCCGCCATATGCCACGCATATTAATTTGATGGCACTCATATTTATGCCAAAGCAAAGCAAAAGCGTTTGCTGCTGCCGCAGTTGTTGCGACATTTTTTGACAAGTTGCAGTCAGTGTCTCGTTGTTGCAGCCGCACATTTGCAATGCAAGAAACATGGAGCAGATGCTGCTGCTTCTATTTTGCATATGGACGAAGGACCGAGGAGTCGGTGAAAAAAAAGCTGCCAAGCTGGCAATAGACAAACAGGAGGACCAGGACCCAGGACTCGCGACCCAGGACCCCGGAAACTAAGGACAACTGCGATTGCGACTCAAAGTGAAAACTCCAACTCCGAACTGGCCGCGTCGCGATTTTTTTCCTCCCGCTTTTTGTTGCGGGTGCATTCCACTTTAATTATTTCAGCAATGTTGCTGCTTCTGCTGCCGCTGCCTCTGGTAACGACATGAAATTTACATACGCAATTTCATTGTTGCCGCAGGATCTGGCGCTCCTTTTTCGCCGCTCCACGTCTCGCACCCCGCGTCCTTCGCCAATTCCACAGCATAACGCATTTTATATTCAAATTTTTTCGCTGCAGTCTGGCGACCAGGACACTGCAAATTCCATTCTATTCGCAGTTTGTTGGCCCTGCCCCCACAATATATACTTTTTTCTTTAGCTGCTTTGTTTTTGGCCCAAGGTCTGTTAGCGCTTTTGGTACCCCGGGCTGCTTATATGGGTTCATAATAATCAGTTGCAAGAGAGAGTATGCAGAAAAGAGTGCTGAATTTACTGTCGATTTCACAGGCATTTAACCAGAGACTTACAATCCGGCCAAATAATAGTTATAACCAGCTTTTATGCGCTCCATAATGCGAGGCATAACGCCACACCAGCCGGGTTGCTAAGTCGCGGGATGGTTTATTTAAGAACCGCCAGATTTTGCTTTGCATATGACGGGGAACTTCTGGAGCAGGCATAACATCGCAGGAACTAGTTATCCCAAGGAGCAGAGTGGAGTCGAGTGGGTGAGTCCTTGCTGATGTATCTTATTATGCATGTTATGCACAAGTCCTTTTTCCATTTCCGTGCCATGTCATTGCACGCTTAAGCAGCAAATTGTCTGATGGAATTTGGTTTGTGTTTTCCTGATTTCACAGGGATTCACTGTGTTGTCCGACTGTCAACAGCTTTTAGGCCTCTTTTGGCCCTGTTAAATGTAGCGCAATAATGAGCAAAAATATTTGCATTTCTTTGGGCCAAACCGAATGCAATAAAATCTCGAAGTAAAAGCAAATAAAAAGTAATCAGAATTTCAGATTCGAGCCGTAATAAAGCGACTAAGACTAAAAGGAATTAAAAAGTGTGCTAAATAATTCATTTTTGAATTAAAATATAAATCACTTTCACACCATTTTGTCGGCGGACATTGGTGTAGACCCGGTTTTTACAGCAGGCCGTCCTTTTTTTCCAGGACACTTGTTTATTTTATTACTTTTTCGCCGCGCCAAGGGACAGGACGCCGAAACACCCAAGAAGAGGACGCCATGCAAATGAGCGACCTACCCGGGCATAACGAAAATCTTTTTAATATAAAAGTGAATTACTTTTAGCAGCGATTTCCGAGTGTGTCCTCCCAAGAACCATTAAAATTGACGAACTGTAAAGGAGCAGCAGAAGCAGCAGGAGATTCACGCCCATTCCGGGCCACGCCCATAAACGTCTCGGCAGGTCGCCTTGGGTTATTAGGCAGCTTATTATCGGACGCATCAGCATGGTCAGGGCATCATTATCGAGTGCTTTGCGGCTTTCCGGGGTCCAGGATCCTTTGCTTCCTTTGGACTGCCTTGCCGGCGAAAGTAATTTCAGTATCCTTACGCATTTTTTTAATAGGATTGCGTTTGGGGAATTACCTGAAGGGACAAGGAAAGCGGTGTGACCGCAGGGGGCAGCGGAAGCGAGTAGATGGCAGAGCGGAAATGAAAACGGCAACGGGCACTTTTAATTTCTCAAAATGGCAACTTACTGACATCCGTTGCCCGTTCGATTCATTGATTTAATGCAGAGCAACAGCCCAACGGTTCCTGGAGTTCCTGCAGCTCCGAGTTTCCTTTTCCTTTATTGGCAGCTTAAGAATTATTGGGACTTGTTGCAAGAGTTCATATCGTGCGAAGTAATTCAGAAAATACTATTGGCACGGCTGGATGGCTGCAGAAACAGGACACTTGCCACTTTCTACCCTCTGACTTTTTTACCTTTTCCACCTCCTGGCTTCGAATTTCTACTCCAGTTATTCTTTTTGCGTCATTTTATGTTTGTGAAATATGCATTCGATTTTTTACGCTGCACTTTTTCGCTTATCTGCCAACTGGCAGCCACATCGCATGGGGGATTCTGAGAACTCGCCGAGAGCAAATATCACGTATACGCAGTGTTGTGGCTTGTTGGTTTTCTTTTCACTGCAAATTAGCTGGCAAGGGGGGTGAGTGGAGCTGTCCCTGCCACCAAGTGTGCGATAATTTACTCATTTCATGTGCTATTAGCTGTCAGTAGAATGGGGTTGTTCGGCGGTTGTGGGGCTGTTGTGTAAGTTGTGTATGTGTCGCTGGGAATGACAGTTGCTAGTAACCAGTTAGCAGTTGCCAACTTTCAACGAACTCTGACCAGGACTCCTTCACTGGCCTCCGGTTTCGTCCTTGGTCCTTCAGTTTTATGCTTTATGTTTATATTTTCCAGGCCCCCCTGTGCCATATTTATCATGGCTCACTTTTGTGCCGGCTGCGCCTCGTTCCGTGCGGTTTCGTTGGGCTTCGTTAGTTGAGTATAGAGTAGTTGTATCCTTTCTCTCTATGTCCTGCATCGCCCTGCGTCGTCCTGCAAATTTACGCTATCTAATAGCTCCTCGGCTCGCCTCGACCAACAACAAACGAGAGCGAGACAATGGCTTCAGTACTTGCTGCACTTGAGCTCTTCCTGTGGCCTGTGGATGCCACTGCTGCGCTTTTGGCGCTTCCAGGAGAGGAACCCCGGCTGTGACCTAAATTTTTACCAAATTGGATAAATTTTTCGCATTTTCTCTTTGGCTAGTTTTTTTCCTCTTTTTTCTGTGCTCTGTGTTCGTCCTGTGACGCCGACGACGGCGACTTCGCTCTTGGCTTTGCCAGCCATTGTTGTTGCAATTTCTCGCCACATTTGATTTATCTCGCCTTATATACAAGTCGAGCAACATATATGTACCATCTACCCCACCATATCACGTTTTCAGCCCGTCGTTTTTTCCTTTTAGAACTGTGTGCTCTATGTTGTTTGTTGCTTCCGCTGTGTTGTCTCGCTTCTTGCCCATCCTTTCCTCTGGCGGCTGAGAAGTGAGTCACCACCGCACTCGCTAGCTGGCTGTGCCACTTGTATCTCCAGAATTGAATCTCGCCCAGTTCTGCCATCTTTGCGGCAACTAGCTCCTCTGCCAGCTATGTCGTCTTGCTGGCCGCAGCGCTTTTTATTTGAAGTTTCTGCCGCCCCGTTCTTGTCCTTTTTTGTAGTATATTTCTTCCTTTTTTTTTGGTTAGCTACGTGTTAGGCATAGTAGTTGGGCGGCCTGCCCTGTCGCCCGAAGCTTTTAATCATGATTTACAAGTCGGTCCCGTCCGACAAAAAGACAGACACCCAGGTCCGACAAGAGGTAAATATAAATGGAATTTTAAAATGTGATCTGATTTAATTATGCACGGCAAGTCAAAGGAAGACAGCCAGCAGGGGCAGGATGTTATTTATATATACATGGCAAAAAAGCGATATAAACGACAACTTTTAGGATTTGGAACGGGCGGAGCCAAAGGGCCATTTGTTATACAATGCTTATAATGGGATAAGGAGTAAGCTGCAGGAAGTCGATTGATTATGGTTTAAAAGTAAAAAGTAAATGTATATATATTATATTCCACATAAAATTTAATATAATTCGGTCAAATCAAAATCTAATACCTAAAACTAACTCTTATCACAACATTTCATTCAATCAAGAAAAATGTTAAACTTAACCGAAGTGAATGGATTCCATAACCCAGCCGGAAAATTCCCGCACTAAACTATTAAAGCAATATGTTCTCCAGAAACTGCATATACATGTATGTATGTACGAGCAGGGAAAGTATACAATATTCCTGAGCTTGATCTCCCATCGTCGGTGTCGTCCTTCGTCGCCTGGCTTCATTTTCCTGCTTCCTGAACATTCTCTCGTCATTTTTTCCGTACTTTATTTTAGTTTTTGTTATTTGGATTTTTTACCCGGGGTCCTTCGCTTCGATGCATTTTGCTAAATTGCAGTCAATTGGCCATGGCGTAGGCACTCGGGCGTATACTGGATGTTGGCTAGGCCAACAATTTATGCGCTTTGTTGTTTATTAGCCAGTGCGGTCAGTGTGTCTTGGTTTCTTGGTTCACTCCCTATTGTCGGCCGGCATCAAATCAAATTCCAAGGGGCATGTTTGTCCCAGGATCGGAATTCGGTTGGGGGGATTTCGTGTGTAGGAGGCGGAATGCCGGGCAAATGGCAGGGGCACAATCACAAAATGTGACATATTCAAAAAACCACAGAAAAAGCCCCGCAACCCACAAACGCACACTCAGCGGGTAGCAAATACAAATAGCAGGCGATAACGCAAACTCACAGATACCAAGGACCTTACATAGATTCCAAACGCACACACATACGTATACACTTGTAGGCAAATATACAGGGACATGTATTTGCAGTGCCAACATCAAACGCTTTGCCCAATACCCCATCCCAATTCGCATCCCTCATACCCATTCCCATTGCGAATCCGAATCCTCGCCGTCAACCATCAACAACGTTGTTTTTCTTCCCGTTTGCCGTCGTTGACGTCGTCGTCATGGCATAGTCAATATGTTTTCATTCAATTTGGGAAGCATTTTCATAAAATTTCCCACAAGAAAAACATTGCGCAGATACATATATAAATATGTGGAGTAACTTTGGCATGCCGTGCACAGCGCTCCACCATTTGGCAATAGGAAATTAAATGTGCTCGATTTGCGTAAACAAACCGGAAATGATGTGCCGCCTGCCGGCTGACCATTTTCAAAATGAACGGAAGGGCACAAAGGACGAAAAGTAAAAGAGGGCAACCTCAGCCCAGCGTACCCCCAAAATTCGGGGTCCAACCGCAACTGTATTTATATTTATGCATTTATTTATTTGCCAAAAGGATCAGTCGCGTCTTCATGTCTGCTCCCCACTCCCTTACAAGAATCGCCATTTCTTTGGTGTGCCCATTATGCTAATTGAACAGTAAAAAAAAGAATGTATAAAGAAGGGCCCCACTTTATAGGCCCAGCGCGTGCTTTGCCCTCCAAATTGGTCTAGGAATCGTAAAAATTTCCCGCGCAAGGAAAAGTATGTAAATACAGTCCAGGTTCGAGGGGCCGTGCCCAAATATTTTTAATAAAGTTCACGGCCCAAGCCGCTTTGGCTGACCAAAGCAGCCGCAATATAATTAGAGCATACCGCTGTCGGTCTTGTTGTTATTGCAAATTGAATTAGTAACCAAGGCAGAAAGTGGACAGGCAGCAGAAATCCTTTTTGTGTGCCATTCACCATCCACCCACCGCCCGCTACGTGCCGGGCCAAATCAAAGGGGCTGGCAAATGGCGGCGGGGTGGAGTCGACCGTAACCGCAAATGGAAATGCAAATTTCCCGCGGTTACCGCGACTGCTACTGCGACCGCAGGACCTTTGGCCCAACGCGGCTTCTGCTATATAGCTACATAGCTACATAGCTACGCCCATTGCAGCAATTTAATTTCTTAAGCAATTTTCATAATCTGCAGCAAATTGTTTCTGAATGCTGCCAGCCAGTCCGGGGTCTCTCGTTAAATTTTATGCAGTTGGCGGCTGCATTCGCGCCACAATCTGCCATTGAGGCACAGTAGCTATTCGCTAACATGCCCACCCCGACCAACTCGCCATGCCCTCGCAAAGTTTTTGCCATTTTATATTAATTTCGCAGGCTCTGCAAGGCGCCACGACCTCGGCGCGCCCTTGAGTTACAACCGCCCGCTGATGTCGACCGTCGAGCGTCGGTTGTCGGCTGCTGCTGCATAATTAAAATGGCAGTTCAATCCTAAGCACAGTCAGCAGACTCTGGAACGGGCTAAAGCAAAAAGTGTGGCAGAAAGCAGCTGTCCGCCTTCTAGACCCGTTCACACCAGTGGCTGTCCGAGTTCACAAAAGCTCAATTTATCCGATTAACTGGGAGGGGAATTAGGTATCCCTTTTATCCCGCCTAATTCAACCTTCTTGGCGGGTTTTGTTTCATGAATATGTTATGCATTTATTTCAATAAACAAAATACACTTTCAATTTCACGATTTAGCAAATTAATTATTAATGGCAAATACATTATTGATAGAAGGAAGCCGCATAAAGGTTTGCACTTCATAAACCTTAATAAGCTGGAGAATATTACTTAATCACTTTATTTGTATGACATCAGCTTTAGTAATCTTTATTTTTACTCATGCCAATTTTAAAGAATTGCCTACTGTTTTTCACAACAAATTTAAATGGGTGACCCTACTACTTGCTTAGCAGCATCCTTGCAAAATGCTCCGCATAAACGCGGCTTGGTTTTTGTGAAGATTCCTTAATTTCCACTGCAAACTTCACTTGGCAGCTCTGCCGACAATTGTCTTCCTCGCCCGGGGCGAAATTGACAGCTTTTTGCTACTTGCGGCCACTTAACAGTCACCCAAACTGCTACCGCCCCCAACACCATCTAAAGTGGCATACGGAGTGCAGCTAATTGCTCGGCCCATTTCCGCGCCCAAAATTCGCACGCCAAAAACCAATTAAGACGCCAGGAACAAGGGGCGCGGGAAAATCCAATGGTGCGAGCGCGTGATAAATCAAATTTGGTTGCCTTAACCATATTTGCACATACGACAGTGTGCGCAACACAACACAAATCAAATCAAATTAAAACATAAAGTCGGCCAGATTCAGATTCATGTTGAATCGAGGAATAGGTAGGTTGGGCGGGGAGAAGTGGTGGGGCTTTGGCTTTGGGGCAGGCAGATTGGGTGTCCTCTTTTATTATTCCATTCGCATGCAGCTGCCATGTTGAGGCAAGCGACGCGTTTATGACGCTGACAGAATTATGAGGCCTACATGCGTTGATTCCAGATTTTCAGATTTCCAGATTGCCGATGCCGGGCCACGAGGGTCCTTTAAATATTTTTACGCAGATAAACTAAACTGTAAGCCCGTGCGGCGGCGCCAAATGGATTTTCAGCAAAAAATCACAAAATCGCAAAACGTGCTTCACATACACACTGGTTGGCGTTGGAGGAGCCGGATCAGTTCGGGCTCATCATAAATACATCAGGGGGAGTTTTCGGGATGGGGCACTTGAGACTGAAGCTGCTGCTGCTGGCTCTGCTGCTGCGTCACCACCTGTCTGTGGCAGCATGTCACGCGACCTGTCGGGCGCTCAAAAGTTGACATTTTATTAAAATATTACCAGAATCTCAGGGCCCTCAGCGTGAAAAAATGCAGGAAGCGAAAAGCGGCTAATTTTGGTTTTGTTTGATTCGTTTCGCTATCTTGTAATTTATCGAGTTTCCACAAAGGCTGAATCCCCGCCATTGGCCACCCTTCGTTGTCATCGCTCTAATGCCCTCCGTTAAAGTGCTTCTTTGTCCGCATTTTGCACCTGCCTTTTGTTTGTGCCATCAATGGACAGTCTCCGCCCTCCGGTGGACGCCTCCTTTTGTCCCACGATCTACAGCCGTCACAATTGTGTCTTTGGCACCCGCCTCCATGGACTTTCTCATGTCGCCTTCCCATGTCAACTACTCCTTCTTCGGCCAGACAACTGGGTTGAACAATAAAATTTTAATAAGCCTCAGCAGGATGTCCAGCAGCCAGCAGGAGGCTTCAATTGCGAATTCCCTTCCAGTGCTGTTTCGTCTCCCTTCTTTTCCTCCTCTGCATCCTTGTTCCGCTATATCCTGTCAATCGTTTGAAGTTTACGGAACGCTATTGTTCGACATTGCTGCTGTCCCACATTGCGTATGAGCAATGCGTCAAATTCGAACCATGCTGTTGCATATGCATGTGTGTAGGGTTGCAAAAGTCATTCCTATTTGACTTTTAATTAGCTTGGAGCTTATGTGCTCACAGAAAGCACTAACTTCGAAAGGTTTTTCATCAGGTTATGACTGGGAAAGTACTTTGGGAAAGACCACCTTTCCCCAAAGTAAAAACTCAGTTCAGGGGTGGAGTAGAAGGGATTAGTTAAGTGCGCTCCCACCTGCAATTAACTACAAAATAAAACCCAACCGTGACGCATTAAATTTACATTCTCACACCGAACAAAAAGTATCTGGGATTTGAATCTATTATGTCCCATTCGAAAGCCCCCTCAAAACCCATTTGCTGGCTACGCTCCTAATCCGTTCACGGCCTACGCACACCCATGTGACATATTTGGTTTGCCAGCTTGATGTATAAATAAAAAATCAAGCGTGACGAACAAATTCATGCAAAGTAAATTTTCATGTTACCGCCAGCCAGCAAATAAAAAGGACTCTGGAGTGGATTCAGGATCCTGGATCACGGAGGCTAAGCCTAGACCCACACATATACTTTTTGTGCCAGTAACACCTAGCCGAGTTTGAGTGGGTTTGCTCGGTGTTCTGTGTATAAGTGCCACCACACACTCGCAGCTGGAGAATAAATTGCTGCTGGTGGGGAAACCTTAAAATCAATTGCGAATACTTCACTGTACTTAATGCTCTTCTCAGACGTTTTGTTCACAGCCTGAACTTCAGGCGGGATATGAATTTGAGGTGCAATATTTTTTCCTTAATCTGATTTATTGGCTGGTTATTAAGTGGCAAATACTTGAAGGTCTTTCTCGAGGACTTCGAGTATTTGAATGAGAATTGAAATTTGATCAGCATAAACACAAAGAGGATTTTAAGCTTTTAAAATTTCGTAGAATTTCTATATATTCAAGTTGCAAAATACTCAAGGGAAATCATAATTAATGCTCTTTTAAAAATAAATAAACTTGGTATCAATTAGGAATGCTTTCAGTTGTCAATGATCATTTGGAAAAATAGTTTTCTTTAAAGTTATGTCTAAATATTTAAGTAACTTTATTGGGTCGAGGGCATATTGAAATTCGGTCTTTTAGAATATATTTGTTTGCTGTCTGATTGCCAGTGCAAACAATTCCATATGCTGTCCATGTTCCTATTTGCTTTGCCGATTCAAATTCTTTTTTCCATTTTCATTTTTGTTCATTTTGCACTCTCAACTGTGAACCCTCCTCCCATTTCCGCACACACGCGCCCAGCTGACGCAGCGCAAATCAATCAAATCAAAGTGGAGTTGTTTGATTCATTGTCGGCACTGCTGGCTGAGTTTTCCGGTTTTGCGGTGGCGGCTGGAAGAAAATCAGAAGAAAACGCAATACAATGAAGAACAAATACGGGCGCAGACAAAGGGCAAACACGCTTACGCACCGCCTCAAACTCACACACATAATAAAAAGTGGCATAAACTAACTAAATAACAGTAACAATAACTTAAGTGTATTTGTGTATTAGTGAGGAGGGCATCGCCTGCTCTCTGGCTATCTGGGTTTCCCTTATTGCCCACAGCCCCCACCGAACCCCTGCTTTTCCAGGCCCCTTCGCCTTGCTCCTTCTTTCTGAGACTTCGGGGCGACTGTTGCAAAGTTTTTATTTATACACACGTTCCGTGTGCAGCAACTCTAATGACTACGTTTCGTTCCATTCGTTTGTTTGTTTGTTTATTTGTCATTTGCTTTGTTCCGTGCGCTGGCAATCTCTGCCACAGCGGCCATGCCCCTAAATTGACTGGTCAGCCGGCATTCGCACACTGAGCGAAAAATCAATAATTTTGGGCCAAACAAAAATTATGGCCGTGAATCAAATAACAACCAAAAAGGACATTCCTAATTGCTTTGATGGTTTATGTTTCATACTTATGAGGTCATGTCTGCTAGAACTATTTTTCTTTTCCTTTGTCTTCGTTTTTCTCACTGTATCGTGGGGTGTGGGGGATAAAGCACAGAAAAAGAAATCCCGTACAATTGTAGAAGCTCACGTACCACATACCCACTACACACACTGGACCACATGTCGTATACGTAACGTGGCATATCTCTAACAGTGGCGTCCCCCGCACCGGTCTGCGTTTGCGTTTGCAATCAGCCGCAGTGAGTGGCCGCGCGGCCAGGCGACAAGTGCCCACACAGGGCACAATACAACACACAGAGCTGGAAACACGGACACATGGATACACGTGGAGTCTCACACAAGTTTCGATACTTTTAATTATTGCGTACATGACCGTAACGATGTAGCCGGACTTTAGAGAAGATGCCCGCAGGTAGGGATGCCAGGACTCGTTTAGTGCACGTATTAATCAAAGGACTGTGAACTTTTTTCTCCCTCTCCCTCCGCCCCTTCGACTTGTTCTAGTTTTCTGCGACTTTGTACTTTTTGGCCCAAAAGCCAAGCCAACAACTTTTGGTTCATTAAAAATCAGTGAGCGTTTCATATTTTGAAGAACGTGACACTACGTGTATGAAATCACAAAGGCCGATAAGAAGTTCTTGGGCGTGGCCAAGGGATCATAGTTGAGGCAACCAAAGGAGCCAGCTGCTCAGTGGCCAAACTGATTGACGTATAAACACGCAATTAAGTGTAAAAGGCAGTTTCAATTGTTTGACAATGCCGCGCTAAATGAATTTCCTTGCACGCATTACGAATCAAATTTACGAAAATTTCATTTCTGGCTCGCTTTCATGGGTCGCCAGATCCTTGAAACGTGTGTGTGTGCGTGCTGGAGATACACATACCATACGTGAGTGGCTGGGGGTTTGGGTATGGGTATGGGTGAGTTCCGGGCATGTGGGGCACGTTCGTAGATTTGTTTACTTTGTAGCCAGAGAAACGAAATGGAACAGAGCAGAGCGACGCATAAATACATTTTCTATAAATTCTTGCACGGCATTTCATTTGCCATTCGCCGCTGCTCGCTGTCCAAAAATGCCAGCGCAGTCAGTCAGCAAACGGCGCTGCTTCAAAGGATTCGGATGGGATAGGGACTGGGCTGTGGATTCGGGCACAGGATACAGTAGCAGAGGCAGGAACAGCGACTCTGGCTTATTTATTTATTCATTCGTTGCGACCTTCGCTCCTCCTTTGTTTCTAGGAGCTGTGCTGCTACTGTGCTTGTTTGCCATTTTCTGTATGAAAGGATTTTGCAGAATTTAACAAACAAACACACACAGGAGTCGCAAAGAATCGGCCCAGAAGCAACACAACACGCACTGCGTGGCTGCTCATAAAGTTGACCCGAATTCATGCTAAACTTGTCCTGTCCCTGCCGCTGTGTGCGAATAAATAAAGCAACAAGATATAGGATTCCCGATTGGGTAAGGCCGCATCTCGAATGCTCTTATCGCTGTAACCAACTATCCTGTTAACGGAAATCTAATTGGAAGTTCCGCCAAAATAATTGGATAGCCTTCGAGGTATGCACTAAGAAAAACTCAAGTATCTGTAAAAATTTAATATCTTCGTAATTCTTATATTTATAAGACGGTCTTTTAGAGTGTGTACCCTTTGTAATCTGCGTGCTAATATTTCACTTGCTTAATATTCATGACCATATCTTAACTTGGCATTTATTGACATTTCATATACATATTTCTCCTCGTTTTTTTCCCCTGTGCATATATCAATCAGAGACCAATGGGTCTACCCTGATGACAAAATTCCTATGCCCGGCACCCCCTACAAATCGCTTCCGTTTGTGCGAGGGTGCCAAAAGGACTTAGACCAGGGCATTAGAAACGACAGCAGCAACAACAAATGATGGTAAGGCATCGAACGTATTTTTGGGTATGCCGGCATGCGATTTAGGCATGGCATTCAATGCGTTTTATCTGTGCAAGCAACACTCGTGCTCAAGAAATTGCAAAACCAAAATAAATAAGATTCGATTTATGTTGTTAGCCCCGAAACCAAAAAGGGGCGAAAAAGCCCCTCAACATCTTCCCTGTTTATTTATAGACGCTCAAATAGTTCGTCGAACAGCCTCCGCCGGAAGACCCAAAGAGCAAACCCGGCTCTTTTATCACTCACACAAAAGTTTCCATTCGCATTTTCAGGCCGCAAAATTTGTGTATTTGCACTGCGGATTTGTATTTTGTGTTCGCCGTGTGGCAGCAAATTTTTAATGAATTTACAGGGACAAAAGGCAACTGAACCAAACTCAACCAAACCAAACCGAACCGAAACGAAACGAGTGAAAGGGCCCGGAATGGCGTTCCGTACGGAATGGGAATCCGGGACTCATTTGATATTCAAAACACATTCGGCAAATATTGATACCCCCGTAAATTGTTTAAAATGCGCAATATCCAACGTCAATAGAAGACAAATTGTGAACTAAAAGCGTAAAACGCAAATCACGCAGCTTTTAAAACTTTGTCCCCGGCGCCATGGGGCGTATACTTGATTATTGGCAATCAGCCATAGTTGGGCAACTTCCCCATCAACCGCCCACAGTTAGCGGGGTCCGCCAGTTGTATAATTAAAGCCTGAACCTACTTTCGAGCTAATTATAATTGATGCCACAGCCAATACCAATTTTTTAGTTAAAACTTTTCGAAACGGTACCGCAAAACCGCACACGCACACACACACTTACGAAATGCCACAAGAAATGATTAATTATGGTCTAAAAGTTGCACGTTAAAGGGATGAATTTTGCTTTTGACTTTTCACTTTTAATAGCTCCAGTCAGGCACTAATGGCGTTTCTAAAAACGCCTGCGAGCGAATCGGATATCGTTTTTTAACGCAGCACCCATATACATATAGTAGCCGTAGTTTCGAAAATCCCTTCAAGCCTTTCGACATGCCAGGGAAAAGTTTTTCGATTATCTAAGATACTCGCACTGCATACGTATACCAAGTGAACGAGGAATTTTGTTAGAACATCATTGTTGTGCCCGGGGATAATTTAGTCATTTTTGTTATTGTTTGCAAGTCGGAAAACATAGAGTTTTAATTGAAAATCTTTGACTGTACATGGGAACTGAAGCTGATGCGAAGTACCAAATGCCAAAACCGAAAGCTGACTACCACTTGCAACACATTCTCCGGTGGTGGAGCGAAGCATCCGGGGGGAAGGTTTGATTGATTTACCTCCAATATGCAGGAGGCAGCAGAAAGCCAACCATGCTACAAATGCACAAAACATACCGAAAGGCAAAGCCTGCGAATGGCACAAGGAAGGCAGGCAGCGCCATGCAAAAATTGCAATTGTTAACTCAACTGAATTTACATGAATTCTCTTTCTGTTGCCTTGTTGTCCTGCCCCTTTCGTACAAAAGGCTTAGTCTGGACAGGATTCTGGTCCTTATTGCCTCCCGTCACTGTCACTTACGGGCCGCTTTAGCCCGTATTCCATATGTCCAGGCCCGTTTATGCGATATATATTTTTTCCTTTGCTACTTGTTTTTTGGCCAAGGCATGTGCAAATATATATTTGGCCGATTGGAAGCCGTTGAGGAGCTCGGCGTAATGATGACCACAGTTCACTTAAAAGTCATATGCTTCGATTGCACTTGCATATGCACATGGACATGCACCAGCAACAAACCATAAAGTTGCCACATTTGCATAAAATGCCCTGATGCCTCAAAAAGCATCTGAAGTACATGGCATAGCTCAGCAGCCAGTCCGTAAAAGTCTCCTGGCACAAATCGTATTTCACCAATAAATTGAGGAAATGTTTAGCTTGCTTCCAGCTCTACTCCCCTTGCTCGACGCTGCTTTTTCTCCGGCTATCTCTCTCCGGGTGTACGTTCCGGTTTATGGTTCCCATGTTTGCCGTAGTTCAAAAGCAATGACTTGATTTTTGATTTTGCCTTAAAAATCGCTTGTTATTTCTGCTCTGCACTGCCATTCCATTCCCCACACGACGTATGCGCAATGCCTGTTGACTGGCCAGAAAGCATATTTTCAAGCATATCTCTACGGCCCGAGCCGCCTGCCAACTGCATATTTGCCATTGAAAATTCACCAGAAATGGGAAACAAAATGCTGAGTAATCACTTTCAGACTCATGTACGAACTTTCGGCCAGCCTCCTCAATGGAATCTGTTAATCCCCCCAATCACGTCTAATAAAATCCGCATTTAATGCGTTTCTAATTAATTTTAAATAAGACCGAAATACTGGCTCTTGGACATTAGGGAAAAGCCCCAAAGCGGCCAGATAAGACGTGGTTCAAATAGTTTTATTGGAGGTCTTGGCTTAGAGGGAAATGCGTGTTTGGCCTTCGATTAATTCATTATGACCGGCATTCAAGCAGTCGGGCATCCAGAGAGCAAGTTTCACACAGTTTTCCCGCCAACAACGACAACTGTCAATGTCCTAGTTAAGGGCTTAGATGTGGCATTAGGCGTCGATTTAACACGACCCCATTCCCATTCAGCCGTTTTAAATGTTTCAGCCTGGCCACTCGAAGTTTGGGCGCGCTAAGAGCGCCTAAAAGTGCTTCAGGCCAGGCTCAGGACCAGGTTCAGGACTAGGACGAACTTATGAATACGCATTCACACACACACACACACACACACATAGAGGGGGATTGAATTCAAGGATGTGAGAGAGCCACTGTCACAGCGCTGATAAAATGTGAAGCGGATTAGGAACAGGCAGCTCCTTTCAGCCGCCGCACCGTGGAACACAATCAGTAAATGGCACTTGATTCACTGCGCAAGTGGAATTTTTGATAACTTTGCCAAGAGGAAAAGTTGGTCAAAAGTTGGCTGTCGCTTTAATGCGTATAAATGCTTATCTGGCAACGAGTATATGACTAGATCACGATGGCTTTGCTGCGAGTCTCAAAGCCAACTTAAATCCACTGAAGGCATTGGCTTTCTTTGCTACCAGCTTTCAGCTTTACTTCTTCGCTTCTCTCTTTGCTGGTTTCTTTTCTTTCCTTTTTTTTTACTTTTCTTTGTTTTCCAAAGTTGGCAAAGTTTTTAGCTCGAGCATTTGCGCCTCGCAGCGTCGCACACGCACACACATATCTATATCTATATCTACACATAATTCAGCAAGAAGCTAGGGCAACACGTCACACAAATGTCGCCAAAAGCCAGTCTCGATGCACGCCATCCATCTTGAAGGCATTGGTCCGCTGCACAATTGAATTATTACATCGGGTGGAGCAGACGTTTGCCCATTTGGTACTCGATTTGGTCACTTAGCCAGCCAACAAGAAGCAGCAGCAACAACAGCTGAGAATATCGTTGGTAACAGCAAGGACCACCACCCACCACCCACAGCAAGGACATCGACACTCATTTGCACCCATGTCTGTTTGCCTTTCGTCTGTGCGAAATAAGGGTTATCATCGGGTTCTCTGTAAGCTATGAACTCGGAAATAAATGCCAAAATATAAATTTCCATGCCCTGTTGTTTGATTCACTGTTCTATTTTTACAAACTAAAGGATTGAAATGATTCGTATGCCACAACTACGGTCAATATTAAAATAAACTATAAATCTAAAACGTAAATATGTAAAAAGATGTAATCAAATGATGTACACTTTAAAAACATTCAAATATTCATGACACGCATAAGTGTTATTGATACCTATTTAAACTACTGATTTTAAGCCCTGAATTTCGATTTTATTTATTATTTAACTGGTTTTTCTCTTTTTTTCCCTGTATCTGTTGTAACCCTGATGGCCGACTTTGGCTGCCTTTGGCTTACTGACCCATTCGCATCCTAGTTGACCTTCAGTCTGGGCTTTTATTTGATGACGGCTTGTTGTTGGCCCTGTCGTTTTCCGATGTTGTCAGCTGTGTTTTTGTGTTTGCCCTCCTTCAGCTGTGTGTATTCGACTGCGAACAGCAAATTAAAACAATTTTAACAGCTACTTTCGATGTCGTTTGTCGTCGTCTACGTTTCCTCCATAAATAAAACATGTCCACTTGTTATTGCTGCCCTCGACAGACGTTATTCCTGGCTATATCGATGTCCATGTGTTCCTGGCTCTCGGTTCCAACTGCCTGCAGCCGGGCATTGTTATTGGTTATTGGGCTCTACAGATTGGCATTGGCAGCGTCTTTGTTATTGAACTATTTACATTTGTTGCTGCAGGGCGTCGGCTAATTTACGACCCTCTCCCGGGCATCAATGAGCCTTAAAGCAACCGGCAAATTGTTGTTCATAAATAAATATGCCGAACATAAATCCCTACGCTATAAATAAGCGTGAGCAGGCGTCAAGCAATTTATAGGCATTGATTTTCCGGCTCCTCGCTCCGTCGACTCAGAGCCTCTAAAAAAGGGAGTTGCCCTTGCCCGGAAAAGTGACAAAAGTCTTGGGTGCTTACCCCAAAAAGTGAAAGTGAAACTTTTGCTGTGAGGTCGGGGGTCAGCCGCAGCACGTTGTTATTGTTTCTACTTCTGTTTGCCCCACGTTGTCCAACTGACACTTATTAGATAAGTTTTAGAGCAGCTCGAACCGCCAGCTACCGTACATCATTTCACCATTTAGCGGTCCAAAAAGTCGTCTTCAGTTTTAATTGCACGCTTATCTGGGCCAAAGACAATGCGAATGCCATTCGGCCTCTCGAAATCCCCAGCTAAGCCGGTCCAATAAGACTTTTTATTGTCTTAGCCGGGCATTTAAATTGATCAAAAATGTTGCAAGGCAAACCAGAACAGCAAAGCAATGCCTAAGCCAGGGCAAAAGACCTGGAGTCTTGGAGCGCCTGACGATTCCATTCAATCTATAAGTAATTTCTTGGCCATTTTTATCACCCAGCCAGGAGGAAGCCGACGTTGCCGGGCGATGAGCTGAGACCACCCACGTGATTTGAATATTTTTCCAATAAACTTCAACAGCTTTTCAACAGTTCGAGTGGGGGTTTGAGTCCAACGGCCTGATCCTGCTGCTTTCCCATCCTGTTTTCATTTACATATTGGATTTAAATGCCCAAGACTTCCTTCCGTCCTTCCTTCCTTGTCCAGCTGAGTGTTTTTCCAGCTCGACTTTGGCTTTTGTGTCAGAGGACCACGAAAAGGAAAACGAAGCAGTGGCCTAAGCTTAATCGAATTTCCCGCAAATTGGCAATAAATTTTAATTTTGAAAGCGATTCCCCAGCGCTGATTGAAGTTAATCAAAGTGAGGCCGCAACTTAAGGGGGCTCGCTCGAGGTAGGACTCCATTTGGCCACAATGCGATGCAGCTCCATGCACTCCATTGTCCTTTTGCCGGGGCAATGCACTTCGCAGGCTGCAGCCCGAAATCCCATTCAATTTGCAGGTAAAAGCGCGGGAGCTCCTGCCAAAAACTTAGCGGCAAACAAGTTGCAAAGAGCAGGAGGCAAAAACAAGGCTTATTTACCTTGGTCAGGAAGGGTTTTTTCCTCGGAAGCAAAGGCAGTGCAGCAGCACCAGTAGCAGCTTTTGAAACTACTTCATCAATTTCATTCAGCACAACGGCGCCGCTTTTTTTCACTGCTCTGCTTGCTCGCTCTGTCCTTTATTTTGTTGTTTCTAGCTTGCTTTTTTTTTTGCGTCCATAATCAACTTAAAAGGCATTGGCATCGTGAAAAAAGTCAGGAACTAGCATAGCTACACAGGAAAATATTTAATCGTCTGCGCAAAATATGTCATCTTAAATCCAATTAGGACATATGTATATTTAACATCAAGACAATACCAATTAGTTTTTGCGATACTTTGAAATATTTTGCTAACTTTCCACAATTATGTACTTAAGAGTTTTAAAATTTGCTAGTTTAGTTTTTTTCTGAAAATCCATATGAAATGCCAATTCTAAAGTATAGAATAGCTCTTTAAAGTATATTTTGGATTTTTAAAAGGCCAAAACTATTCAAATTTGTCTTCTGTGTAGGCTTAGACCATGGTGATACAATTTCGTAGTTGTGAATATAGCTGTTGCTGGTTGCTAGTTGTTGGCTGTTGGTTGCTGCCGGTTGGCCATTGGTTGCTAGACCGCCAGAGGCATTGGCATCGCTGTTACGACGATGCCAGCTATTACGCCACTTTTGGCCAGGACACCCAGTGTGCCCGTGTTCCGGCCTTGCCTTGTCGCCTGTCTGTCGCTATCCTTCCAGCCTGTGCCACTCGCCTCGGAAACGGATTTGACGAGGCATGCAGCACTTGTAGAAGCAGCGTTTTGACACTAATTTCATTTGGTGGAGACCGGTTTTTGTGGCCGGCATCGAAACAAAGAGCCCGGCAACAGTTAAAGGTTGGGAACACGTCGCGAATGGCAGGAATGGTGGGTACTACGCCGAATAAGTTGTAATTCCACTGCATTACGTTTAAGTTCAATTTGCGAGCTGTTCACAAAAACACGACGGATGGCTGTTGAAAGTTTCGCAAAGTATTTATTTATTTTGCACGCAGCAATTCCGTTTGCCTTGCGAGTTAACTGAAAACTTTAAATGGTTTTTAGCGCTCGGCGGCTAAGACAACCGAGCAAACAAACAGACGCTGATGGTTGCCTCTTGTTTCCTTTCATTTAGCCATGTTCTCAAGTGCTGCCTGCAGTTTACTTTTCCTGCACCCTTCCCAAAGGACTCGGAAATCAGCAAAACGGAGTCGAAATAATGAAGTAAATTTAAGGATGCAAAGAAAAATGTAATATCCGAGAACATTATGGCCCCGACTTTGTTGGCCGTATGTGTGCGGTTTGGAATCCTATTTCGTTCTGGAATAGTTACATTCACTAAAGTGCACTTTATACTCTTTTCTATGTACATCTCTATTTATATCAAATAACCTAAAAATTTTGCCCTGCAGCATACAGCAAATGGAATACATTTACATTTATCTTATTTTCATTTCGATATTTTCGCTGAAATTCTATCAATGTATACTATTCAATTTAATTTTCGATGTGGTATTTAAATATATTTTGGACATTGACCATGAGCTAAAAAAATTTGGCTAAGCACCGTTCTGTTAATTGAGATTTTAGAGAATTTGCTCTGTGACGAGAATTCTTCGTTTTTAGGGAGATTTTAATTTCCAAATTTCGTAAATCTTGTACATTTTATTTTAACAAAGAGAGTATTACTTTTATATATCATCTTAACGTCCTTAGATATTAGCTTTCAGTTTAATTTATTTTACTCCATTTGCCACCTGTCTGCAATTTCTTCTGCTGATCCCCCGTTCGATTTTTCTACCTAGTGCTGCCAATGCCATCCTCTTGCCTGAGCTGAAATAACCGTTTCAACTTTGACTTTGCTCCTCGAACACGATTCCTATATGGGTTGGTGCTCTCAATCTGACAATCGCATTGGAAATGCGTGTGCGCCACGCTTTAATGCGAAATTCTGATTGCGCTCGAATGGCTTCATTTATTTTCGCCACCAACGACCAGCAAACAAAATAAAAAACAAACAAAAAAACAAGAAAAATTCAACAAGAAAACAAGCAAAAACGGCAAAGAAGAGAACTGCGAGAAAATCGCAAAGGAAAAACAAACCCGACAGTTGTACATAATATTTCACTTATGCATGTGCGCCCCTCAGAGCCTGTGAGCAAAGTGAAATGAATGAACGAACGAACGAATGAATGAGTGGCATGCGTAGCGCTAGGAAATTTGTTATAGCAATTTGAACTGTCAACAGAAAACCGAAAAAGTAAATTAAGAAACATTTGAAATTTAATTCACTTGCCAAGCCGAGTCCTTCCGGCGACTATTGCCCCTATGGGGCACACATAAGTGTATACTCGCTGCGGATGCAGTACGCGTGTGTGTGTGTGGGTGTGAGCATGTGAGTGTGTGTGTGCTCGCATTAGAGCGTAGAGCTCGTGAGTGGTAGCATCATAGTCGCCGAGCATACCTGTCTGCCATGTGACACCTCCGCCACTTGAGTAACGTAACACAGCAACGCCGGGAACAACTGACAGACCCAACACCCACAGGACTCAGGAGCTCCAGCAAATGCACTGTGAAAAAAGCTGAGGACCTTTTACAAGATATACGAGTATTGGACTTAATAATTCAGGAGTTTCGCGCTTTCAATTGCAGTTGTAGTGTTTGGTACAGTATTTCGGAATATTATTTAATTGATATTTATGTTAATTAAAAGAAAACCCACATGCAATGTATTATAAGCTTAGTTTACCCCTTTTTAAGTAGCCATATAACACATATACGCATTCTTAATATCCCGTTTCCCGTCTCAAACATTTTACACATATAATAAATACACTTTTTGGTTTGTAAGCTTGTTGTTTTTCCTGTGCACAAACATTTGGAGACCTGCAAAATTAGGCGAGTGTCACGAATTTAAAATAACTTTTAATTCATTCTTGATGAACATATGCAAACGTTGTTGCCCCAGCCCGAGTGGGGCACACGGCGTATGAGTGCGGCTGGGAAAGAGCCCCAGTGCGAATGCGAACGGGAATGTGTGCGTGAGTGTGTGGTTGCCACGCCTCTCGAGTGCCACATAACTCGGGCTGAGCATAAACAACCGCACTCGCATAAATGTTCGTTAAACTCAACCCAACTGAGACAGAAATGCGGTGCCGGCAGCTCCATAGCTTCCCCTTTTGCCCCCCACCTGGGCTACATAATTATTTAGTTTCCAGTTGGACGGGAGCTGTGCACACACAGCTACTCGTACTTGGGCAAATAGACGGGGAGATTCCCTGTCTTCGATTGTCATAAATCAACAAGGACCTACACGGGGGCCATGGACCGGGCTGTCAACCGATTGTTGGCCGTTGGCATATGCTCGCTCCGCTGACCAAATGCCCAAGGCCTCTGACAGGTGCAAGTTTGAGCGACCCACTTAACGGAAAAATTCAAATTTCTGTTTGCAGTTGCCGAACTTTCCAGTTCACTTGCCAGGGGAAATAAGCGAAAAGGTATATAAGGTACAGCTGATATAGCTGGTGGCAAAGTGAAAAGTTAGCGTAAATTATGCACCAACGTGCGCGGCCCCAATAAAAATAGAAAGAAAAATTGGGAAAACAAGAACCCAGCGCAGAGAAAACAAAGAGCAGTGGCAGTGCATTGAACTGGTACCTTTGTATAGGATGTGTTACGAACCTTATGGGAATGTTTCCGCTCTCACTACCAAGTTGGCGGTAGTTGTTGTGGTTGCTGCTCCTTTCAAAGGATCCTGCCTGCCTGCCTGCCAGCCAGCCGGTTTATGCTTTCTAATCCACGCACGTTTCGCTTTTAATATTTATTTTGCGCTTTTTCACACTTTGCACACTGAGACACACTCTCACTCACTCAGACATCAAAGGATAATCGGGCAGGAGGAGGATTCTCTGGTCTGGAGGTCTGCAGGGGTTCTTCTTCCACTGATTATCGATGAACCCCACGCTCCGTTGATGCGGATGACGGAATTTGGATTACGGCTTGGTTTCTGCTTTCTTTATGCACTGCGGGCGGCGCGCACAGTTCATCAATGCAAATAGCAAATTGCCAATGGAACCACGGAGCCGCGTTATCGGCGGGTTATCAGTGCCCACTAGCGGTGGGCATTTGGATTCCGGTCTCTTGTTTATATAATTTAAATACGTTTCTGTTTCGTCTGCGAACTTTTCCAGCTACTTATGGAGCATACGCATGGATATATATGTGCAGCACTCGGGCGGTGGACAAATGTTATTTAATTATTGTTGTTGTTTACTTTTGGGCGAAGGCAGCTTTTCCCAGTGGGAACGCTATAAACACCGTTACACTAACCAACCCGCACGAAGGACCTTTTTCAACTGATTCGCACTCGAAGTCGCGGCGGAACGAGGCAGCTCGACGATCCGAACTCCTGTTTTCGGTTGACGGGCCAGAAAGCCGAGCCGAGCATCCAGTCGGCTGTGTGTGGAACGCGAACGCTTCGGCATTTTGTGGACCAATACAATTTGGAAAAGGACCAGCGGACCCTTTTGTGGATGCTGTGTGCCAAGTCCAAAGCGTTCCGCCTGATAAGAGGCTGCAACGCGTTTTTTCGCCCAGCGCGCATTGACAACAATTTATTTTTTGCACGTTGCTCGCATTTAAATGTTTTTGCTTATTGTCTTCCGTCTCTCTCGCTGGAAATTTGTGTGTGTGTGCGCACTTTTTTAATCACTTAAAAATGTATGTGCCTTTTTTCGACACGTGCGTGTCAAAATGCTACCAAAGGGTTAAACGTCAAAGGAAAAAAACGAGTGGCGCGGAAGGGGAATGGGTAAGAGGGCTAGAGGAAGACACACGCTGGCTGGCAATTTGTTGCCAAGTTTATTACAGTGACAAACAGGCCAGGTCCGAACGAACTGCACGCGCTAAAGACGTCACGCAGCGATATGCAATGCCAAAGTTAATGGCTATAATCCCGAACGAGTTGGACAAGTCAGGCGGAGGAGCCGTTTCTTTTTACGAGTGCGTAATAAGAAAGCCGGAGACGTGCCAACAGGACGTGATGGTACAAAAATCAGGAGGAGGCTGGCTCCATTCTACTCCGGCTCTCCTGGAGTTTTTAAATTTCAGCACGCAACCCATCCTAATCCCGACCAAATTAAAAACATTATCCTCCTCATCGTGGCCAAAAGAGAGAGCGGAACCGGAAATGAGAGAGAGCGAGAGCGAGAGAGATAGAGAAGGAAGGAGAGAGCTTGTCGGCCGGGCTAAGAGCCTCGGACTGACTAGGTTAGTGGGCCAGCCAACTTAAGCCAGCAATTAAATTCGAGCCCAGCTCGCAGGCTGCATATCGACTCGCAGGATGCCAGGATCCAAGGTGTTATCCTGCCATGCGTGTGCATTGCACTTGAACGGCTGCTTTAAAGGTGTGCCTTTGCCATTTGACACTCTCTTGAGCTCTGGAACTAGAGCTAGAGACTTTGCTAAGTATTTTTCAATTAAAACGATGGCGAAACTTGCACGCATGATAAGCACAAAAGTTTTTCATTGTCAGCGCCTAAAAGCATGCTACACAATGACAGCCTGGAAACTTTCGCCTTCCCGCATAGCAGGACCAAAACCGAAACCAGACAAGTCTCGACGGGCGCCCATCAATCTCTCAGGCACCCATAGCATAACATAATGTTGGTACAAGTATTCTTGCCACTTCCGATTCGCCTCTTTTTCTGCGACTGCCAGCGACACATATTTAAATCAGGATCGGGTGACTCGAATCGGCTTCCGGGCGCTTAGGCTCTTGAAAAATTAACTTTGCCGCCTACTGGCGCCACTAAATAAGCACGATTCTGACTTTTAAAAAGATAGAGTGCACTAAGAAAATGTTTATGGTTTTAATAGCTTTTAAGTGCGTCCCTTTAACTCTGGGAATATAAAAATTTCTCCGGTAATTTAAAAACCACAGGATAGGATCACCTAGGACGAAGGATTTAAAAGAAATCACTTACTTTTTTAAAAGGAAAATTAATTCAGTAAAAAGCTGGAGTGGACTAAACTAAATCTGCATGTGTAACACGACGCTGCATACAAACATTAAGAGTAAAGAAAAATAATTTCTTCGAATTTAGACGAGTGACCATGGAAACACGTGTTTCCAGGGAATTTAAGGGGCATTCACGCCGGCTTTTCTTCGAGTGTGGCTTTTGAAAAGCTTCTAATCTAAGTGCTATGGAATCACCAGCGATGTGTCGGCGACATGTGGGCAGGGATTGGGTGTCCTGGGTGATATTGGAGTGCGAAGTGACCCTGCCCAGCATTAAACTGGACAAAGCTGTGCCTGTTGCTGTCCTGCGTTCAGTTTGCCTTTGCGTTTGGGCTCGCCTTTGCCGCCTGTCCTGTGCCTTTGATGTGGATGAGGATGAGGATGTGGCTGCGAATGTGGATATTTCTGTCTTCTGACATGAGCTGCAAAGTGCGGCACGTGTTGGCGTAACAATTTGGCAGGACCAAAATAGCAACAGCAACAACAACACCAGGGCGTCCAGGACAATGGCAAACGCTTTTATGTGCCGTAATGAAAAACTGTTATCTGCGTGCGCAATTTGAACGCAATTTGGTAACGCGTTTCGCCACATAAAACTTAAGTGACCCGAAACCGGGCCGACAGGAGCGAAGCTGCACATAGCACATAGCAAATACATGGCGGTCCGGAGATCTAAAGGACCATTCCACCTCCTTTCGGTTGGGTCGTGTGTTTATGGCCCTGCGTGCAGCTTGCAAAAACTGTTGACACTCGCAGGAAAGTCAGAAAAGGCCAAGCAAGGTCCAAAAACAACCTGAGTGTGAGAAATGAAATTGTTTGGCGATTATGAAGCATTAAAGCCAAATGTGCCGTTCAACGGCATCCGTTTCACTTTGTCGTCACCATCAACGCACTTTACTTTTATTTACATGTCACTCAACTAAGGCAGGCACACAAAGCCCTCCGTTTGCTCCGCTTGCATTCCGCTGGAGAACCGTCGTGTGGCAACAGATTTGCTGCAGCTGCGGCTTTGGCAAACTATCATTAACATGTGGCATCCGGCGACCCCCTGAACCATGAACCCTCAACCCATGGCTGCCCACTCAGCGTGGACAACAAAAATCCTGCGCTCTTGCAGTTTTTACAACTTTTCCCCGCCCGGCTGCTGCTGGTGCTTATTTACTTGTAAAATTTATTAAATATTTTTGTGGCTGTTGCCTTTGCTTTGTTACCCTTTTTTCGTGTCCTCCCTTGCTGTTTTGTGTACCTTTCTTTTCATTCGGGCCCCTCATTTTTTATGTACCGCAAAATTGCTGACGTTTTTAATCCTTAAGAAGCTTTTGGCTCACATTTTTACTGCACCCGCCGTTTAGAGAGCAGCCAGCAAGCGGGCTTACCTTTCTTTTTTAATATGCATTTTGCATAATTTTCATATAAACATTACTCATACGCCATGTGCACCGTGCAGTAGCAGAAACACCCGGCAGCATTGTAGCTACATAATAAGCAAAACAATTTAGCCAGCTTAACACAAATGAAATTTTGAGCCGGGCTCGCTAAACCGCGGCTGTAATTTGATTGGCAGAGGTTACAGGTTACGGGTTAATGGTACACAGCTCCAGCGTGCCCCAAATTGTTGCACCCGACGCCAGTGGTCCAACATTTGTTGGCTTAATAAACTTTTATTGAGAGCACCAGATCGCAAATATCTGCGTAGCTCGCCAGTTCAGCAGTCAAACAAAACCATAGCCGGTATTAGACAACAATAACAGCAGAAAGCAGGGGCTATCTCTTCATTGACCAGCCAGGGGCGTAGATGAATAGGGGGTAACTTACTTGTAAAATCGAAATAATGCAACCCTTCTACGCAGCTGCAATTTGCAATATTTTTGTGCGAGCCCAAGCTGCAGCTTTTGGCGCCGCCGGCTATCAAATTTTAATTAAAATTCAAAAACCAATAAATGCTCCTCGGCAAGAAACAAAAGGGGGCGAAATACTCGCTCTCTCTGAGAAAATAAACTTGCATGCGGCATGTAGCATGCAGCACAAAAGGATGCCACTAAAACGATCTATTAAAAATATTTCGCATGCATATTATTCTATGCACTTTTTCGAGTTTGCCCAGCCAACTCGACAACCCATGGCTACATGCACATATTTGTGTCTGTCTGGCCAATAAAACAACGTTTATGCAAGCTAATTGAGAATTCCACAACTCCAGAGACTCGAAAATATTTTTCCGGATCTTATCAACATGGTTTGGGAGAATTTTATTGCATTGCGAAATGCAAAAGGTAATTGTCTACCGTCACATTGTCCAATCCTCACATGCCACAAACTTTCGCCCAGTTCAAGGAACTATGGAACTTTTGCCTGGTAATTAAGCACTGAACAGAAACAATGACGGAGTATTTTCCACTCGCTTGCCCAGCTGTCTATTGTTGTTTCTGTTGCCGCTTGTTATAGTTTAGCTGTACACTGTGGAATTAAAATAATGTATAAAATAATTGCAGAAATGATTTTAAGTGGATGTCTAAAAAAGCGCCGGGGCTTAAAAGCATTTATAAAGGTGTTGAAAAGCATGCAACCATATATTTTCACTCAATGCTTCTCGAGAGTATGCAACTATGTGTTTTCACTGCATTCCTATTTGACACCCTTTTATTGCATTTAAGCATGCACATGCACTTTACATTATGTATCTGAAATGGCGCCTATAAAAAGTGAATAATTTTTCCATTCTACAATTGATTTTTCTGGGTGTACCCAATGCAGCTGCACTACCTCCAGCCAGCTGCTGCCTTCGCCGGCATTGTTTATGTATCTTAAGGATAATGACGCGCTTCATTATGCGCCTGTGTGAAGATGCTCCGTGAATGCAGCTCGTACTGCCTTTTGGCTGTTGGCGCTGCTGGCGCTCTTGCTTTATGTTTCCGTGGTATTTATTTTTAATTTTTTAAGTTCCCCATCTTTTGCGTAAAAACTTTTCGACTCCCAGACGTCGCGACGTTTTCGCAGAGATAATAGAAACTCGATACGCTTTGCGCATCTAAGCTTTATCTATGGCTGACTCCCTCGCTGTTTTGGCATTGTTCTCGCGGCCCTCCCCGCCTTTTGTTTTTATTTACCCACACCGGGGCAAACGGCTTTTACAAGCAGTAAATTTAAGTTGCTGCTGCTCCTTGCTACTTCCTGTTTTCTTTTTTTTTCTACCGACTTCGGCCCTTTTATCCTCCGCCAGCACTCCTTGCGGTGCGGTGGAAATAAAAATGTTGAATCGTCATAAATGGCTCCATAAACTACGTCAATAATGCCCATGCCCCCAATGCCTGGCCTCGACATCGCAATTCGCAATGTTGCCGGGTTACTTGTAAGGCATCCGCCAGGAATGAGCATAAAAATGAGAATGGAAATAAAAATAGTTGGCCAGCGTAAACGCCCCGTGATTTTTACATAGGGCAGCCATCAGAGCCTCCAACGCCATGTCCAGGCAAATCTCGACTCCAAGTCCGAGTTCCAAGTCCTTTTTTTTCTGTCCGCTTGTTTTTTATTGTTTGCATTGGGACGTCATTGCCATGGGCGCGAAATGCTGGCTAGAATTAATTAAAATGAATGAGGGGACATGTCATAAACAAAGGCAAAGTCAACTGTTGACTGAGCGACCCGACCGCCCCCATTCCAAAAGCTTGTCAGCGGGGGCGTGTCCCCAAGATAAAACCACATCAGAGAACGAAAAGCAAGCCATTGCGACCAGCAGCGAAAAAAATAAAACGAAAAAATGCGGAAAATCGGGGGAGAAATTGTAACGAAAAGAAAACTCCATAAATATTTCAAGTCCTTCGTCCTAGCGAGTGGCGCCATCTATCGATGGAGTGTGTTCGTATGTGTGGGGGTGCCTGTAAAACAAGTCATAAATTATAGCCCGCCACTGTCAAAGTTCAGCTGACTGCGTTTTGGCCAGCCAAGTGCCAAAGAAATGCTGCACAGCCAGCAAATATTGCGCATACGCCGCGTGGCTGCAACATGCCGCTGGCTGGCCGACAAGTGCAATGAACTCAATTTGCGGACCTAAAACCAAGGGCTAAAAAAATACAAATTATAAGCCGAGCATTTCTATTGCAGCGGCAATTTATGGCCAGCCAACTGATGTTTAATTAGCTAACAAATTCGAAAAAATATCTGAAAGGTTGTGGAAAAAGGTCGTGGGCCACGAAACTTTGATGTGGTTTTCAATTCGTCTTCTGACTATTGACATTCTAAGCCCAAAAGAGCAAAAGGCTTAAAGCGAAATGATTTTCAATGGGGGTCCGTAATTAACCGGCTTTAAGAACAGACCCTCACCCACACAGATATACGTACCTTTTGAAACGAAACAATTAGCCTGTGAATTCCGTGTTAGTTGGCCCAAATTCAACTCAACCCGCCTCGACTCAACTCAACTCGACACTCCTCAACTTGACACTCGACTCCTGACACACGCACTCGGCGAGCTAATTATGCTGCAAATACTTAAAAGATGACGCAGCAGAAAGCACTTAACGCCCCAAAAATGAGTGTACGAGTATATACGGAGCTTATACATATACATGTATGCTATCATATGCGTGCTCGGGTGTTTAAGCGTGTTTTTGTGTGTATTATTTCATATAATATTTTCTTAGCTGTTCTGGCAGCACAAAAGATCATGCCAAGACATAAATCTCAACGTTTCAGTTGGCCCAAGACGCTAACGACGACGGCAATGAGGAGTTAAGACGTCGTCATCATCTGGCAACGAGCTGGGTAACTACGTGTGTACATTTGCTCATATATACTCGTCCATGCATATATATAAATCGTTCGGAGAAATACAAATACTTTTGGCATATTCTCATTGTCATTATTTTTGTTAGGCTGACACAGCTAATAACGTGCCGTATGATTGCTGCAAACGCAGCGTATGAGTAATCATAATGGCACCACACACTCACACACCCACTCATACCCACACACACACACACAAAGTCATGTCGAATATTTGTGGCAATGCGTAAATTGCTTCTGTTTCTCTTGTTGCGTTACGCACAAAACTTTGGCTAGAGCGCCCAAAAATACGCGTATAATGAAAAATCGCCAAAATTTTGCAGCGCTCAAATGTATGGTACACTTTTTGTTCTTGCTTTGATTAATACTTCCATATGGCCAACTGGCAACCAACGAACTAGACGCGTTCGAGGCACATTAATAAAATATAACAATTTATGGCGGCTTATAATAAAAGCTGCCAGCAGGCACACGACAGGGTGGCTGACATATAAATTTAGAAAAAAAATTCAACATTACTTTTTAACTGCAATTAACTTAATGAGAGTATACGCTTGACGAATTCGTGCATAAAAATTCACAAACCGTTTTTTTTTTTAATGCAACTCAACCAAATTACGGAAATATCAATATCAACTTTGCTTCTAACTAAATAAATACAAAAAATGAAAACTTCACTTTGCATATTTATCTTGCCGAGTTGCGACACTCCACAATTCATCTGCACCCTAAACCCCTGCAAACAGAAAATTTATGAAAAATTTACTTAAACACAGTTTTCCGTTACATTGACAAACTTTGAGCCGGGAAAAGTGCTCGAACAATGCAAGGACACTTCAGCAGCCACAAGGCACAACAAAGGACACAACCAGCTAGAGCAGCCATAGTCAAAAAAGCAAAAAAAGAAATGTGTACAACAATTTGTTGGCTGCCCCTGCTAACTGTGCGCATTTGTTAGACTTCAATGCGGAGTGGTTGGGCTGATTTTATGCCGCATTTAATAATGCCAGCCCACAAAAATCACATCCGCCAATTTACAACGCCAAACCGAATCGATGCCGCATCCTCGACTCGCTGGGTTGACGTCTACTTATAAGAAATATCAGCCACGAGATGCTCAATGCTCAATACTCGACGCTGGATGCTGTATGCTCGACTCGGGTTCAGGGCAAACTTTCCCAGAAAGTTGTCGTATATTTGTTGCCTTTTTCACAATTCATTAAATTTGATTAGAGAACTTTTGCCATAAAAATTACGAAATTGTGCCGTTGACGCAGCTAGCCCTCGTCTCGGGATCAGGCCCAAGTTCCCCAATATACCATATATGTATATGTGTGCGTTTATATAGAAAAGCCGGTGTGTGTGTGTGTGGTTAAGATTTGTGTTTGTTGTGCGTGGATATGATTTCGTGCATGTGCTCCCTGGGTTTTTCGGCAAAAGTTTCAACTGTCAGGTGGCAAAAGCCAATCGCCAGCTATCGGAATTTTTCCCCAATTTATATGCCTTCTTCGCCCATCGCGCAGCAAAAATCACCCACCACCCACCATATTAGAGGTCGTATTATTTATCGTCCGACGACCCTTTTCGCTGGGCAGGGTCAAGTTGACAAAGTTTGTTAAACTCTGATCTGTGCGGACTCGTGCTGCTGCAGAGCAGACAAAAGTGCTCATAATTAAATGCAAAGGCTCGTTGGAATTAAAAACGCAAAGGCATCGCTTTTAAGGCTGCTTAATAATTAAAACAACTTAATGGACTTGGCCTGCCAGCAGCGAACGGAGTAGTCTGAATGCGAACTTCTTTCCCTCCCGTTGATCTCCAAAAACTTCCTTTTCTGAGTGCAGCGGCAATTGAATTAAGTTGCTGCTCAAAGTGAAAAACGCACCCGAAATGTTTGACTGGTAATTGCCATTTAAACTCATTCGTCTAACTTTTCAAGGTCCCTCGATGGTAGAAAATCCCGTAGGAAACGGTGAACACAATACTGCGGAATGCAATCCCTGGCTTTTGCTTATTAAGCTCTGGTACGCTGGGCAAAAATTTCAAAATTAAACAATGCTTACGTACACACGCATCGCTCTGCATATTTCAGCGGGAATTTAGGTCCGGGCCACGGATATGGGAAATGGGGTAAAATGAATATGCCTTCACGCTTGACCCGAAACATAAACTCCCAGCGACTCCTGGACTCCCGGACCACTGACTAAAGCCCCCGGGAACCCCATCAGCTCGCTTAGAAAGAGGAGCCAGAGCCGGAGCAGCATCAGCAGATTGAAGATTCCAGCATTCGACATAATGTTGCGGTTAAGCTAAACGACTGCATAGAACAAGCTTTTTATGCCGGTCCAGCGCTCGCTGACCTCCGCCCTTGCCCATTTTCCCCTCTTGGTTTTTCCCCGATTTTCTCCTGCTATTTCTCCGGTTTTCCCACACTCACACACTGACACACACAAACTCATGGGCAGCTGTGTATGCATGTGGGTTGTTCCTGCGGCCAGGCACATGCGATTACTGAACTGGCTCGCTCGCTTCCATATACCACAAAAGCCATACATATGCATACACTAAGAGCGAATTGGGCATTTCTGTGATTGGGAGAAGGTTCTAGGGAGAAGGGAAAGTCAATAAGACACTCAATTTGTATTATATTAGTTTTCAAAATATAATAGTATTTAGAAAACATTGTTTCCCCTAATCTTTAATATATTTTCAATTTAAATCCCCTTTAAGGGTATTTGTGTTACTATGTAAGCCCATTGCCGATGATTGCCGCCCGTTGTGTATTTAAATGAGGATTCCGTAAAATCCATTTAAAGGCCCGACCACGGACGCAGCTCCCGTCGAGGAATCACTCGCTCCTGGCCCGAACTCCATATGAATGAACTTATTTCCGAATGTTTTCTTCTACGCATTGAGTGCTTAACAGGTTCTCAACTCTATAGAGGAAGTGTCTGCGAACGGAAATAACTACCTTGGCGCCCCATCGTTTCAGTTCGTTCCATTTCGTCCTGTCACGTCATTGTGACTCCATCAGCAGCTGAGGGCAAGCATTTTTTTGCTTTGCACCGTAAAATAAATGCATTAAAATGATGATTCGGTTATTTGGCTATTTGCTGTATTTTATTTATGGAAAAACGTCCCAAAAGCCGTTGGTTAATAGCTTTAAAATAAACCGTAAAATATTTGATTGTTGGCAAAAGGTATTAATTAAAATTTCTGGCACGTATGTCCTAGCTGAAATTTAAACAATTTCGACAACAGCAAAAATTTATTGTTTTACACTTTATACAGATTTTCCAAATGCGAGCTAAAAGGGTGGATGGCAAAAATATAACTCAATTGCGTTTATTGGTTATTTTTATTTTACATATTAAAATGTAATAAAGTGGCCAATGTTTTCTGATGAAAAATTTTATAAGAAAAATATATATCTTCGCTTGGATTGCAACCAAACATTTTCAAACGTAATTGGCAAACAGCAATCTCGATGTCTCGACAAAACTGATTGATTCGATCTCCGGCTCAATTAAATGAACTCAACGCTTCGCAGCTTATTACTCAATCCAGCCACGCTTTTATATGGCATTGTGGTGGCCCTCAAGTGGCTCCGAGTTGAATCCACACGATTTTGCCCCATGTCCTTGGCAGCAAATTAGCTTAGCCGCCGTTAATATGGAATGCCAGTGGCAATTGCGATTCGCATACGAAAATCGAATGAAATGGTTAATGGGTTTGTCGAATCGGAAGGGCATGCCACGAAGCCCAAGACGTTGACAAGGAATCGCTGATAATTGACATTGCGACTTCGATGGCTTGGCTTTGGTTGGGTTTTGGGCGATTGATGGCATTGGTTTGGCTTGGCATTATTATTTTATTGTTTCACCCTGCTTATGAAGTAATAATCCAGCAGCGTCAACACAATTCGATTGTCAGCACAAAGAGCCAGAACCAGAACACTTCGGACACTGCGGCATCGCAATCAGCAAATCAGCAGCGCCGCCAGTCGACTGTTCAACAAAATCAGTTAGCAAATCCACTCAAATGTGCGCCGCGCATTTCCATAGACACATTGACAGCTGCCCGCATGACGCCCGCCCGCAGCTCGGAATCTGCTTCTCGGTTTCTGCCCTATGATATCTGCACTGGGAGAAAATTATCTACAAACATATAATAACACATTACGAATCAAATAGATCAATTATCTTTTTAAAAATATTTAAGTATCTCATTATATCTCACTGTGTTTGCTAACAGAAGAAGGACACTGTACCTTATTTTCTGTAATAGAACTTACTGGATCCCCTCATGACTTTTCTTTGGGTGTGCTGGATTGACTGACGGCACAGTGGACGCGGATGTCCCCACCTCCGGTTGTCTCTACTTGGCTCATATGAATAGAGTCAGCAGCGCATCGATTTCACTTCATTTGATGCCGACCAGCAAGCTGAGCACCGAGCACCCAGAACTGAGCACTGACTAACTGACTGCCAGGATGGCTATCTGGCTGACTGATGGGCAGGCAACTCAATATAGCGGGCCCAGGACGCGAGTGCCTCTGGCAGAATGTTAAGCGACACATGTCCGTTGTTGTTTGCCGTCGTTGCCACGAGGACTTCGCATTTCGGATTTCCACTCAGCCTAAGACTTAGCCGCAGAAGAGAGGAAAGGATGTACTGCGTGGTTGGTTGGCCAGAAAGGATGCAAATATTTCAATACCGAGCGCCATTGATTTGTTCTACTGTTTCGGCTGTTTTCTATTCCTGTCGCTGAAAGGAGCTGCTGACATTGTCAAGCGGCGAATTCGCCGAGTGCTTAATTATTTTTTGCGGTCTCGTCCTTTTTCGTTTGAAAGCGCTCTGCCAAATTGCTCAAGTCGCCCACACGAGTGCGAGACATCTAAACCAAACCGAACGGCGCTGGGTTGAACTGCTAATGAAACCCACGCGAAATTGGATTTTCATGTACATGGCAGACAGACGACTGACAGTCAGTCGGTTAGTCAGTCAGCCATCCTGGCGACCATATCCTCCTTCTACTCCTTCCTATTTCCTACACCCTTCCCCACCCACCCCCACCCATCCCCTCAAGAATCACTCTTTTTCTTCAACATGTCTAATGGCCGGGGCGTGGCTACACGTGCTTGACTAATTATTCGTAATTGAGCGCATATTTGTAATGCGAGCATATTAATTGGCCCACAAAGAGTATGAATAACTGCCGAAGTGCACTTGAAAGTATCTCCAAGAATTGCAAGCGCCATAACCCCCAGCCAGATACATATATATGTGAATATGTCTGATTGGGGTGAATGTACCGACACCCACAAATTAAAAGCAGGCAGCACGTAATGCGGTTGCTAACAAGACAGGAGTTTGGGATAAAGCCAGAACTATTATTCCACTCGGGATATATATGTATATATATATATATATAAGAAGGGGTCTAATTCCATATTGATGAGACCGAGAAGGGATTGTCATGGGTGAGAGGGTTGGACCAGCTCTCGCCCAAATTGTAACTTGTTCATTAAGGACTAATGGAGTGGGTGCTGCTCGAGCTGCAGCAAGTATAAAATCTTCGGGATTAGATGCAATCAACAATAACATCTGCTGGAGGCAACTGGACGGGCAAGTGAACTTTTCGAGCGCTGTGTCTGTCAATTCTAATTGTCATTACGTATACGTAAAGGCGAACTGAGAAGACAAACGAGTTAGCCACTGATACTGGGGCAAATGGGAATTGAGTGGAAAGCGGGCAAATGAGAACGAGTCCAAAGTTTTTGCGACCGAAAGAAAAATGAAAGAGCTAACAACTTGGCTGTCGATGAAGACAAATGCAAGACAAAGCGCAGATGGTAGGGCCAACCATCCAACAATATATACGGGAAAACAAAAAACAAACCAAAAACGGAAAAAAAAGAAATAGAAAAGCAAAAGTAGAATTGGTAACTTGCAGCGGCGAAAACTGTGCAGTTTTCGGGGGTAAACTTCAAAAAGCGCAAGCCCACATCAAAAAAGGTTCCCCTGCCTGTCCCCCATGGTTAGCCAAAGCCAAACAAAACACTAATGAAGGTAGTCAGCAGCGTTGTCAGCGGCGGGCTGCGCTTGATAGCCACCAATGCACTTCGAGAAAATACTTCACACTTTCAAAAAAGGTTTAAAATAATCAAAAGATTGAAAAGTATCAACCGAGATACGGATCTATAAGAATATTAAATGCTTTTTAACAGTATGCTTTTTCTTCGCGTGTAACATGGACCGCCCTGCAAAAAGGACCTTTTCCCGTTACGGACGTTCGCATTTCAAGGAAGGACGCGCAGGAGAGCGACGAGCAGCTTGAGCTCGTCGACGACATACGGCATCGATAAATTACAAAGTTAAACTAAAATTAAATTCTACGCCAAACAATGCATCTTGTCGGGTTGGTCCGCTGATGGTGATGGTGATGGCGATGGCTATGCTGTGGATGCCTCCATTGCTGATGCTGATGCCGATGCTTCTCCGCCAGCTTACAGCTGCACAAGGAGCAGGAGCAGTAGTGGTCCGGCGCTTTCGGCAGGATTTAAGCTGCCTGTCAGCCAAGGCTCCTGTCCGGGCTTATATATAGCATTTCCATGTTGGCGACTAATGCAACTCGGACGAAGACGACGCTCGACGGCGCCCAGTGTCTTTGCCCGATGCCATTCATTATGCCGGACATTTTTGCCGCTGCTTAGTCGCCAGTGGAAACCAATCATTGTGATACTTTCATTAAATTGCAACGGAGCGGCGTCCTTGGAGTTCCACGGATCCTTGGATCCTTGGATTCTTGGAGCCCTGGCTTCCCGGATCCCGGCTTATTGATTGGGTATTGAAATTTAATAAACGGCATTTTGCTCCGCTCCATAATTCGCGCACACGCGTCGGAATGCAATTTAATTGGACACTGTTGTTTGGCACAAAGTTCATTGTTATCTTTGTACTGTATTGTATATGTTGCTATTCCACGATTGCCCGGGGAAACCACCGAAAACGCCCCAAAACCCCCCTAGAACTTACTGGTTATGCATGCACTTTGGGTGCCGTAAATTTGATATACTTGCGGCAATGTCGATAATTTAAACTAGATATGGCCAAACACATGCAAACTCGTGACTTTTGTCATGGGGGCGTCGAACATCCTTTCCCAGGATGACCCGGGGGCCCCTTGAAGCTTCACAGCTTTGTTTTCGGTTAAGCAAATGTTGCGATAGCGGTATCTAATAGCCGCGGGCAGCACCCAACTTGCTTTGACTATGTTCGTTTTAATTGTATTTGGATATCAGGCTTAATTAAATGCATTCAAGCGCGGTTTGGCGGCAATCCACATGCGGTATATGTATATTACTTTGACAGCTGCAATGCATTTAGGTATTTGCCATTGATGGAATAATGTGTCGATTTCTGAACACAAAAAGTGTTAAATTGGAGCTGGGAAAAAGGTATATCAATCGAAATCTGTTTGCCATTTGAAACCGATCAAGCTGTGCTTAAATCAACTTTTATTTCTGTGCACCGACCCGCAGAGTGCCTTTAAATAATTATGTTTGAACACAACTATAATTGTGTTTTAATTCAGATTTAGTAAAGAAACAAGATAGTAGAATTCCCAGAATTAGGCATGTTCCCAACGTACTTACACAATTTTCAAATTCTTGGGAGTGGGATTATACCTAGGCCATTATTACCTGTCTAGTGACCTAAGCAGTGTCGTCATCCGACATCATTTAACATTTTCGAGGAGGTGGAAGCCGAAGGCTCGCAGGATGGAGACTCTCTCAACAAGCCAAGGCGTGCCCGTATCCTTCACGCTGCGGTGCCTTGCATTAGCGCCTTTCCACCGCCACTCCGCCAAATTCGCCAGCAGCGGCAGCTGCAAATTGCACTTGTATAATGCCGAGTCCTGGCAAAACACATATATATATATAGAAAAAAATGGACAAAAATAATAAAAACCCGCGCAAATTTATGTGCTGCAAGTGACACTACAAGGCCGCTGTGGCAGTTGCAGTCGCAGATTCTCAGATCCTAGCTGTGCGCCACTCGAAGGCGAGAGCTCCGCGCTTGACACTCGCCGTCTAACCTTTTGCCAGCCAGCCAGAGCGTTTTGCGGAGTCCTTAGTCCTTGATGTCCTTGCTGTGCTCCGCGTTTATGCTTCTGCTGTGCTGGTGTGTGCTGTGCGCTGTATGCTGTGTTTTTTTTCGAACCTCTCGACTGTGTGGCCCACAATTTGTGTTGACATCATCAGATTAAAAATTTTGGGCACAAGACACAGGCTGCGAAATGATTTCTTAGCTGTCGCAACACAGAGGGAAAACACTGCGATATTAGTTGGTAATTCGTCATCTCAACTTGTTCTGGTACATATATTTCTTTGGCTAACAGAGTTATTAAAGTTAGTAGTTTTTGTGCTCTGCATATTTACCTTCAATTTTGTTACGACACAAGCCAACAATCAAGATTTTTCTTTGCGTGTTGTTTCCGATTCTGGTTACTGGCGGTTACCCCATAGACCCTGGGTTGCTTTTGGCCTGGCATTTAACTCGTTTCACTTCATAAATTCGCTCTTACGTAATAAGTTCATCCTAGCCGGCATCCTGTGCGCTTCTATTTTTCAGTTTTTTCCCCTATGCGATTTTTTCTTCGCCATGTGTGTGTGTGCGAGTTGCTTCCGCTGCCGTGAATGCCGCGCACTTTGCATTTTGCGGCTGGTTGACTGACTTGAACTCATTGGGTTGAGGGTGTGGAGAATGGAACAGGGGCTGGGGCTGGCAGGGGTTAAGGGGTAAAAGATGGAGGCTGCGACAGCGGGTTTCAGCATGGGTTGGCATCCATTCTTTATTTGAGTTATCATGACACATTTCGCTGGATTCAGTCATTTCTTTTACTTTCCCAGTGCCAGCGTCTTTGGCGCATGGCTGTCACAGCGACATGGCGCCCCAGCCGTTGTCTTTGTGTGCGTGCTGGTGGGGTGGGCTGTACACGTACATATCATATACACATACACATATCTATATGTCTGCCTACCTTAACAACTAACCAACGAAACCAGCCTCAACCGAACCCATCTCTCCGGCTCCTCTCACTGTTTTTGCGCTGCTTGGTTGCCCTGCCATTTTAAAGCAATTTTCAAACAAATTTACTGTCATTAACTTAGACAGTTGATGAAATTTATGTCAGACATATCAACATCATGGTGACTCCAGACCATCCGCCCACCGCCCAACTCTTCCGTGTGTTTGTGTGTGTGTGAATCTAAGCGAGAGAGTCTGGGCTGCACAGCTCAACTTGAGTTTGAGTGAATGACTTCAAAAGCAAAAAGACATTAAAATTTTGTTTACACAAACTCAACGAATCCAATTTAATTCAATTCATCTGTGTGTGTGTGTATGTGAGTGGGTGGGTGGGCACGTTGGTGAGTGTGTGTGCGTGTTTGTGGCATGCAATGTTCAAGACAACAAAAACAACAACAAATCGTTTACCACAGTTCAGTGCCTCTTGCCTTATATCATAAAACGGTATGCCCCCTCTTGGCCCCATTACGTTGTCCCCATCCAGCGTCATCGTCCTTCATCCTTCGTCCTTCCTGTCGCTCCTGCACGAGACAATCGATCAATTTGACTGCAGTAATTTGTGGGCAAAGGCGCAAAGTGTGCGCCAGCTGTCGTGCAATATACGATGTACGAGGAGCGACAGCAACATCCACAGCAACGGCGCGATTTCCTCATAACTACAGCGATAAAGTCGAGTATTGGCATGCTTTCTTCTCCGGAAGGTGCGATGATGTGCTTTTGAAAGCGAACACGGAATACCCTGTTGTAAAAATATTCCTTATTCAAAAATAGCTCATCTAGAAATATCGATATGTAATCGGAAATAAAACCAACGAATCGATCGAACTAGTATCTTATCAATTGTTTTTAGATAACCACTTCAATTTGAATTTCATATTTTCCAAACCAAAACAAGAATAAATCCTTATGTATATAAACAATCTAAAGAACTACATCTCTGTCTACACCGCGCATCTGTCAAATGCTGTTTTGAGTATCTAATTTATCCAGATAAATCGTGTGTAAATTTTAATTTAACGAGCGTGGAATCAACAGTGACTGCGTTGTATGGCTATGGGTCTGTCATAAACATCCCACCGACGACGAGGACCAGGACGATGACGATGGCGATGATGATCTGTAGTGTGTTGTTGATGCTTCGGCTCAGGGCGATGTTGTTTGTCTTATCTGTTTGCCGGGAACTGTGCAAATCAAGTGGCAGTTATTTCTCACGCAACTCGTCCGCAGCGTGTAAATAAAAATGGCCTATAAATGCCTATAGTTGGGCATACGGCACGCGGCAGTTTTTATAACCCCCCCATTTGCTTTTCCCCGCATATATCCTTTTATTCCCACACCGATTCTCATTCCCAGTATTCATCAGCGGCGTTTGTTGTTGGTGGATGAGTGTGTCAGGAGCAGGACCGCCGTTGTTAATCCCGCATTGTATGCTTTATAAATGCGTTAATTTTATGACAAGTTCATTTTATTGGTTTTCGCTGTTTGCTATCGTCGTGTTTTCGCATTGGTTTTCCACATAAAACCGAAAGACAAGTGACAAACAACAAGGCAACTCACTCAATTTGATCGTCTGTTAATTGCTTGTTTAATTGTCCTCTTTTGGTTCCGTTGTGCGAGTGCGGGAGTTCAAGTCCGATGATTGAGCATCCTGCTCACAGGATGTGGAGCTGGCTGTGGAGCTGGGGACAAAGGAAACGCCTTTTAATCCAATTTTACTTAGCTCTCCAGCTGCTGGCCCTCAACCTCTATTCCCTGCTGCCATGGTAGTCAATTTTAATTGATAAGTAGAACTAGCATTTAATTAATAATAGTTTAATAAAGTGCTGTTTTGTTCGGCTCACTGTGCTTTTTAATAAGCAGCTGCAGCTTGCCTGAATTCCAGGGATGGTTAAATATATTATTCAGGCTTACAAGTTAAATAAAATTATCTCAAAGAGTGCAGAGTTTAAGTAATTACTTATCTTGGATCAAATTTTCACTGCCCACGAATTCCGATTTATCTGGTTGCCAAAGTTCTGCTGCATCCCTGGCGCCATAATAAACTTTTAATTAACTGGCAGCCGAAGTGCTAAACACTTTTTTTCTTACCATAGTTTTTCTTACCTTTGCCACGCTTTAATGTAATTATTATTATCTGCTTCTTTTTCATATTAAGTATACGCCACCTTCGCCCCGTTGCGTATCCGCCCCGGGTTTCATTATTTAGACATCGTTCTTAATTGGCTTAAATTCAGTATGCATCAGCGGAAATTCGAACTTGAATTGCTATAATCAACTGACGAGCCAAAGTCAACTCATCAAACTTACAAATGAAGGGGCGGGAAACTCTGGTCATGTGGCTGGAGTTTATGACAATCGATACGGCTTGGCGACCACCTGTTTTCCCTACCCCGATATGCTCTCAATGTCCTGTCGCCCTGTTTCTATATGGACTATCAGTCGTTTCGCTGCACAACTGCGCAGTCAATCATGCATGTGATGTAGCCGCCAGGCAGCAGTTCCCATCCCCATCTCCATCTGCGAAGCTCCCGCTGTTCCAACTGCTGCGATTTTGACTGAGAGATGGTGTCTGGAAATAAGCTCGTTAGTTCCTTGTATTGGCTTTGTTGCTGTCGCAGAAACCGGAGCTTCGAGGAGTCGCAGCAGCTGAAACAGCAAAATATGTGCACTCCACTCCAAGATGTGTGCTATGCTATGCTTTTCCCGTGCTTTTGCTTCTGCTTTAGCTATGCTCTGCTTGAACGCTTGCCTGCAGGCTGGCTGGGCAAACTGCATAAATGTCAGCTTGTTTCCACTTATCGCACACATTCCTTTTTTTTTTAAAGCCACTGCGGCGGGCACTCAAGCGTATTGTCATAAAGGGCGGAGATGACAACTTTAAAAGCGCCATAGAATCGGGCGGGCCGCCTCAGTGTCAACTTAATAAGGTTGAAAATGCCGGCAGTAAGTCAATATTGCTTCGGCTTCGTCTCGCTTGGACGGCTCCCCTGTTAGCGCTTTAAAAGCGACTGACATGACTGACCCATCTTGAATTATTTTCCATTTGACAGCGTTTATTTCACATGCGAGACTGCGGTGTGCAATAAAAAAAAGGAGGAAAATAGACTATCGACTTAGAGATACCTTCTAGCCACTACCTCAAATGTAGTGCTTTCGTTATTTGCCAAAGCATATTTTTTTTATATTAATACTAGGAATCATGGCATAATACTAGGGATTAACTTAACTTTACTATATATACTACACTATAACTATATACCCCTGATTCCAACCTCCTACCGGGTATGAACAACACAACGAGTGAAGAATCCGAGCTGACTCGCACACCTTGAAAACGTGTGACGTTGTGAGAAGGAAGCGTTGAGTTGCTGCCCGTATGTATGATAGATGCTCCTCCATCTGGTCTCTTATTTATTTATTTATCCTGCATATAAGCGAATCCCCAGCTCGTGTATGTGTGTGCGAGTGTGCTTGTCTGCTTTTTTCTGGCGACGCACTGACACTGACTCAACTGTCCGACCAGCCAGGACGATCCTGCAGGACATGCAGCCAGGACTCGGGACGGATGGCTGCTCTCATTGCCCGGCGCTTGTCATCAATCTTCCTTAATAGATGTTCACACAATTGAATTATTACATGTGTCCAAGTGCCAGGCAATCGACTGTGCTCCGTCCGTCCAGGATACTGATGCTTCCAGCCGGAGGAGACGTCCTCGGTTTTTGCCTCCTCCGATATTTTGCATACGTTCACGATTAATGTAGTTAAAATGGCATAGATTATAGGACACGCTTAAAGCGAAACACCTTTAAGAGTGCATATCCAACATTCTGTATGGAAATTTTTCGCGCTGACATTGCATCAAGATTTCGTCGGGCTTTTAATAAAGTAAACGCAAGGCTGCCGCTCCAGTCGAGAGTAAGAACTTTTAAGTGAGCTGCATTAAAAGTTAGCCAACTTGTCAACGGCTTGGCTAGCCCCCTCGCCACGCCTATCCGCCGTCACTGGCTGCTGAAGTGCAAGCTGATTACTTGGCTCAAAGTTCGCGGACTTGGCCCAAAAGCCAAAAAAATGAAAAGAGTACAGCACCGCAAATTTAATAAGCCAAGCCGGGCCGATCCTTGTGTGGCATTTAAAAGATAAACAAATTGTTATTCCCCCCGGCGTTTTCACTTTGTTTGTCAATGTTTTTCGCGGTTGCTATTGTTGCAGCGCTCGTTCGGCGTTCGTTATCTTATTTATTGTTAAAAGATGCCGCGTTATCGCAATTAAGCTCGGAAATACATTTAACATGCGTGAAAAATAAATTTGAATGCAACACCAACGAGGCGAATGCGACGAGCATCGTTGCCAGTTCTTTTTATATTTAATTTTAATTTAAAGCACTCGCTCGGCGATTTAATATCAATAATGCAATAAATTGCAGTGAACCTTGACGTCAGTTTAAGCACACAGGAAAAAAGTTCTTAAATAATGATGTACTCTTAATAACTTAAAGGGGAAATATGAAACTGTGCTTTTTGATTAACATGAATTAATAACTAGTTAAGGCTTTGGAATGTTGAATGGCCCATTGATTGAAGGCCTTTTTTCAAAACGTATAGAATAATTAATAGTAATTGTATAACATATTTATAAATAATAAATAAATATTTCATGTATGTCGTATACTTGTCCAATCAAATACTGTTTTCAATAACATCATCAATTTTTGATAACTAATATAAAACATATATTTTTTTTATGTGCAGCATTTGCAGCTAGCGAAATCCTTAGCAATGCCATACATCAATTCATGGCATACTTGAAATGCAAATGTCTTGGCAGTAAACTCTGATCAATGCCCGCGCGGATATGCGTGCGAACCAATAAATCAAGGTATGAAAATTCTTAAAAGCATTTTCAGGTATTAAGTGGAAAGCATGGCCAAAAGCGCGCAACCCGAGACCTTTTCAACTGCCGAGGCACCTCGGCTTTAAAGTCAAAACCTTGCGACAAATGCGCTTAGTGCTTAGCAGAGCACAAGAAAATGCCGCTGGCTGGAAATGGATAGAGTTTTGGTGGGAAATGGAGAAACGGGGAAATGGAAAAGTGGGCGGCAGATGCAGAAGCGAACGGACGCGCAGCGCCTGAACCCGCGGCTCATTATAAATTTGCCAGTTTTGCACGTTTCCGTTGTGCGCGCCAAAAAATGTCACAAAGTTTTCCCGCCCCCCTTTCTCTGACAACGCCCTCCCCTTTCTCCCTCTAGCGTTCTCTAGTCGCTCTCTCTCTCTCTTTCTCCATTTCTCTGTCTCATTCCTGCGTTTTGTATCACTTTTTATGCTCCTTGGGCTAAATGTCAGCTTTTGTCTTGGCGCACACGCCAAAAAGTATGCTGAAACAATGTCAAGCATAATTTGCATACAATTTTTGCCTTGCCATTTTTTACCCATTTTTTTTCCAGCCATTCCTCGTGTTCTGTTAGTGTTGGTGGTCATTATGTTTGTCGGTCATGTCAGGCACGCACAGACACTCACTCACGCTCACTCACACTCGCACAGTGCTCTTTTGACACTAATTTAATTTACGTCACTCTGCGGACGGCGACGGTCCGCCGCCACTCGCAATCTGCTCTAAATGCCATGAAATTGAGTTCGGGCCAGAATAAAAGTGTGATTCAATTCGCAGTGCGGGCCTAACCAACTAAGCAATTTATGGCTATATTTGCGCAGCTGGAAGTCGAGTACAAAGCGGTCTTCTACTTCTACGAAATGCTGTCTCTAAAGGCCATTCGCCCAAAATATTTTTATTACAGCATATCACACAATTATTTCTCTAATTCTAGTAATATTAACTTAAAAGTGGAAGCAAATACTTCATTTTACAGAATTCTCTATGGCTGTCGCACCACAGTTAAATTTCAATTTAGTGCAGTTAAAAAAATTATAAACGACTTTGATGTTGTTCAAAAATTAATTTAGCAAATTCGTTTATATAGCACTCGTGACAATTTTAATTTGGCAAACTCGAGAGTTCATAAAGTCCTTTCATAAGCTATTAAAACGCACACGAAACACACACACGCACTCACTCGTCGTGGGTCATAAAATGTAGCATACATTCGGGCGCCACTCGCCACATTAATTACCTGTGCCCGAAAAATCTCAAAGTGCATATATGCAACTTTGCAGGCTATTTGTCACACAAAGTACAACATTTAACAGCTGGCCCATAAATTAAATGCTCGCGCCGAACGCTTCAGCGTATTTCAACGGGCAACACTTTTGCAAATTAACAGGAACAACCTACTGCCACCTGCAATCAAACCACGATATTCGCCTAATTGTAATTAATTATGCAGTGCATGCGGAACACCTGACGAGGCCACGCCCCACAGCCCGCTGATACAGGACATAGGTATACCGATGGAAATGCCCCAAGGGACCAATCCCCCCGCTTATTCCGTGCGGTATTCATTTAAGCGACATGTACAACTTGAAACACATAACGATGACGGCCACTTCCGCTCATTAAGCAATTGAAAAATTTACACGCGCCCATAATTTATATTCGTGTTATGCAATTGTTGCCAAAACCACCGCGCCCGCATCGAGGCTGCGGCTTTTGTAAATTTGTGGGCGTGGCCGCAATGCGTAATGGGGGCGGAAAAACCATAGCTATAATATTGTTTGAGGCAAACACGGCATTTGCACCCCGCAGAAAACTTTGATTGATAGCCCGAGAGACAAGGCCCTAACCTCTTGCACAGCTTTTGAGGTGGCCGAATTTCGACCATTCTTCTGATTGCATTTGCATAAGAACTGACCATCACACTCACAGGAGGAAACACGACCTGATCCTGCAAAATATTTCATTTAATTTTCAAGTTTAACCCAAACTCAACTCAACTTGAGAAATCTTTGGCCAAATTGTTGGGCAATGGCCGCCAGCCAAAGAAACCTGGCAGAGGGCGGTGGAAAAAACAAAAGCAAAACTATTCCAAGCCGAAGCAAAAGCACAAAAGAACTGCAGGCGACGCAAGGAAAAGCAAACAAGGCTACAGCTCCTTCAGTCCAAAGGCGATGTAGTGGCCCAGTGGGCTGGAGTGGAAGTGGAAGTGCTCTTCTGTATGGTGCGGGAGCAGGAAGAACTGTTTGCATTATTGATGGCCTGGATTATCTCTGAGCAGAGTGGTCCTACGGACGAGTATTGACGAGAGTACGTTGACAACTATATGGGATGTGCAAGGTACACTGCAAAGAAATCAGTAGCAATTTCATTTTAAATATAATCAGCTACAGGTTTTAAGGAATGATCTGTATCATTAAAATATTTAATTTATCTTCCATTTTTTATGATATTGATCGACGACATTGATAACTTTCAAACATTGTGTCCTTTTTTTCACACAGTGCACAGACTTTTGTGTGCGCCAAACTGACCGCGTGTGAGTGAGCAGTGCAGCTGCTTCAAGGATATTTGCAATTTAATTAATTTAGAAGTGTTTGTTCTATCAAGTGTTGATTGTGTCACTTGTTTGTGGCAGTTACGAGCGTGCCATTTGAAAAGGGATTGGTCGGATAGCAAGACAATGCACCAAATCCAGATCGATAAGCCGCACGAATGCCCAGAGACAGAGATGCTGCTGCTGCAGGTCCAGGTCCAGGTCCTGGCCAGTTCCTGGCGAGTCCTATTTCCCGGATGACATTGCCAGGGAATGCTTTTTATCTTAATCTCCAGCAAATAGACATTAAATGCTATTTCTTTAGATTTATTCAGAGGCCGACAACAAGAGCTGTGGGATCTGCAGGAGCAGCGGGTAGGAGCAATAAAGACAATAAGTAGAGGCATTGCACCAGATTGGCACGAGCGGGCAGCCAAGTGGCAATTTGTGGCTTTCCACGGCAAACCGACATCATCAGCGATGGATATAGAACAAAAGCCAGACACATAGACAGTATCCTGCGGAATCCTTCGCACTTGTCCCCCGGGGGCAGCAGAAACAGCATTGCATGTTTCAAGCAAATTTATTACAAGCAACAGTCGAAGCTAAAGCAAAGGCAAAAGCTTCTGGAATCGCCGGCGAGTCCTGTGCTCTTCTGTCCTCCGATTCAGTGGCAGTTGTCTGGGCCATCAGCACTTGGCCCAGCTACGTGTCGTCCTCTATTGAGTGTGAATCCTTGGGGGGACGTCGGCTGGGGACCCAACTGCGGTCGTCCTGCTTCCTTCCGTCCATCCCATGCTCCCTGTCTCCAGTCCGCTGTCGCATGTGGGTGTCTGATGACCTTAGGCCAACTACTATCGACAAGCGTCTTGGACTGTGTTGACTGTGTCTTCCCTGACTCTTTTGCCACTTATAAATTCTGGCAGATACATGGCCCAAACACTTGTTACATCAATTAGAAGGCCACAGAGTGGCAAAATGTGTGGGCCATGGCCGGAATGTGAAAAGAGATTGTCACGGCTGTTGGCCATTAAGGTGTCCGACGAACTTGCAATGCCAACAGAGCGCACCAAATGTGTGCGGGGTTTAATGATGGCTTGTTGGGGTCAGAGGGCAAATGGCAAAGGTTTCTTTCGGAATCGGTGAGTGGGCTCCAATACTTTCCCCAATTTGTGTACTAGTAAACCACTTTTGTGTGTTTAGAAATAAAGTTTGGATTACTTTAAAAGTACGAAACAGATACATTACGGTGTAATCGGGCTTAAAGTTTTTGCCGCTCTAAAGGATTTCACCCGACTTTATGTATCATGCCCATATAATGTTATGCTCTATTAATCTGTTTTAAAAGTGTTGTTTATTTTTCAGTTAAATGCTTTGACCCATTTAGAGTATTAAGTCGGAATATGAATTTAAATAGTATTCAAACGTTCTTGGTTTAGCATTGCTATTGAAAAGAACTCCATGGCCTATAAAATATTTCACAGCTTTGAGAATAATCTTCAAATGCCAAGCAATGGAAGTAATTGAGTTAATTAACTTGAAAGTTCTGGTCTAAATGCGCCGTCCTCCCATTCCGGCAGTGAGATGCGCTTTAAACTGTGCATTTAACTGCGCTAAAATAACACCGCCACTCACACAAACTCCCTCGTAACCAAATGCATGAGCTGGCCCACATATACAGACAGACACCGAGCCACGCTTTTGGCCAAGGCTTAATTGAATCATACTCGAGTTCAAGCACAAAACCAAAATGCCATTTGTGTCTGCATTTGGAAACCGGCGGATGGAAAGGGCGATTGCTGGGCTGGGGGCCGGAAAATCTGTTCATAATTGAAATTATTTTGGAAAATTATTCGGCATTTGAAGTGTGTGTAATCAAGGGCTTTTTCGGCTGCCCAATTTAAATGAGGCTGCAGTTTAGCATTTATAAATAATGGGAGTGCATGCTGGAAATACAACAATATTCATTTAATATACGTAAGTAGATGAGCAAATTGCTTGTGAATGTATCAGCGAGGTGAGCGCTTTTATACATTTAAATTATAATAATATTTTATTTGGTCTGACAAATTGGTAAATTAACATGAAAAACATAATTGCATGGAAGTGTGTAGGCGTAAAAAACGGAGAATATAAACATCGAAATCAATTAAAAGGCTGGCAAATAAATAATAGGAATTAAGCTGAGCGCATGGGCATTATTTAAGTAGAAAGGCAAAAAAGCTGAAAAAACGGCACAGCTAATATGCTTAAATTATGAAATTAGCAAACGTTTTTAATTAAAATATTGCTGCCATTGCTGGCATGTCAATAAATATATTTATGCACTCGCTTGTGCGCTGCATATTGATTTGTGGCATGCCTCGGCCAGTGGCCGAAATCAGAGCAATGCAACGGCAAATTAACTAATTTCCAATTTATATGTACCCAACATTTTACGGCAATTGCCATAATTATGCCGAGAAATTAGCAAACGGCAAAAACAACAAACCAAACAAATTCTCGCCCACACACACACAAACGCCAAAAGCTGCAGGCTGATTTAAAAGCCGAGTCCGAAAACAATTTGGCCAGAGCGCTTTAAGCCAAATGCTTCACCACTCGAAAGCCCCTTGGCAAAGCCATTAAAATTTGACTAATTAAATAAGCAGCAAACTTTAAGTCCGCCACGGCAATCAATCAAGGCCTTTGTCTTTCGAGCAGCTCATTTGCCGCTCTAATCGGCTTCAGCAGCTCGAAAAGGATTTGCTTTTCCACCGAGACCTCTATTATTTAGCCAGCAGTATTTGTGCTCATTAGGCATTAGGCAACTTTAATATTACTTTATCGTGCGAGCAGCGGCAAAGCATTTCAATTAAAGCACCAGTCGCCTAATTTGTTTATTGTTTCGCCCAAGTAAGCCCCATTTGGCAGCGCATCTTGGCTCGTGATTTTCATTTATTCTCGTGGGTTCACAGGTCAGCAGCGCTAATCCCTTCAATTAGCGATCGAACGTCACTCGAATCAACGCGACCGGCAACAAATTCAATTTCGCTGTCATTGCGTCTCGTTTGAAGTTAAATCAAACTGAAAATGAACGCATTGAACCATTCCCATTTCGAAGTCCCGCTCCTTGTTTGCCATACCAGGACATCGACAGGACATTCGGGGCGGGTTTATTGTGCTGGCCGATTGTGCGGTGCTGCAACTTGCTGGAAATGAATATTTAAACCCAATGTATGCAAATGCGATTCGCTGCTTTACCGGCTTTAAACAAAAGCAAAATATCTGAAGCCAGCGAAACTCGAGATGCACACAAAAAAAGTATATAATCCAAATGGATATTTGGAAATGGAAATGGACAATTTTTTTTTTTTTTTTGAACTCACAAATTAACTTATGCCAAGCCACACTGGCATATTATACCAAGATAAATGTTAAGCGTCATTTTTAAAAAGAGTTCATTGTGTTCTTTCGTCGATATCTAACCCACATAGAATGAAACTAAAATACATTTTAAAAAATGATTTAAAAGCCGTCATCGACAATCCATCACCAATTTAGTACGATTTCATTTTGGCCGGTGCACACAAATACCAAAGAAAAAGAGCGGATTGCATGTCGCGTGGCAAAAGTTTTAAAGCAACAAATAAACAAATTACGAGGAGCAACACAAGTGTAATAAATAAGCGAAACTGACAAAAACTGCACAAATGGCTGTCATTAGAGGTAAGATGGCGGGCGGAAGTGGCATAGGGTGTGTGGGGCGGGCGCGGCGAACGCCCTAATAGCAACCAGGTGCGCCATAATTGCCCACCGTTTTGCCAGAAAGTGCTTATATGCTCGGCACAAAAACACACAGACACACACACACACATATGCAGGGGAGCGGAGCAGCGAAATATCAGTGAAAGCGAGCTTAGCGGCTTAAAGTAATTTATGATCCTTAAAGCAAGGAAACGGCTAAATGCCGGCATATGGCAGGTCAGCAATCGAAGGACGAAGGAGGCGTATGTGCGCCTGGCACGCACGGAAGTCAAGTATGTAATGTTAATGTCTGGTCAGCTGGAAAAACAAAGTAAATTAATTGTAGGTTCAAAGAGCAGAGGCCAAACAGGAGCTAAGCCCACTGTCCGCAGCTCCTCGTGATGCCCGCTGTCCTGTTGTCCCGATGTCCTGATGTCCTATGTGCGCCGTCATTGCTGATTATCGAGTGCGGCGCGGTCGCTGAAGACTTCCTGCTCGACTCCCTCGACGGTATTGGTTTTTCAGCAAAGTGCAGCCAAGCGAAACCAATTTCCTACACACACACACACACACAGGACATCTCCGTGCGAGAGTGTGTGCGAGAGTTTGTTTATGGGTGTGCGTCTGAGCGGTCTTCCTGTTGCAGGAGACCGAGGCAGGACGAAGGACGAAGGGGTGAGCGCTTGACAAAGCGCGTGTTGATGCGCGTGTCAAACTTGCACTGCCTGACGGAAGTGTTGCCAACTAACGGCTGGCTAACGAGGTTGGAGAAGGCGGCCACCGGCCATAACAAGCAAGGACTTTCAGTCACCCATTAACCTGGTCAAAAAATTGATGCATTTTTTTAAGAAGGCAAAATCAAAGATACAAACTTGATGACAAAAGAACAATTTTTGATTAAACCCAAAAAGCGGAGATAAATCTTTAAAGAATCTTTATTAATTTTTAGATAAGTCGTTTAGTTTGCTATAAATATTTTTAAATTAATTTTTTATATACTTCGGTTAGTTCATAAACTTTTTTAAATTTCGAAAAACAGGGTATAACCAGGTCTTAAACGACTGACACGTAATATATCAATGGGCCTCGCCTGGCTGCCCGTGACCGCTTGAAATATGCCCTGGTCCCAGGACCGTTTGTTGTTTACTTATGCAAAGTACAAACAGCAGAAAACTTAGCGAAAACTTAGGCACACATTAGGCAGAAACGCTTATTTGCTTAGGCAGCTGGTCTGCTTGTACTACTTCGTACAATATGATCTTTCTGCAGCCCATTTACCTACGATAATACCACATTCCTGCCGAGCATTTAAGTTTTCAGCTGCTAGAGTCCTTTTTCCGATTCCTATGCCACTTAAAGTTGGATTCAATTTTTTTACTGTTTGCCAATGCCCTGCGGTTAGGTCAGGCCCCACCGTATGTGGGTTCACCGATTGGGGCGGAGGTGATTCCCCCAAAAAAAAGAGAGGAAAATAAAATCATTTGTTGACAATTTGTTTAGCTGCTGTTGCCACTACAAATTCTATGCTTTTTTCCTCCACCCCCTGACTTGCACTCTGGCTGCCTTGCAAGTTGTTTGGCCAAATTATTTGGTATGCAAAACACTTTCGGCAAATATTGATTTTGGAAATTTGTTTTAAAAACAAAACGACAAGGCAAAGGAACAGGAATGGGAATGGGAATAGGAATTGGAATGCAAGAGAAGGGGCACGACCAACGCGACATTGTAGCAGCTTTCACGTCGTAGTCGTCGCATTAGACGACACTAAAAGTCGTGGCATAGTTTTGGGGTTTCTTGGGCGGAGTGGAGTAGCAAAAGTCGCACACTGACGTCATAAAAAGGTTTCCACGGCCACGGAAAACTCCTGCCGCTCGCTTTCCAGCTGCATTTGTATGCATGAACATCGACTGCAATGTCTTCGCCGGCACGTGATGTGTGCCACATGCCGCTGGCTTCGCAGCATCCTGCTCCTTTTCGTCCTTTCCCTTCCTTTTGTGACCGAAAGTGGGAGTGGCTTTAAATTAGCTTTAAAAATGCCCATGCTGCCGCCTCGTATTTTGTGCGGGCTCTGTTCTGGCTCGCTTTTCAATGGCTGCAGCCCGCGTTTTGGGCCACATTTAATTAGCTCCCGGCTAGTTGCACACACACACACATTCATAGCTCTGTGCTGAGAGTCGCCGCAAGTGCAACAACCCGAAAATTTGCATAAATAAAAGCAGTAGAACCACACACTGCCAGAAATCATCCGCAACTAATTGCAACTTCATTTCAAAGTTACTTGAAAAACAGTAACAATCTGCGACGAGGTATTTGTATTATTACAATTCAACACCTGTAGTTGAAAAATATTCATGTTTTTGTTGTTAAATCTATTGAATTATTTTAGACCCTTTGAAAAAATAAAATCGTTTTAAATGTTTTCCTGTTAAAATAAAAATGTTTATCCTTGCGAATGTTGTTCTAGTGGGAATGTACTTTATTTCTAGGTTTACAGCTTGCTCACAAAAACATTCAAATTAATTTAAGTATGTTCTTACATAAAAAATGGCTTATAATAACATATATGTGAAAAATATGCACGTTGGTTATAGAAAAGAAAATTAATTTTAAGCAAATGCAACATAGTGTTATTTTAAATTCCTACCCCCCTTTTGGATTTGCGTGCTATTTGGTTTTTCCAACACTTTTAATGCACTTTCGTGCTTGTGAAGTTTTTCTATGACGAAATATGTGAAGCATATCTGTTTTTTTTTTTTTGAGTGCAGCAAACTGCAGCAGTCGGGTGACTATATGAATGTCCTGAATGCCGCGAATGTCTGTTTGAACGGAACCTGGCAGTCAAAGCAGTCGGCAGTCTGCGTGCGCAAAGAAGCATTTCGTCCGTGGGCAGGTTCACATTCACCCACAGACATACAGACAGACAGAAGGACCTCGTGTAAATGCAAAGTTTTTCGATTTAAGTTCATAATTAAAATTGAATTCTGGCTGGCTCGCTCTCGCACTGCGTTTTGCACTCACACACACGTTTGCATAGCGCGCGAAAGTTTAATTAAGTTTAAATTTTGCATGCGCTGGTACTAATTTTCCGTGCGAAGGTCACAGCAACTTGCAAATTTCGCTTTCCCCCAAAAATTTTGAAGGCACTCTCTCGAAACACATGTGGCCAACCGAGCATCGTGAGTATTGCCGTCGAAATATATATGTCGAGAGCTATATACTAGATGCTTGGTGCGTGCCAACTGCCATAATTTGGGCAATCCCTGGGTGGCACTAAACCTACCTGACAAGTTGCAGACTTGGCTTCCCGCCCTGACATTTATTGAATAACTTGGGGTGAGCTGGCGAGCGCGTTTTCAATATTTAACTGCCGGCGTTAACGACCTCGAACTGTCAACAATTTTGCAGGCGCATTTCAAAAATTCCTCGAGAGCACTCGGCAGCCAAAAACTTTGCCGAAGTTGCGACTTGTCGAGTGGGTCTTCTACTTCTACTTCTACTTTCTCCTTTTTGGGGCGAAATGTAGCCAAGCCAACTTGACGACAACGCCGCTGACATTGTGCAGGAGTTAAACATGTTGGCGGCCTGTAGATTATGGCAGCTGAAGTCGGCGGTTGGCCAGAGTCGTCTCCATCTTGCCGGTTTTACCAGCCCCAAAGCCCCCCTCCTGCTGCCAATTAGGCAAAGTTTTTGGTCGAGTCCGCAGAAAAAAATTCAGACGGAACGAAAGCGCCTGAAATTTGCATTAGTCGCAGTCGTAGGCCACACAAAGTTGTCAGTAGGCGGAAAAAGTTTGCATTCAACTAATTATGTAGTTCATTATGCGACGAATAGAAAGATAATTCGGGCTGGGTAAATAACCCTTTCTTAAATCTCGAGTGTTTAATGGGCCAGAGGTAATAATATTCCTATTGTGTGTTTAGTTTTTATTTTATTGAAATATATATGCCAATACGTACTGGGAATCCTAGTCCCCAATTCGACGTCTCTTAATGTCAATATTCTTCTAATTCTTATAGTTCCAACAATTTTTATTTCATCAGATCGGAATCTCTACCTTCTACCTGTTGAATATTTACAATTCTTTCACTCTGTGAGTATTCTGTGTTGAATTGTTAGATAATAGACTAAACAAATAACTATAAAATTTATATTGTTTCCAATTTGTTCATAATTGCATTTTTGTTGCCCAAGTGTTGTTTTTTCTAAGAAATATCTCTGGCCATAATAAACCGATTTCGTTAAATAAAAACATGTTGCTCAATTTAATGGTCATATGAAATAAAGCTTGCGTTGATTTAAAGTGCATTTTCGGGTAACCAAAACATGCACAAACGCAAATTGCGCATAAGTTTACCTTTGCATTTTGGCAATTTAATACCATTGTTGCGGCTTCTGATAACTCAAATGCGAAAACCACAAAGCTGTGCAATTTTCTTCTAATTGGCTTTTAATGCGTATCCTTTTCGCATACGAGTATAAGTAGTGTGCCGAGATTTGAATAATAATGATTAATGGCAGCACAAGCCGCAGGGCGCTTTTCAGTGGGGTCTTGTGAACACGCCTCTTCCAGCGAACATTGAAAGTCATTTGAAGTAGCTATATTTGTGTTGGGGGTTTCACCACGAGAACTGCATTCCGGCATTCCGTCATCAATTTGCCCGGCTTTTGTGCATTTTTCAGCAGACACGAGACAAAGGACAAAAGACAACAGCCAAAGGCAGCGCAGTATAAAATGTTATTGTGCATTAAAGTCAAATCAAAGTGTGTCACATTGGCAGTGGAGGAGCTGCAAACTCGGATCTGGGATGCTGTGTTCCAGGGGTTCTCGAGGTTCTCGATGTTCTCGGTGCTCTCTGTTTGTTTAGGCTAAGAGGCAGTCGACAAAACAAAGTGAAATGTTTTATTTATGGGCGTGCGCCGGAGTGCTGTGTGTGTGTGTGCGGTGGGCGTGGCAAGTGTCATATGCGTTGTAGCAACAAGACAAACAGTGAGTAGGCGAGTCGAGTCAGTGAGGCAGCTGCCAGGATTCAGGATTCAGGATCCTCCTTAGTTGCCGTCTCCGTTTCTGTCCGTCTGTCTGTCAGCTGCCTTGCAAATGAACAACTTTAACAAATGCAGGGCGCCTTTGCCTGAGATTGTCACAACTTGAAAGATTTTCGCACAAGTCAAACAGACTGACAAAGTCGACAATGATGGGGGAAGGAAGGAAGGGAACTCCTCCCTCGGCCAGACAAGATCCACAACAAAACCCAGACTGGGTATCAAAAACATGCCCCCCTAAACACTCATACTGCGCCAAGGCGAGTCAACTTTCTAATGTTATTTAAAGCACTTTAAGTGCCATATTTCCTGCTGCTGCTCCAACTACCACTGAGCTCCTCTGCCCCCCGCAGTCCGCTTTATTTATTATGTGGCGCTGCTGTGCTTACTTTTGGCACTCCGGCAGGAAGAATCAAGTAGTTTTTTATGTTTTCCGGCTGAACTGCAATGCCAACAGCCAGAGGCCCAAGCATGCACTGCAATGAAAATCATATTTAATTGGGGTCACTCGGTGTTTGTTTAATACGCGAGAGCCATGGTAACGAACTGTTGAAGACATGGTTGTGCAATGGGTATATTTATTTACTTTTCTCATGAGGAAATTAATTATTTTTATAACCATTTAAATACAAAAATTTAATAATAATAATTTAAAAGAAAATACATACTCTTATACGTGCGCGTTAGCTTTAGTTAATCAACATTATTGAAAAGGGCCAATTCTCGAACTCCAAACTTTGTGAAATATTCAAGAACTTTTCGAGGGAGAAAAATTCTTGAAGAGCTTTGCAGATTTTCCACAGATTTCAGCGCGACACTCCTTAACCTTTTCTATTTGATCCCGTGCACACAGTATTAGTTTGATCTTGATTTTTTTCCTGTGTGAGCCACTGCAGCGGCAACTCGAAACTCCCAGTTGGCAGTCCTGGAGTCCGAGGCTGCTGCTTTTATTCAAAAGTTTAGTCAGCCATTGAGAGCGTCGAGTGCGACGTCGTCAGTCAAGACTCGCGTGGCTCTACTCCGGCGGATATCTCGCCAATGTTTGTTTTATGTTGCAAACTTTGCCAGCAGAAGACCGAAGACCAGCTGCAGCAACTACTTTTCCGCCTTCGTCGGCACCGCAATTTAATAGATTTTCTATGTAAGCCTTTGCGGTCCTCAGATTTGACACCGGCGACCACACAGATACACACTGACGCAACAGTCGCCAAGGGGGTGGAGTTGGCGTCTACCTGCCTACAGATATTTTGCACATCACAAGGACACAACACAACTTGACGTCGTGTGAACCTCAACAACTTAAAATGTAAATAACTTTTCAAGTGGTTTCACAAAGTTTTTGGCCTGAACCGAGCCATGCCCCCATCCCCTATCTCACCAACACCATGACACTGCTGTCTGTGTGTGTATGTGAGAGCGTATCTGTGTGAAGTGCCCTGGCACTCAAGTGTTTCGTTTTAATTTTAGCACGAGCTTCGCAATTTCTCTCCATTTTGACGGCCCCACCGATTCTAGCCCAAAAAACAAATACCGGCCAATGGCTGCAAATTAATTTTGTTTTGATAGACTTTCGAGCATCCGGCCGAAAAACAAAGGCCGAAGTGAAAAGGAAGCGGCCGGCATACATTGCGTATGCGTAATGTGGGAGCAGCATTTTGCCATTTAGACCAAAACTGCAGCAAATCAATTAAAATCCACGCGGCACACAAATACACACTCGCATTCTAAAACGGCAACATAAGAGAAAAAAAGGAAAACTGCGAAAAATGCCAAAGCAAAACCAACAGCAAAAATTTTTGTTTGTTAAAAATGCAATTTATATGCGCAATGCAACGCATCGCGGCAAAAGCAACAAACAATAAACAACAAAACAAGAGCAACAGCAATAGCAAACATTCACAATGGCCAGACAAAACGAAGTTTGATGCATTTTCACGCACAGCTTCACGGCAATCAACGCTTCATTTTAACAAAATGATTTTCGTTCCAAGGGTGGACTGCGGAAAATTCGGCAGCACAATTAAATGGGTTCTGATAACGATATGTATATGGTGTGTGGTTGCCAAAGCGAAGGCAATATATTTTAGGAATATGAAACAGTTGTTCTGGAAGGGGGAAAATTAAGCCGCGTCAGCAGCACATTTTCCAACTAATACAGTGGCACTAAATCACCACAAAGTAGCTCAAAGCTGTATAGAATAATTTAAAACTATTTAAAAACTCATTCATATCCATTGGTATCCACTGAAATAAGACAACTAGTGATCATAAAATCAATAAATATTAAAATACATTTGAATATATATTAAATATTAAAGTCGATCGTTATTAAGCATCATAGGTAAGATTTGGTCTACCCTTCTGAGCTAGAGATATTTCTAATGAATTACTTTCCTGAATCTCAATCATATTAATATTTTTATCAGAATCAGTATTTCTTGGAAGCAATGCAGACTTAACTGCACCATGGCCAAATCGCTTTGAAGATAATTCATGTGAAGCCCGAGAAAGCTGGAGAAATTTGCCAAAACGAAATATAAGCATCGGAAATCCACTTAAATAAATTGATGCTTTGCTACTCAAGGCAAGTTTTGTGCACCCATTTCGCCCCATTCATTACACTTACTCTACTATAGCATACACCACAGCCAGACGCGTCGCAACTTATGGACCCCAACCCAAACACCGCCCCCCCCCCCCCTCGGCTACGCCACTGGCAAGTTGCAGAGTTGGAGAGGCGCCACTTGCGTAAATTGGCAGCATTGTAGTTGAGGGATTAGTGAGGCATTAAACGCCGTTTTTGCACATTACACGCGTGTAAAGCGCAAAGTCCATGCCACCCACGCCGGCTCCTTTGGCAGCCGAAAGGACCTTTTCCCTCATCTCCACATGCTGTGTTCTTCGCTTTAAAGAAATACAAGACGGCGAGTCTTTCGTCGTCCCTCCGGCCAAAGTTGGTTGTCTTGCCGGTTGGCACTTGCCACTTGCTACTTTCCACTTGCCATTCTCCATTTGCCAGTTGCCAGTTGCCGGTTGCCACTTGGCCCGCGTTTAACACTAAAAGGATTAAGCGGCTTAAGTCTGATGCGAGAATCCGCTGCGTGCCACTTGGGCCTTCTGGCTGGAGCAGAACAGAACAGAACGGAGCAGAAGGCATTGCCACTCGTAAATTGCCAAATGTAGCGCAGGGCATTGCACGTAAAGCAAATTTATCCGCGACTCTGCGAATCGTCATCTGCCCGGGTAAAAGAATTCCATGGCAAAAACGGGGCTCAAGCTGACCTTAATCATTTTAATGGCCAGTCAAGCAGCAGACAAACGTGCTGACCTTGCAAACTAGCACTTAAGACCATTCCACCGCCACGGAATATGCGAAAACAAAAGAGATAAAGTTCTGAATTTTCTTAAGGTGAATGCAGGACACTCTTAAATTTCAGGCTATTTAATACTTAAACTAGTTGTTTAATACGCTTTATGATTTAAATATAGAAGGAATAACCTTCTGAATATAATTGTGGTATCCTTCTAAATTTTCCTCTAGCCGCATGCATACGAACTTGAAAAGGTTTCCCACAAAGGTCCACAAAGCTAAAGCCGGCATTTCCTGCAGCTGTTTTCCACACTTAAACTTCCACCGCAATTACTCGCGAAGCTTTTACTTCGCGGCAATGCAAATGCATTAACCAAATCATAATATCCTTTCATTTAATTTCAGCTGCAAAAAAGCGCGCGGTCACAAAGTGAACGCCATGACAATAAGCAAACAAGTCAGGGGGGTTGGAGGTCAAATAATGAAAGAAATAACCGGGGAAAAAAGCGAATGGAAAACGCTAGTTGAGGGTGTGGAAAAATCCCCTTCGGTGGCTGCAGGTCGACCCCAGCTAACTGGCGCCCCTCGAAACATTGAGGATGCGGGGGCATGGGTTTCCCCTTTTCTGGCCACAGCCCTTTGTCAAGTGGCAAGTGGTTTGTAGCTGCAAATGAAAATAAATCTTAAAGTGCGCTGCCAACAGCAAACGCCATCAACTTGGCACTCTGTGCACCATTTAGCGGCTTAGCCGCAAATCAACAAACATATTCGTGAGCTCAAAGCCGCGGGCCAAGCAAAAGCTAAACAATATTTTAGCAAAATTACAGGGATTTAAGGTGCGTGTGTGCGTCTGTTGGTCTGGTCTGGTGACAAATATAATGCGAGCAGAAAATTTAGAGCGCTTTATCATCACAAATGCGCCTCTCGCATGTATCGTCAGCGAATTTTACGTGCTGTTTTCGGATGTGGCTCGGATATGAGGGGGGCCATGTAAACATGTGTAAATTCACAAAATGAACAATCATATGCCAGTGTAATACATCACGCAGCCCCGCGAAATGATTACACGCCATGCCGCTCATTTTTCCCGACTTTGCCAGGTGCCCCCTTTGTCTAAATCCAATCCAAAACCACCCACTTTCAGCCCGTTAGCCACCCACTTTCCACCCACCTGGCTGTCTGAATGTCTGACTGAGTGGCAGTCGAGCTGATTGCCTGTTGTTTTTGTGTACGCTTGCAGTTGCTAGACATTGAGTATTTTAAACATGTCATTAATATGAAATACATCACACCAAATGAGGCCACTAAATAATGCAGTGCCATCAGACAATGGAGCAAACTACTTGTCATGGAACTTTACTGCAAAAGAATGCATATTGTATTGGAATGCCGCATATGATCAATTACTTAATATGCAAGATAACATACGAAGAGGGGGTCATGACTTATTTGAAATTATTAATACAAAATTAAACTTTACATTTGCATCTTTATTGGCTCATGTTGATTGCATAATTTATTTTATATAGTTTATGCGCGCATGCTTTGATTTTAATTAAAATATTATAATCTATATACTGCGGTTTCGCAAAACAATATCCCCCATAATGATTCGACTTTTTTCGCAATGCATTGAGCTTTTTGCGCTCAGCGATGGGCTTACGTATGTTTGCACATAATTCGAGTGGACAAAAATTTAAATTGTACACGGTCTAGAGTTTACATAAAAATTATTTTCAAATGCCAGCCAAACCGCACACAGTCAGACGCATGCATAAATAATTCATAACGATTTTATTTGCATGCGAAATGAGTTAGAAAAAAGCGGCGAAAACCAAACGAAGGCAAACTACACACCGTTAAAAAAAGGTGAAAAAACGCAAAAATCCCAAAACAAACTGAATTAAGTTGCTGCACTTTTTGCTAGCATGCAGCACACTTTTCGGGATTTACAGTGGCCACTGCGGCCACACACGCCGCACATTCGGTTTTATTGTTAGACCATGGCCATGGACTCCGGTCTCCCGGCTGCAGGCTTCCTTCTCCGGAATGCTGATCCTGCTCCTGCGGTTGCAGTGGACCTGCACCTTGGCCACAGCGAGCGCAGGACCGCAGACAAACGCGTAGGTGTCGGTGCTGGTTGGTCCTGCTCCTGCCGGCCATCCTGGCATCCTGCTAGCCCGGCTACTGATGCTAATGACGAGGCGCCCCCCATCCTGATGGTGGTCGCAAACACCCTGGAGGCCATGGCCATCGCAGCCAGGCAAGTCAGGAGTTGGCTCCTGTTGACTCAGCACCTTTTTTCGTCCGCACCAAGCCGACTTAGTTAACCGACTACACGCGGAATAAAGTGATGGCACATAGCTGGGTAATTTCATAACTTCAGTTAGAATTGTTTATAAAAATTTATCTAGATCATATATAGATATAGCAAAACAATTGCCAAAGAAAGTTATATTTCATAACGCCTATATAAACACGAATTATCAAAGCTATTTGACCAACCTTTGATTACCTTTTCGTTCAGTGTACTGCATATCCCCGTTGCCTGGTCCGTGTGTCTTTATTATGAGCCTGGGAGACGGTGCTGGAGTGCCTGGTTGGTGCCGTGTTCCTGTTCGTGTCCTGTGGCCATTTGCGGCTCATAAGGCATAAACTTTCAAGTGGCCAACAGCGTTGCTGGTCCCGCCGCCTGCTGACATGCTGAAGGACAACTTTTAATTGAGATAAAATGGAAGCGGCTCCTTTTTGCCAACCTGCTCGCCGTTCTCCGTTCGCCATTCGCCGCACTTTGCTGGAAATCAGCATCAGAGTAACTTCTAATTTAGTGGCCGTGAGAGGAGTCCATGGCCAACATGTAAATCAGCGCACTTTTCTAGCACTTTCAACGCTGCCCGTTTCCCAGCTTTTCCCCGTGGAAAGCTCCATCGTTCACCTGGCTTGTTTGCATGGTAAACTTGGTGTTGTTATTGCTGTTGGCATTGTTGCCAAATGTTGTAGTTGTAATTTGTGTTTGTGGCCATAAAGTTTGCCCAGTTTGCCTGGCCACACAACAAAAACATTCAATTTTCGCTTATTCCTTTTTTTCCAACCACCGCTGTTTATGTTTTTCAACTCTCGTTGCAGAACGCTCAAAATATTTACAATTTAGTCGGGTAAATGACGGCTCTTCCACGTTGTTTGTCACGCATTTGTTGTCACATTAGCAATCTTTCAGTCCGGCTAGTTATGGCTGTTTCAGGTTTAATGACGCAGCGTAACCAGGTAGCAAGTGGCAAGGTAGCCAGGTAGGCAGACACCTCATTAGTAATGGCCAAGTGTTTCCCAAACCGAAATCACGGAAACTCAAGATGGAGCCGTAGGCAGAAGATGGCCCAGAGGCCGGAGCATTGGTAACCGCAGTCCATTCCGAGCTGTTCATGCGTGGCCAAAAGGCCCCGAGCCGACTATGTCCCAAGTAGTCCCCACACTCCTGAAATACACTCAGAGATTAGGTGTATCTGAAGACGTATCTTAAAGATAGATACAAAAAGATAGATGTAGGTGGAAGTCTGCAACAAAGTGCCTAAATAGACAGAAATAGAACAATGTTTATTTTAACATTATGAACTGTCGATTCCTTTCATCTATCTTCCGCCTATATCGTTTTCTCTCAGTGCAGCCATACAATCAGACGCAGAAACTAAGACGCCGTGAGGTTTCACACCGTAGCAGCCAGTGTAATCCAACAATCCCGCTCTAATTAACCAAATGAATTCACACTTATGGTAAGCAGTGTGTTGGCAACTGGACACATGGCTGGAAGGAAACCAGAGCCTGTAGCAATTATGCGTTGTCTCGGATCCATTTAATGATGTGCATGCTCAAGAGTGACCCAACTGGGTTGGGTTCTCCACAAGGACCATGCTGCACTTTAAGGACCCCAGCCGAGGCCTAGTATGTTTAATTTGCTTGCCAAACTTTCGTTGCCTACTTCTAGGGGCTCGTCTAAAGGTCGAACGTGGCACGGCCAAAGTGGCAGCACACAAATTTATTACTCAAATTTTAAGTACATGCAAGTGCACGGCGGCATGCAGGGATATTACGGAGTATTCGGGGGCAACAGTCATTTATTATCGTATTAAAATTTCAGCATCCGCCACCCAGAAAACCCAACCACCACCCATCGTATTGGCGCAGGCGTCGCGGAAATAACAAATTTCTTGCTCGGAAATTAATATTTCCATTTTATAGAAAAACTTTAGGGCTCTTGTATGTGTGTGTGCGCGCGGCTACGTGTGTATGTGTTTATTTTCCGCAACGTCTATGTGTGTATGTGCATGTCCGAGGGTCATTTTCCAAAGCCGAGTCCGGATAGTCCGAGTTTCCGTTGCCCGTCCGCTCTGCACATAATTTTTATGAAATCATAATCTTGAGAAAATAATGAGAATTCTTGCAGAAGCGTGCCAAGAACTTGCATAAATTTCTTCTTGCCAGCTACATAGCACAATGCAAAAGAAAATAAAAATAAAATCCAGTGAAATAAAGCTGAAGAAATACAGAAATAGGAAATGTGTTTCGGCCGCTTCGTTTTGTTGTGCATCTAATTGAGGCCCTCAGAATTGAGAGCGGCTCTAAAAAGCCGCAATAAAAGCCAGCTCATTTCCATCAGCAGTCGCAATCAGTGCTCTGTGCACCTGACCAGGCCAAATATTAACTTCCGCTGATGGGAACATGAGCCCGAAACTGGTAACCTGAACTCGGTGACTACCCAGCAAACCGGCCAGCAATTTCAATGGATCGGAAGAGTGGAAAAAGAGAAAACCAAAGGGATCGGAAACATTCCAGCCAAATTGAAAGCGCCGAGCTGGCTCAGCCATCCCGAACTATCGCATATAGCCATGGTTATATTCCATTCGAATCCATTCGTCTCTATTCGATTCGATTCGAGCCCCGTGGCGTTTTAAATGCGCCAAAGTGACCAAAGAGCCGGAGGCTTCAAGGATCGAAGGACCGCTTGTGTCATAGATTGCACAGAAATTGCTTCCTTGGCACGTGTTTCATTTAACAGTAAAAACGGACTCACATGTGAGTAAGCCATTGTGTGCCATTTGACACACAAAACGAGTAAAGAGGGGTAAAAACTAGGGACTATTGGTTGATACCCAACTGTTATCGGGACTACGTTTAAAAAGTTACCATTATAATTAGTTTAAGCATGAGATATTGGTTTAAATACTGGTATAATGAACTTGTAAAATATAAAGAAATAGTTTTTGTATATTTCTTCAAAAGCCTAATATACCCCTTTAGTGCACGATTACAGGGTATGGAGAGTCGGCACACGAGTAATCATTTATTACAGAATGGCAAACTTGGCCCAGTGTGGGAGTACAACTACTACTTCAGCCGCTGCCGGCATGCGTGAGTTTTAAGCCGCTTCTTCATAATGTAGACGCTTTTATGGCTGCCACACACGCACAGATTACACACGCACACTCACTCACTACGCACTCACACACACACTCACGCAATTGCCGAAAAGGACGAAGGGCGAAGTGAAGCAGAAGGCAATTATTTTTATTTACTGCCCAGACGCGCACTATGGCGCCAGCGTTTATTATTGTTGTTGTCGTCGCCATCGACGCCACCACATAAGCCGCATCATTGTCAGCTGGAACCGCCCTCGTCCTTTTGTGCCAATCCGATCCGAAGGACCCAGTGCCCCCACACTATCCATAGCCCATATATTCGGGCATAAGCAAATTACGGCCGAGAGTTAATTTTTCACTTGCTTAACGAGCGGAAGTTACCATTTTGCACTGATTTGAAAATATGTCGCTGTTTGTGGCATTGGCGTCGCCGACAGCAACGCCTACCACCCACCACCCACTAGCCCTTGGGGTACACAGGGAAAAATTAGATCACAATTCATTTATATATCAGATCAAATAGACGCCTACATAGATTTGATGATTTAATTTGAAGGAGAGAATAGGATATATGACTCATCTTCAAATTTATTGAAACATTCGATGGAAAGTACTTCGACAAATTGTAGTTTAGTTAGATATAACATAGACTCTCGGATTCATTACCTTATCATGTTGTATGTGGATTTTTCTTGCAGTGCACCCACTGGGCTCCTTTAAACAGTCGGTAATACGCGCATTCATATGCGTATTTATCTGTATGTGCTGTATGCTTATTTCGGCCGAGATTGTTTGTCTGCGGCAAATGAATGAATTGCTCTTTGCTTCTATGGCAAATATGCCAATTTGGCAACCATGCCACATCCCTGGGCCCATCCCCAATTTCCCGCCCCCTTGGATTCCCAATCCCCAAATTCCAGTCATTGACATGTGCCTCTGGTATGCGTTCGCTGTTTTATGTGCGAGTGATTGTTTGGGCCATGTTCACTGTTCTGTGCTTTTGCGCGCCCGTCTCATCAAAATAATCAACCAGAGTTGTTATTTGGCGCTCATTTTTTGTACGCCTTTTTGTTTAAAAATAAAAACAATTTTCAGCTACCATTTTTATGTGGATATAAAAACGAAGTGTCAGCCTAAAAAGCATGCAGTGTATTTTTTGTGAACCCGCAGCATTTGTCGGGCATATTGTGTTTCTTTGTTACTTGTTTCGATATGGATTATTTAAATGAAATCAGGAAAAATCACTTAAAAAACTCATAGCCACTTCGGTCCAGGATTAACAATTAAGTCACCAATTTTTTGTCTGATAAATATTTTCAATAATGTCGGTAGCAAAAGACAAAACAACAAGTTAATCTTCGTCGCCATAATATTATTTTACAATGTATAAATGTATACAGTTTTGTTAGACTTTAAATTCATACCTTAATGACAAAAGAACTAAAATATACACAATATTGTTGCAGTTATTGTAGTTTTTTGATTGTTCTATCCACATAATAACTTCATTTCTTTAAGCACTTACCCATTTGAATCAATGCATTACTTGGTTTAACCGGCATTTAGGGTAACTTGTAGTCGTTTGCCCTGCCATTTATTTCGCATGTCTGTTCGCTTTAGTTGGTTATGTAATGCTCGTGATGTAAGCAAGAACAGTGTGCATGGCCAATTTAACTTTATTTATGTTTTACATTTTGAAATTCAGGAAATACTAAGGACCCATATATCTCTCTCAGCACGTCCCCACTAAATGTCCTGCCAGGCTTCCTACTCATATCTTAGCACGCTTACGCACAAAGGCCATCATTTACGACTATTGTTCCATATTTAGGTCTTATTGTTTCGACCTTTTAATTAAGTTATAGACTTTTCTTGCCGCCATGGGGCTTTTGAATTATATTAATCCAGCAGCATTTGCCGGCCATCGGGCAGATAAATTCATTTTGCGGTTTTAAAACTTATATGCAACAATCAATTGTTGCATCGCCAGCACACGGGCAACAACGGCGCACTGACATGGCCATCGACAAGGACATGGACATGGACTTGGTCAGTTAATTTACGCACCAACACACGCACAGCAGGCGACAGAGCGTTTGCATATCAATGTGGGTGTTATACACAGGACGACAAAGGAGCTGGCTGGCCGGCATACACTCACACACACAAGCAAACTGGCCCAGACACGCACTTGGAATATCCCAGGCCCTGGGGTGTATCTTTGGGATACCCGATAGTGAATCGAAGGCTGGAAGCCCACTCGACTCAGGGGCTGATTTATGTGCTCTACGTGTGCAGCTGTGATCGAATTTCCAATCATGTTTACACACATACACAGCGTAACAAATGTAGGCGATGGAGGGTCTGGGGTATGGGCCATGTAGCATCGATAGAGACGCCGCTACATCGGTGATGTTATCCCTTACTGTTGCTGTGATAATAGGAACGACAACAATACAAACGAACTCGAAATGCATTGAGCAGGTGAGCACATGACTTCATTTTCCCAGTTACATTTCCCTGGCCATATGCCCTGGAATTTAGATACGCAACCGCCTTGGATACCCAACCCCAATCCCCCAATCCTGCCCAGATTCTGCCAGCTCATTTAGCATACATATGTTTGCCGTTGCTACTATTTATGTTTTCCTTGGCAAATTGTGCGTGCCATGATACGATCTGGCTGGAATTGAAAATCAGCTCAGGACCAAAACTTTTTATGGCTAAACTCATTTGGAACTTTAACTTTTTTTGCAGCGGAGCCAAGCAGACAAAGCAACAAATTGAAAATTAACCAAGTCCTCATGAGGCTACCGATTTGCCTACGCCCCAACTGTGTTTCAGTGTTGTGCCAACTGTTTTATGGACGGTTCTTTGTCTGCGATTCTTGGCATTAAGCGGGGTTGGCTAAGAGCTCTGGGTACTCTCGGCGGACCTTTTAATGTCACTTGCAATTTCCAAGCAGACCACTGTTTTTTCTCTTTTTGTTTTTTTTTTTTTTTGCTTTCTTCTAGCCCTTGGCAAGCGCCCTTTATCTGGCCGTTTGTTGGTAGCAATGGATTGCCATTGCCGCAGGACTTGTCTCGAATGTTCAGCTCCCTGATTTCTCTCGGAATGGGTGTGTCACTGCTAAGGCAATTAAATGGAGACGAGTTGAGTGAAAATGTTGATCCGCATGAAGTGCTTTCCAGGGAATTATCCCTTACAAGATAGTTCAAGCATTTCTGGAGAGCATTCGGCAGTCGATTCGATGCAAGCCAGCCGATTTCCTTGTACATTTCGAAACATTGCCCTTTGTTGTCGCTCCTTTTTTGGCTTCTTGCTGAAAAATGTTAAATGTTTTCACGGCTGTTAATTTCTGCCAGGCCCAAACGAAGCGTTAAATGTCCCTGGCGAATACATCCCGCCTGCAGGAGGACAGCAAACCTCCTGTTTAACCATTTTCAGCACAGGTGTGAAAGTGTTGAGAGCCTGCGAAAATAATGTTAATTATAAAGCGCATGCGACTCGGCATTTCGAGGGGAAATTGAAAGTTATTTTTGTGTGTGGCATTTCAATTAGCATGCCGCATAAATTTTTATTTAGCAAATCACTGGCAAGCCAACTTCAAAGACAAGACCCCCTGGGGTTTTGTGAAGGTTCGAGTCCCTCGTGGCAATGTATTTTCCATTTTCTCCCATTTTGCGTTGTCTACAATTCTATTCCATTTCTATTTCAACCTTTTTCCCCCACCCGGAAAATCCTTTGACGCCAGCCAGGCATCCGAAAAAAGAAGTATTATATACATATACTATAGGAGAAGGCAACGCGGAGGATGAGAGACTCGTGCCTGTTTTTCTCTATACAAAATGAAATTAGTGTCAAAATGTTTTTGCACTGCTTGTGACTGAGTTTTCATTCTGTTTTACACCGGCGACAGCGTCAGCATCGGTGCCACGCCCCTAAGCGTTTAGCGCGCCTTTGGAGGAGGGATGGCGAATAAGCGATAAAATGTGCAGGGGTATAAAAAAGAAGGCAAGCATTAAGCGACAAAGTGTTACGACTAACAGATGCCCAGCAATTACGAGGCAATTAGAAAATAAGCAGTTGAATCGGAGCTATTTCCTTGGTTAGCATCACAAACAATGTTTAGTAAGCTTTCTATCCTTCTAAGATTTCTATCTTTTCATCTATTTAAGTAGACAATGAACGGATTGAAATGTTTTTCCCGGTTACGAATTCTCCATTGGATTCAAACACCTCATATCCTGCTGAAATAGCCCGGTATAGAAAGAATTGAGGCGACGGGCAGGAAAGACAAAACCAAACAAAGCACTGGCGAGAAACATCAACAAGGAACACGGGCGATTTCATTCAATGTTATTTTCAGCTTTAAGCTAAAATAAAAGCCGACACCACGCGGCACAAAGGATGCGAAGGATGCAAAGAGGACACCGAAGAAGGCTGAGTGAAATGAAATTTTTTGTGACATGCTTCAAATGCTTGTCACCCATCCTTACCTCAGTCCAACCCAAAGGTACATAAGTCGTTGACTTCGCCTTTCTCTATTGTGTTCACCCATTTTAGCTCACCGGCACAGCTTCCTCCGCCTTTCAGGCAGTGTATTACTGTGTTTGTCGGCCAACAAGGTGTAAACAAGTGAAAGGACACTGGCCTGTTGCTGGCCAGTATTAATGCATCAATTATTAACAACGAGCGGCTCAATTAAAACTTACGCAGTGGAATGATTGGACGCAGAGCAACTCGATTCCGGATTCCTGGTGGCAGTAGTTCATTTGCATTATGCAAATTCCTGGCCAACGACATGGAGTGCAGTTTATGGCCACAGTTTGATGTAGCATAAATAAACATTACAGGCCAACCGCACCATAAATACGCTTTGTGACCAAACTCCACCAACACTTCTCCTGGCTATGCGGTTGTCTATGCCAAAAATTGCATAATCAAGTCACCGTTACCGGCTTAAAGCCATTGCGGCTAACCAGGGATAACACCGAAAATATGAAATGACAATTTAAGATTTTCTCTTGATGGCCAAGCTAAGTTCGAGGCTTATATCGTGCACGTGACTTGCCTGAATATTTGTAGTACCGAAACCAAGGATACTGCTAATTTAATCAGCGCTGTAATATTTCAATTGAAAATTTCATCGAATGAAAATGTCTTTCGCGACATCTGACTATATATTTTATTAACATTCCCTTGCCGAATTGCATTCAGCAATCAAAGTCGCCCTCTGGAGGAAATCCTTTGAAGAAGAACTGCTCTTGGAACTCGATTTTTTCAGCAGATTCACGTCGGCAGCTCAATTCGCTTTTCTTTAGGTTTTTTGTCTTTCGCGCTACAAGTAAATAAGTATATGCAAATCACGTTGGAATTCTATTTTTCTTTTTGGTGCTTTATTTTATCGACTGCTTGTTGTTGGGCAGCCCATCGATTTTATATGCCATGTTGTACTCGCAGCAATTTCGGGTGATTCGTTTTTGTTTGGCGGCTTAAAATGCTTGAAATTTGCCATCACCTGCTGGGCGAAATCGCAGAAAAGGACATGCAACTGGTTGCTTTGGGTGGGAAAATGTGATGGAAAATGTACCTGATAGGATGGATGGAGTAAAGTACAAAAATCAGGAAAAAATGCGGCCTCTTTCATTTTTTACTCGATGATATTTCGTTAATAACCCATTTTTCACTGGGTTTTGCGATGAAAGTGACTTTATATCGGTATTAATTCTTTTAACCAGATAAAAAGGGTTTCCGTATGAAACACTATATCATTCAGTGCATAAAATGCCAGATAACCGAAGCAATTCACTGCACTTGAAATATACATCTTTATGTGTCTGCGACCCTAGTTGATGGTTGATTTTTATTCGAGCGCTTTCTTCATTTGTTACGTAATATCAATAACTCACGAGCAGCTGACACATGTAATAATTCAATCGTGCGGACAACCATTAAACAAGATTGATGATCTCTTTAAAGCTGCCCAATGGCAGAATCAAAAGACCCAGACCCCTTGACGCCAATTGATGTCTTGGGTCTTTAAAGTTTATTCAGCGCGAGGGTCTCGAGTGTCGGGTCTCCGGTCTCCGTTTCTGTGAAAAATGAATCGACTATACAAGTGAGAACAATTAAAAGGCGACTCAAGCGAAACCGCAACAAAAAGTAGTATATGTATGTGTAATCCCCGCGATATCTCGCCGTATTCATAGGCCAAAACCCATACATACACTTCAATGCGATAAGAGTCTCTGGTATGATTGATGAACTCCTCGGATATTCTGGCTGCTCATTTATTGCCGAGATATATATTCCGACCCCGGCCGAATGAGACTCCTTACACTTTACGACAACCGCAGATTAGTTGAGATTGCCAACGACAGACAGACAAAGACAGCCGGAAAATTCCGCAGCTGTTAAAAAGCTGACATCGTCACCTTTGGCTCTCGGCATTGTGCCGCATAAATATTTACGTCTGGCATTCCATGGAAAACGCCTGTTGCCTCTTGTTTCCCCGAGCTGAAGAAGACAAGGCAGCCGAACGTCAAAGTGGCGACTGTTTGAGCTGCTAAATTGAAATATCCTTGGTCCTGGCATTGTTGTGGCAGCCCACCCACCACGGGATTCATAATGAAAGGTGTAACAAAGCCGTGCCAAAGTAGCTAATAAAAGTCGTCGTCCCAAAAACCTGAAGACCCCCACCTCCACCTCACATTCATCTCCATCCATCCATCCACTTCCATCCTATCTCTGCCAGAAGACAAGGGAACAATTGTTGACTGGCTGGATGGCTGGACGGGATGGCATGGCATGCTCAACGAGTCTCGGCAGTCTCCTTGTTTATTGTCATCATAATTATAAAAGGGTTTTTATGGCCAGCCTGCAAAATGGGATAAATGGCTGGCAGGTGAATGGATCTCGGTCGCTTTTTTACGGTGGCCGTGACCTTGGGTCGCCAAAGGATTAAAAAGGTATTATCTTAATATGTTGACAAGATTGTGTTAAAAATAAAAAATAACAAAGAAGAAAAACAATCTGTGTGTGACTTCTTTGTTGTTCCCTCTGAGAAAACAAACATAAAGTCAAAGTATAAAAGTATGTTGTTGAAACAAGACATTTAGCTGATTGCCACTCGATTGGGCGAGACATTTTCCGAGAAACGCTTGGGAAAACAATTAAATTAGCCTGAGTCGCAAACATCGCAAGACTTTGGAGTAAGTTATTTATATTTTAATGTCTTGCCGGAGGACTCTCACATTTTTGAGTGCAGATGGCAAACAAATGGGTTGTAAGCATACAAAGATACATATTTGTATGGAAAAATAATTTTTTTTTCTATTTTTAAAGCACGGTTTTACCAACTGTGGGAAATAAAACCACTTTCAGCTTTTTAATCGGTCGTCGAAGGCCAACACGACAAACAAACAGGCAGCAAACACGCTCGACTTGCATGTTAAATGATATTTGAAGGGGGCGGGGAGGCAAACAAATGGCCTAATAGAGCCATAAACTACACCGAGATGAACACGAACGGATAACTGCTTATCAGTTAGACAAAGTATTTACGGAGTTTTTCCATGTTCCACATTCACTCGTAGCACTCGCTATTTGCCATCGCCATTGCCATTGTGGCTGACATTCTGATGGCAAGAGCCGTAAAGCCAGTGATGCACATGATTGACAACGCTCTGAGCCAGTTACCGAGTCAGTCAGTCAGACAAAGACATTTAAAATATTTGAGTCATTCGAGCAAGTTCCAGACCACCCACACACATGGAGACATCCTGTCTGGGTTGGAAAAGAATGGCTAAACAGTCACAGGAATTGAAATAAATGCGTGGGTTTGGTTGGAGTTTCGCAACTCGCAACTGCAAAAAGGCAAAGTGGAGCTATCGATGCAATGTCAGACTTGCTATATAGTACATACATATGCATGTACATATGCACTGCGATATCCAGATGTAGATATGCTGTTTAGATGGCGCCGTGTCTGCCAACCTAAATGACAGAATTTTGGATGCTTTTCCAGATGCCGGGTCACAAAATGGCGGACTTGTAGTGCCAGTTCGCCATTCGAATGCTAAAGATTTTCAATTAAAATACTTTGGCAATCAACATATGTGAGTGAGCGGCAAATGCAGCCAGCGACGACTGGCAACACTTGCAAGTGTAATTATGAACTTTAATCGAAAAACTTTGCCAACTCATTGCTCATTCCTATGCAGGCGGCGTCATCCGGCGAGTTGCACAAACAGATAGCTGTCTATCAAGGACATTCCGGCGCGAATCCTTCGGTTGCACATGTAAATCGTCTGCAAGTAGGGTAAACCAATTTCCTGCGCCAACAGAATGTGAAAGTGCTCTAAGTGAAAGCGAGAAATATAAATATTTTAATACTACAGGATATGGCAAGTTTTAAGGGTGTCTAACAGGATGATGTTAACTATATTATTGCATACTTTTAGGCATGCTGAAAAAAAAATTCGAGTACCAAACTATTTGGTGGCACCCTGATATATTCTCAAAGAGAGCTCAAGAAGCATCCGGCTTTATTTAACTGCTTAAAACACGCTTCGGCATCGAAAACGCAATGCGGTTCTGCAGCAATTTGGCCATTTGACCGTGTTAGCAAACACGGAACATTATTGCCGCCTCCAGCCGAGATCCAGCTCCCTCAGTCCAATATGTTCGTTTCTGACTTTGGAGTGCCAACGACTCTTGGTGGATAAAAAAAGCGGCAAATAAATAGAAAGAACAGCGCGGCGCTGGAAAAATTTCAATTCACAGCGCAGACAGACACATGCAATGAAACGAGATTGCATGTGCCTCGTTCGCTGTACGTGTATGCGTGAGTGTGTGTGTCTGTGTTGCTCGGCCTGTGAGTTGTGAAAATTGCATTGAAAATCGCGGGCGCGTAACAAATAAAATTCCACAATTTCGCTGCCATTGATGCCTAACGCCCCGCAACTGGCCAATATAGAAACAACAGTAGAAATGCCGAAAATAAAGACCTCCCGGTCAGAGGAAGGATATTGTGGCCTCCGTTCCTCAACCACTCACTCACCCATTCACCTCTATTTCAGCCAGCAGGTGAACTTTGAACTCGCCGGAAACTTGACGAGGCCATCAAAAGTTTTGACACCGACTGAGGCTTATGGCGTTGTCTTCAGCCTGCTGCTAGCTTCCTTCCTGCCCGCAGCATTTATCTGCATTTTATTTCGTTAATAAATTGAAACTTACTCAAAAGTTTCAACCGGCCAAAAGCTCTTTTGGCCGGAAACAAGTGCCAAGAGCTGTTGCCAATGCGTCAGCCAAAGCGATTTTGAAGACTAGCTGGCTTTAATAGGCCTCTTCAGTCCATTAGAGTGTCATATGTATGGTACTGTATAGTGTAGCTCAGTAAGGTATAGTGGCCCTTGAGGCACTCTGCATTTAATGCCCTCCGATTCACAGAGACCGCATTGAAAACACTCCGAGATGGATGGAGGTGCCTCGGCTTCTGTGGTTTATCTACGGAAATCTCGGGAGTGGGATGAAACAGGAGCGTGGAACGTGGGACGTGCTACCTTTGCTTAATTACATTCTGTCGAGCAATTAAATCCTCAATAATTGTTTTGTTGCTCGCTTTAATCGCAGTTATTCAGCGGTGGTCCTGGCCTGGCCTGTCCTTGCCGACCTGGGCCCCCCGTGTCTTGGCCATCATCATTTACGCTTTTCAGCTGGCCAAAGGTGCTGGAATTCGCTATACAGACTGCGTCTCTGGGTCTCTGGCTTTATTTATGGTAGCGTAATAATGATCAAACATTTGTCTTCTGCCCGCCTCATCCTCGTCCTTATTTTCATTCTCATGCTCGTCCTCGTCCTGTTTTTGTTTTCGCCTGCACGCCTTTTCGAGTTCAACCCGCTGCGCGGCATACACGGCGGATGAGCAATGCCTTAAAGTTTGATTAAAACTTAATTACATTGCCCTCGAGCCGTGGAGCCGGTAATTTAAACAACGTTTGTGCAAGGTAATAAGCTTGTGGATTGGAGTCACATCACCGAGGTCCTGGAGCAGGATAAACCACAAGGTGCTCGACATGTGTCCTCGCTCACATGATGATGGTGCCTCAGATTGTTATGGGTGTATATGTGTATGTGTGCGTATGCTATCCTGCTGCATTGTGAAATCAATAAACCAAAGTCAGAGTGAGGCGGTGATGATGAGGCTACCCCGGCTGGCATTCTGATGAGCTTGCCACTGCAGCAAAGATACCGACACCAAGCCCAAACTCTGGCCTCTGATGCATGCGGTTTGTGGCAGAAAAACAATAGAATTATCTACGTATAGCCGGTCTCAGATTCCGAGCGGCGGCAAGGAAAGGATGTGTTGGCATGAAAAAGGAAAGGAGCTGGTTTGCCAGTCAATCAATAATTTCTAATGATCGCAAGTGACGCAGTGCGTCAGAGAAAATGTTACAACTTCACTACTGAATTTGTCGAACGCAAACTATTCGTATTACGACAATTTCTGGGGACATTTCCCCTTAATTTGATGGCCGAGTGCAGCTGCTGCTGCTAATTTCGCTTTCCCGCTCGCCAAATGTAAGTCACTTCATCTAGAGCATGTATCTGAAAACTTTTGCAATAGCATTTAGGATAAAAATACAACGCACAAGTTTTCGCCAGCTTAAGATCCTCGAAAGCAACCGGCGTCTGTCTGTCTCGCCAACCGCAAGCTACAACGATTTTCGCCCCCCATCGTAAGAAATTTGCAAACATTCGAGGCAATTAAAACTGTCAGATGGAAGTGGGACTGGAAAAGTGGGGCTGGAAAAGCGGGGCGGGAAAAGTGGGCGTTCTACTGCGAAGCGCTGATAACTTTTGTCCATGGCACATGGCCAACGGGCCACGGCCAGCATTCTAACCACCAAGGCTGTCCGCGAGTCCAGCTGTCCGGAATGTCCAGTGTCCAGGATGTCCAGGATGTCCACCCCGTCCACTCCGGCCACTCAACAGTCAACAGAGTCAGCTGGACCATGTGGGCACGCAAAAGTTTTTGGCCCACATTAGTTGGGATTTGTGTTTGAGCTGGAATATTGTGCTCTATGGTCAGATCAGCGCGCTTGGCCCTTCGCTGCTCATCTGCTATTTTCGTCCTTTTTCTCTCTTTGTGCCCTTCCCTGGCCACACAAACAAAAGCAAAAGCAGCGGCCAGGATGACAACTAGTGGAGGCAAAGGCAAACAACAAGGATGGCACAAATTAAGTGCACACTTCCTTTGCATATTTAAATGCCCCTATATACTTCCGCTTTGAGTGTGTGTCTCTGTGTTCCTGTTTGTGTGAACAAACATTTTTTTTCGACCATTTGTTTGCATGTTGAACATGGCCATGGCCAAACCAACTGGCCCAGCTACGCCTGTCCATTGTTGTTTGATTTCTAACGGAATTGAATATAATTTAAGCTCATGTACCGGGATTGTTGGATGCCCTGATGCCTGGATGCCTGGATGGCCGGATTAGAGCGGTTGCTAACTAACCTAACCGGTGCACAGGAATCGCCTACAGATCGCCTGCTCGGGGGATTTCATAAATATTTATTAAGCCCAGGCTGACCAAGTGTCTGCTGTGAATGCCTGCGGCTATTTATTTATAAGTAATATATTTGGGTGTGGCCCCGGCCGTGTGTGAAGAATACCCAATGTGGCTAAGCGGAGCCGAGATTGAGAAAGATTGAAAAGCTATTGGTCGGGGCTCGGAAAATTCGAATAAATGCGAACTGAAACAGATGCAAACCGCACACGCAGAGAAAAGTTAAACGATACGATTGCTTATTTGCAGATATGCTATTAATATATTACGGATAATATTTGATGCACAGCTAAACTGAATGATTTTTTTAAACATAATTTGATATCAATTCACATTTTAAAATCGATCTGATTTTCTTTCTGTGCTGGAGTGCAGTGTTCCTGGAACAAAAGGACCATAAACCGCTGACACTGCTCCGAGCTGGAGGCCCAGGCTCAATGGCAAGGCAAACTGCCAGAGTGTGAGCTATATGCACTGGCGTAAAAACACAAATGTGACGAGGAGGCGGCTGGCGCTTCAGCTGCGTGTGTGTGCCAACTCAATAGCTGGAAAATTGAAATTGAAAATCTATTGGGTATTATCCAGTCGCCGGAATGTCAAGTTCAGACAAAGCTGGATTAATTGCCAACGCAGCACTGGCGGCGAAATTTTAATTGCAAACGGATTAATCGGTTGGGCTCAGCCTCCACGGAGCATAATATACGTTTAAGGGCAAAACAATCAGGGCCATGCAAATATGTTTCTAAGAACAAACTAATTAGTGGAACGAAAACACTGCCTTTTGTGGCCTGGCTCCCACAGGCTCGTTGCCTGCACTTTAATTACTCTCAATGAGAGCGGCACTTGACCATAAAATTAACATAATAATTGGCCAGAAAAGCGGGCTGGAAGGCACTGGCCACTCCAGCCGGGAAAGCCGACAGGAAACGCGTGACTTGGCAGCATTTTCGGGCGAGTCGAGACGAGATGACAGAGTCTGATGTTTTCAACTGCTTTTAATTACAACGTTGACATGTCTAAGCTGCTTTCGATACAAGCCGGGCGGGCCTAATAGGATTAGGCCATGACGTCGGCGGTTGGGGAGTGGTGGTAGATGTCCTGTCAAGAGGCAGCAAGACAGAAATCAAGCATACGCCGCGTTGTCACGATTTACCAGGGAGATACTTGCTCATCATCTGCCGTTTGCTCACATCGAAAACGGTGAGGTGTCGTCTTATCGCGTATTTAAAAATCAAAAAATTAACAAAATAAAAAGGAAACCCAGACACGATGAGTGGGAAATGAAATCTAAACGCCCATGAAGCCATGGCTTGCATACTTATGCAAGCGACTGTGTTTAATGGCCACTATGCGCTGCGTGCAGAGAAAAAGGCGTAAATTTTGCTAATGGCCTGAAAATTGGGCAATTTTATAGCCTCATGAATAAAAGATTTTCATTTTGCTTCAATTACAGTCAAAGCCAGAGAGGCGAGCCAGCCCCCAGTTGCCATTCAAGGATGAAGTCAAGATAGCAACCACACACACTCACACACGCGAGAAGCACTCACAAGGACTCAAACCCAAACACACACATACACACACACACACTCCCATATGCGACAAGTTGGCGGCCACAATCTTGGATTTATACGGCTTCGAGTGGCTTCGGTGGCTAAGAGGAAAATAGGTAGGTGGCAGGAGGCGGGGCACTCAAGTTGCCTTTGGTCTATTTAAAAATTAAAATTGTGTAAATTTTTAATGCCAACCAACGCGAGTTATTAGCCCAGCTTGATAGCTAGCCGAGCACCACCTGAATATCCTGCTAATCGACTGCCAACCGCGATGATTACAAAAATTTCCACTTGGCCGCGTATTTTCCTGATTAATTCTGGGCCGATATAAAATGCGTACCATGAATATTTCATACCACTAAGCGCCAGCAGAGGAATAAAAAAAAGTGGTTAAGCAAAGGGCATAGCAAATAAAACGAAGCTTACTTTATACAATTGGCAACCGCAAACAAAGTGAATTTCGTTTTTGTTTGCGGCCACAGACGTGTCAGTTTGGACACATGAATGATGAATTATATTCGGTGGTCAATTTGGGATCCATATTTCACAGCGCGCCAATAAAATATACCCCCAACAATCCCGATGGCCTCGACCGGAGGCACACAACATTTTTGGAACCGCCGAGAAGTTTACAAAGCCGATCAAAACTTTCTGAAGTGTCCCGAAGCCCTTTTTCATTAACCGATCGTTCGAACCTACTGGCCAGGGGAAATAATAAAGTGATTTCGATTTAAGCTTCTCCAACATCAATTGAATTTCAATGCCAAATTGTTGGTCCCAGCCCCACGTTGACTGGGTGACTTTTCCAATACCTATCGACCAGGGGGAGTGGGTGAAAAGGGGGGTCAGTTGGCGAGCCAGTGCTTAATTGAAAAACGTAATTAACTTGAATTTTCTGCTTTTGGCGTTTATTGCCGCTCATTTGCAACGGGCCATGCGAACGGTTGAGTCGCCGTTGCAACTGCAGCCTGCGTATTTATTTGCACTGCACCGAGTGCAGCAGGATGGTCAGCTGCATGATGGGATTGGGAATTGAGTTTGGTTTGGGGCCCGCTTTCGGCCCCGCCCTGCTTGATGATGATGATAATGTTACTGCGCGTCGATTAGCGATGGCAGTCGGTACAAGATAGCGCCGTGGTAATATTAAAGCTAGCATAAATGGCTTAAAAAAAAAAAAGGAAAACCGCTGAGCTTTAACAGATTTCGCTAATGAACCCTCTAAAACCACCTTCATATGAGCTCTAAAACCCCGCGGACTTAATCGATAGTGCCTAGCAAGCAGCCATGTTTGCCCAGCTCCAAAACCGATAATGATGGCCTCGCCGGCCTGTTAATGTTGACCGCAATACGTGGCTGCAAACGAAATCAGTGGAACAGCAATTGGCTGCGAAATATGCAGCCAGCGGACTGACAAATCGCTCACCTTTAAATCCAGTAGCCTGCAAGCTGCTTTAAGGGCTCTACAGCCATGAAGCTGCACAACATTCATATTTCATAGGAATTTAATTTAGCTAGCTGGTCTAATAAACTCCACAATGAGCTGGTTCTCTCTGAATGGCAGCCAGACTTTCGTTGTTGGTTTTTGCCTTTTGCTAGCAAAAAGTCCCTTTTGGGAGCTGCACCTAATTATGTGACCGAAAAGGGGCGAGGCCCGGCAAGTGAAGCAGGTGAAAGCAAATGTTACCTGAAACACTGGTAATTAGTAATTTAAAATGCCGCACGTGCATTGAATAGCTCTTGTAGAGCATTTCGAACCCAACCCAGCTCCAAGCCCACCTTCTGCGTCCTTCGTCCAGAGCTTCCAAACGCTGATTGAATGCCTAAGCTCGCTTGGGTAGGGCAAACACGTTTAATTTAATTGTTGATATGGCGACGCTACAAATGAATCGGCCACAGAGTCTCCGAGTGTGCGAGTCTCTCAGCCAAGTGTCCTGCGTCCTCCTGAGTCTTTCGGCCTCGTCCTTCTGTTTGTCAGCTAAGAAAATCCAAGTTGGCATTGGCCCGCTGTGAGCTGCTGGCAGTTGCCACATGCTGCGTCAAAATAAGTAAACATGACGGGACCAAGCGCCCAGACAACGAGCAAACTTGCTGACTTTACAGCCCCTGGGAAAGCGAAACTGAAACTGAAACCGGATTCCAGCTTCATGGGTACAAAATAATCAAGAGCAAGTAATCTGCGATAATTAACTAAATAAGCAAGCGTGTCCAAATTTGTTGCTTACAAAACGACAAGGAGGCTGCCTGCTGTGCTAAACCAGTTCTTTTCCTGATTTTCCCGAATTTCCCACCGGTTTATCCTCGTCCGTGTGTGTGTGTGCGTGTGTTTGTGCGAATTATAAATAATGTATAATTGATTATCCTTTTAATCGCTTTCATTGCGTCCGTACATACGTCGCAACAAATAAAACATGCAAGTTTTCTAATGCCCGGTCATTACTCATACGCCGTGTGAGCCGCAAATGATTTCAATTAGCCAAACTAAATAAACCATTAAGCGTTTTATTAAGCTCTGCTAAATTTGGTTAAATATTTTAATGGCACATAAAATTAAAATTTAATTAACTAGCACACTTTGCGCGAAGCGGGGGCCAAAGAATCGTTTTTCACAAAAGCGTGTAATTAAATTGAATGCTGCCGCTGCCGCTGCAGAAAAAAAAACATATAGTATATGCAGCATAGCAGCAAGCGGGGAATTATTTAAATATTCATTGTGGCACCAAGGCATGTACATTGTGCATGCAATAGCAACACAATCAACTGATGAATGAGCTAGCAATAATGAACTGCAAACAGGCGACACGTGCAGCCAATGGAAAAGCGTTCGCTTCAATGTCCATGTCCTCGTCATTGATTGAAAATATTTCGAGCGAACTCGGGGTCTAATAAGAAAGCAATTATTTCTCTCCTAATTTGCTTTCCCAGCTTTCCACAACCACCCCCTCATCGCCCATCGGGCTGCGCAGCGAATCAGCTTAAAATGTGGCCCAAAGATTTTGTGAGAACAACCAGAACAACAACGCAAAAAATGCAAAGCAAAATAAACAAGGCAAAAGTTGATAAAGCAAAGTGGCCTAACCGAAACGGGCCATATAATCGGGTTTAGGCTAAGCGAAGGGGAAATTCCAGCACGCTGCAGTTGTAAATTTAAAACGAATACCAAGATATTAGACTCTAAATCTTAATTAAAATCAATAAATGTGATAGATAATAACTTTTAGCCACTTCAACGATTTTTTAAATATTATTTTTCCCTTGGGGGTACCATAATTGCCAGAACTCCCGTTATATCGGCCATATCCTTGAAGGGCTTACTTCTTATTTTCGAATTTATTCTCCTGTGGTAGCGCAGCGAAAGTCCGTGAAGCCAAGGCCACGCACTTGGCCTGTTGTTATTTTTATGCTACTTTCCGCTTACATTTTTTCCTCTCAGTACCGAACCGTGCCGTGCCCATACCATTTTCCCAGCCCCCAAGGACTTGGGGCGAAAGAAGGACCCTGGCCGGCAGGCAATTTTCTGCTTAATAAAAATTAAAAAGGGTTATGCGCGAGAGGCAAAAAGTTTTTCATTAAGCTGCCAACGATGATGATGATGGCGAAGGCGGTCTGTCCGGACCGTCCGATCCGCTCGACAAAAAAACCCAACAGACAACAGGAAAGGACGAGGACACGGACGCGGACGAGGACGAGGATGCAGAGGTGGCAACCGAATCCTTGGCTTCAGACGAAACGGGATGCCGCAAATTTGATAATGAAGATAAATGTTTATCGCATTCAGGGGCGTGGCCGTTTGCCAAAAAGTTTGTAACGCAAATTTTCACGCTGATTATGCCAATAAAATCAATGATAAGCTTGCTTGCTTCCCAGCAAACAAGCGAATTTGGACCGCCCACCGTTGGACCGTTGGGTCAACTGCCAAAAACTTTTCACGACAAACAAATGAATCGGCAAACGCATTGAATTAAAACGATAGGGTCATGGGGTCACAGACCAACCAACTTGCCCCATAAATGCCGCAAAACACAAATAAATGCTAGTAAATATGCGCGGCGGAGTGACAGTGGGGCGTCGAGGGACGGACGTGCTGAGCCGCAAGTAAATTGGTTTGCCGTGTCATTAGTGAAAACGTATCCACATTTTGGCACTAATTAAATTTCATTTGAATTTTTCCACTCAGTTGTGGCCAGTTGCAAATGGGCAGCACGCCACGCAGCGCATTTCACACCCACTTCATGGTGCATTTTGTCAAATTTAATTGTTTCGGTATTTCAAAATAAATTTGAAATTAATTTGCAGAGGAATGGGCCAAATAGGGTACCCAAAAGTTGACCAATTTATGAATTTAAAGGAATAAACTTAAACTAGATAAGATATGATGGTTTTGCTCTGTATGCGTAATCTTATCTTGTCGCTTATGTTACTATCTATCTGCAAGATAGATATGGTTAGTTTCGATTGAGTTTTAAGTTGTGTTAACTGTTTCTCACTGCTAGATGGGATTTTTCGCCCACATTTACTTTTCCGTCTGGGTGGGCGATTAGATTGTGTCAGTGGGTCAATGCACCTGAAATAGTGGAAGTGAAGCCAAGAAAGTGGCAACAGTCCGGAGAGGAAAGGAAATTACAAAACACATGGCGCCCGGAGCTAGTTACACACAGCAGACAATGCAGCCAGGTAGAAGTGGAAGAAAAGCAGCAAATGAAGAGGATTGCAGGTGAGGAAGGACGAAACAGCTGCTTTCAGGACGTGGCTGTACAGCCAGGGCATGGATAGCTGGCTAGATGGATGGCTTGATAGGTCGCAAAAAAGAAGAAAAGAGGAGGAGGAGGAGGAGGAAGTTCCAGGACACGGAAGCACATGAGAGCATTTGCTGCTTATTCTAAGTTTGATTCAGTGTCGTCGCAACAGCTCAAGGCTGTTTGGTCCTGGCCACAAAAGATGACTACACTCCACTCAATGCGGAAGCTTTCGCCGGCGAAACGATGTGGCAGATTTAAATGGCCGTACATCAGCGAAATAACGAGGGAAACAACGCTGCAAATGACTCCCATAACTGTTGCGGATTTAATTTGTTGAATTCTGTTTAATTTGCTGCATTTATGGTATTGCTCGTCACATGTGCAAAACTTTTTATTTATACACCCGGCGAGCAACAGCCAAACAATTTTTTGTAGCTGCCTTTTATGCAAAACTCACAACAGCATTTGCTGTGGGGCCCTGCTTGCTCCACGCCCGCCGATCCTCGTCCTTGCTCCACAGGACCCGCTCCTCTTGTAAAGTTATGGCAAAAGCACTTAAGCGATTTCATGCAAATTTTCGTTTATTTTTTGCCGTGCTTTCGCTCAGGTGAGCATTATGGCTATATGTCTACGCCTGCGACTCTGAAAACAACAACTACTGAGCGTTGCGAATAACAAAAAATACTTATGAGGGTGCAGCACAGTGGTAACAACAATTGCGAGCCGAAAGTTGAAAACTTCTGCAAATTGTTGCTGCCGAAGTACCGTGTGCGTGGAGGGGCATGTTGGCACGAAGGGTACTTATGCATACATACATACCCTTCATGAAGGTCGATGTGTGCAAGGATAACTGTAATATTGCATTGAAGATATCAGCATTATGCTAAGAAAATAAATCTGTATTGGTTTGTAGATACAGAATATTTCAATCAATTTGATACAGAACGCAATTTAAAGGATAACAGCAGTTCGCATCTCTAAAGTAGCTGCAGTTTTTGGTTAAACTTATTCTTTGCATCCATGTTGACATTTAATAAGGACAGTTTATTTGTGATAAATAAACTTCAGTTTTCTAGCCGCACACTTGTAATCCTGACAAATTGTGAGCCACAATCCAAAACAAACTTCAAACTTGTGAAGCATCTCCCTGCAATTAAAGTACGTAGCATCTTGGCATCGTATAATGACGCAGCTCGATGCAATAAGCACTTACATGTTTCCCTTTATTTAGTGAAATAGTTTCATTTGCTACGCCTCGGCATAAAATCGTTATTTTAACAATTTGCGAACGAAAACGCTTTTGTTTTTGATGGTCGCATATAAAAATGTCATCGCTTAAGTGATGGCATGGATGAATATCATAATAATAAAGTTGGCCGGGCGGCGGAATATTACTTGCAACAACGACTTTTGGCCACGCCACATAAATTAGGGGTGCGTGAAATCTTTGGATATAAATTTAATGTGCCGCCAGCGGCACTGGCAACACAAATCAAAAACACTTTTAAATGGGCACGTCGCTGTCGTAAAAACATCAGCGAATCGTAATTTGCTTTTTTGCCTTCGCTTATTTATTGAATGTTTAGTCGACGCGTCGGCCAAACAAAAGGCGAAGGAGCCCCTGACTTTTGGCATAAATCAAGCACGTGGTGTGTGCCGGATTATCCTGGCGATATTTGGAAGCCTTCTGCCTTTTGCCTTCGGCCAGGATCGGGAATCCATCTGGCTGACAGCACTTTGTTGGCCACGAAACGGGGCGAACATCTGACCGGCCCAAAAGCCGACAGCCAGCCGGGCTTAAGGTGAGTGCACCACGGTTTCCAGATCCAGAAGCAGATCCTAGCTGCATTTGCATGCCACTCACTTGTTCACCTGCTTACCCGTTCACTTGCTGTTCACCTGCCCAAGTATTTTCGACTTCTACCTTTTCATTTCGTTTTAGGTCGTTGGTTTTCTCGGTTGCTGCTCGGTTTGGCTGGGTTTGGTTTGGTTTGCCTTGGTTTGCCTTGGCTCTAATTGAAAATATTTTTGTTTGCACTTCATTAAACCTAAACGGAGCAGCAAGCTGAGAGATATGCAATGTCTGTCAGTTCCATTTGGCTGCCGTTAAAAAGCAAAGTGAAAAGTTTTAATAAATATGCATGGGAATGGGCATGGGATACTGTGTATAGTACGGGTATGTATGCAGGTTTTGCACAAAGAACTGTCGACTGTTCTCGATGTTATTGTTGTGCCCTGTCGAATGTTTGTTGCTTTAATCCAAAATGCAATCATTGAAATGCATTTTATTTAAGCTGTGCTCGCTTATTGCATTTTTGCATACACATTTTTCGGGGGACAGGGTCGAATTGGTTAGGGTAAAGTGGAGGGGGAATGCCCCAAGCGACTTATTTTTATATGCTTACAACTCCTCCGGAACCAAATTCTGGCCATCCTGACCCTCCTGCACATGTATGTGTGCGTGTATCTCTGTGTGTGTGCGCAAATTCAATGACAGTTTGTGCCTTTTGCAACTTTCAGTTGATTTTTTATTGACAATCGAACAATAACGAAATCATCGGCCAAGTTACGCCAAACGCCACAGCAGCAGACTTCGATGGTCTGGGATCTGGATGAAAATGTGACGGTGACAGTGACTCAGCACGGCGAAAACTTTAAGGTAGGCAGCCCGGAATTTCTGACAAAAGTCGAGAGCGTGCCACACCCCATCGGTGGAGATTTATATGCCCAGGCGATGTGACTCAATCAATGGCATTTGTGTTGTGCCAGCAGCAAGAGCAGAAAGGCAGCAAAAGAAGCATCAGCCGGAGGAGGATGGTAACACGAGGGGGCGGGTGGCTCACTGGGGGGCAGAAGGTTCCCCCTACAACACCCCTCCCCCCCTCCACATTGGAGCATCAGTGGCAGGACATCAGACAGTCGGAGAGACATGCACAGCATTTTGTGTAAAGAAATCAAAAATTTATAAAAACTTTGCACAATGAATGAGCAGCAAAAAAGCAGGAGCAGAGCAGAGCAGAATCAGTACCAGTGCCAGTAGCAGTAGCAGCACAAGGGGGCAAGTGTGTCCCAGTGTCCTGGCAGGACAGCAATTGCCGAAAATTGTTGCAGTTCGCCTCGCTCGCTCCCTGACAATGGCTACAACAGCAAATGGAACATAAGTGCACTGAACAAAAAGGTCCTGCCTCAAAAAATGCCACAAGAAATAATAAACTTCTGAAGCTAAGAAGGAACCCTTTTCTACTCCAGATTTGCTAATTGATATCAACTCAAAGGGAACCAAGAAACCAAGCCAAACAGAAATCTAATTACTTTGCTTAAAATTAAAGCCAAATCTAAGCTATAGGCGATATTTTTGCGAGTGTGGTCACTTGCAGAGCTGCCTGACTTGCAAGTTGCAGCAACGAAAGTGGACGCAAGGACAGCTCGGCACCGGACAACAGCTCCAGGATATGTGTAGGTAGGTAGGTAGCCAGCCCTGTGTATATGCGCATGTATTGCTGTTGGTTGGTCGGTAAGTCGGGGCCAGTGCAGACGAATTAATTAAAAATTCCGAAAATATCCGGTTAGCTCTTTATAACAATTTCGTGTACAATGCCGAACTCATGCTGCATTCGACAAAAAGTCGTTGGCCCACCTTTGTGTGTTGTGTGCATCCTGCACAGCAGAAATTTAAAACTCGCCATGCTGATGTGCTTTCGGGCGCCTCAAGATGGCTTCATCTATCTGGCCGACAGCCATTCAAACTATTTTCGTTTCGGCCGTTTACCAGGCAATCTACATAAATGAATTCATTTGCCTTTCATATACATACGCATATATGCACAATGGCAGGCCCAGTGCAGAGCGTACGGGTCGTATAAGCAATAGTTGATATTTATGCTCTAATTGAGGGTACAACCCGGACCTGAACTTGGCTTAAAGTCATGTGTGTTCACAGAAATAATTGGAAGTTATTTCAGCAGTTATATAAGAGTAAAATAATCCTCGCCACAGAAAAATTTAAGCCGTCGCAAAGGAAAGCAAAATGAGAGAGCGTCCTGTGGTGGTCGAGCTGAATGGCCATTTGGCAATAAAAAATGGCCGGAACGCTCGTTAAAACTAAAAACAATTGACCACATAAATTAGCGGCATTAAAATACCAAAAGGCAGGCGGTCCGAAAATGGGCCAAAAAAAGGACGGAAGGAAGTGCGAACGATTGATTCAATTAATTGCCAAATTAAAAGGGAAGAATTTCATCACCAAAAGGCAGGCAAGGAAGCCAGGAAAGGAAGTAAAGGGAATGAACGAGAATGTTATGACAATGTTAGAAACCAAAAAATAATAAATGACGAGGGGAATATAAAGGCAAAACGGAGGCTGTAACCGATCTGGGCTGACACAAAGTGACAGGCGCCGGGGGCCTCACTGGCACAATTGAATTTATTATGGCATTTCAACTGGGAGAGCGTGAATTGAATGAAAGTGGACGGAAGCCCACCCACCCACACACACACACACACACACACACACACACTGGCGAGATGGGGAGAAAGGCGGGGAAAGCCCTGTTGCAATAGCATCATTATTGGACTAAACCGAAACTATTTGCCTCAATGGGCCACAAAGCGCCACACGACACGCCAAAGGACACAGGCGAAGAACCAAAGGCAGAGAAGGAGGCAAAAACAAGGACAACTGGCAGAGAGACTGCAGAAAGGACACGGACGAACCCACATCGCCAGTGAGATAGTCCAATGCCCTCGGGGTATATTTTTCGCCACTTTCGCTACGGCCAAAAGTGTTGACTGTCTTTGATTTTGTTTGTCTGCCCGCCCGCCTGGCCAACTCTCGCTCCCTCTCAACTCCCGACCAGACATCGATGCCCCGAGGGAAAGGGCTAACACCAGCAATTACACACAGTTTTGTCAATCGAGCAAAAGTTCAGAGGAGTGCGCGCATAATCAGCAAATGAATCATGAACCAAATGGAGGACCATTCGCTCATTACGGCTTGTAGTTGTAATTACACGGGGAAAAACATGATGAGGTAGCATTTGTTATAATACATCTGAAATAATGCCCAAAGGAATGCAATACTAACTTTCAGATAAGTTTGAAGTTCTGCTTGGCATCAGGCAAACCTTCAATTTATTTAATATAGGAATAATACTTGATACTTATAGTTCTTAAATCTTTTTCGTTGCGTGTACAGCAGAGCCTGTTAGCAAACGCATTGTGGCTACAAACAAATTACAAAATCGGCTAAACTTAAGCCGCCGTGTTGCGTGCAGTTTATGACTAAAGAGCCGCCGGCGGATGCGCTGAAATCCCGGTCACTGCAATTGGCTTTTTCCCAACCGCACTCACGTGCAGTCTCCACACACACACGGGATCACACATTCGGTGGGCGGTGGGCGGTGGGGCAAAGCCCCGCCTGTCTATCGGCCAAAACAAAGTTAAATCGGCCAAATCCTTTGACCATGTCACACTTTTATACATAATCGTTCGTCGAGCACGTGCAGACAACCGCAATGTTGTGCAAGGATGGCAAAAAAAAAAAAAAAAAAAAAAAATAAACATAAAAAAGGACAACAAAAAGCTCACACAAAAACAACGAGAGCAAATTACAGCGGCGGACAGCGGGCGACAGCAAATATTACGTATACGTGCGTTCAATGTCCTGATGACGTTGCGAGCAAGGCCAATAATGCAAAAGGCATTAACAGGCGCAGGCACTGGTTTTCCATAGCAGTTATTGCCATTAACATGGCTTAATTAGCCAACTGGCTGTAACAACACCGGCTTAAAGCATAATTGTAAATATTTCCGGACTTAAACAAACCAGTACGACTCCCTCTGAATAATGAAAGGCCTGTCAGCTAGGCCAGGGATCTGAGTAGCGTTACATAGGATATGGCAGTGCGCACAATCTGTGGGTGAAAAAGGAAGTGCAATTAATAAATAAATTAGTTAAAAGTTGGTAATTAATAGTATGGATTAATCATTCACTTAAGGTGTCTAAAAGTGGTCAGTGTTGGGAATATTTGTTGCATACACCTTTATAAACGATTTTTAAACGCTTTCCTCACCGCGATGAGCGTCTCCCGATTGGCCTCGAAGAAGTAACCATCGATGGGACATCCCAAGCTCGATCGCATCATGGCAATTTTTAAGGAGCTTACAAGCTCCAGGTTTTCCTGCATCAGATGGGGCCAGCTGGACTCGTAGATGGCCTGGCCAAATAGCTGACACTCCGAATGGACGCTCGATCCGCAGAAACAGTATATGGACACCTGGCCAACAACTGCTGCCGTAAATGCGGCATAGAAGAGTAACGCTGGCTGCAGGATATTGGCAGACAGTTGGTAGCACAGGACACACAAGTGCAGTGAGGCTGCCAAAAACTGGGCGAAGATGAGCGGTCTGAAGTATTCGTTTAAGAAATGGCCCAGGTCCAAACACACCGCATATAGTTGAAACACGTGCTTTAAGTTCTCACGAGTCTCTTTCGTATTCCTGCCCTCGAAGTGCATCATTTTGTGCCTGGCAATCTGGAACAGGGCACAGAGATTATGGCTCAAAGAACAGAACAGTGTGTCCAAACAAACGGTGGGCAGTGCCACGCCCAGTGCATCACACACATTCCAGAAATAGGAAATGATGTAGTTGGACAGGTTCATATTGTCTCAGGGATATCTGCAGAATGTGTGTCTTAATATTCTGGATTTTAAGTACAGTACTTTTTCTTACACACTGGGAAAGGGAAAGTCCGGCTGCAATTCACCTGTTCGTTGGTAGCTGAACAGCATGGACAGAGGGGACATCAGACAGGCCGAAAGGCCAGCCGTAATGAAACAGTAGGCATACAAAGCACTGATGAACTGATCCCGACGACTTTCCCTGGTCACTATCATTTCAGCGACAGCGCAGTGAGTTTCTAATAGAAAATAGAGTTCATACAGTGTATCTCAATAATAGATAGCTTACCCCTTTGCAAAACACAATAAAACTGCCCTATTAGAAACTTGAAGTCCTTGTGAAGCCAAAGGAAAATTCCGATTTTGCACAGGGCCAGCAAATCCACGAGAACCGAGCAGAGCGAGTCGGTTAATTGCTCCACATTTTGGACGTTTTGCAGGCCAAATGCGATGGTCAGGGGCATGAAGCTAGCCACCGAGAGGATGCAGCAGATGCTGCGCCAAGGATATCGATGGCCAACATCCTGTTCGTGCAACAATTTGAGTCCGAGAACGCGAAAGAAAGCGGTCTGCAGGCGGAGGAACTTGTCCGTCAGCATGTCGAGTGAAAAGTGAGTGAGTCCTCCTAATGGGCAGCGAAGCTCACTGGCTTGTGCTCATTAGCGGCAAAGTAAAATCAATAAGCCATTAAAGTGAGAAACCTATAATGGTATTTATTATTTATATTCGAGTGCCAGGACCTTCAGCCTGCTGCAGCTCGCAAATGAAGTGGCGGTTGCAAAATTGTCTTGGTCTCTGGGGAATTCTGAATGCATCAGCATACAAATCTTGGCCCTCCGATGTTTGCACAATAAATTATACTTAATTAAAAACAATTAAAAGCAAATTCCAATTGCAGCCGTCAAGCAGCTCGGCCTGTGGTGTTGCAAGCAGCAAATCTGTGAGCCACTGCAAATATTTGGCTGCAATGCTAACCAAAAACTAAAACAAATCCTAGCTGCATTTCAAATGTGAAAACTTTTGCTTGCCTCGCATCCTGCAGTTCCGAATTGCATGCTGCTGTTTTGGGATTCGTCTAACATTTCAGGGTTTTAATTACTGCTAAGCCCGAGACTTTTACCGGCTCCATCGTATCGGTATTGTTGTCGTGGTCAAAGATCACAGCAGCTGGAGATGCAGCTGCAACTGGGCAGCCGGCAAAGTTTGGCCATCGTTTGCTCGGAGAATTTAAATGGCCAAAATAAATTAATGCAATTACATGCTGGCAGCTTAAGACCCGAGTTAAGGCCTAAGTGGAGTCATAAAGCACACACAAATTGAGTTCGGGACAAATGCCACAGACTTTGCAGCGACGGCATTATTAATTCGAATGTGTGAATGCCGCAGTGGGGCAGTGAGGTCCAATTCTATTTACTCAATTATTAACCGTCAGACGGAGTAATTAATTACCAGTTCTTACCTCTCGGATTGAAAACAGAGCCACCACCGATGGCCATCCTCTGGCGATGGAACAACTTTCGGCCTAGGCACATAAAACAAACATTGACACACTGACCGGGGCACCACGAAGCCCACGAAAATGGAAAATGGAAAATGGAAAATGGAGTTTATATATTTTCGGTAAAACAAAACTTGCTGGAAAACTCAACTCAACTCGGCTGGCTGGCAGCTGACAGAAGGGGGAAATGGAAAACCATCTGGGGGGTGGCCGAAAACTGTTCAAGAACTTTTTCTTATTTCTGGCATTGTTATTACCACGTTGATGCTGCTCGACTGGTGGACTGCTCGAATGCTTCACTGTATCCATGGCAGCCAGCTCTCGACGAAACTCGAATTTCCTTTTTGGGGGCAGGCGTGAAATATTCGACTTAAGAACTGGCCGGAATTATAATACTTGAGCCACAGTCACTTGATAACTATTGTTTCGCCTTGTTTGCTCCGGCCAACACTTATCAGTTCATTTGTTTTGAGGTGAAAATTCGAATGAACTATGGTGTTGCATGGCCAACAGGACAGGGTATCGCCAGCTTGGTGCTGGCTGGGCCGGCCTGCGCTGAGCTGAAATACTTTGCCATTTAGTTGTTGCACTGCCCGGACAGCAGTTGAATCCAAAATGAAATACTTGATTTCAGCCTCCGTGGGATTTAGCCTGCAACTCCGGAGGGGCGAAAACTTTGCCGCTCTCGCAGGAAGTCAACTTGGCAGGGGACGGAGTGGAGTGCGACTAAGGCGGAGCGCAGGCCTGGGGAAGCAGTTTGCTTAAAATGTTTAGTGGAAAGTGTTTTAAAATACATTAAAAAGTTCACGGCTGCCCTGGCACGCATTGAATTTATGCGAATTTGGTGAACTCCTTCTTGAGTGGAAACTTTTTGCATTTGCCACTCGCCGGCGCCGCCCGCCCAATCAACTTAAATATTTGTTTAGCTCAAGTGCTTTCGTGGGCCTCGTCCCCGCATTTCCACCTTTGTTTGGGGACCATCCAGAATCGTACTTAGACAGTTGTAATTAATGCCCCAACCAGCTCCATGTCTTCTCCCCAGGCGACCGAGCCGTGTATTCTGGCTGCTTTTCGTTACCAGGCACTCCTGCTGCTCGGTGGTTGATTTTCCGCCTCGGGCGTGTTTTCATATTTGCTTCTGTCATCATTTAATGAGAGATATATTTTATTTCCCGTCTCATATTTATTGGAATATATTGCTGGTCGGGGTGCCCAAGTGGGGCCAAGGACCGTCGACTTTCGATACCTGAGCGCCGCTGTTTGCGAGTTGATTTGATACGCTCGAAGGAAAACTGTCGAATTCGCAAATGACGAAGCCCTATTTTCATCTCGAGGCACTTTTGTCTAGGCCCGAAAACCAATCGCAAATGGGCGAGTATTTTTGCAAAACAAACAAGTCGCAAGTAATTTGTTTTTCTCCCCCTCCCCCACTCGAGAAAACCCATTTTCGTGGGAAAACAGGCCTGCCATCGCATCGAACCCCTGGGTAAATGGTTTATATTTTTTCAGTTTTTCTTTTTTTCCGCTTACCGCCTTTTTTGCTGAGCTAATTTGCGAAAGCTGGATGCAACTGTTGAAATCGGGAAATTACATTAACGCCAGTCATTTTTCCGATTGCCATGCTTCATTAATAACAAACGCTTGTAAATAATTGCAACAACTATGGCCACAACTATGCTATAAGTCAATTAAAACTGGGCATATTCAATACGCCTCTTTTCGAGATACTCTATGAGTTACAGAAAACGAGAAATAAATAGATGGATTTTTTGAGATTCTATCTTCCTTTTTCTAGCTTCCTTTGTTCTCTTAATTTTGTAATAACTTTGAAATGTTCATCAAAGTGAAAGTAGCCATTTTCAGCATTTTCCAGCTTGTGGAGCTTACAATCAGATAGTTTCCTATATGGTACATGCCGCCTTTCAACTTTTTGTATCTTTTGATAGAGTAGAGCTACGCCTGAGTGGGCATAAAACGCATTTAAATTAATAATCATTTAAAACACAATCGCTTGCGGGCTGATTAAGGAGCAGCGAGAATGCGGGACGGCGACATCAAAACAAATGGCAAAAGGAATGCCATATTGGATTAATGCAACTAATGAATATAGCTCGTGCTGATGATTTCATCGTTCAACATCGTTTGCATCCAGATCGCGACGATAAAAAAAAGCTTAATTCAATTTGCGGCAGGGAAAATTGTATTAATCAGGCAAATAAGTGTTCGCTTTTATTTTATGAATAATTAAAAATATTTATTGCTCTGCCGGCGGTCGAAATGCTGATGAACTACATTGGCCAGCGGCAAATTGACTGTCCGTTTGCCCACTTGAGGCACAATTGCATAATCAAATCCACAACTATTCAATTACGCCTGTGTCACTCGAGCGACGCACGGCATCGTGTGAGAATAATTCGGCCAAGACCCAATCAGAGCTGAATTTAATTGAATTTAATTTAATGCATATCAATATCGAATATTCTGCTCGAATTCGATTAAACTCATGCTCCAGCTGCAGCCCAAGACCAAAGCCAATCCCACATCGACCAAGTGGAGCCATCAACGGGCCACAACTGAAGCGATTCCTAAGCGAGGCTGCACGGAATGAAAGTGGATGCAAGTCATGCGCCTGGCGTGTCCTGTTCCAATGCCATCGTTCCATCACGTTTCTCTTTGCAAAATGCTAAGAGCGCAAGGTCCTTGAAGAGCAAAGTCTATGGGGGAACTAGTAAGTTGGCCAGCAATTAGACAGCTGTCAGCGTGTTGACCCAGGAAAAACTCGAAGAATTCCCGCCAGCAGCTGGGGCACTCCATCATGCCAGGCCAGTGCCGGAGTTGCGCCAGGTCCTCCAGGAACTTCACACGCTTTCTGATGACCATAATGACAACAATTAAATATAAATCACCGGGGAAACAACATGCCAAGGATTTACCTTTCCCCCTCACAATCTCCGTCCTCCCAAGCCACGCACGCATACAATTAGCTTTTATGGCCGCGGGCCCGAAGGAAAATGGCGGCCATGGCCCTGGCCAATGGTAATTTGAAAATATGGTAATTATGAAGCGGCTTTGTGTAAGGCGGGAAAGCAGAAAAACAAGAAACGGATAGCGGGGGGAACGGGAAAATGGAGCAGGGCAGCCAGAACCTCTGACACCGCGGCTGTGTCTGTTCTAATTAGGCGCACATAAATTGCACCACAAACAAGATGGGCAAACAACAACCATCGGCAACAAATCCTAAATAACAATTAAACCAATTTTCAAGATTAAAAACACCTCGCAGCCAATGCTTTAATATTTTAATTAAAAATTCCTTCGCAAATGCTGCCGCAAAGTGTGAGTGAGGTGTGGCGGTAAGCCTGGCCAACAGCCCCTCCAGACGCCCCTCCAGAAGACCCTTGAGCGAATGAGTGGCCGAGTGTTCCCTGAATGGCCTCTGGAGGCCTATGACTTTGAATTATTGCACGGCGAGTCATAAATTAAGTGCGTGGCCCTCCTGAAATGGCGGCGAGTGTGGTGCGCACGTTGGGCGCCACTTGTCGGTGGTGGTGGCAGGTGGCCAATCGAGCACTTGCATTAAGCATTAAGCGCTCTTCGAGAATTTTCTTAGTTTTAAAACATTTTCAAAAACATAAATTGATGCATGAGAAGCACTGAAAGGCATTGAATTTATATTTAATCGAAGCTTTGCTTCAGTTAAACTCGCTTATAGCTTAAAACGGGAGGCTGTTATGGTTGCAAACCAGTTTCATGGTCACAAATCCACTATTTTGGTTACCGAAACCAACCAGTTGATGTCTTATCCACTTTGCAAGAGCATTTCCCTCCAGCATCGCTGCTCCTTCACTCAAATATTCCGGTAATAGAATTTGAAGACCGAAATCGGCGGGCGTAGAAGGACTTCGGGAGACCTTTAGACCTTCATAAATAAATGCGCCAAGTTCTACGCTGGGAGTTGAATCCTTTATCCATGTAAAGGAGTGGGAGTGGCACCTCTCGAGTCGCTGTTGTGGCCGCGCAATCAAATTCAGACATTCGGCGACACTCACGCCGCCCACTTGCGTTACTTAAGTGTCGTAAAGTCCTGCCAGGAATGCGGGGGGAGGTTGAGCGGTTGGGTCCAAAGGAGGGTGGGTGCAAGGACAACAACAAGTGCCGCTTTTATGATTTATGCAACTATCGCCTGCAGCCAGAAGTGGGTGGGGCACGACTCCAGGAGAGCCATTGCCGAAATCCTTGAGAGAGCCGCTCGAGGCGCGTAAATTCTTTTCTTGGGCGCCGCGTCTTCCTCTTCTCGCATTTCTGTTTTTTTTTTTTGGTTTTGGACATACGTCTCAGACTAAGCGGCTCGTGGGGAAAGTGGGAAAAGCGCTTCAAATTGTGCATTTTTTATGGACGCAGTGGGTGGCTGGGGGCGGCATTCATGAATAAAAGATTTTCCGATTCACCCCGACACCAGAAGCAGGCAAACCGCCTCCTCTAACTCCTCCTCCTCCTGCCGCCCAATTTATTATGCTGTTGGCCTTGCCGAGTGCAAATAATAAGCAGCAAGTGCACAGCCACGCCCACACAATTGAGGGGGCGGAGCGCCGAGGCGAAGGCGGGCCAAGTAGGTGTGGTGGCACTGGAGAAGAGGCTCCAAAGGCAAAATGCCTGCAAAATTAGCAAAGCAAACGCTCGGCTGCAGTTTACTTGCCATTTAAGCGCCGCACTCGACAGCTGTGTTTGTCAGTGGCACTTGCAACGAGCAACCACCTAGGCGCCACAACAGCATCAGCAACTTGCAACGCACGAGCTGCAAGAGGAAAAACTAGCGGCACACAAGGAAAAACCAACAGAATACCAGGCAGATATGAGTGTGTCTCTATTTTCAATAAAGTTAATCAAAAAAATTTAAGAAAACGTATTAAAAAATAATTAAGCTAAGAAACTGATCAACAGGTTACATAGATATCGCTTTAAATTTCGCTTATAAAAGTATCTTAAAGTTTGCAACATACGTTGCGGCACTTAATACGGTGATTTGTGCATTTTTGTGTCATTCCGTATGCATAATATACTCCCGTTCAAGATTTGGAATTTTCTGACATATTTTCTTTCTGTGGAATGCTGCACCTGCAACTTGCAACGGCAGCCTAACAACAACCCACAGCCCAAAAGTTGAACTTGCAGTTTTATTATTTTTCTTGCCTCGCCATTGTTTGTCTCTCGAAAACAAAGGGTCGTCTTCGGTCCAAAAGAAATGCACATAAAATATAAGAATATTAGGCAAACACAGGGCAATTTGGTCAGAGGATATACGAGTGTTTATGCAAGTTCACTTGGGAATTAGGGAGTTCAAACAACTAAGAAATGGCAATTCCGACAAATCTGCTCGGAAATTGAAATATGCTGTTGCACTTAATTTGTTTAACAATTACACTTTGCTGTTCAACTGGTCGGATTTGTGAAGTGGTCAGATTAACTTGGAAAGCCCTCTGATTGCAAATGGTACAAATGGAAATTTTAAATAAACTGGTTTGTAGAAATGTATTGAAATATAAAATAATCATAGCGAATGGTGTTAAATATTGCTCGTATGCTATATAGTCAATCAGATATCATGATAGAATGCCTCGAAAATAAGAAGCAAAATCGAAAAACATAAATGTCCTTTTAGTCCCTTTAAAAGTGGCGCCACCTAGCGTCTCAACCTTCCTGAAACAGTGCAGCCAAGCATGTGGCAGCAGCACCTTTTGTAAGGGCAGCATTAAAAGATTGTCCAAACCCACCACACCGGCTCGAGTCTTGGCTAGGTGCGGAACACGGCTATTTGGGGGATTCATTTTTTGCAGTCTTCGAAAAATTGAAAATAAATATTTTTAAATATATATTATAAATTATATTTACCAGTATTGAAAATCAGATCAATAAAAAAATATTTAGATCTATATAATAATAATATTTTCAACACATTCACCATGTTATTTTGTTAAAAATAATGCAATATCTTTGCAAATTCATGAAAAAGGTTAAAAAATAAAAGCACAGTGCATTAGTACAGTGACGTTTACCTTTATTAAACAGACTTGCCTACAAAATGTTTGGGGTCGCGATTTTTACAATTGCAATTTCGTGCGGAGGCCTGAAATTGGTGAAACTTGACCAGGTCTGACGCCGTTTGGGGTATCAACTAAAGTCTAGGAGTAGTTTTATTCATCGTTATCGGAACGAGCCGAGGACTTTTTGGACTTCTTATGCTTGCGCTTCTTCTCGCGATGCCGCTTCTCCGAGCTGGAATCGCGTTTGCTCTTGGCGCCGGTGCTGGTGGCATCGGTTTTGGACGCACTTCCGGCGGATGCAGCAGCTTCCGGGTCCACGGAATCCTCTTCATGCAGCTTCCTGAGCGTCTCGGCCTTCAGGCGCTCCAGTTCGTTGAGCTCGCGGGTGGTGCGCTCCTTATCCAGGTCGTCCTGGCGCTGCTTCTCCAGGCGGCGTTCCTCCTCCTTGGCGATCTCGTTGCGCATGTGCTCCTTCATCAGCATGGCGGCCTCCGCACGCTTCTGCATCTTCTCGCGGGCCGCCTTCTCGCGCTCCTCGCTCATGGGCAGCGCGGAGGTGAGCTTGGGCAGCGGGCTGCGGGAGCGGCGGCGGCGGGAGCGACTAGTTGAGGGACTGCGACTGCGCGAGGAACTGTGCCGACGTCCACGGCTGCGACTGCGCCTGTTGCCGGACGATTCACGGCGTCTTCTGCCATCTGAGTCCTGGCGCCTTCTGCCGGAGGATTCCTGGCGTCGTCTGGCCGGTGATTCCTTGCGCCTTCTGTCAGGCGATTCCCTGCGTTTCCTTTCCGGCGAGTCCCTACGCCGCCTGCCCGGTGAATCGTGCCTTTTGGCCTGCGAGTCTTGTTGCTTTTTGTCGGCGGACTCCGCAGCTCTTTTGTCAGGAGTATCCCGTTTCCTGCCTGGCGAGTCCTGACGCTTTCTGTCCGGCGATTCTTGTCTTTTCACAGGAGAATCCTGACGCTTCCTATCAGAATCCTTTAGTTTTTTGCTCGGGCTATCCTCTAGTTTCTTACCCGCTGAATACCCCTGCCTTTTGCTGTCTTGTATCTTTTTGTCTTGGGAATCCTCCCGTTTTCTATTGGCGGAGTCCTTGCGCTTCCTTCCAGGTGAATCCTCACGCTTCCAGTTGGGAGAAGCCTCCCGCTTCCTGTCGCGTGAATCGTCCCGCTTTCTTTCAGGCGAGTCCCGCCGCTTTCTCTCCGTTGAGTTGGGACGCTTACTCGGCGAATCCTGACGTTTTCGGCCCGGCGACAGCTGACGCCTCTGGCTGGGTGAATCCTGCCTACGGTTCTGACTGCGGGAGCGCTGCTGACGACGGCGGTCTCCACTGGGCGAGCCTCTTCCTCGGATTGGTGACAGGGGGAAACGATTGCGGTACTCATTATCCTGAGAGCGCGAGCGACGGCGGCGATCTCTGTCCGCAAAAGGATTTCTGCGATTGCCACGATTAAACTGATTCTGATTTTGATTCTGGTTTTGGTTGTAGTTTTCGCCAGGACGTCGGGCGGGCGAGCGTTGGTGACGACGAGGAGGGGATTGGCGACGAGGGCTCCGGGAACGACTGCGCTTTAGCTTGGCCTTCTCCTCGGGCTTACGCTCATCGCGATTAGCGCTGCGATCCTTGCTGGTCGATGGCTCCACTCTGATATCCGCCTTGTTTGGTGGTTTCACCTTCAACTGGTCCTCGTTTTCGGACTCGGCTTCGGATTCTGTCTGCTGCTCGTAGTCCAAGGCGTTCATGTCCATCGACTTGCGGCGCTTTACAGGAGTCACATCCCTTGCCTTATCCCTCTCGCCAGCCTTTTCTCTCTCCTTGGCTTTACCGCGCTCTGCGGCGTCCTTCGACTTGGCTTTGTGCTCTGGAGAGAATCGATCCGGAGTTATTTTGCCACCGTAAGTGCTGGCATGGGATAGCTCGAAAAAGGACTGCTTGGGATTCTTTGTGGCCTCCTCGTGGCGACGCTTTCTCTCATGCTCGCGTCGCTTCATCTCCTCCTCGCGCATCTTGCTCTCTTCCTCAATGCGCTCCAGGTCGGACAACTTGATGGTGCGCTTCTGGGCATGCTTCCAGTGAGGTGGCGTAGTGCTGCGCGAACGACTACGCGACGGGGTGCGAAAGCGCTGTAAATGGTGTCATTTTAGAAATTGTGTGCGGAGTTACAAACAACTTTATATACTCACAAACACTCCACGTCCTTTGACAATGCGACCGCTACGCGATGTGGGCGGTGCCTGTTTCTTTGACCAACCGAAGTTGTTACGGCTGCGGTCTCGATCCTGATCTTTGCCTCGATCGCGATCCTGCCCGCGTGCTCCACGCTCCTCACGATCCAGCGACTTTGATCGCTCCGCGCGCATTAGGAATTTGTTCGATACCTGAATACAGAAGGGTATATTCAATAATACGAACAGAGAATCCAGTTCAGTTACCTCTGGTATCTCGTTAGGATCTATCTTTGTAATTGTGACCAGCGGATGCAGTTCGCCTTCCTCGCGGTCCTCGTCATCATCCTGCGGGGTCTGGTCATGTTTTCCATTGCCGCGGCTTGTTTCATTGCTATACAAATGAAACGAAATGAATCAAATTACAAAATAACAACCACTATCACATACTCTTCGCTTTCGCTTTGCGACTTTGACTCTTTGCGGCTGCGTTTTTTCTTCTTGGCCTTGCGCACGGACTTAGCTTCAGTCTCACTTTCCTCGCTGTTTGAGTCTTCGGTGGCCGTGGAGCGCCTCTTGTGCTTCTTCTCCTTTTTGGCTATGTGACGAGAGACATGTCAAGTATAATGGATATGCGTAAATGAATGGCAGTCGTACCCTTTGTCTGCCTAACTAGTTCACCGCAGTTGGCAATGGCTGCATCCTGCAGCGGGCGTGAGTTCCGATCGACAGGCAAACCCTCCAATTGGCGCACCAACTCCTGACCGGATATAACTTGGCCGAATACAACATGGATACTGCAACGAGGAAAGATGACGCTATTATGCTGATCTACTTAACGTGCTCAAAGCTAACTTACTTGTCCAAATGTGGCGCAGGCTGTGTTGTACTACAATGAGAAACAGAAGAAGAGAAAAATATTCTTTACACTTTGGCTAACTGGTTGTTGGGCTGCAGTAGGCAGTTGTAGTTGAAATCGGTGTTGTTGTTGTTGTTTCAGTCGTTGTTGTTGGTGTCGGTTGTGGTGGAGACAATGTCATGTGCAACAAAGTTTAAAGGTTTCTAGGTGTAGGTAGAGGTGGCACACAGGATTTTGGCAAGCCACCAACCGCAAGAGTCGCTGCAGCTAGCCATGGCCAGCACATTGTCATCTGGCAGATCCATCGTGAGGATCCAGCCCAGGATTCCGGCAAAGATCCACAAGGAGCCGACAGCGAGGGAGAGAGAGAGACACACTGAGACCGAGGCCCCGAGACCAAAGACCATGGAGTTTGGTTTTTGGACCCACAGACCAAATGCACTAGGGATGCTGGGATGGCGGTGCATCGGCCGATGTAGGACAGATTGCGATGCATCTGTGCGCTGGTCAGTGGGACGCTAGCTCACACTTTACCGCCCACGGGCTACGGCTAAATGGCAATAGATTAATGAACAACAACAGAGGTTTAAGTATAGATCAAAAAGAAGGCGAAGAGAGTTTAGCTGAATTATCGGTGCCTGAAACAGAACTGAAACTAAATTTACGGCCACGTTAGTCCGGACCAGCCGGTTACGGCCCTCCGTCGAGAGCACTTACATAAAGAACTGCGAGCCATTGGTGTTCTTGCCCCGGTTGGCCATCGAAAGCAGGAAGGGACGATCGTGCTTGTTCTCGAAGCTCTCATCTGGAAAGAGGAATCAGATTGTTTTAACCAAATTTACTTTAAATGTTACTTAAAAGCCCAAGAGATGAGCACCCAGAAAACCCAATCTTCTAGATAACTTTTTAATGCGCATGTAATTGGATTTCCCCAGCCGCTTCTATTTGCATATTTGACCCATTTTCCACCCAGACGTATAATTAGCAATATGTAGATGTAGGATGTGCACCATTCCCTTAAATTTCTAATGGAATTATTTGCCAAAATGTAAATTTAAATTGAGTCGCTTGAGTGAGCTATTATTTTTGACATTTAAATGGGGTATTTGTTCTGTTTGGCTGGCATATCAAAGGTTTTGTTGATTACACTTAATGGATGGATTGTAGTGCCGTTTAGATGTAATTGGTTGGAAGTTTTTAGAAATCTCTTTACTTACATTCCGCTCCCTTTTATTAACATTTTATTAATGGGCAAATTCTAAGAATCTTGGCTGCTTGCAGCACTTTATATACCCTGTATAATCCCTTTTGTTTTCAGTTCTTCTTATCAGATAACCACTGTATTGATTTTTTCCCACACAAACAGCAGCACACACACACACAAGCATGTATGTATGTATGCATGTATGCAGGCATCGAGTCGGAAGCCGGAAGAACTCACCCTCGAACGTCCCGCCGTAGATGGACTCGCCGCCGGTGCCGTTGCCCGCGGAGAAGTCGCCCGCCTGGACCATGAAGTCCTTGACCACCCGGTGGAATATCACGCCCTTGTACTGCAGTTTCTTGCCGGTGATCAGGCCAAATCCCTTTTCGCCCGTGCAGAGTGCGCGGAAATTCTCAGCCGTCTTGGGCGCCACATCGTTGAAGAGCTCGAAGACAATGCGGCCCACGCCCAGGCCGCCCAGGGAAATGTCGAAGAAGCACCGCGGTCGCGTGGCACCCGCGTCGCGCTTGTTTACCGTCATTATTTACGCCGATTTTCGCCAATAAATGCTGTTTAATACGTATTTCACGCCGTTTTCGAGTTGCACAATTTCGGCGTTGCCAGCTCTAGTCAGAACTATGGATGTCAAAAACATACAGTTAGAAACATCGATATACAATATGTTTGGCATATTTTCGGGTATCGATATATTAATTTCAATATATATATTTTCTTACATTTGTTTATAAATAATTTTTTGCACTCAAATAAATAGTAAACTTTCAGTTATATATAGTCAAAATACTTAATTAAAGACTCTCAGCAACCAATAATCATTATATGCTTCTTGGTATAACTTTCAAAACCTTCAGAACATGGGGTTGAAAATATATTCTTCAATGCTCATTTTTTTGGGAAAAACAGAATGTCGTTCAAAAAATCTATGAATTGAAATCGGGCCTGTCTGGTCATATTATTTTTACCTTCTTCAGACAATATACACAGTATATATCTTTGTATATAGTTTTAAAAGTTTATTATATTCTTCAACACAGTAAAAAAAAATAATTCATTACATTTACCGTTCCATCCCTGGATGGAATACGGTCACACAAAGCCAATGTTTACATGGAATCTCGCGTGTGGATGTAGCTGTGTGCGTGAGCGAGAGCGCAAGAGCGGCCCGTGTGTGCGTGCGAGCGGGAGAGCAGGTCGAAGACGTGTTCTTTTCGCCGAAAAAGCAAATAATTGGGTTTATCAGAGAAAAACAAAAAAAATTCCAGCCAGTGTCGCGATAAAAACACGACAATCGCATTGCAGCCGCTTCAGAAGCGTAAGATCAGCCTCAGCTGACCGGAAAGTTTACATTGCGACGTGGAAAACCACGAATCACCAGCAAATTTCAGCAAAAGCAATCGCATTTCAGAATGTGTGGCATATTCGCGTATCTAAACTACTTGACGCCCAAGTCGCGTCAGGAGGTCCTGGATCTCCTGTTGCAGGGGCTGAAGCGGCTGGAGTATCGCGGCTACGACTCCACGGGCATAGCCATCGATGCGCTGAACTCTGGCGAGGCACAGTCCATAATGCTGGTGAAGCGTACCGGGAAGGTGAAGGTGCTGGAGGATGCGGTGGCGGAGGTGTGTCGCGGCCAGGACTACTCGCTGCCCATCGACACCCACATAGGCATAGCACACACGCGCTGGGCCACCCACGGTGTGCCCTCCGAGGTTAACTCGCATCCGCAGCGATCCGATGAGGATAATAGCTTTGTGGTGGTGCACAACGGCATTATAACCAACTACAAGGATGTGAAGACGCTGCTGGAGAAGCGCGGCTATGTATTCGAGTCCGACACGGACACGGAGGTGATTGCCAAGCTGGTACACCACCTGTGGCAGCAGCACCCTGGCTACACCTTCGGCGAGCTCGTGGAGCAGGCCATTCAGCAGCTGGAGGGCGCCTTCGCCATCGCCTTCAAGTCGAAGCACTTCCCGGGCGAGTGCGTGGCCTCCAGGAGGGGCTCGCCGCTCCTGGTGGGCATCAAGGCCAAGACCAAGCTGGCCACCGATCACATACCCATCCTGTACGCCAAGGCCCATCGTCCACATGGTCAGCCGCAGCAGCAGGCCTATCAAGTATTGCCGCCCGGCGATTGCAGCGCCGAGTTTCAACCGCTGGAGCGCAAGGAAGTGGAGTACTTCTTCGCCTCGGACGCATCGGCCGTTATTGAGCACACGAATCGGGTGATCTACCTGGAAGATGACGACGTGGCCGCCGTCAAGAGCGATGGCACGCTCAGCATTCATCGCCTAAACAAATCCTCCGATGATCCGCACGCCCGCGAGATCATCACGCTGAAGATGGAGATCCAGCAGATCATGAAGGGCAACTACGACTACTTTATGCTGAAGGAGATCTTCGAGCAGCCGGAATCCGTGGTTAACACCATGCGCGGCAGGATGAGGTTCGATACGCAGACCGTGGTTCTTGGTGGCATTAAGGAGTACATACCGGAGATCAAGCGCTGCCGTCGCCTGATGCTGATTGCGTGCGGCACATCCTACCACAGTGCGGTTGCCACCAGGCAGCTGCTGGAGGAACTGACCGAACTGCCCGTAATGGTGGAACTGGCCTCCGATTTTCTGGACAGAAACACGCCCATTTTCAGGGACGACGTGTGCTTCTTCATCTCCCAATCGGGCGAGACCGCGGACACCCTGATGGCACTCAGGTACTGCAAGCAGCGAGGAGCGCTCATCGTGGGCGTTACCAACACGGTGGGCAGCAGCATCTGCCGCGAGTCGCACTGTGGCGTCCACATCAACGCTGGACCCGAGATCGGAGTGGCCTCCACGAAGGCCTACACCTCCCAGTTCATTTCGCTGGTTATGTTCGCCTTGGTCATGTCGGAGGATCGTCTCTCGCTGCAACAGCGCCGCTTGGAGATCATCGACGGCCTGTCGCAGCTGGACGAGCACATCAGGACGGTCCTCAAGCTAAACTCGCAGGTGCAGCAGCTTGCCAAGGAGTTGTACCAGCACAAGTCGCTGCTCATCATGGGCAGGGGCTTCAACTTCGCCACCTGTTTGGAGGGCGCACTGGTAATCCATCTAATTTGAGCTATAATTTAATCTATGCATCCTAATACATGCTTGGGAACGTAATGATGGAAAATAACCGATGTCAACAATTCACTTAACTTGTTTATTGCCAAGTGCACTTCAATTAATCATTATGTTTGTTCCACGCTTTATGAGCTGAATTTAACCAATTAACTTGCTCATTGCAGAAAGTCAAGGAGCTGACGTACATGCACAGCGAGGGAATCCTGGCTGGAGAACTGAAACACGGACCACTGGCCCTGGTGGACAAGGAGATGCCCGTGCTGATGATCGTGCTGCGGGATCCGGTGTACACCAAGTGCATGAATGCCCTGCAGCAGGTGACGTCCCGCAAGGGCAGGCCAATCCTGATCTGCGAGGAGGGCGACAACGAGACCATGTCCTTCTCCACGCGTTCGCTGCAGATACCGAGGACCGTGGACTGCCTGCAGGGCGTGCTCACGGTGATTCCGCTCCAGCTGCTGTCCTACCACATCGCCGTGCTCCGCGGCTGCGACGTGGACTGCCCCAGGAACCTGGCCAAGTCGGTGACCGTGGAGTAGGCGCCCCAATTATCTGGCTAACTGGCTCGCGCCGCCTCAAGAATTCCATTTTAGTATCGGCCTGAGAAAAACAAAACAAGCCCCCTAGCATTTAAGTTACAATTTTCTGGTATTTTGTCGGATCAAAATCCGAACCTACATCCCTTAACCCACTTGTGCCCCTTCCGGCTGATGCCGCATATGTTTAACCCCTGCATTTGTAGCCTGTACTGACCCTTTGTGTTGTGGACCCACTACTTTTTGTGAATGTGCAATTGAAATATAATTATTTCCAGTTTTTCTTTAAGTGTTTTGCTCTTTTCAATTAAAAATGGATTGGAAAATGTTTTACCAGTAAATATGTTTTAAAAAAGGAAAAAACCAAACAAAGAACTACATGTAACTGTCTTTACAAAAAAATGCTTATTTGAAATTAAACATTTGTTTCAAATGTTTAAAAAACGAGGGCCGCGTCACGTAATTTCTGTAATACGTAGAAATATTTTGCTTACGTTATGTTAAGCACGTTGTAAATTTCAGAAATAGAAAAAATTACATTTATATAGGCAAATTCTGAAAAAACGTTATACTTTTAAAATTTTACCAAAATAAAAATTAGAAGTACTTAAAAATAAATTAGATTCCGAGCAGTTAAGTAGTGTGAAATCGATAAACCGCTTAAATTTGAATGTCCTATTTTCAATTTCAAATCAAGTGGTAAGTGGGGAAAAATAAGTTTGTTCTTGAAAAGTAAGTTTTTCTGGAAGGAATTCCAAAATCATATTTAAAAACAACAATAAATAACTGAAATCAGTTACGCGCCGATTGGGCCATCTCTGGTAACCGTAGCTATCACATCAGCCGATAACTATCGCAACGCAACGCAAACGAATTGGACAACAACCCTGCTCTTTTTCTTTTGGACCCGTAGAACCACATGTCTGGTAACCGATTTTAATTTTCGTTTCGGCGGTATAATGCTCCAATTAATTGACTAATTGCGGTTAATTGACAAGACCAGTGAACTGCGCAAGTACGGTGCAACCAAGAACGCAGCGAGTGTGTGTGCAATTGCGAAAAATCCGATAAATAATATTCGTAACGTTCTGCCCAGCAGCGCGTGAGTGAGTGCGAGCGAGAGGCAGTGATTCGAGCAGCGTAGTGGTGCGAAAGTGTGTGTGCAAGGAAACCCGCAAAAGCAAAGCAACAATAACAACACACGCACGCACGCACACACACACTCGTGTACGTATTCACACGCGGAGCGGAAAGTGCGTAGTGAACATACGAAACGTATGTACGTACGAAACAAGAAGTGGGAGAGATAGCGGAATAAAATACAATTCTTGTTTCCATTTCAATCTCTGGTGCGTATTCAAATCAAATGAACCTTTGCTTGTGTATGTGTGTGTGACCGCGTGCATCGTTTTGAAATTCGAGGCGAACTGCAGTCGAAATCAGCTGTTTTGAAAGCCGCGACCAGGGCGGCACTAACAACAATGCAGGCCGTTAGCCGAGTGCATTGGATATTGCATAATATTGGGTGAAGCGAAAACAGGGCTATTGTGGCAGGCCACAGGGTATAATCGAACCAAATCATAGCTATAAGCGCAGTTTATTTTATCTGCATCTTGAATTCGCTTCGATTTCCTGTCGTATTACCAGTTACGTTCAACGCCATGCCATTACGTTGTACTCCAGTTTGGCAAGTGGACAGCACGCTTTGCGGCAGCCCTGGTCGCTTAGCGTTGTGTTGCTGCTTCCTCTTCCTCTTGTGTGGGGCAAAAATCTAACCTCACTTCTTCTTCTTCTTTGGAACACTGCTGTGTGTGGCTGCTGCATAATAATATAATACCTCTCGATTCACGATTGGTCGTGCCTCGCAACGGATTTTCTCCGCTCGCCCAAACTACAGTATATAATCGTGCAAAATCCGTGGCATTAAATTCAATTCGCCGAGCAGCGTGACATCTGAGGAAAATCGAGAAAACGGCCGCTGGGAGAGGCTTTTCCGATGGCCAGTTCCTAAAAAATCACCGCACTCCTCGGGAGGCTCTTCTGCAGTCCCACAAAAATAGTAATCCCCATTGCGAAAGCCCCAAGTTCAAAGTGCAGTGTATGTGTGTGTGGTGTAATAGTTGCATTAAGTAAAGATGTAAATATTATTGCAGGAGGGCGAACTTGAGATTAAACGCCGTAATTGAGCAACAAACACCTCGAGTTCGCCAAACTCGCAAATTTGAAAATCCTAGAAAATCCTAAGCACAGTAAAGCTTGGCTTAGATGGACATTCTTTAGTTAGTTTCCGTTTCATAAAAACTGCGTATTAATCTGCGTTGGTAGCAGCTTACTTTCAAAAGTATATTTTTCTACAGCTAATAAGAACATTTAAAGTCGGGATGTTGACTTGCATTTTTTAGCTCCCTTAATAGTTTAATTTAATGCAAATTATTATACAAATTGCATTAGTATTGTCCGCAGAATTGCCCTGAATAGTTCTATATGTAAATGACCCAAAACAGTCAAGCTTAGCTATAGTAACATAGCGTGGAAAAGTTATAAAATGACGTAATTTGTAATATTTGGCCTGGATTTTCCTCTTGTTTCCTAACTTACTAACTGGCCTGCAAAATCTAATCCTTCTATTGCCAACCATTTCAGTTTGGAAGCCTATCTCTGGAGCCACCACATCCCGTTGAGCAGGCAAGGAAGCAGACAAGAGTTTCCCCAACCCGACAACGAGGATTAGCCGCTGACGAAGCCGGAGCAGGAGCAGCGAGTGTGCTGCCCACTCTGGAGAGGAAACCGGAGTCGAAGAAACCGCAGGAGTAGCAGCCGCAACTGAGGAGCATGTCCAGCAAGGAGGAGACGCCGTCCGCGGGTGGTGCCGCTCCTGTGGCCACTGTCGCCGCCTCGGGCAGCGCCACCACTTCCTACGCCAATGTGGTGCAGAACCTGGAGACCAAGAAGTCCGGTGCCAGCAGCACCACCACGACCACCGCCAGAGCCACTGTGGACAACAAAGAGAACCAGCCCAATCTGAAGAGCTTCAAGTCGTGGAGCGAGGAAGCCGCTGCCGCCGAGGCAGCCGGCGAAGCGCCAATCGGCAGCGTTAGCCTGGCCCAGACGGGTGAGAAGCGTGCCGCCGCCTCTGGTGGAGATAACACCGCCGAGAACTCTTCGGAATTGGATGACAACAACGACTTCGTGCCGGTACTATCGCATCATCGCCGCGATCGCAAAAAGGCGCGCAAGGAGAAGCCGCGCGATCAGCCGCCGGCCGGAGGACGTGGCGATGGTCAGAAAACCCAGCAGGCTGGTGGCCGCCGCAACACCGGATCCTCCGACACCGAACGCAAGCCAGTGCGCCCACGTGCTTCGCGTGGCGGTAGTCCCCGCAAATCGGCAGCCGGAGCAGCTGGCGCCGCCGGATCCAATGCTGGAACTGTGTCCTCCGCCGCTCCCGGTGGACCTAAAGTACACAAGGATCGCAAGGATACCTCGCCCAGCGCCAGCATCGAGGGAGCCGGCAGCAGCGGCAACGAGGCCAAGTCCGCCGACGGGGATCAGCAGGTGGGCGAAAAGGGCGCCGCTGGAGCAGCTCCGCCGCCCAAGCGATTCATTGCCGCCCCACCGCCCAAGGTCAACGCATGGAAGGTGAGTAATCAAATGATTGATCTTTAAGTTATTGATTGTATTTGGGAGTATCTTGAATGATAGTTTAATTAGGATAGGATTTCATTGGAGTTATTCATACATTGATTAGTGTTCTTTGCTGTCTCCTAATTGGAAATCCTAATATATTCAGATAGCCAGAAGATTTAGAAGTGCATCGGAATAGAATTAGGCACAAAGCATTTGGAAATGCTAATGAAAAGCTCTGCTAAAACGAAACCTACTCAAAAGTCAATGCAAATATGCCTTAAACTAATATTTAAGTCCATTTTTTATGAGTTCTCCGAAGTGGAAATTGTAATGATATGGACGGCTCATAGAAAAGTTGAGATAATACTAAGAAAATCTCGATAAGCAGCGCTTCAATATGAAGAGTAATCAGTGAAATCGTGAAGAATGCGATATGAAAAAGTACAAATATAGTAAGCGAGTGTCCACTGTACCTGGCGATAAGGCAGTTTTTTAGGAAACCCCCCTCAAATTGAAGTTTATATTCTTTGTTGTTACTCGTTTTTCGGCTTCACCTTCATTTTGTTGTATCCAAATTGCGTCTTAAAAATGATGGAAAAACATGTCCATGCATGTGTGGCCACTGTGCTGGTTGTGCGTGCGTGTGTGTGTGGTTGTTGGTAAACAAATGTGCGTGGAATGGCGGAGGAGAAGAGAGGGAGCAAAGCAGGGCGGCCAATAAAGCAGAGTGCGAGGCGCAGCAACAACAAGCACACGCGGTGCAGTGGAAACACGTTTTCCGCTTTTTGTTGTGGTTTTTCATGCCCTTATCACCGTTATGCGAATGCAGCGTAAACCGAAAAACCGATTACGATTGCAAAATTGTATCTCACAGATACACAACTGCAGGTTGCATAATGTCTGGCAAGCAGTTTGTCATCACAAACAAAACAAAATCGAGGGAAACAAACACACAATTGTGTTTATTTTCTATTTATTTTTGGCTGTTTCTTATTACGCAATGTCAGCGCGAATTGCCGGCGGTATTTCTGCCGTTTGTTTTCTGCTTGCCTTTCTAAAAAAAAAAGGTTTTCTTTTTGGCAAAAACAAAAGCATGCTCGCTTAGCTTTGGTACAGTAAAGCCTCCAAAGCACGAACACACTTCTGTTTAAATAATGTCGGTTCTTAACAATTTAAAAAATACATATTTTTGGCCAGACTGTAAGATAATTTTAATAATCCATTAGGTAGCAGGTGTTATTCATTTGTTTGTTGCTATGGTGAAGCCGAAATCTTAATTTCTTGTTTTTATCATTTGTTTTGTTTCTATTCTCCGTGTGTATCTATTACGGAACATCTGTTTTGGTGTCGCTACGAACGAGAGAAAAAGTTAAATATTTCCCAACTAAAAATAAATGTCAAGGTCAGCCGCTTGTCGTTTATCTATTTCATCAGGCGACGGCCTCCTCCCACCACAAACCACCCGCCCCCCGCAAACATGACGAAAGCGTGCGCAAAAGGGAGAGCCAAATAAACAGAGGGCGAAAGCAGAAATAGGCACGCAAACACACAGCGAAAAGCAAAAAGCAGCAAAAAGGTGTGGCTAATTTTCTTTCTGTGGAAAAGGCTGAAAGCCAAAAGTTTACACGTCCATAAAAGTTGATAACTGAACTAAGTTGTCGTCAAGCGTCAGTTCGAAATTCGCTCTGCATTCGAAAGCGTTTTGAGCCACTTGAAATGGATATGCAAATATCCGCTCACTTTTGACATTTTCGACTCTGGCAAATCGCTTTAATCCGGAAGTTAGGACCTGAAATTAGGCTAATAGGAATTAGAAGAATATTTACTTTGAGAATAGATAGTAACTTGTACTAAGTTTATACGTAGTTGAATCTAGTCCGCTAATTGTTGTGTCATTAGTAGTGTGTTTATAATGATAATTGCTCAGCCAGAAACGAATTATACATTCCTGACACCAAATTCGATTTAAACAACTCGTGTGCATATCGTTGTGAAATTAAACTCGGAATAATTCACATTTGCCAAGCGTTGCTAATTCCAATTTTCGGATCTAATCTAATTGCATTTGAGGCTAAAGATATGCATCAAAATTGGTTTAAATGTTTAAATATGCATATACTGTATTGAAAGTTTTGGCGTTATTTAAATACTCAAAAAATAAAATATATTAATAATAACAATAAGTTAAGCTAGTTTTATAGTTATTTTAATTTTTCGATAATCTTAATAAAACGTTAATTAATTAAGGTGAAGCCTGAAAAAAGAATGGCTTAAATTTGCTTATCTTCGATTCTTGTTTTTTAAGCCTCAACTGCGACGCCGACGCTGGCAGAGCTGCAGCAGCGCAGCGGCAGCGTTGCAGAGCAGCAATTCAAATTGTTGTTTCCGTTTATTTTTCCACGCCAGTTGCCGTTGACGTGTGTTCTGGAAGAGTTCGCAGCTGGGAAAACTTGTCGAACTTCCACTATTTTTCCTCATTTCTTAATTTTCAATATTAGAAAGTGCGATCGGAACGGGAAATAGGCTACTCAAAAGTTGAAACGTAAACAGCTGGAACGGCACGTGTTACCGAACTCACCACGTGGTGGACTCGTCGTTTCGTTACTGTTGCGAGGCGGTTAAGCAGAACAACTAATAAAAATTAGAATAATGTACACACATACAGCTGGAAGGCTGGAAATCGCGTGTGCCGCCGACGTGGAAGCTAAAACTCGATATACTTGTTGATTTTTCGACGCCCTGCTTAACGCGCTCTCACTTGCTCCCACTAACGTCGCGGGCGCTACGTAACGTAGGGCTACGTAGAGAGTGATAAGAAACCGCACTCTCTCGCACGCTCCCTCTCTCTCCCTCTCTCTCTCTTTCTTCGGCGGAACAAAACAAAAAGGAATAATGAACATGAAAACGAAAGTAAATATGCAATCATCATAACAACTTAATTAAAAGACAGAATAGTATCAAATTTAGAAACAAAATGTGTCACGCAGTACAGTGAATAATACTTATATTTAAAAATTTTTTGGGAATAGCTGGGAATCGCTTTCAATTTATTATTTCCACAACCGCCACCCTTCACTGCTGTAATTCTAAGCCCATTATAAAAGTCAATGATCACCGATATTTGCGTTGTTGCTATTGTTGACAGACATTGCGATTCAATGTTCTATTTTTAGGCATTCGTTTGCAACCGGAGATTAATAACATTAATTTGCCTCAATTACGCTTACGTTTCATTGTGGGTTATATCTTGTTTTGCCCCTTTTTTTTTGTCGGATATCGCGTTGCAGTATTATTCGAATTTCAAACTGAAGCGCTATGTGAATTTCAGGCTTCATAATAAGCCTCTTATCAGAGTATCAAATTAGCTGAAAATCCCAATGTACAATCACAACCGTATTCATTTTCCATTATTTCCCCGGTTGCTGTCATCTTTGTTGTTGATATCAATGGATACATACAGTATTTGCCTTCATAATCATTTTTTTTGTTCCTCTTTTTTTTTTTTCAAGAGGAATACGTGCACTTCCTAGTTCTTTGTGCTTGCGATCAAGATTTTTCCCTTGTTGTCAAGAGAAAATGGCAAAATATTTACTTATAAATGCACTTTGCAGTATAGAATTTATCAGTTAATTTTATGTACACATAACAACAGGCATGTTTTTGAATAACCAGCACAAATCAATGAAGTAATTTGATTTCTCGACAGTTTTATAATACCTATCCTATACCTTCTTGTATTGCTCAAATATTATTTAATCAAATGAAGTACTGCCAATATCTCGCCAATTTTAAGATTAGATGTTGTACTTCAAAATGTATTCGATAACCTTTGGTGGTACATTAAGTAATGCACACTTTTCAGATCTGGCTTTAATCTCTTGTTTATATTGTCACTTCTTTATCATTTATCTACCTGTTGATTCTTGAGTAATTATTTGCATTTTAAAAGCTGACCCACTAATTATTTGCGCAACAATTTCCCTTCGCAGTTTCTAGAAGCCACAATATTGAAAGTAGAGTTAAGGTCACAGCGCAAACTGTTTTCCAATCGCTTTATATGTAAGTTCCATTCAGTTACTCAAACTGCTGATAGAAGTAATCTATGGGATTTACTCAATATAATGTATTTAGACGATGCCGATACGCGACTGATTATAAAACCATGAGGTGATGGAGACTACCTCAAATATTTATTCGGAAATTATAGAAAACCCTAGGGGCGGCATCTGTTTTACTTTCACAAATATGTAATTGTGGAATATAGAATTTAAACATGATACTTGTGCATATTTGTTCTTGCCTTGTTTACCGCCCCGTGGGGACCTCGATAAGACGTATGTATGTATGTATGTATGTTCCTAAGCCTGCTACGCATTAAGTAAAGTTGCTCGAACGTAAACAACTTTTCGCGCACACCCACTATAAACTTATCATCGGTGTTTGTGCGGCGATGAGTGTCGATGGAGTTCGTCGCCTCGGATCCCAACTATTCTACTCAACTCTCTTCGGTTCACAGGCAATCGCCTGCTAGTTTAATCGCTTAATTTAATCACGAATGGAACTATAAATAGAAAAATAAGAGTGAATAGTAGTCATTAAACTGTTTGCGTTCAAAGCTGGACGGCCTTTTTCGTACCCATCAGTTGTAGGGTATGCTATTGTTGTAAGCTAGAATGTGACGTATATCTTTTGTATCTTGTAGCTATTACATTTAAATAAATCAATTCTTATGCTAGTAGTTTTTTGCAGAATGTGTTTTATAACACCTGAGTAACTTTTAGTCTAACCTCTAGATTTCAGCACTATCAGTTTTCTACGAGTATTGGTAAATTTATTACTATTCATGTAAGCTGAGCTGATTGTCGGCACTTGTTCTCCATATGAACACTTTTTTCCATCTTTTTGACAGCCACTCGAATGGCTGAGCACGTTTTCTGGTTTTATTTTCGATTTTTTTTACAATATTTTTACATAACGTCTTGCGGCCGGCATTATTGACTGGTTTTCGCATTCTGCTCGTACTTTTTAATTTGCTAAGACGCAGAAAGACTGACTCGTAACCTCAAAAAGGGGTATATGTACATATATGTATGTATATACTGTATCTCAGCCCCGATCCCGCCTGCACTATAACCTCAAACTGATTGCGAGCCATTCGACTGTTGACTTAGAGAACGAGATTCGCTGAATGTGGGTCTTTTTGCACGTTTGCCCGGCTCTCGGTCATTGTTTGGCATTATTTTTACTTCTCTTTGTCGTGTTTTGTGCTATTTCAGTTGCTGCTATCGTGCCAGACCGATTCTAATGTCATTTAAATAGTAATTTTGCACTGCAGGCGCCTCAGTTGTCTTTCAGCGATCGCCCGATGTAGTGCACTTACGCAGATCCCAGAGTGGTGTTTTCTTAATGACTGAAAAACTGAAAAACATTGGATACTTGAGGCTCTTTTTATAGGCAAGTTCAAGTTTGTAGTGTTGTATGCAAGTGAATTAATGACACAATTCTTTATGAATCACTTATACACTGACGTTCATTTCGATCGGTTTTTATACTATGATTGGCCTTGAACCACCCATCCTAATGAATGTCTAATCTCTGCTTGAAAAAGCTTACCCATGTACGTCAGCAATTATGTGGGGGTTCAAAATGTTCGAAAGTGATAAGAGCCATACTTGTGTAAATATAGAATTGGAAACATGTGCTTGACAAGTGGCACACGATAATCTTGAGTTTGTGGAAAAGTGATTCTTATAGGTACGCATAATGGAAAATTTCAAATAGTTATCGTGACTCATAGGAAAGTCCTTTCTCTGCGCAAAATGACAAGTCCTTGTGACTCATGACCCTGCAATTGGGCGGAGTCATGGTTTTATGCGTAGTTTTCCTATTCGAAATGAACGTTCTTTGCAATTTGCGAATTGTTTATTGACACACATCATGCATTTATCCTTGGCCATTCTGATGAATACGTGATCAATTGCATGGAAAGTCTTTAAATATTTTTAGCATAAGCATGACACATCGGTTACACTACAAGAAAATGTTTTAATTATTTATAAGTTAAGGTAGGGGCTGGGAAAATAATAATTATATCAATAACGATAGCGTTTATTATGAACACACCTTCAAGGAGAGTAATTTTCAATGTTTTTTTTATAGGAAGCCATTAAGGTGTTGTGATATTTGGGTTGATAATGATTTAAGGTCAGAACTGTATAACAACACTATACAACATAAGCCCTGTTTTTCAATTTCTGTTGTCACTTCAGAAGCAAATTTACAAATTTATCTGTGTGTAATATTTTTTATGGAATTATTTAAGCATCTCCTCGATTTTCTCTCTCTCTCTTCTTAATCCACTCTCTTTGTTTTGAAGTTTTTCCACCACGTTTCTCCATTTTCGGCTCTCCTTCGGATGGCCTACGTGCCGAAAATCACATGTTGTTTTGTTGTGCCTCTTTTTATGCTCCGTTATTGTTACATCGTGTGCGTGCGAGATAGCAAATGTTTATGTTTATAATTGTAAGGCTTTTGTTTGTTGAAAGATATGCCTATCACTTGTTTTCGCCCTATGATCGATTCGTTGTGGGTGTGTGAACTTTAAAGCGGATCAAAACAACATTTGTAGAAAATGCGTACAAAAACAAAACGATAAAACAAGCGCACGTACGCACACTGAGCGAAAACCTGTATCCATCGCATACACATTAAGATACAGATACAGGGTGCCCTGCGCTCACGCTCTTGCCGGCAAAACTCTCCGCGTCCTCCTCTCTCACGCATCCATGAACCGGCGCATCGGCTGTTTTCTGTTTTGTTTTTGTTTTGAATCTGAGGCCACAGTGGGGCTTCTTCGTGTAGAAGTTATATCTTATGTGAATAGTAAAGCTTTTGAACTAGAAGTCAAGTCTGGTCCGAAAAGAAAGCTGATAAAAACACTTCATCGGTTCACATTTTTATAAAAAGCGACAGTCGAAGCTTCACTGTATCCTTCTTTTATGTTGCGTTGAAAAACCAGTTGTTGTTATGCCCTCGCCTCTGACTTTGTTGTTGTGCCATCGTCTTCGTCGTTTTTGCTCACGTAGTCAACGCGTGGACAGCGAAAAGTTGATTGAGATAGCGGGAGCCAAAGAGAGCGGGAGAGGAAGAAAGGGCAGAGGCGGATGAGCGAAACAGAGGCGGAGGCATATTCGAATCAAAAAACTGTCGCTATCGCACAGAACTCATCCAACGTTTCGAGAGAACGGACGTACAAGTTCTTCTGGACTAGCAAGCAATTGTATAAACAAAAAAATAGGAGTGCCAGCAACAAAAACAACTGTTCCAATTGCTAGTTTAGCAAAGGTGTTGTATGGAAGGCAAAACAAACAAAGATAAGCGAAAAACCCGCAGTGACAACTGATTAGAAGTGAACCAAGGCAAGGCGACGAAAAGTTCTTGCACAAAATCGAGGTAATTTTCCAGTGGTCAGATCGAGAAATTAGCCGCTCTCCAAAGTGGATATAGAAGTTAGCCACCCTCGTCGCGAACTAAATCTGGGTTAGGGGCACTGCGCATAGGGAGTGGAGCTGGAGTTGCATTGATTTTTACCCGTTTTTCGGGGCTACCGACTGTGCGAAATGTAACTCACATTCTTGAATTCCATTCTGCTACTTCAACAGATATCGGCCAAACAATCTGGCAGCCCAAAGGCAGGAACTTCTCCATTGGACAAACGTGTTTTGCAGCCAAAGGCACAGCAGCAGCAGCAATCTAAACAAACTGCCAGCCAAAACAACAACGCACAGAACACCGCCAGCAACAAAAAGACACAGCAGCAACAACAACCTCAACAGGGAGCAACAACAACCACACAGACAACAACAGCAGCAGCAACCGCAGCAGTAGCAGTAGCAAGCACATCAGCAGCAGCAGCAACATCATCCGCAGCAGCAGTAGCAGCAGCAACAACTGAAACCGCAACAACAACCACTGGTGAGTGCCCCTTCGAGGATGGAAAATTTTCCATACTTAACTCAATTAATCTGAAGTGAACTGGGGAAAAGAGACTATAAATATGACAGCTAATTGTGAGCCAAAAAACTAAGTGGTTGTATGTTTACATGCAATAATTTATGAGTAGCAATCTATTTTTATTATGCTGTTTTTCATAAAATATTAAAACGATGCGAATAGCTCGATAGTTCAGCAACCTCAAAGAATCTCAACCATATCATCACATAATCATAGGGCAAGATTATTAAGATTTAGCACAATGTTCACTATCTAGTTGCGTGTCAAGGCAATGCTTAGAAATAAAATAAATTTGTGTATTTCTGTAAATTCCTATATATTTATATATACGTATATATTATCTACCCCCTGCGGAGTTGTTTTGATGCAAGAGACGGGCGAGAGAACCTGGACCCCCCGACCACCATCACCATGTGACTGCTCTGGTTCTCGTTCTCTGCCGCACTTGCTCACGTGTCTCCCGCTCTCTGGCACTCCGAATCTCTCTGTTGACCCGATGCTCCGAGAGAAGGTGCCAGTTTGTGGCGACGCATATGGCCTGATTTCTTATTTTTAAAACACTGTTCTTGTACTTCGATATACTCAGCCCAGAACTGCTTGTTTCATTACAGTTGATGCCAGCCAGGCGGATGCTCATGCCAAAGTTGTGGTAAAGGACAAAAAGAAGGTCAATCAAAAGGTGGGTATCTAAGTCTAGACAACAAGATGGTATATTACCATGTTTCATGTAAATATATCATTGATATAAGCGTCATGCATTTCAATGGGACCTCTTTGATATGGTCTTTGCATTTGTAACGAGCCCATACCTACCATATTCTAAACAGCGAATGCATCTTTTTCAGGCCAGCGACTTTAGCAACGTGGGTGACTGGCCGACGCTAATTGGCGGAACTTCTGGCAGTGGCAAAGCCACCAGCAACGAACCCAAGCGCAACCCAACGAAAAAACAGCAGTCAGCCAAAACAGCAGCCGCAGTAGCAGCCAGCAGCAATACCACTTCAAGTGAAGTTGCCACAGAGTCTAACGTCGCAGGCACAACCAGCAGCAGCAACAGCAATCCCAGCAGCAGCACAAACACCACTACCAACAGCCAAGCCACAACTGCACCTGTTGCCAGCACGAGTCATGATGCCAAAGCCCAGCGAGACGCTGAGCCAGCGGCCAATTCTGCTGCAGGAGCTACTGGCACCACTGCCGGGCCTGCCCTCACCAAGAAGCTACCCAAGCACAAGTGGCGTCCGCTGCCCATCGATCTGGCTAAGTCCAGTCGCACCAAGCCGATTGGCGGCCGGCCAAATCGGCGCTTCAGCGACGATATTGCCGACCAGCGCCGTCCGCCGCGCGTCTACTACGACCGTCAGCCCGGTGCTGGAGGAGCGGGAGTCGAGTCGCGGCATCCACACTCTGGCCGGCATCCGTACGGGTCACGCCCAGCGACTGCTACGTCCGAGCGCGTGGATTCCTGGCGTAGCAGCAGCAGCACCACCTCCGCAGCGTTCGATGAGCAGCGCTCTGGAGCAGCGGGTGGTGCCGGGGCAGCGGGAGCGGGAGTTGGTTCAGCCACGCGCGGGCCGCGTCGCTACCGGACGCCGTACCGTGGCGGGCGGCAAGGCCGGGGCGGATTCTCCCGACAGGGACCAGGTCGCCCGACTCATCGCATACCACGCCATCTGCTAGCTTCGGGCGAGTATGCTAACTATCTCCCGGCGGACGCCGCCGGCGCCGACTCGCAGTCCTCGTATGTGCTCATGGGCACCCACTATTTTGGCAACGTGCCCGCCGCCTACATCGAATTGGACGCTAACAGCATCAAGGAGGCCATCAAGAAGCAAGTGTAAGTACATATCGATACATTTCGCCTAATGCCTTTTGCTGGATAAATATATATTATATATGTATATTCAAAAATATAAACTCTGCAGCTAAAGGCATTACATCCGTTGTTACTAAGAATCTCTTTGTTGACTTCCAAACTATCTCCATTTGCCCCCCATAGTGAATACTATTTCAGCGTCGATAATCTTACCGGCGACTTCTTTTTGCGCCGCAAAATGGACCCCGAGGGCTATATCCCAGTTACTCTGATCGCCTCGTTCCATCGCGTTCTCGCACTGACCACCGATGTGGCTGTGATCGTAAACGCCATTAAGGAATCGGATAAACTGGAGCTCTTTGAGGGCTACAAGGTGCGCACCAAGACGACACCGACCACCTGGCCCATCACGGAAGTGCCGGAGGTCACCGAAGGGGAACAGAAGGCTATCGGCACACTGGAGCAGGAGCAGTTGGAGCAGAATGATGGTCAGGAGAAGCTGGAGGAGGAGACTGAGGCGGATTCCCCGCCGCCCATTCTCACATCGGCCATGGCCACAAAGCCGCTGAACACCATTCCGCCACCGCCGGTGCCGCGAAACCCCCAAAATTTGGTGCCCAAAATGTTGCAGGATAAGCAACAGTCGAGATCCTCGACCATTGCGGCTCTAAACTCTGTGAATGCGATCAGTGCGCTGACCCAGCAAGTGGAGGGTGGTGCCGCTGAACTGGCTGGACATTTGAGTGGACTGGCTGAGAGTGTGAAGCCCAAGTCGACATCGACGCCGGACAAGAGAAGTGCTGCTTCAGCGGGCAATGGAGCTGGGTCAGCAGCTGCTTTGGTGGCGGAGCCGGAGGGCATGTGGAAAGAGGTAAAGAGACGCTCCAAAATAAATGCTATCAAAGAAAACGCTACTACACCACCACAACAACAACAGCCACCGCTTTCACAATCGCTCAACAACAATAACGATAATGTCAAAACGAACAACACCTCGTCCAAGTCCAAGTCCTCGTCCAACAACGCCCCATCCAACGCCTCATCATCAGCCACTGTGTGTGTAACCACGAACAATGCTTCCTCAGCCACAAAAGCAACCACCAAAACCACAACCACCTCCACCGCCACTACCACCACGAACAACAACATTAAATCTGGCAAAGCTGCTTACTCCAAAACCCACTCCAAATCCTCATCCAAAACAGCTGCTCCGCCATCCGCTCAGTGCCATGCCGAAAAGGAAGAACTAGACTTCCAGTTTGATGAGGAGCTAATGGACCCCCTACCCCCTGGAACCGGACGCATCAACAACTTCACCGAAAACTTCTCCGACGACGATGAATCAGACTACGAGTTTGCCGATCGTGACATTAACAAGCTGCTGATTGTGGCCCAAGTGGGTCGCGCACCCAAACACGAGGGCTACGACCGCACCGCCGACTTTACGTCGCGCACGAAAATCACCCAGGATCTGGAGAACATCATCAACGATGGTCTGGTCAACTACGAAGAGGATCTGTGGACCACCACCAATGTGGTTGCCGATTACAGGACTGTCAATGTGATTTCCCAGGCGGACTTCGAAAAACTTGCCGGTGGTCGAAACAAATCGGTGTTACCGCCGCAGGTGGTGCCACCACCGCCACCATTTGAAGAAGATCTTGATGAAACCCTGGTGGGTGATACCACTCTAAACTCCACACTGAACAACACCCTCAAGTCCCGACGTGCCCGCTTCTATGCTGCTCCCAACTCGCACTCGATTGATCCCCGAACGCCAAGAAAGAGGAAACTCCGTCACACCGCCAATCCGCCAGTGGAGGCCCACGTCGGTTGGCTGCTTGACACTGTGGAGCATCGTCCTCGCACCACCTCGATGGGTTCCTCGGCGGGCACATCGCCCACCGCCTCGTCGTACGGATCGTTCGGATCGTCGGTGCCACAGTCGCTACCCGTATTCCAGCATCCATCACATGCTCTTCTCAAGGAGAACAACTTCACCCAACAGGCCTACCACAAGTACCATTCGCGCTGCCTCAAGGAGCGACGGCGCTTGGGCTACGGTCAGTCGCAGGAGATGAACACCCTGTACCGCTTCTGGTCGTTCTTCCTGCGCGAGAACTTCAACAAGAGCATGTACAACGAGTTCCGATCGTTGGCGCTGGAGGATGCCGGCAATGGTTTCCGCTACGGTCTTGAATGCCTCTTCCGGTTCTTCTCGTACGGCTTGGAGAAGAAGTTCAGACCGAATGTCTATCAAGATTTCCAGGACGAGACGGTTGCCGATTATGAAACAGGTAAGAATTTGTTGGGCAAATATAAAAATTATCATAACATGTAACATTGAACATTTATAGTAATATTAAACATTTTCACCAGGTCAACTGTACGGTCTCGAGAAGTTCTGGGCTTTCCTAAAATACTACAAGAATGGTGAGAAGTTGGAGGTGCAGCCCAAGCTGGCCGAGTACCTGAAGAGCTTCAAGAACATTGAGGACTTCCGCGTGGTGGAGCCGGAGATCAACGAAATGCTACAAGGAGTGGGCAGCCTGAATCCAGGCCGCCAGTTCAACCGCCACCGCAGTGTGTCGGAGAGCGATGGCACAGCTGTGATTGCGGCCGGCGGTCGTCGCCTAAACACGACCATCACCAACCGCAGCGACTACGTGGGCAGGTTGCTGCAGCAACAGCACCAACAACAGCAGCAGCAGCAGCAGCATCACCAGTATCAGCAGGGATACGGCGGCTACAATCAGCAGCAAAATCGCAGGCGCACAGGCTCCTTCGGCAGCAGCACAGTGCGCATTCGCAGCGGCTCCCTGGGCAACAAGCCGCAGGTGGCCAATCGCAATCAGGGATCGCAGCACGAGTTGCGACGCGGCGGCAGCAATTCTGGCCTGGCGCCACACAAGCGACAGCAGCAGCAACAGAAGCCGAAGCCAGGAGCAGGATCACAGACAGGCTCAGCACGTGCCACCACATTAGCGGCAGCTACAGCAGCAGCAGCCGCATCAGCAGCAACATCAACAGCGGCGGGAACGGCAGCAGCGACACCAGCGGTAACGGTATCATCGGGGTCGTCGTCGTCGCAGAAGTAGTTACAAGATAATGCAGAGACACTTTTTGGATTAGGTTTAAGTTAATAGCTACCACTTAGTTTTCTGGGGGCCCTCGCATTTGATGGCTCCACACTCTTTTGTTTATTCATTCTTATTATTCTTTTGTAGTATTCAAGTCAAGCGTAAAGTGGGAAGAGTCGTTAGCGTTTAGCATAATTAAGTGAAATTTTTGAAATTTGTTTATTGCAATTTGCCTAGCGCTCGTTGGTTTAGTAGTTACGATTCTAAATGTTTGTTTCTCGCATACCCTCGACAAAAAACTAAAACAATGGTTGCTTACGAAATGCTCAATGCTCACACAAAACACACACACCAATTACACACAGCGGGGTCTGTCTGCTTTGTACCAGTGCCAACCCGCCATGATCTTGGAAAATATCGAAACGATTGCCCTTTTTTTTTTTTTGTTCTGTTGATTCTCCTTATTTTTTATGCGATGCAAAAATCAAGGCAAAGATTTTCCTACTTAGAGCAGCGTTAATAGTTGACGTAATGCCATGAACTGTTGTACTATACGATTAAAGTTAAAGCTAATAACCATAACCATAACGATACCGATATAACCTATGCAAATATTACCTAACGAAATCTGAAAACCAATCAATCGAAATTGATACGCAAGCAACAACAAAAACCAAATGATCTTAATGCAAATAAATTTTGTAAATTACAAAAGAACATATATATAAATACATATATAACATATATACATTTATATGCAAAGGTACACTGAAGCCATGAAAACGCGTACATAAGAATATGATTACTAAATATAATTATGATTATTTTTTGTGTGTGTGACCTTAGCGCAAATGTAAAACTTATTTGTTTAAGAGGCAGCGAGATCTTGTAATCCTTAAACCCAATTGAGGCAAGCAGGGCTCAAGTGCCAGCGAATTTTAGTTATTTAAGCATTTACCACAAGCCAGTCCAGCGCAATCGCCAGCGGAGTAGGAATAGAAATCCGACTTGGACTCGGGTCCACCATTGCTTCCCCTGTCGCACTGCACTGCCCCCAGTCTATATCAATCCAATCTATCGAAATAGTTAACCCCGAAAACCTCAGTACCCCGCCAAGCATTTAGAAGCATGTCAAAACCATTTATTTTTTACCTTTAGTTTTGCACTTGTTAACTTTTAATTCGAGAAAGCTACGAATACAGAAAAAGTTCGAAAAAAACACAAAAAAAATTTTAAAATCACACAAAAATTGTCAAGTCCAAAAAAAAAGTTTAAAACTTTAAAAAACGAAAAGGCAAATCATGCAAACGAAAAAAAAGCATTCAGAAATAATGAAGTTTGTTTCGCATAGTGAATAGACCTAAACTTAAACATACGTGAGAAATCAAATCTAAGCTTAATACGGATAACAACTATATATATCTGCATATATCCAAAAACACATATAGAGAGACTTTAGAGCGTGACTGCGTTTGAAAATACCATAACTAAATAAGAGGCAAACGGTGAAGTTGCAGAAGTCTGCAAAACCCTCTCAAGGTCCTTCAGCTCCTCGATTTTGCTCGCTCATCTAGCCTAAGCAAGCATACACACAACACACACTACAAACCACACAAATTCGAAGAGTGCAAAGAACGTTTCATTAAATATTATTTTGTTATCATTAGATATCTGTAAATATATTTCCCAGCTTCTTTTTAAAATGTCGCCTTATCAATTGATACAATTTTATCCACACATAAACACAATCACAACCACATTGGCCAGACAATTCTGTATCTGTATGAGCTTAACGATCCGATCTATCAATATTATAGATATTACAAAATGAGAGAGATGTCCGATCATACAAATCAATCGGCTGTTGCGTAATTATACATATGCCACAACTATTTTGTTTTTCACATGAAGTGTTGACTTTAGTTTATGATAACACACAACCAACCAGACGTGGATCACTGACTTTTATGTGCACTTTAAGTTTGCAACTTTTATATGAATAATTTAAACTTAACTCTACGAATATGATACAATACACACAGACCTACGAAATGAACATAATGGAAACTCTATTAAAAGTAATTTTGTAAGCTACTTAAATATGGAAAATGCGAGAGGAAAACTAAGCAAAACGAAAGAAATGATTAATGTGAAAAACGTGATAGTTTAAACTATAAAGAGTAATATTTACTACTATTATTATATTAATAATTAATTATACGATGCATATATACATATAAATATATGAATATATATGGATATGTATGTGTAAAACGGAAACCACAAAAATTTCTAAACTAACGTGAACAAAAAAAGTAAAAAATTTTTTTAAAATTTCCAACACAAAAAAATGTTAAAAACAATGAGTAGAAAAACTAAAACAAAAAAATGAATAAAAAAAAACTTGAAAAAACCAATATATATTCATTTGCTGATGGGTTGGGATGTGGTAAAGGTGGTCATGACTTACTCTAGCAATTTGCGTTGTCTATTTGGTTGGGAAACCTTCAAATTTTTGATTGACCCCTTGAGTAATTAACCCCTTCGAGTGTGTGCGCCATATTTCACCCGGCGACAAAGTGCAGGGGCTTCCACTACGAACATCATCCCGTGCAGCAGCTGGGATCTCCATCCCCGACACATGTTGTTGGCTTTGGAGAGCATTGGGTGTCACAGATTAACGCCTTACTTGAATTATGGCCTGGCCCCCGGCTCCACAGCAAACTACTCCACCAAATCCGGTCGAGCGCGGGGAAAAATCATGTATAAAACATAAGCGCCACCACACAAAGGCATTCACACTGAAGTTTACTTTAAAATGTAATTTTCAATGGGTAGAGCCTTACATTGATTTAGTTTTTTTAATTATATATCCTTGTTTTCTGCTATAATTTAAAGCCAATTGTTTATTTTATTTTAATATAATTTTTTTTTATTATTTATGTGCTAAAGAATTTTTCCAAGTGCATGGAATGACTGCTTGTGCGGCCTTATGTCGACAAAAGGACAAGACGCAAAGGCACGCAAGGACCTGAACCGGAGGACGAAGGACCTAGGACCTGGCACCTAGCACATAGCAGGCGATAGCCTGGCGAGGCGTTTAAAAATTGAAAACCAATTTTGTAGCGATTTAAAACAGACGATTGGAGGGGGCGGAAATGGGGGTCCTTTGGAGCGCCACGAAATGAGTGGCGGTGCGGGCCGGCAGATGGCGTGTGTGTGCCGGCTGCCGACTGGCAGTGCGACTTTTCGCACCTCAAGCGAAAGTCCTGACCCGACAGAGCTTAGATTGTGTTACCAATATTAATGGCTCAATGGGGATAAGGGCTTTCGGCTGGCGTGACCGCGACCAGGTCTAATCACACGTGACCCCTTCTCGTTGGGCAGGGGCGGGTTCACATATCGCATTCATATCGAAGCTAAATTTAATGGGCGTTTAACGTGTGACTCGCCTTTGAACTTTGTCCGCACTTAGCTCACGCACATGCTTCCGGAGGAAAGTGGGGGCTGGAAAAGTCGGGTGTTTCGGAGTTTGGCTGATTGGAATAGCAGTCAATGTTGCAATTTATTTGCATTTTCTATAATAACCAGCGACTGCAGCTCCTTTCAACAGAAACTGTAGATATACTATCATAGAATATGTTAAAGGGTTACAGTTTTACCCCTTTAGGAAATCTTTCAATACCTGCAGTTCAGCCACCGGACAACCCACTCAACCTGTCATAGGTTGTCGCTAACCAGACCCATTCCTGTCCACATGGTGCATCATGATTCAGATTACGCCCACTTTCCACAGGCTGAACAAACACTCGACATGTGGTGGGGCAAAAGGGGTGGGGGGCACGGGGTTAACCACAGGCATAACAATTTGCACTTTGGCTTAGCGTAATTATTGCCGCGATCCATAAATATAATTTTGAGCTTTCAACAATTTTAATACCGAAATTTTCGCTTTGGTGCGCCGTCTAATTAGTTCGGCCCGGTTGGGGAATTCCGGAATCCGTATTCCGGATCGAGGGGGCGTGGCAGGAGTCGACAAACCTGTGTCAAAATTTTATCACCGCAACAGAAATGGCCGGAACCCGGAATAAAACTGGCATGGCGTGGCCAAAAAATGATCCCAATATTCGAAATAATTAAATCAAATATTTCATAAAATGGTTTCCGGTTGCAGCGTGGCGGCGCGTTCCATCGAAAAACTAATTATATTTTAGGGCTTTCTATCATTGGTGGAATCAACCGAAGCCATTGGCCATGGTAAATACAGTACATGGGCAATAAATATATCAAATTTATAGTCTGGCATGTATTGCCACTGGTTTTCTATGGCGTTCTTTGAATGTATTGAAAATTAAACACGTACGAAATGTAGCCAACCATTTTTATTCGTCATTCAAATATTTACCTGTGCCGTATTAATATGGGTAATTAATATCTGCATATCTGGTATCAAATATCTAGACTCTGTAAAATATTTTCCGCCATAAATTTCTATGTTTCACTTGCCCAATTAGCCGAGCTTTTCGCTTAGGAGTAGGCCGCAAATTCGAGGATCTGTGCCGGAATGCAATTCCATTAATTCTGGCTCAACTCCGCTCTGTTTGGGTCTACTCAAACTATTTGCATGGCCATTATGTAGCCCACGCACTTGGCAGGACCTTAATGGGTGGGGCTTACACAGCAATTACATTTCATTTGAAATGCACTACACAAGTACAACCCGCACCCACTCCAAACCTGACAAATTGTCACAAAGCTGGACGAGGACCCACCGACAGGGAGAGGGAATCAAATTAATGATATGAATTTCTTATTTAAGGACATTAACGCAAGGTCTGCCTCCTGCTGACCACGTTGGGCTGATATCCGAACAGAGATGCCAATTGGAGTATTGAAAACAGATGGTATTCTGACTCATATCCAGATAAAGTATCTTAAGGATTCTTTGCCTAAAAAAGCTTTGAATAAATATTACATAAATAATTGAAGAAAGACCTGAAGAAATTAACAAGTAACCCAAAACATCACCGTCCAAACACAGAGTCACATAATTTGGGTATCGAAATTGTCGTCTGTTGAGTTGAGTGCCAATAAACAGGAAACGGAAGTGCGTCAGCGGTACTCGCCAGTGCTCGGTTATTTATTAAACGTCAGGCTGGCCAGGATCAATTGCCCCCACAAAGATACACACACACACACGCAGGCGGTGCAATTAGATGTATACAAACGTATTTTTTATGAACGCACAAGCATTTATCCGACGGAGGAATGGAGCAAGCTAGAAATGTCCTTAAAGGCATTGGCAGTGTGCGGCTAAAGGACAATTAGATAAATACCAAGACACGCACAGCCACTAGCTCCTGTCGTCTGCTGCCTTTTTTGTTGTTGTTTCCCAAACCCCTCGTCGTACCTATTTGCTTTGTTTTTTCTGCCCCGTTGGCATTTTTGTACACTCTGTGACCCCAGCACCTTTGCTTCTTGGCCAGTCAGTTAAGCTGCCATTGTGGCCATCCTTTGTGTGTGCTGTGTCCTGTCAGAGGAGCACGGGGAGCACTGTTGTTGTCCGATAGTTGTAATTGGCCAACTAAAATCATGTGACAAATTAACAGCGCAGAATTTATTGCCTGCCCGCCGCCTTAAGCTCTTGATGAAGAAATATTGTGTGCGTTCGTTTGCTCCGGTCTTATCCTGCGACTTTGCTCCGCAGGCATGAGACAGCATTTTGCGATAGCAGCCGGGTGGAGGGGCAGCTTGGCTATAAGGACCAACCACAAGGACCTGACTGAGTGTCGAAGACATTGGCAACTCCAATCGGTTGCCTTGCTTACCTGTGGCAATTAAATTGAAAGCCGTCCATTGTGTGTGCGTGTATGCGTGTGTGGGGTGTGTGTATAATGTATCTAATGGAAATCGCCCCGGTGAATTGTGGCCACTTCCCAGTCCCAGCTAAGCTGGCAATTAGGATGCGATGTGTGATCGTTCGACTGCTGCTCAATGGGATTCAAAACCTTTTATTTGAAATGTGCCGACGCAGAGAATATATCAGGATTTTACCTTCATTTTCAGCTTGAACCAGGATCTCGTTTAAAATTACTGTGAAAGCCAATTCTCTGGTTTTCCTGATGATGTACTTCCTAATTTTCTGCCAATTTTTAAGTGTATCTGAGCACTGGAATTGTTATCCGGAGCGGCGGTGTTGTTGTTTGCTGATGCCGTCGTTGTTGCGGCTCAAAACATTAATTAATGCGCCTGCAGCCAAACGACGCCATTTTGTATGAGTCGGTAGGCAAAGACACACATTGCTCACACACATACATACGGCCGGAATAGTACGGCAAAAGCACAACAGACTCCGGCTGGATAGGCGGTGGGCGGAGGGTGGCGGAGAGAGGCGTGGCCGGAAAGACACCTGCAGGCGACACGGGAATGCGCTGGGCCATGCAAAATGCGTCCATGTCTTATGAACAATGAATTTTAGATGTGCCGCCTCTCTTCATCTACGTGAGTGCATGCATCTGTGTGTGTGTTTGGCCAAAAAACATGCCGCCATCACACACACATTTGCACCTGTGCAAGCAAACATGTTTTCCTCGGATGCCAAATGCCGCTGGCCAGCGGAAAGGAGATGGCTAGTTCCAAAGTTGGGTAGCCGGATGACCAGCGGCCAAAACGAGAGCAAGCAACAAGGACACGGCAGGAGCAAAACTAAGAGCGACATGTTTTTCCATGGCCGAATGGGACAATTTGGGCGAACAACAACAGCAGGAGCAGCAGCAGGATAAGAAAGGGACCTAGGGGTTTTGGAATCCTGCGGAAAATGGTAGCGTGACAGAATTAAAAAAATATTGAATATGTTATGGGAGCAATAACTTTAAATATATACTTATGCTAAACATTAAAGGTTAAAGCTTAAGGTTTTATAATATATACTAGCTTAATATTGTAATTAAGTAACTTGTCGCCTTTATTGAGTGAAATGCTCATCACTAGTTTGCTGGTAAGTGAGAGCAACAGCCGCCGCAATTAAACACACAAAAGCTGCAACGCTGCGAGCATTTCCGGTTGGACCCTTTCAACAGCCCGGCTCCGTCCACTTCCGCTGCCGGCTTGCAATTAAATTAAAATGGCCGGCGGGCAAGGGCCGTACACGGAGACACCTAACCGCTCCAAAAATATGATAAAACGAAGTTCGCCAAAGGATCTATGGACTGGACTACAAATAGAGCGGCAAATTGAAGGCGCTAATGGCGCTGATTTGGCGCATTTTAATTAACCCTTGGCTTGGCTGACGTACAACTGCAACTGCGTGGCCGACTGATTTGCAAACAGCCAGGCGGCCAGGATGCTCCTTGAATATCCTTCAGCGGCAATAGCCATGGCAATAGCAATAGCAACAAGGACAACGTTGCATTTGTAATGAGAGTGGTGCTTGAGCAAAATGGAAAATTTATTGCGCTGACAGTAATGGGCCCATAACAATAATAAAAACAGCAGCTGCATCGGCGGAGGCAGCGCGTCGGTGGCACCAACAAGGATCCATTCCGGCTTGCCCTTTGCCACGGCGACAGCGGCTTCGTCCTGGCGTTGATGATGATGGCAATGATGGCGTTGATAGCCCAACGAGATGCTACTTCAAACTCGACTTCAATTGCTATGCCAACAAGCCATCCGGCCAGCCAGCCAGCCAGCCATCCTGCCAGCAAAGGACACTCATTGGTTTGCCTGCCATCCAGCCGTGCTGCTATCCTAGTTGTCCCTCTATTTTGCACCGACAGAAAATATGGACATAACCATTGTCATTAAAGTGGCACGCGTGCTGTGGATAAGTAAACTAAGTTTACCAACAGTTCGATTAAAAAGGTATGCAAAGAATGATTTCAATATTATAAATATATTTGTTAACACTTGTGGGTGCTTTTATGTGTTACTTAGAAGAGATTGTGATTTAAGAGGAGTGATATTCACACCACTGCCTTCTCACAGTGTATTCCCGCTAAGTGCGCTGCCTCCAAGTGCAGTGTTTCGGTGTTTTTTCCCCTTTTGTGCCCTGCTCATCAGCGTCGCATTTGGTTAATGGCAAAAAAAAGCCGCCTGTCATAAATGTGTAGCTGCGATGGCAGGCTTTCAACGCTGTCGCGTCTATATTGACGGCCATGCAAAATAGATGTTCTGATGTGTCCCCTGGCCGCGTATTGAGTATACGCAGTGTGGCCGCATTAAAGCCGCTTGACCTGACTCGCCAGCTTGAGGCGGGCTTTAAGCCGACGAGGCATGCCACAAGACACGTACCGGACGTCTAAAAGTGCAAACAGTCTGGCTATTTATGCACAACAAAATGCCACGAATAGTTGCCGGCAACAAAAGGTGGCACCTGGGCCATCTTGGCCTGATGGATACTCTAAAGCCAGCTAAAGAAATTGAGGGGATGGCGTAGTTATTGCTTAAATCTAGAAAATCTTTTACCAAATTGATTAAGCATAATCATAAGTTGAACTTTTTGTGCGAGCTCAATTTTACTGCAATCAATTAAGTGGCAGAACATAGTTCATTCGTCTTTAAATTTTCTATACCTCAGCACGGATTCGTTTGCTCCACACAAACGGCATCCTCCACCATATAGTATTTTAAACATTTTTATTGTGCAACCTAATGGCCGTTTTGTTGTTTGCTCCGGCTGCTTTGATACGAGCAGCTCACCAATGCACGTGTGGTGGGAGGGGCAGGTGGGGGGGAGGGTTCACAGAATTGTTTCACTAATGCACGATTCTCGTCTCGAGCAGAGGTAAACTAGCCCCAGCTTAGCCCCCCAATTGAATCCATGAGTGGTGCATTCGTGGCGGGTATGCAACGCATCTAAAGTCGGATACTTTAAGATTTTCAAACATGCTCGGGCTTACAATAAGCATATTTACACATTTCGCCTCTTGATATGCGCGCTTATTTATGTATTGGACTGTGTTTATTGCTGCAGGATCTTGCGAATCCTTTCGTGAATCTTCGCCACGTCCTGGCAATTGCTCATAAATAGCCAACTGGAGAAACCCGGGGCAGAAGAAAGCCCTGGCTGCGGGGCAGCAAATTATGAATTATAGTTTCCTTTAAATAAATTTCTTGTGCTTCGCTTTTTCCGTTAGCTGTTCTTTAATTTTATTTATTTTCCTGTGCGTTGCGACAGTCCCGCAGAATTTACGAGTTCGCCTAATTGCATGCGACAATAAATTGTCCAACTGCTAAAAATTATGAGCACAATTTTTCGCACTGTATTTCGGTAGCTCGCTGCTTTTTTTCAGGATTTTTGGATTTTTTTTCGCAGAGGTCAGTCCGCGTCGACATCCGACATTTTTGGCCTCTTGCTGTGATTTTATTTATGCACCATAATAGTGAATAAAGTGCAGGCTGGTCGGCATCGAAACGGAAATTAAGCGAAAGATTCACGATTCAGGAATCAACGCTAAAAAGTATTAAATTTGCATTCGTGTCCGAATTCAATCATATTTCGTCATATCCTCTTGCTGTTGAGCGTTCAATTTTGTTATATTTTAATTGCAATTAACAAATTATACGCATTTTTCTTCGCATGCAAATATTCTCATCAACGCTTTTCTCGTAACTTATTAATTTTGAATATAGTTTACAGAATTCAGGAAACCGAATTAACTTGCCAAATGGCGTGGAAAGTCAATAAACGTCTATCTGATATGTAAATTGAACAAACGAAAGGAGGCTCTTTGGATTTATTGCGAGTTTTATTAAGCTCTAGCGTTGAAATTGCAATTTAAATGAATTACCCAATCATTTGTAAGACTTTTCGCACAAAAGTTAATTAATGCCCATTTATGGAGAACTACATTTCCATTTAATAATATTTGTGTTTTAGCAAGGTTGTTGGCTAAAGAATAAAGTTAACGCTAAGCTGCATTTATACTTTATTCCTAGAAACTTCAGACAACTAACTTGTGAGTTAGAAACTTGGTTGGCTTCTACACTGTTTGATCAACTCATTCCGAACACGTTCTTCATTTCCCGTGGATGTCTCCACTAAATATTCCGGGAGCTCTCACGCTTCGCTTCCGTCCACCACATGCTCCAGTGCATCCCAAACTGTCGCTGCGTATTTGCATTTACAAATACAAAAGTTTGCAACCTATGCACTGTGGCCTGCCTGTATCCTTTATCCTTCGGTTCGATAAACTTGTCCCCTCGAAATGTTTGTCACACGTTTAAATGTCAAGTACGCGAATGCTAAAGACAATTTCTAAGCAAATCGCACCAAATGCAATGCAAACCACATAAAAATGTCAAAGTTTTGTCGAGCGCCACGCAAATCTCGACTTCCGCCGAATCGCTCCTTTTGTGAGAAATGCAAATGTTATCATTCGCTGGAACTAACTTTTACAATTTCATTATGTTTCATTTGCATCACGGCGTTGCATGCAAATGCGCCACGCCTTTCTGTGCCTGTAACCAAGCCGAAACTACATATCCGTAATGATGCAGGTTGAAGGTACCGACGAGATAGCAGTTCCAACTTGTGATTAACCAAAATGCCTCGGGTTATCTTCGCAGTGGAAAAATGGAGAGAAAGTCTCAAACTCCACCATGAACTCTTCTGTTGTATTGTTATAATAGAGCCACTTAGTCAAATAATTCATAATTATATGGGTTCTTCTTGGAAGTCGTGAAAAATAGTTCATAGGTGACCCTGATAACTGAGAACCCAAAAACCTTTTATATTGGTTGTATAACTTATTAGTTTCTAGTCAAACATAATGACGAAGGAATCCCTCTGAAAGTTTCTTGACATTTTTCTGCGGGTCAGGTGCTTGAGTGCTGGGACCCTTTTATTTGTTTTGACTGGAACCTTGGGCCTTAAAGGGGCTCGAAACTTTTAGCCAGTCCAAGGTTGCCTCAGCTGTGTGTGTAGGTGTGTGCTTGTGTTTTGAGGACTGAGGCAGCATGTAATATAATTAACATTAACAGTTGTTGCGATTTGTTGGAGCGGCAATGCACATTTACCTAATGGCAAACTTTGTCTCAGTGCCGGGCCCGTTTTCTACGGAGATTACTGGCACGCCGGGATTAAAAATTCCCTTTCAAGTGTTGTGGCAAGGGCATCCTAATGAGCCCCAGGACCTTATCGCCTCCTCCCCCCTGCGCCACCACACTCCCCCACTCCACCGCTCGCACTCTGGGTAGCAAATTAACATATGCTTTTTGCGTGGATCTGGCAGAAAGAAGATTTCTTATTCTATTAGCCGACAGCACTGGCAATAATTTAATTGGACCATGCGCACTGCGTGTATCCACGAGATACGAAATGAAAAAGGGGGCCAAAAGGGAGAGTCTACGGCAATTTTTCTTCGTTTCACCTAGCGCCTAATGAGAACGTAGTGCCAGGACATTCGCTCCTGGCCAAAGGACACTAAAAACGCATAAGCTACGAAACTTTTTGAGTTGCGACTTGCTGCCGGAACATTGTTGCTGTATGGACGGTGTTAATTAAAAGGCAAAACTCATGACACAAACGGAATTTGCGGCGCCCGAGGTGCCGCCGCAAATGAATCGTATATACTGTATGTAGATGAACGAATCCTGGGCGAGTTCAGATAGCATTTGTCGCGTAATGTGCATGAATAATAATTTCCATTAAGATTGTCCTAGAAAACTTGCGGTGTCTTTTACTTAAGCTGATGTAGATAGCTCCCTTTCCCTCTCACTGAAAAATAATGGATCTTTCTCCAGCTAAATAGAATGAGAAGTGATTTTGATTGGAACAGTTGAGACCATATAAAAAACCAGCTTCCTTTGAAACCATTGAAAACTATTCTACGAAATTCATATAGGCTATAATTTGACTCCTTTTTTTTGCTGTGTATGCTCCCAAAGAAATGCGACGACTTGAAGTTAATTTGTGTAGCTGCTGCAAACCTCTTAAGCTCTTTCGAGCACTATCTCCATTGTAAATTCCGTCTTTCACACCTGTTACACGCAATTATCTTAACCACGGGCCAAGAAGAAACTCCGGGCGGACTGCACTTTGGGCCATGTCCTCGGTTCCTGTCCCTCCGATGGAGTTACCATTCCCATCCCTTTCGTGGGGTGGAAAATGAGTTTCGGATTAGAGGACAACCCCCCGTATTACCTCGTCACTCCCACACTCCTTCCTCGCCAGTCATCAGGCAGTCAAAGCGCAGTGTAAGTAGCTTGGGCTAAGTGCCACCAGCAGCACCACTATCGCCACCCGGGGCTGGCACCACCAGCACCAGCAGTACACTCAGAGAAATGGGTTGTTTCAACATGAGAGTAAATTGAATTCTTCTTACTACTTAGCTTAATAATTTGATCATTTCCTGTTTTTACTCCCTTCTTAGTTTGATTTTTTGATATGCTTGCTGCCCATTTTGGAGGATGTAAATGAATTCCTCTTTGCTTGGGTCGCATGAACCGAATTAGGCCGCATTTTCTCTCTGTGCAGCATTACCCGTTGAGTGGAGCACGCACTGATTGCCAGTGAAATGCATGTGAAATTAACCTCGTGCGCTGCTCGGTTTAATTTGCACTCGATGGCTGGCAGTGGGCGGCAGCGGAAAAGCGAAAAAAGTTGGGCATTGGGGTTGCATGCCATTGGAGGCGACACGCCGGCGTCCCAAATGTAATTTTCCCTTTGCTCATTTGCTGCCTGACTGGCTGATGGCTGGCGACGAAGACACGGCCATGGCCGGGCCAACTGCACCACTCAGAGCACCACTCACTCAGCCCGTCACCCACTCATCCACTCATCCCACCATCCACCAATCCACCCATCCATTCACTCACCCACTCAGTTGGCCACGCGTCAAGTTGCGTAGTTGCGACGGAAAGTGTTGAGCAAGTTGTCAAATGGTCTGTGATGGCTGATGGAGCAGCGGAGGAGCTGGCTGACTAATAATTGCGCAAGGGTGGAGCACTCTATGGCAAAAGGTCGCTCTGAATACCAGAAGTACGTACGACTCTACCACTTTATGTAGAATTTACAAGGATGAATATCTTAGTAAAGGTTTAAAATGATTATTTGCTTTAAAAATGAGACAAATTGGCCACTCGTTCGAGGCGTGGTTTAATTTATTATAAGTCGACATGGATTTGAAGCGGATTTAAGAGCACTCAATTACCATTGCCAACGCATCTGCAAACATTGATAAGCCGCTTAACTGGCCATACTTTACTTTTCTCACAATTTATGGCTCGGATGCGCGTGCACACATAAAAGTGCGGTTCGCTTATAATGAATGCTTAATAAGCATTTGTCGAATACATAAGCAATGTCCATTAAAATTGATTTCATTTGCTATGCAATTTACAATTCATCTTCGCTATAAAACGCAGCCAGGCAGCGAATTTCTCGGCACTTATCCGCACCGTCCAAACCAACCAAACCATTCGAAATCATTCGAAAGCAACCCATTCAAAACTCAACCCACAAGTGCGGACTCCGCATAAACTATTCATTTCAGTTCGATAACAAAGCCAGTGCCAAAGCCCCAAGCAGCCCATATGTGTTCATTCCATTGAGTTATTCGCCGCATTAACGAAATCAACATTTAAATTGCAAATTGTGTGCATTTTGATTGAAAAATGCCGCGTTGACGACCCCGCCTCGGATCACAGATAGACCAAAAGAGGTGGAGAAAGGCCATGGAACAATGCTCCGATTCGGTTCGGTTCAGCTTGGTTTTGTTTCACTGTACTCGCTGGCAGCTGCTGTCTTCACACATCCACAGCCACCCGCATGCAATTTGCTGCTCTTTTGTGCAATAAAAATAACACACAACCAACGAACATTTCATGCGCATTAATGTGCGACATTTGAGCAATGGGCCCTGGACTCTCAAACTCTTCCTTTCATCTGAGTGGTGTATACACGTATTATTTTGTTTCAGTACAGGGTATTTGTTAGGCACTTGGATGTATTCCCTTTGATGGAAGATAAGTAACAGTTAAAGGGTAGCAAATAGCTCATACGATTCATTTAGCATATGGAGTATTAAAAATAATTTAATTCTTTCCCTTGATCTTTCTATATGTATTAACAATACCATCGTAAGGAATCTGGCTAAAGTGCAAGGTATCTCAAAGTCGTACCCCAATGTTTCTTATTTCTTTTTGCATACCGGAAAAGTGCAATAAAAATGCAAAAGCGAATGCGAATTGATTGAACAGAATGGGACAGGACATATACTTACATTCAGTCACGCACCATGGTTAACGTGGAGGGGTATGTGCGGGGAGGGAAAGGCCCAAGGAAGGGGGAAAACGAGAAAATTATTCATTAACACATGCGTAAAATGCGAAAGGAGCATTGCCATAAATAAATAATTGATAAATTGCAGATGAATTTTCATATTTAATGATGTTTAAGTGAGTGGGGCCTGCAAATGCCAGTTTTGTTCGCATCTGGGTGTGCAATAATATTATGTTAAAATATACGATTACAATTCGGAGTTCGGTTTCCTTTACTTCACGTTTTTACGACTCCAGTTGTCTGCGATGTCGCACAAGAGTGCGGCGTATGAAAATTGATTGTTGCTTTATTTATGGCCTCGCACTCGCAGAGTAGACATAAAAAATTAAGACAAACATAAAATGCAATCATGCAGCTTGGACTGGATATGGAATCTAGCTGCCTTCGCTACATCCCAAATACGTTTAGTCCATTCGTCTGATTTGGTTTTACGTGCGTCCTCCTCAGGGTTGTCATAAAGCCACAACTTTAAAAACTAAAAAAAGTTTAAGAAATATGTAACTTTAAACTAGGTAAAAAAATCTCAAAATTCATCCACATAAAACTATGCTTACTTTTGATTAAAACATGAAAGTATTACATTCATTCATCAATAGGAAACTTGACAACCCTGAGTCGCTCCTGAAAGGGCGACATTGAGGTCGCTACATGCCTCCTTGGGTCGTGTAATAAAAGGCATAAAACTTTGCCTCTAACGAGCATCGTTTTTACGATCCTACTGTTTGACATCGAACCGAAAAAAATGTGTACTGATATGGGGGAACTGAAAGGAACTCCCTGTGGAATCCTTGCAGCCTGACAAATGTTAAGCAAAATGAACCCTTAATGATTTGTAATGCGTGCTGGTTTTAAAGCGCCTAAAGAGCAACACATAAAAGGGGTTAACTTGATGGGAGCTTCACCAAATTTAAACCAGATAATTGATCATTGCAACCTAATTAATGCCGTCAAACATGATTACATAAATGTCGACAATAATTTATGGATATCAATGAATTCAGCGAACGGAAATGCAATGAGAGCAAATTGGTGGAATATTTAATGCTGTTAATAAAGAAATATGGCAATAACCTATGGTAACATTTAGGTTCGCTTAAACTATTTAAACACTATTTTTTTTCATTCTATTGTATTGGTCAGCAAAGTGTTCATGCCGCACTGCCAAAGTGTAGGTTTATTATGTTTTGAATTTAGTCAGACACAAAGGAGCTCCATTGTTCCACTCGACTGGGATAATCTTCATCCAACTGCAGGCACTTCAGCCTCGAATGCCCAAGCCGGCCCTGCAAAATATGTAATTAAACTTAATGAGTGTAAAATGCTCATGTCCTGGCCCAGACTCGTTCTCGTGCTCAGTTTCAGGAGCTGGCTGCGATTTTGGCAACAGCATCGAATCAAATGCTGTCAAGCAAATCAAGTCATTCATTTGTCAATTAGTTGACAATGGGTCAACTTGAGCTTAACTGCTTCTGCAGGCCAAAACCCAAAAGCAGATCCGACAAATGCTAGAGCGTAATTGCATTTAAGATTTGCTGAAGTCCAGTCAAGTATTAACTTGGCCTTAGGTCTGCTCCGAGTGGAGTCACATTTTGTAATTTGGTATCGCTGATGAAATGCATTTCATTAATATTTATTTGCCTCAGGCATGTCAAACAAGACAGCTTGGCTTTGGACTTCTTCGCTGCCAAAGGCCAGTTATTGTGGAAAAATGGCAAATTCATATTCGCCAAAATCCAGAGTCTAAAGTTAAATCTTGTGAAATATGGTGTTCATTTTCGGCTCGGATAGATTAATTTTAATGGAGCCTCGTTGAAATGATTATTAATGTTTATTGTTCTAGGGCGTACGCGCTTTCACAATTTTAATCACTTTTCGTTTTTAAATTTATTTTCCCCCATAAACTCTTTTAATTTTCAAGTAGTATTCAGCATAATTTGTGGCGGTCTTAAACCATAATATAATATTTTAATGGCGCGTCAGTATAAGGAGGTGCTCTAGTGTGCTTTTGTTTTTATTTCACAGCCGCATTCATATTTATACTTTCAACCTTCGAAATTATCAATATAACTGCTTAAATTATAGCTGACATAATGATCAATCCGGTCATAACTCGACAAATGGTGCAAATCCTGCCAAGTGTAATGGTCGATAGGATAACACTGCCCGATATTATTGAGGATGCAATCAAACCCCCAACGGAAGATATTAATTCCGAAGCAAAATCGAATGAAGCTGAGGTGGAAGATAATGCAGAAATATCGGAAGCGGTTTCTGAATCCGAAAATGAGGTATCTGAGGTATCTGAGGAGCCCAAGGATGAAGAGGTAAGGTACGCGTGGAATGCACCCTGCATGATGGTCATTTTCGAGGATGGCGATGTCAATTGTGCCCTGCATCACCTGGTCGAATCTCTGCAGGATCCCTTTGCCTTGGATGCGGTTGCCGTGATCTTGGTACAGGAAGCTTTAGCCGAAGAAATCGAAAAACGAGTTAAAACTCTGATGAAACCCTTGGATGCCAGGGTGGCCAATCATCCGTGCTACAAGCGCACTCTGCTGAAGATTGACGAACTTAGGCCGAAAACTATAATTGGTTCTTCAGATCGTGTCTTACCCGATGCCACGCCCATACTGGTGCGGGACATACCACACAAATTTCTGGGCGATGGACCCACTGGCATAATAACCATGCACATTTTTCGCACCCCCTTTGAAGCCACTCAGATATATAGAAAGGAATATCCCCTGCCAATTGCATCGGTTAGTATATGGAATGAGCGGGTTTCGAGTGTTTACGATGTAATTGGCATGATGAATCTACTCGATACCTTTAAGATCAACTGTTTCACGGTCGATATGGAGCCTATTAAAAGGGCATTCGAGCTGAGGAAGTATAGTGCTTGTATGCATCGTGGATATCACTATGAAACCCTGCCCATAAATGGCGAGCGAAAGATTATCATATACCCAGTCGGAACTATATTTGGTAATTGAAGTGTAAGCTGGGTAAATACAATACCATTATTCGAATCTTATCGCCACTTATTTCATTTTATTCAAAAATGAATGGTATCCTTACCAATTAGGGAACCATTCACCCCTCACCTTTATGGTGTTGTGTCAGTATCTAATGCATGCAATCTAATTCAATGGGCCAGGGCTTACAACAGCTATTTACACACAGAAAGCCTGTTGAGAACATTCAACTCGCACTTTTCGTTCGCTAATCTAAATTAATGCCTCTCACTGCGAATCGGAATAGGCTGTGCAGCGATGTTTTATCATTCAATTAAAAAAAGGGAGGAAAGCAGCAGAAAACGCGTGCATGTGAAATTCGCGAAATAAACCAGAGGATTTTCGCACATTTCCCCCGCTACGTAAAAATAGTGGGCGGCAGAGTGGAAGCAATTTGCACCACCCCACGGGCGGAATAATGAAGTGTTTAGTTGATTATCTAAACGCACAACGCCGTATCCGGATCCGGGAGCACTGGGCCTAGTAGTGCTGGAATTGCTTGGGGTTTTCGGGTAGCGGTTGAGTCAATAGTGCGCCAAATAAACAGCTAACAAGTTGGTAATAAAAGAACTCTAAAATTGCCCGAGGTCCGACCGATTTGGTAGAATGCCAGGCCCCCCACCCATCGATTATTCACCCACACGCAACTGCAGGTAGTTGCAGGTAACACCGGACTGAAAATTTCCAAACAAAAGCACAGCCGTTGGCCATGGCGAATTTAGCCATATATAGAGGCGATGAGTGCCGCGGGGGCGTGGCACGCATTGTCTGCAGGTAAGCCTTTTTGCGGTGGGGCCCACTTTTTGGCGCTGAGCAACAACGCCACGCATTTGCATTGATAACCGAAAATGTTGGGACTTGAAACGAGTTTAGTTTGGCCTGCTTTCGTGTACAACTACTATATTTCACCGGTAAATCAAACAGACAATGGGCTTCAAGCCCCGTAGATTGTTGGAGAACAGCTGCGGTCAAAATAATGTAAATTGGAGCACATGAAATTGTGGGCATTCTCAAACATTGTGTATACGCCAAGTTATAGAAGAGCACAAAAACGTATTTTTCGTTGCATACTTTCAGGCAGAGTATGCATTATGTATAAGCCAGGTAATAAGAAGTCATTTTGAGATTGTTTCCAGTGCATATTTTTAGGCATATTTTGACATTATGTATACGCCCTGTTAACTTAAGCAATTAAAACAGTTTGGTTCTAATTAGATCTAGATTTATTAAAAATGAAAAACAAAGTAATGGTCGGTTGAGGGAATTATTTTCTAGGTGATCAGTTTCAGCAGCTGCGACTAGTTACATCACCGCAATTGTTTTCCAGGTAAAAGGAGGCGTATGCGTAAAGCCTTTGGTTCTCGGCTCGCCACGATGTTTACTGGATGTCTTAATTAAATTTGATTAGCTGTGTGCGCAAATTAGTTAGTTTTGCATGGGAATTGATGAGCGTGATGAGTTTGCCGACTAATTGGCTAATTGATTGATTGTTGGAGTGGTTGCAGTGCCTCTCCTCAAAGCCCAGAATGTTTGCCTAATTGCGCTTCAAATGCATTCGCTCGCTCCGAAGTTGGTATTCTTTGTGTGCATTCACTAATGAAATTCGAATGAGAGCCAATGCCGCCCGGCAGTCAATCAAAAATGTATTTGCTCAGTCCATGGATTGCTGCTGCTGCTGCTGCAGTTGCTGTTGAAGCAGTTGTGCTATTTGTTTTTAAATATTTTCAGTAACGCAGATTCCTTAGCTCGGGCAGCGCCTGCATAATACATATCGGAATAACCTTGATCCGAAATTCGCCAAAAGAATAACTGCGCATTGTTTGCAAAGAAACAACTTTGCTTTCTGCCTTGGCTGACTGGCATGGTTAGTAGTTGTTGCCGTCGTTGTTGGCTGTCAGAGTTTCCCGGGGGATGGAGATGCAGTTTTCCAGGCGGTGGGCGAAAGTGCTAAAGTTTCCACAGCGCGCATGAAATTTCCACTTTAGTTGTGTTGTGTAGTAAATTTTTGTTTTCGCTTTTTGTTTCTTATTTTTTTCCCTCCCTCAATTCTCGAGATTTCCCCCTGCGCGCTCTCTCGTGCTTATTTCAAGTAGTTGAAATTATTTTATAGTATAAAACTTTAGTTTTTTAACTTTGCCCGGTGCTCTCTCCGTGTTGCGTTGTGCTGTTTTTTTGCCTTCGCTGGGCGAAAGCCCTTCGTCCATTTGGCGTCCGCACGCGCTTCTTGTTTTAGCATATTTATATTTTAATAAGCGTTCTGGCAGCTGCGCTCCACCGCCTCCCATTACCCATTTCCCCGAGCCTCCGATGTCCTGCGTAATTTTACTGCAATTTCTGACAGTTTTAGAAATCTTCGCGAGCAGAACTTATGAACCCAAATGCGCCTGTCAGTGGCAAATGGCAAACTCAGCCGGGATGCTGGGATACGGAGATGCCGTGCTGGCTGGCAGGCGGGCAACGTGGCGTATGATTGTTATTAATTTCATATTATGTGTAAGCACCACTGCGATATCCTTTGTTGCCTTCCGCCCGTTTGCAATAAGCAATAAGCGTCAGACGAAATGATATTTAATGTCAGGAGGCCGTAAGAGGAGAGGATGAGACGAAGGCATCGAGAGGATGACTTCGAGGTGCAGTTCAAGTGGCTCCTCGGAGCACGAAAGTGTTGAGATTCCAGAAGTGTTTGAGCATCCCATTTGCATAAAGTGCGGTTAATCTCGTTGATGTCGAAGGGTAAGTGAAAAATTAACAGCGCACAGTGGAAACAAGATTTGAAAATTTAATTTCAAACCAAAAGTATTGCAGATTATCCATAGTAGTTTTACTTGTTATTTGTAAAGTACATATCGGGAAACGGCGGGATCTTTGAGTTGATCTTTGGGTGGGTTCTTTGAATTGAATACCTATGACCTAATATCCCGTTTAAACAAATCCGCTCGGTTATTTTGATTGAACTTAGCTAGCCGTGGAACCCTCTCTTGAATTAATTAAAATTCAATTAATGCTTTTGTTTAGTTGGGCGCAGTGAGTGTTTAATAGGAAAATCCATCACAAGCATGAATCAATACGGCTTTGTTGTTGCTACCGCCGCAATTGTTAACCATTTTCACTTCAATACAATGTGACATGGCCCTCTTGATTGAGTATGTATGTGTGTGTGAGTGTCGATTGTTTATGACAGTGTGGATGTGTGTGCGAGGGATGGCATTGTGTTTGTAACAAAATATAATCATAAACGTAATTTAATCGCGCCAAACCGCGTCTGTCACGTACTTGCCAGCCACAGATACAGATACAAATACACAAAGGCACATTATTGACGCGAGACACACACACAAGCAAACATCGAGATACACACGTTTGGCAGTGTTGACAACAGAAACTGTTATAATAATTCAATTCAATTCAGCCAGCCATTCCGTAATAATGTCGATTCAATGTTGTAAATACGTTGCGAATCGTTTGCGACTTGGCAAATCTAATGATCACCTGTTTGGCACCCGCATACCACCCATTTACTTCTGTGTGTGTTTGCCGGGGAATTGATTTTGCTATCCAAGCACGTCATGTTCCATGGGTATCCGTAAGCTCACAAAACTATTTTCTATTGAATTAAATTGTTATCACTACAAATGGCAGGCCAAATGAGATTTGTATTTCGGCTATTACAATGCTTGGAGCCCAGGTAAAACGATTGTTCGAATAATTAGATAATATGGGGAAATCGTTGAGATTAGTTATGGTAAGAAGGATTCTGCAGTAACTTTTCATAATGCATAACAATCGAGAAATGCAGAACTTTAACAAATGCTACATTTCGAGCTGATTTCCTTCTTTCATCAAATCATTTTCGAATTCAAATTTTCATTATTCGCATTCAAACGCCGTCGAGGGGCTTCATTTACTGCATTCGCGCTAGTTCAGCGCGTCTTGGAGATCCTGTCTTATGGCGTCATCCGCCTTTTATGGGGATTCCTTCACCGGCAGCCGGTGAATCAGTCACGTGTGTGCAAAATCAAAACGATTTGCGGAGCCTGTCACCCTTCCGCGTCCTTTGTTTGCCATTTGCGAGCGGAGTGAGCGTGAATGCGCGTAAATTACGGCTGACAGGAGACGGCTTCCTCTGATGCGGATGCCGTTGGCTGATTGATGCGCTTGCCCGGGTCACTCGGAAAAATGGGATAATTTCCCAAGTCAATAGAGTATCAGTTACTTACCATGTTGTGGCTTCTGTGGTGCCTAAAACACCATACAAACAATAAGTTGATATATTAGAGCAGCCGCAGTTAGCTTTTTTTCAAGGGTTATATGATTTTTTCCTGTGCATCCAGCGCTGCAACTTTTGCCACTTAGCCGTAAGCCGTGGATCCAAGGCTCCAGAAATCGGAGCCATTCCATTGCACGCATGACAGCTGCCATGTGCTGGCATTTTAGTATCCTACCCCATCCAGCCATCCCAGTATCCTGGCATCCACGCATCCTAGCAGTTAACCACAGCAGCCCAGGGAGCGCTTTGTCCTTGTCACCTTTTTAGTTTTCGGTGTGTTGACAGCCGAGCACTCAGTTGACAACGCTGCGCTGCCAGCTCTTCTCGTAACGGTTTTACACTGAGCGAAATAGTGGAGCTCAAGACCTTACAGAGCCTATAAAGTCAGAAAAAATGTAATTAGCTGCGGAAACATATCGATTAAGATCTAGGTAATCATATGTAATGAATCACGTCTATAAAGTTTTATGTATTCCTTACTCATTACAATCATGGGTTGGCTTTATAACATTACCTACTTGGAAGATATAAAAGTCAATAATTGTTATGTAATCCTTTGGCTCCCCTTTTTTTCTGTGCATCATCATCTCATCTTCGAGGAGAGGCAAGTGCATTTATCTCGATCTGGAATGCCTTTTGAATAACTTGCCATATTAGCGTGTTTCCGTTTCCTTTCAGCTCAGCAGGCAGCAGTCAGCATCTCCCAGCTTAGTTGTGTCTGGGCGTCCTTGTGTGCGTATTTGTCAAAAGGATTTGGCAGTGATTTAGCTGCTGGCCCAAATTTCATACCAAGTTGCTTGCAGTCAAACCGCCTGACTGACTGACAGCGCCCCTGAGGCGTCCTGTCTGCCCTGTCTTTTGGCTAGAAAGGCAGGATTAGGTCGCGCCCAGCCCTTTTAGCCGCTGCAAATTAGCTGCCTAATTGTTTGCCAAAGCCGCAACTTTGGCCATTTCTTCTTCTCGACCAGGAGAATTGCGAGAATAGGGTATGTGCTTGCCATTTGCCGAATGACAGCTGAATAATGTGAGCCCCATAAGCAATTAACGCGCCTGCGGAGCTTACACACGTACGTCTCTGGAGTGTGCGAGTGTGAGTACAGTGCGGGTTGAGAAAATAGCATCCATAGCTTGGAAATACCTCTATGTTAATCTATAAGTATGACATTTTTTTCTAGTTTATTTAAGAAGCAGTTTAGTGCCTTAGTAAAGTGCTATTTTCGCTTTTTGGCTAGGCTATCCGTGTATCTAATTGTTTGACCCCAAACTGTATAAGTGTGCGCGAATCGCTATCTGTGTGTGTGGCTCCTGTGCAAGCTTACAAATTGAGTCAATAATTTTGTTGGGCCCCCGAATGGGCGGGAAGTTATTCTCGTGCTCCATTCCTGATGGCACTTTGTGCATAATAAATAAACGCCATGAAATACGCGACTTAACATGCAATGCGCAGCAAAGTCGCATGTCTCCATCTCGCGCCATTGTGTGTATGTGGGTAAGCACCATATGACACCACCTTGACTCATTAATTACGCACTGGCATTTTTATTTTCATTGCATACTTTTATGCAATTTATTATTACAGCATTGCGGGGCAGCGCTGAAAAAAAGCACACGCTGAAATACAAATTGCCTTTTTTTACGCACACCCATATATTTAAGTATATATGCATACACCAGTGACTTATTTACCGAGGGAGGTGCTCACGTATACTCTGGCCAACACACACACACTCAAGAGGAGTTGTGGCGAAGAGGACAAGCCGCAAATGAAATGCGCGCTGGATTTTTGAGCTGCCTTCCATCTTCACTTGACCAGGACTTTCCTGATGGTCCATGTCCTTTGGGCCGTCCCATAAATAAGCACAGAACTGTAAGCCTATAATACTTTAAAAAATGACATACTATTTAAATTTCACCGTTCAATGGAGTCTTTTAAATATTTTTAAAGTGAAGATAAAAACGATAATTTTTATCCGTATAACTTTATATTTGCTTGTTTTATTTAAAACCACTTTGTAAAATCCACTGTATATTCTTAATCGAATAAACAATCTTTTCGTTTCCCTTCCCAAAAAGGTAATTGCAGAGCAGTAAACTCAGTTCGCCCCGAAAGATGTTCAATAATCAGAGGGCAGCTAAACTTAATTTTCCCCAAAGCGAGAAGGCTTTAATCTTACTGCCAGATCGCAGCGCATTTCCGTTTCGTTTATGCTGGCTGGCGACCCCTCGCCAAAACCGAATAAATATTCACTTTTTACTTCACTTGTTGTTGTGGTTGCATTATTATTGTCGTAGTTGTTGTTATTTTCAGCGGTGATGGTGATGCTGCTTCTGTGGTCGTGCTGGTCGAAAATTCCCCAAAGAATCTGACGCACTTATCGCAAATTACTTTGGCAGTTGCAGCGCAGCGTTGCTTTTGTGTATAAATTTAACAATTTACCCATACACGTGCAGGCATGTGTACATTGCAAGCGCAGGGGATTGTAAATTACCATACACATACTGAGACTAAATGTGTCCAAGGAACGTGCAGTGTCCATGGCCGGGAAATGGAGGGCAGGGCAAGGAAAGGACAGAGCGGGATTTGTAAAACTTTTGGCCAACATGGCGTATGCATAATATTTCTCCCTGCCGCATGTCGGCCGACAAACTTCATTAACAACAGAAAGCCAGAAATGCAGCAAGCCCACCAACTTGCCGCAATAACAATGCAAATGTAACAGCTCGAGATGTTGCAGGTTGCAGCTGCAACGGCAAGTTCTGCTGCTCCTCCGTTGGCGTTGCAATTGCATTCCTCCAATTAGCCGCACAACTCATTAAGCTTTCCCGGCGACTTACCGCCTCTTTTTTTTGAAAGCGCACTTTCTGGCACTCGTCAATTAGCATTTGTTTCGGGGCGTTTAATGGCCATCCAGATGTTGCTGCTGCCGCAATAAATTATTGTTGCCGCTGCCAGCTTCATAAGATGTTAACGCGCACTTAATGCCACTTAAAAATACGCATAAATCGCAGAAAGAGTTTCGGCCAAACGGGGAGAAAGGCAGAGAATGCGATGCGGGAACGGTTGGCAACTTGTCCACTTACATGGCTACTTACAACCCTGCTCAAGCATATGCATGCAGATGACCATGTTGCAGCCACCACCCACCATGCCACCCACCATGCCACATCAGTAGCAGCTGCATAAAAACAAGGTCGAACGGGGGACATCAGAAAATGTGCACAAAAATGAGGCAACAAAAATAAATAAAAATGAAAACCGAGCAACAACACAGCAACAGCAACTGCGGCACGCAATTAAGTGCATTTAATTAATTATTGTTGATAAAATAATATTTTTGCAATTTATTGTACAAGCGCCGCCAGTTGGGCGTTCCTGTGTTGGTTGGGTGGCTTGGTGGGTGGTGACGTCCACCGCCCGTTATTTATGCATATGTGAGCGCAAATAAATAACGCCAACGATGGCGGCTTGAAAAAAAGGGCTGCTCAAGAAAAATTTGACTAAGAAATACTCAGTACACAAATGGGAGTTAAAAGTCATAATTTTGAAATTGATGTGGCTAGGATAAAGATTTGATTAGCAGTTACTTGAATTATTATGTGTAATTTAATCATTGAGGTACTTTTACCTAAGAGCTACATACCTTCAGGCCTTAACATTACAGGGTACCATTACGTTTGCTGCATCCTCCTGCGTTGACGTTATCAGAACTCTGGCAGTTACTGGCCGCAGACGCAGCGATATCGCTTCTGTGGCAGGAGCATTGCCTATCGCAGTGGCCAACATCGAAATCGAAACTATGGCAGATCAATTCGAATAACAATAATTTCTTCCGGTCCAATAGCAGCGCCAGAACAATCAGACAGCGGCAGAGATGCAGATATATACGACTGCGAAAGTATCTGCATCTGCAACGGCAATCGCAACTGCAACGGCATTGTTGCTGTTTGCTGCATTTTAAACAGGATGCGCATAAGTATACGAGGATTGACAGGATGTGCGGGCCATGCACACGCATTTTGTTTGCCGCTGACGCTGCCACGCCCCCTCTGTCATTTTAAATCGTTGGGCGACATACACATGTTCAATGGGCGGCTTTCGCCCCACCCAGCTGCACTAATTTGTATTGTATTCGCTGTTAATGAATTTCATATATTGTATTTATGCGAATGCACTTAATGCGAAAATTATTTGCATTGACATTGCTGTGGATTGCAGTGGATTTTCAAACGGCTGACGATTTGGAGAGACGCGCTTAAAATAAGCTGGCGATAAAGTGATATTAGATGTTATGATACTAAAGCAATTTTTAATTTCAAGCCAGATAATTAAAGTTTTTTTTATTATGCTTATTTATATTAACGATTTATTTAAATTCCCTTTGTGTTCTGGTTAGGCATTTATTGTAATTGAAGTTTCCATATCAATGGGTTTTGCTCCACTCCTCACGCTCTTCGCGCTCCTTTTGCACTTCGTTAAGATACGGCTCCAGGTACTTGATGTCCTCCTCGTACTTGGTCCACTGCTCCTTGGGCAGGATCGTCTTGGTCATGGAAAGGTGCAGTGCTCGAAGAATGCGGTAGTTGCGCTCATCGTACAGTTTGCGGGGCAGACGACGCACTGCCTCCGTCACATCCTCATTCTCGTACAGACAGTCATCGCGATACAGGCCGTATTGGTTGAATCCAGACATGTTGTAGGCCCACTTTCCTAGCTTGGAGAAAACCGCTGGGCCCACTCTAGCCACATATTTCGACATGATTTACGATGAAGAAAAATTTGGATACGACTACTATTAAGTCCACAAGCTGACAGATGACTCAGGGCTACACTGGTGAACTAACAAGTATGAGTTGTTAAGGGACTATGTATGGTCAAATAAGAAAGCAATACAACAGGCCTTCCGAAACAAAAATCCCGAATCTCAACCATCGTTATTTGGAAAATGCAATGAAGCAAACAACTTGCAGAAACAAATGCCCCAAGAAAAAATGTGGTTTAAATATTGTATAAATGAACTTCTTTAATTTACGAAACTTGCAAAGTTAATTTGGACTGTCATATAATTGGGTGCGGATGTGGACTTCCATAACGCGGAATTGTCACGAAATATTTTTGCAGACGTCAAGTAAATCTTTCCAGTTGTTTTACAGATCAGCACGGTCCGCAAGGACCGAAGCCACAAGGGCCAGGTCCGCAGGGTCCACACGGTCCGCATGGACCACAGCCTGGTCCGAAGGGTCCGCAGGGTCCACAGGGTCCGCAAGGACCGCATCCTGGTCCCCAAGGTCCGCAGGGTCCGCAGGGTCCGCAAGGTCCGCATCCGGGTCCACAGGGTCCACATGGTCCGCACCTGCCCTCAGCCACTGGGTATTGGTTTGTGGAGAAGCAGGGCAGCGGACAGCAGGGTCCTCCAGGAGCACATGGTCCAATGGGGCAGGGTGGGCAGGCTGCACTGGGTTTGTAGTTGATGGGTCCATTTGGATAGCAACAGTACTCCCTTGGAGGCGGAATGTCGATGGTCTGCGGCTTCGGCTGGCACAGGATCGACTGACACACCTCACGTGGTTCGCAGACGCGCTTGGGATAGCACACCACATAGGGGTCGGGGATCATCGAGGGGTAGTAGATTACTCTGGGTTCTCGCACCATCTGCGACACCCAAATCAGCTTGGGCACCTTGATCACCCGCGTGGCATCAACGACCTTTGGAATGGTGATCTGCCTGCATCGGTTAACCACCATTGGCTCCGGCACAATTTTCTCCGTGAACACCACGCGTTTTTTGCAGATCATGCGTGGTGGCTGCTGCACGGTGATGCATTTGGGGAAGGGTGGTGGGATACGTGGAGCACATTGTGGCAGGGCCTCCAGTTGGGCGGCATTGTAGCACTTGGGTGAGCACTCGAAGGGACCGCAGCAGGGGTCACATGGACTACAAGGACCGCACGGAGAGCACATGTTAAGCTTCGACTAGAATAAACCGAAAGATTAAAAAGTTAATTTTTGTTTTTTGTTTCTTATAAAATTTGATCAGAGAGAATTTAGAAGTGTATCGAAGCGAAACCGGATTCAAAATGCGAGCTAAACCTGAGTAACGAGCATAGGTAGATTGACAAGCAAAGGCAAGGCCTACTATTTAACAAAAATTTGGTAGAAATTTGTATCTGATAGAAGCCATTGCATAACCTGTCAAAAGTAATTGAAAAAAACTTTTATTTGCTTAAATCTGATTTTTATTTACAGCCAATGAGTCGTCCATGCGTTGACAAAGTATAGAGAACTATAGACTTTTGGTAGAGATTGTAGCAGAACGGCGAGAACACTATGGCAATCTGTATTGGTGATAGACAAATTGGTCCACTGGTACCGGTTTCCGACAACAATCCAGGCAGCACAACGATGATGTTAACAGGGGCCGCTGGGTCCACAAGGCACTTGAGGACCGCAAGGACCAACTGGGCCGCAGTGGGTATTCCAGGGAGTTGGGGCGCACGGGTAGCAGGGGCCGCACTCGGGTGACTCGTACGGACACGGGGGCGAACAGGGTCCGCAGGGTCCGCAAGGACCGCAAGGACTATTGCCGAGCGGTCCACATGGCCCGCATGGAGCACAGGGTCCACACGGAGCAGGGACAAACGGACCCGACGGCATTGTGAGGCCGCAGGGCCCGCAATTGGGCACGGCGCATGGTCCACCCGGACCGCATCTCGGCCCACAGGGTCCGCACGGGCCGGGTCCGCAGGGACCACATCGCGGACCGCAGGGCCCGCATCCTGGACCGCAAGGCCCACAGGGTCCGCACCTGCCCTCGGCAACAGGATACTGGTTTGTGGAGAAGCAGGGAAGCGGACAGCAGGGTCCTCCAGGAGCACATGGTCCAATGGGGCAGGGTGGGCAGGCTGCACTGGGCTTGTAGTTGATGGGTCCATTTGGATAGCAGCAGTACTCCCTTGGTGGCGGAATGTCGATGGTCTGCGGCTTCGGCTGGCACAGGATCGACTGACACACCTCACGTGGTTCGCAGACGCGCTTGGGATAGCACACCACATAGGGGTCGGGGATCATCGAGGGGTAGTAGATTACTCTGGGTTCTCGCACCATCTGCGACACCCAAATCAGCTTGGGCACCTTGATCACCCGCGTGGCATCAACGACCTTTGGAATGGTGATCTGCCTGCATCGGTTAACCACCATTGGCTCCGGCACAATCTTCTCCGTGAACACCACGCGTTTTTTGCAGATCATGCGTGGTGGCTGCTGCACGGTGATGCATTTGGGGAAGGGTGGTGGGATACGTGGAGCACATTGTGGCAGGGCCTCCAGTTGGGCGGCATTGTAGCACTTGGGTGAGCACTCGAAAGGACCGCAGCAGGGATCACAGGGACTGCAAGGGCCGCACGGAGAGCACATGTTTTCGACTTAAGTTTTCCAAAATAAAATTTCTAGAAAAATAGTATACTTATTTTTTGTTAAAAATTTTTACTGTTCAATTTGGAAGTTATTCGGAGCGAAAATAGAAACTGAATGAGGTATAACAGTAGGACGACAGCATTGCACAATAGTCCAGGCCCACTTCGATCGAGATTTGAAAAACCGAGCTCTATGATCACACCATAGTGTAGGGTTTTTGTTGTGCAGGTACAGTGAAAATCGATTTGAGCTTTGAATGGAAATACAATACTTACAATACTTAAATCTGTCGGATTCGATTGCTTAACCGCTTGCAATGAAAAATCGCAGAGCGCTGCTTGAATGGAATGCATTTTGCAAACCGGATTCCATCTCCACATGACGTATGCGCGACGTATCTGCATATATTTCAACAATATGGCATCTGCCGTTGAGTGGGTTTAAGCCTTTAATATGCTAGCGCCTTTATGTAGGCAGGCCGCTTTTTTCGGCCCGGCCGAAAGCCAACTTGGAAAAAACCTACAACGAATTACAGAAAAACGTCGGAAAACACTCTGGCAGCGCCCGGCCTATTGAATATACATATATGGGTTTGTTTTTGCCCAGTGCCTGGACATGTCAGCGCCGAAAAAAGCGTTTTGGTCGGCATGGTAGTTGGTAGTTGGATGGCATATCCTGAAAGCTTTAGTGGGTGGGAGTGGGTGGTCGGGCGGGTGGGCGGTGCAATCGGCGCTTTGTGCATGCCACAGCCATGAAGACACTGAACAATTGCGCATTCACAAAAAACTACAACAAAGAGCGTGGTCACAGCGGACCATTGATGTTGACAAAGGCTTTTGCATGCGATTCAGGTGAATTCTAAAATATTTGCTCCATTTTAAATGCGAAAAGCGAGGGGCAAACGCTACAATATGCGCTCGGAATAAGAAACGTTCTGGCATTCAAACAATAAATAGAATAATATTTTTAATATTTTCTTAATTACACATAACTTGCACATTACTTAATTCTAGAAAACTTAATTTCCTCGAATTGATAGCATCATTAGTGATAGCTAAGAAGTCGACCAATATTTTAAATGGCGTTTGCTTCTCAGCATTAGTTGCTGTCTAATAATTCCGGTTATTAAAATTAGGAAATTTAATCAAGTTGCTTGTAGGAAGTTGAGATACAATAAATGTCTAAATTAAACCAATTTAAAGAGCAACATTGGTTCAATCGATTTGGACTCGTGCGTTTCCCAGAAATCCGTCCACTTCTTTGGCCTGCAATAACAAGCCGTTGGCTTATGGTCGTAATTATGCAAAAAAAACATCAACTTCTTGGACTCGAGTGGCCCTGGAGCGCTTATCGAGCGACAGGTTGATGGTGCCCGACCAAGATTCTAGCCACAGACAAAGCGCCTGCTAATCCCACAATTTCCAGAGCCCAAAGAGCCGGCCTAATCACAGACCCGCCACTTGGCATCGCAGTGCCACCGAAATTGTCAGCTAATAATGCAAACAATAACAGGCAACAGTCCGAAGAAATGGCGCACATTTCGCATAATTATGGACGGGGCCTTCCCCGAATCCCGGTCGAGATGGCCCGGCTAAGGCGGCGCAATTAGCGGACTTAGTTCGGGACTAGGCCCAAAAAAAATATTGGGCTGGGAAATGGGAAAATAAGCACAGATTAACCATAAATTGGCGCCCACAATGCCTGCTGGAGCCGAGATAGAGCAGCAGGTTTCATTTGTCGAAGATTTCAGGCCTGGCTGCACTGAGAAGAAATGTTTCTAGCTCAATAAAATGTTTTATTTTTAAATTTTATGTATTCCATTTACTTTCATAAATAACTTTAATAACGCCTAATAAACTGCTGCACCTCCTGAAACACAGCCACATTTAGTTCTTATTGTTTGCTCGCATTCTTTGCGGTCCTTTGACGTTGATAAGTATTCTGATTTATTGGCAAACAAACTGTGTGTGTGCGGGTATTGCGGCGGCATTTATTTAAATTTATATATTTATTTATGGGCTGCGCACAGCGTATATATATTCACAGACATATAGGCAGATGGATCGTTGTTCTATCGGAATCGGGACTTAACCTACTGAAGCGCAGACGTGAATAATATAATTGTATTTTAAATTATTAGCGGTTCGAAATCTTAACTCGATTTATATACATAAATAATTAAATTAAATGAGACATTTAATGACATGACACTTTTAATACGGTCTGCGAATCTATTCAAATATTTGCCATAATTTTAAATGGGTTAATCATATTTTTCGGCTCCCGCTTTTTTACGCATTTGCTTCGATGCATTTCCGTTTGATTTCAATAATTTCAACTTCCGGCACAAACCGGAAATGACAAATAAAACGCAATGCTTTTCAAATACACTGAGAAATAAGATGTAGCATTTTTTGAACTTACATAATTGGTAATATTTGAAATAATGACACTTTGATATAATGACTCACTTTACACCCTCCAAATTGATTACAAATGTACGGCTTTTATAAGTGTTATAATAGTACTATGAAATGAGAAGCTACTCTTTGGGACAAATAAAAAACATTAACAGTATATTAAAATGCATAGCTGCAGGTTATATATTTTTTCCACGATTATTTTTACTTTGATGTTTGCTTAACTTTCATCATCCCAGTGGGAAACTGCATGAAAAATCGCATAAATTACGTAATTTTCGAGAAGGCTTGTCTCTGCCCAAATCCGTGCATATAAGTTGTGGACTTTTTTTTGGCCAGGCAGTAAATTTGCCGGCACATGCATATGGGGAATGACCATGAATTACATAAAAAGCCGCAAATACCGAAGTCAAAATGCGTGGCCTCAACGATTCTGTGTATTGTAAAGCATGCCGATGTGCCTGGGAAGGGGGGAAAGGCATTTGCAGCGCCGTTCCCTTGCAACATGCAAACGATTCAGTCAGTGGCAAACAAGAAAATAAAAATAAAATTCAAATATATATGGCAATCCTTTAGGCACGCGGAACATAATGAAACGAAAATGCTACTGTGGCAACAGCAGCAGCTGCAAGGACATGCAGGACCAAGGACCGAGCTCCCAAATTCATGGACCGGCCGAAGCCGTCCGCTTGCCATTTGCCGAATAAGTAAAAATAAATAAAATTGTGAAAATATTTCTTTGCCCAACATTTTTACAGCCGCCTTGCCCTTCCCGTCGACGCCATTCCTTCGATGACCCCGCTTGCCAACCAGTTCGCAGCCATTTTTACACAAAAAATGTTTTTATTTATTCCATTGGGGCGGCCTCATCCTTTTGCATTGGTGGGCTGCATATCGACTGAAAAGTTTCGATATCGTCCAAAAAATAGCTCTTTTATAAAAAATATTTCTTATACTTAGAGATTACTGCTAAAAAAAGGTTGTAAATTTTCTATTCTAAAAACTATGTTTTTCGAATATGTATATTTGCAGAAACCCTTTATCACGAAGCAGAAGGACATACCCTGGAAATCCTTGCAAGTGGGTCTGCTCTGTGGCCGCCGGTTGATTTATATTGATGAATGTCCGTTTGTTCGTTAGTTCCGTCTTCGCAGACTGCCAAAGAGATTTACTTGCAGAAGGCGGGAGGGCGTGGCAGGTATTTTACTTTTTGCCTTTTGTGCTTGCTGCACTCGCACATATACACATATATTCGCATGTGCACACACACACTGGGTGCACTTGCTTATGCTCAGTGCCAGAAATTATTGCATACTTTACGGAAATTAACCGCATTTCCATTTCTTGCACGCACACAGGATGGCTGCCCCTTTCCGCTTCCCCCCGTAAACTCCTCTTCGGCTTATACTTGTATACATGTTTACAATTTTAATGACTTTATTTTTGTGCCGGCATAAAATATTTCCACACACTTACAAAAGGGGGTATACAGGGTATTGGTTGGAACTTGGTTATATAAGGTGTGAATGCTATACTATACTATAGATACTATAAACTTAATTCTTATATATTTATTCTAAGAATATATTACCATATGTCTATCGTTATCGTTAAATATTGTCTACTTGCCAAAATAATATTCAAAAAACATTTGTTCGTATCTAAATTTACCTAATTTAAGCTTAAGTTTTTGCTAATATGTAAAAGTCATACAACAAAATATATTAATCAATTTTAAGAGTGTTTAAGCCTCGGCTTTGTCTTTTTTAGAAGCCTTGTTACATTTGCCTTGATGCTGATTGGTTCAGGTCCTTTCTGAGTGAGCCGCTGAACGAGTGGAGGGAATTCTCTGAGGGAGCCGTAGTACAATCATATTTCTTTGTGACATTTTCCTTGTGCATTATTAATCAACCGGGAGTATTTTAATTTATGTTGACATGCACTTATTTATAAAACGCAACAGTAATGTGAAAAAAAACATTTTAACCGGAAACCACATGCGAAACCAGACAGTCGCTGATTTCTCAGCTATTTTTGGGGGCGGCTATACTGACGTCAGCAGATGTATTGGGTGTGCATGTTGAATTTTCCACGCCCACTGACCTTTAAGCTGTTTATGGCGCCTTTTCAGCAGTCCCTATACAAGGAAATTATTTTCTTCTATGCAGTTTTATAAAATGATTGGGAAACTTATTACGTGAAAAGGGTAAGCAGCATTGCATTAAGGGGGCCAAAGAATTGGCGTTGGTTGAGTTGTGCCAAATGATATTTCATTTGCAGCTAAAAATAAACTTCCATGCAAATGCTGAAGCTTTTAGATGAAAAGAAATCAGCGTCCGACGGAAGGGGTGGAAATTCTTTGGATTAAATTAAGATAGGCTTGTATCAAGGAAACGGATTCAGCAGCGGACTTACCTAATTGAATTCCACCCAATCTGAGCTGCTCGTTCGCAATAAATTTTATTAAAATCGTTGCAAGGGGCAACAGGCTTGCCCGGCTACGGAAATCGAGAAATATTTATAAAGCTTTGATTGCATTCAATCAATGAAAGGCGGTACGTACCCTTTGAGCAGTGACCTGCTGCTGAAAGTTCAAGGGGCAATTGGCACGCCGGATGCGTAATCTATTTCAAACAGCGACCATGCAAATCGAAGAAGCTATTGCTGTAGCTACAGCCATCGCCTCTCAGCTGTCGACTGTCAAATGCATGCGAGTACAATACAACACAATTTGCTGGTGTTGCCGCTGCCAGTTCTCCTGGTCGTCCTTTTGTCCTGTCAGGCCGTCTGTCGAACGGCGGGATGCATAGAGAAATTGCATATAAAATGCAGACAAATAATATGCTCCCCATGTTTAGCGTATGCCCTAACGCCTGACATTAACAATGCAGCAGCAACATCAGCTACATCAGCAGCAACCAGCTGGCAATAAAATGTAACAAACACATTGACTGCTGACAAATAGCATTGCCTGTCAATTCATCAAAAAGAAAAAGGCAGTGAGGAGCGTCAGCGAACGCGCAAAACTATTGACATGCACACGCATCATACACTCAAAGAAAATTCCGTATATTTTTGAAACAAATAAGAAACATCATTGCAAAGTGCAGTTCAATTGGCCAACAACTTCTTGTTGATCTACAAGTGCCACATAATTGTCTAAATAGTTATTGCAATTATTATTTATATTTTAGCTAAATATCAAGCTCTATTTGATCTGTTTTTCCTACAGTCCATCGTAAGCGGATCTGATCGAATGGGATGCAGGATGCAGAATTCCTTGCACTGCTGACGCGGCAGTGGCAATGGCAGACTTGCAGCAAATTTGCTTAGCTGCCAAACCAAACTTCGATTGCCGCGAGCTGCGTGCGAGTTTGTCTATATAAGAGATATATGGAGACTGTTACAAATTGTTTTGAAATGAAATTCAAACTGCAGTGGGAACGGTGCATATTGCTATGTGCGCGCACTTTGCGACCTCGAAACTTCATGCCTCGCCAGCGTTGCTGGTTCAAGAAGTTCCACGTAGAAAGTTGACATCTTTGTGGGCAGGATCAGAGCGATTATTTGGTTATTTCAAGGCTTTACATCTGGCAGGTGGATGGAGATGGGGAAACGAGCCTGCATTGCCCGGACCGGTGCCCTTACCTTTATTTCCTTCGTAACAAATTGCCTCAATTATTTCCATTTTACCCAACCCCACGGTTTACTGGCCGTCTTTATGCTCGTAGCTAGGGTGTAAAAACTTTATTAAAAACTTTTGTGCCCAAGCCTTTTTATGAGACCTTGTCTGCCCTAAGTCGGGCCCTGCTTTATATACCGTTCTATGTGTAGGGATATATATTTATAAAATACACGCACATTTAGACGCCTGCCCGCAATACTGCACTCCAGGGGCGTTGAAGAAATCAAATTAAGAGCATTTTCTTTGGCGAAACTTTTGCGCCTGTTTAGAGTTTTGTAATACTTCAGCACCGACCGGCATCCCCGTTTCCCACCTCTTTGTGGCTATTAAGGTTCGTGCCCTATCCGCTGTCGGTCTTAGCCCCATGTGGTTACTTGAAAAATGCTAAATGGTCCCAGAGCAATTGTAGCCACAACAACATAAATAGCAAAAATAGCAACAAGGCAGCAGCATTTTTGGACCAAAAGCCAATGAGATTGCCTGCTGGCCCAAAAGTGTGTGCTCGCTAGTCTCATAAAATGTGCCAAGGTGATGCTTAAAAATACGCTATATAATTTCAGTCATAAAACTTTTACAAAAGCGGTAGGTATATCTATGATATTATTATGGCATTACAAATAGTTTACTGATCTAGTCTAGGATCGCTTCGAGAATTGGGATGTATAACATCAACATTCAGCACGATTCCCAAAATCCAGTCAATATAGTGTGCGATTTTATTATATATACACCTTTCCGAAACGCCATAGCTCTGAATTCCGATTAATGTCTTCCAAAGTTTACCCGAGATATTTATCTGCTTAACCAACGAACTTCCTGGCTCCGTACAGATTCTACCGCTTTGAAAGCCAGCGCATATCTGCGATTTTTTTACAGTTATTCCGAATGAATCACGACACTTTTTAATTTTCAGAATTTGAGCCTTGTTGATTCTTCGGAAAATCATTTTTTCGGATATTCCCCATCGGTTGGCTTTCAAATTGTTCAAGTTGTTTATCTCACCCAACCTAATGCATACTGGGCGTATGCTCTTTTTATAAGTCACAGGACCATCTATCAAAAGTAGAGCTACATCGTGCTCGAAAGTCTGTTTGTTGTACAGTTTGTGAGTGTAGACGCTTAGGACGGTGTGTTTGACGTATCTCTTTCGATTTTCTGGTAAATTGTCAAACATTCCCAAAAAAACGGTGCTGTAGAAGGTATTTGGGCTTTGTATAATATGGGCTGCATTTAGAGGTTTCCACTTGCTTACCTTTCTCTTTGATCGAAAACGCAACTAGCAGATGTTATGACAAATTCTGAAAAGAAGGACACCCTTACTACGGCTTATTTTTTTTAAATTCAGGCAGTGTACAAACGTTTATTGATAAGCGATCCGCTACAGTTTTTTGTGGGAGATGAAATAAATGCCATCCAAGGTGAGTCCTTAAAAACATCCTTACTCGGCTTGTGGTTCACGCACTCTGAGTCTAAGAAATGGGCCGATCCTTGATGTGCTAGCACCAAAGTGAGCAAAAAACACCATGATCCCGCGGTCATCTTAACAAACGAACTGATTCGTGAACACTGAAGCAATCTCAAAATGTGATTTATGTACAATCTTAGAGGGAGAAGGTCAAAACTTATCAGCAGAGTTGTATTGTTCTCGAAATGCTGATTGCTTTCGCTACTCATTTAAATTGTAAAACACTCTACCATAAATGTGACACTAAAATATTTTTTATGTAATTACATTTTGGAAAGAACGTTTATAAGTTTCCTTGATTATATTTTTTGTGTTTATTAAAGAATCTTAAGCGTAGGTATTTTTCCCATTCGAAACTATCACATCAACTTTTAGAATGATTCCCATTATCCAGTCTATGTATTTTGTGACATCGGTGTATAAACACGTTCCCGACTCGCCATAACTCTGAATTCCGAAAAGATTGTAACGAGTGTTTTTGTGATAGCGTATCTTATTAAACAACGGACTTCCTGTTTCCACGCAGTTTCTTTTGTTCTCAAAGCCGGCACAGATATGCGAACTCTGCGGATAAAATTTAAATTTTCGCATTTTCGCAGTTGACTTTTCTGATGTGTTTCATTTTTCTTGTCTTGGCCGCCGGCAAAATAAACTTCTCGTCTATACCCCAGCGGAATGTTTGAAACCTTTCAATCTTTTGTGTGTCGATATCAGATTTGTCTAACCAAAGGCAAATTGGACGTATGTGGGCCTTATAGAGCACTTCCTTCTGAAGTTCAAGCAAACCAATGTCATGCCCGAAATTGCTTTTTTCATAGAACCTATGAATGTAGGAACTTTGCACCTGGTATTCATCAATTCTATAACTAATACTATGCTTTTGTTTAATGCTCCACTGCCCCAAGCGGACGATGCTGTGGAAGGGAAATTTATTATAAATGGTAAAAGTATAGAATTAAAATGAACTTACGTTCTCTCTTGATTGAATACACAGCTTGCTGATGTTATCACAAAATCTAAAATGGTATTCTAAATTGTAATAAAATATTAAATTTCATTCACATTTGTATACAAACACTTGTGAATTAGGGCGCCACTACAGGTTTTATTAGGCATTAAGACCAGTGCCATCCACGGTCTACTCAATCTCAAATCTGTAGAAAGACGTGAAACTTCGGCACAGTTCTCGTCAAGAAGCTGCGCCGATCCCTGATTAGCCAGCATCCATGATAAAACAGCAAAATAAACTGCGAAATTCATTATTCCGAGTTAACGGCTGCCAAGCAACTAAAATACTTCCGAGATTTTTTCAGTACCACAGGCACGCGAATGACTTATTTGATAATATTTTTGAGCGATAGAGAAAGGCGGTCGGTATTTCCTAAGAAATTCCTATAATTAGAGCCATACATAATCAAAACAAATATTCTAAGTAAATGAAATTTCTTTTCTTTAGTGTTTTGGGTTCAATGGTAAGCTGTAGTCTACCCCAAATAGCACACATGCACACCATTTTTCAGTTAACCGGAGTTTACAAGGTCAATTCAGTGGCTTTTGTGTGTCTTGGCCCCTGATCCTGCACCTACTCTTCCGCTTTCCGCTTATTGTTTTGCTGCCCAGCCGCATCCCTTTCAAGTTCAATAATGTCATAGAGCGTGTCGCAGGGCAGGCGTCTAAATTTATGGCCCAAACGGTTGACCCGAAGGCCGGTGGGTCCGGTGGGTCCCGCGGAGCCCGTGGAGCAGCACGTGCTTTGGAGTCAGGGAAATAATTTAGCCAAAAACATGTGAAGCTCGCCATATAAATTATGCACACTCGCTCGACGGACGACAACACATGGGGGCATGGGTTGCTTTAAGGTATTGTATTGTCTATCCGACCTGCCCACTGCTCAATGCAGGCCAACAACAAGTTCGGACATAACTCACCGCCTTGGCCCTTTATTTTATTGTATTTTATCTTTTGGATTACTTTCTGCCATGACCACAACAAATAAAATTGAGCATCTTTGGGAAAAAACTCACAGTGGCGCACTGGTGGTGCGGGGAAACTGTGGCCGGAAAAGAAAAGATTTCCGTGGCATTGTTGCTCTTTCTGCTTCTGCTGCTGCTCCTCCATCTTGGCTCGAGTTTGCCCGGAGGTCTGGAGCTGGACAACGGCAACAATTGCGCATGTTAACATACTTGTAAGTAGTTTTTCCACTTTGCCATGGTATTTTGCTTTTTTCCACACCCTATACTCTCGAAAATCTATGGTGCGATGGTCTGACTTGCTATATGTTCAATTCACCGGGATCTTAGGATCATTAGTACTTAAAAGTTGTTAGAATCGAAACACATTTAAAAACGTGTTTATTATATACAAAGTCGTTCATTCATCACCATCTTAAAAGAAAGAGTAAAATAGCTAACCTGAATACCTATACTTATAATTATTGGATATATCCCAGTCGAGTTCTTTTGTTCTTTATCTTGCTGTACATTTTCTCTATTTTTTTTCATCCCCCACAACGGACACTTTTGTTTTCCTGGGGGCAGTTGCCTTTGTTTTTGTAATTATCTGCACGTTATTTGTGGGTCAATAAAGTTTCGTTTCATAGTTTGAGCGGTTGTCTGGCTCTCAGCCCGGTTCAGGATTTATGGCATATGCGTTTTGGGCTAATTTTCAGTGCCGCTGACCATGCCATTGGCCAGTAAAACATTAATAGCTGACCGTGTTGGTTAGGAAAAGAAATTCGAAATGCTTCTTAAAATAGCAACGGGCGATTTAATGGCAGCTGGTAGCTGAAGCAAAACACTCCTGGATGTTGATTAATTTATCGATATTTGGGCGATTGTCGGATGTAATTGTAGCTGCCTGTCAGGGGATCGTATTTCCAGAGATTTATACGATGGGATGATGGGTTGGTTGCAGCGGAGAGTGGCCTTTTTTCCACAGTTTGGCGTACAACTCATTTGTGATAAATTGCCGGCAAGCGGTGCTTAATTATTTAATAAGCTCGACTGCCAACTATTGAGCTATCAAATTTCATTCGTACTAATTGCTGTTTAGCGTACTCGAATATCGCGTTGCCATGACTGCGTGTCGTTAATGTTTGCACAGCGCTAATTTCGCATCAATCATCGATGCATTGTTAATTCTAATAATTGCGAATAAACAAATTGCAACAGTCATGTTTTCGTTAGACTCGGCATTTCGCATTTCGGCATCGCCTGCGGCTTAATTGATTATTACAGATGATCGGATGTGCTTATAACACGGCGTCCAACTCGATTTGACACGTATCGTGTTGTGTTTGAAATGCAAACACAATTTGTCCACCGCCGATAATTAAAATACAACTTTTCGCTCTCGATTTTTTTCAGCCCCTCGAAAACAGAAACCGATTCCTGAAATCCCCGCCAGCCGCCTCGCCAGTTTAGCAAAATAGTTGGTAAATTTATTTGCCAAATAAACTGCACACAAAAGCCAATGGCAGCGATGAGAGGCACTTGGCAGAGCCGAATTAAGCTGACCATGGCAAAAACAAAAAGTAAACAACAAATTGAAAGGCATGAAATGAGAAAAGTAAAATAAACGAACGCAAAAAGTTGATCACAATGAAAAAAACGAACCCACTGGCACACATGCAGGTGTATCCGTATGTGGTAACGTCAATTGTTTAAAAGTGAAAATTCGATTTTGTGGCAAGGCACAAGGCATCGAGACACAAACAAATGGCGTGCCAAACCAAAAAGCAAAAACTTTTCTTTTCCAAATTTTCATTCCCTATTCCCCAGTGGTTTATTTTTTTATATTCCTGTTTTTTGCCATGTGCAGCAAACACATTTTTGGTGCCTCCCTTGTCGGTTTGTTTGAATTGTCCCTGGTTATTGTTGGCTCTTCCTCCCGACGCTTTGTGTCAGGCCGAGAGTCCTGGCCGCTGATGTGGCCAACAAGACGAGACGAAAAGGAGTATAAAATGGCAAAACAAAAAAGAAATTGTTATCCCGAAACGTATAAAACAAACGTGGTCGACGAGCATAAAAAATGTCCGGAAGTTAAAACCAGGAGAGTGTCCAAGAACCTGTGTCGTGAGCTGAATGAGAAACCGGAAAAGCGGAAAGGAAAATGCGGAGACACCGGTCGGAGGTTTTCCACCACTAACAAGAAACGTAACGATAACGAAAAACAAACTTTAAAAATTGGATTCTTCATTTGCATCGGCAAATCCAATCAAGCCAACGTAAAGACCTCGGCCAGACATATACACAACATAAAGCCGATGCACCACCAGCTGAACCACTCTACAGGCAGCACCACCACAGCACCACCAGCTGCAATTGGGAGCCAAGCACTGAGAAAAATCAATTGGTAATTATTATTATCTCTAATAATTTCCTAATCTAACAAAGATAGAAAGATGTCTTTACTGGGTTATTCTATTTGCTTAAGTCATACAATTAATTATTTATATTCATACGAATTTCTTACCGTGTACCCTCTTCCATATGAACATGCCCCACGTTACGTATACGCCACCAGCTCAGAAAGGAACCGAGCGAGAGAAGGAGAGCGGACACGAACAATAAATGAAAGGTGTGCGCCTCCTGTTTGTCCATATAGTTGACCATTGCTTATGGCCTGCCACCGACCACGCCCCCAGCTCGCTGCGCCCGCCCCCCGATCCGGCTGAAAATTGGTAACGATTTGTATTGGACTATGGCCAAGCATAAAAGAGGCTGAGTCCGAGTCCGTTTGGCCATTGTGAGAGTGAGTGCTTGTTTGTGTGTCTGTATCGAGTGCCGAATCTTGTTGAAAAGTTTTGTCCTTTTGCAGTCCTGCTGGCAGTAGTTGCCCCCAATCTCCCGCAGCAAGGTGAAAGGAGAAAGGAGGAAAAATTGTCTTATTTGTATGCCCGGCTCACCTGCCGTTATCCATCTGTCTTGTATCTTCATCAAGTTGGCCAGTATTAAGTCGCTTGTTGGTCGGTCGCTCAGCCTTCTCCGTTCGCTCCCTTTGCAGCATGTCCTTGCAACGTTGTGGTTTTTTGCGTTGAGCTCTTAAAAAACCCACAGCATGCTTTTTGGGGGGCGATGGAGGGGTTTATTGATTGCCTCGGCATACGTTTGCCATTTTATTACAAGCCGGAAAATAGAGCTGCAACAACAACAAAAAATGAAGGAAAATGCATCGAACCGCCTCACTTTTGTTCCCTGCTGTGCTTTTTTTTCCTTCTCCACCCCTCGTTTTCTGGCCTCGTTAATTGCCTCAAAGCCAAACATTTGCGTCAGTGGCAACCGCATTCGACGTCGTGACAATGACAACGGCAACCGCCGCTTAAATTGCCCAAAACCGCGACAAGTGGCCGTGTCCAGCGATTTACCACCCCACCTCCCCATACGGATTCATCGCCCCACTTCATCGGGCTCTTAACCACCACCCGTTCCGGATTTTCTTCACCACGGCCACGGAGCCACGGCATCGGCTTCGGCCCAATGGAGCGTATAAGAAAACCATTCATTAGCGCTTATCAAACGGCACAGACAGATCTGTCCCGCCACTCAATGGCCGTTTGATTTTCGCCCTAAACTACGGCGAGTTTTTATGCCCTGCGAAGGGGTAGCATGAATTTCTGGAAGTATGCAAACAAACACTAATATTGTTGCTGAAAACATATTTAAGATTACTACCAATGGTATAACACTTTCTTTGAAAACTATTTTGATATGTAGGCGACTTCTTAAGTTTATAATATAGTATAGTTAGATAGAGTATTCTAAGCATCGGCTCCTGCTTACTTACAGACTCTCGATTTTTTTTCGCCTAGCTAGGCCTCTGCTGACGTTTATTGTAAATGGCTGTCCAATGAAAATTGTTGTGGCCTATCAACGTCAACGCGGTCACGGCCGGGCCGTGTGTCATTAGTTCGGGAAAAAGCGGCGGCAAAAAACTTGTTCGCCCGAAAGTCGTGAAAAAAATATCTGGCATTTTTATCGGCCCTCCCCGCCATACGCTGGATGTCCTGCGTCCTCCTGTTGCTGATGCTTTAGTTTAATTGGCACTTGACAGAGTGGCCAACACCATCGCCGGGAACAGCAACAAAACACCAGCAACCACTAGGTAAATCTGCTGCTGGTCTTGGTCTCTGGTGTTATCAATCAAATTCGGTTTTTTCTATACCCATCAGCACTTGCGGGAGATGACTACTGCGTTGATTTCCTGTGGACGCATTATTATTTGTAATGCCCCTTAATTGGTGTTTGATGTGCGCATTATGTATGTAGGTTGTTAAGACTTGGAAAAGCTGAACAGGCAGTTTCCTTATTGGCTTTCACTTTAAAGTCATGGGCTTCAGAGATAATGAGTGGGCTTCAGAGATGTTGTTTTCTATCAAAGAATCTTATTTATTCTAGCTAAAATGATTGACTCCTGCAATACAAAACCAAACTATCCGCTGATACTACAATAATAATTTTATACAAGAATACATATTTAATGCATCCATTTGTTTGATGGGAAAATTGTTATTAATTTTCTACGTGCAGAATATCGGTTGACTTCTCGTCCTTTTCCTAAACCTGATGTATTTGCAGTCCTTTGCCTGCTTGCGATTTGACCATGGCCAGAATGTTGTTTTACTTGAATAATTAAAGGACGCACACACTCACTGAACACGAAGTGTATGTTGGCAGTCGCAACGTTATCAGCGCCAAGCCTGCTGGTTAAGGGAATTATGCATATGTATCTGTAGATATAATGTCCTGCAGCACACCGCATCCGAATCAGGACGAGGACTGGAAACCAGTGCTCAGGACCAGATCCAGTACCCAACGGCAAACGAATTTATAACTGATTTCTGGTGATTTAGTTGGCTCGCCAAATGAAATGAGCTGAGTAGCGAATGTCTAGGGCGGCTGTTCCATGCACAGAGAAAAAATAATGTTAAGTTCATACTAATACATTAAAATTGAAAATGATAGTCATGAAGGAAGGAGACAACTATTCCTTCCTTCATGACTATCATTCTATTTTATTATATATTGTGTAGTATTTTTTAACCAATTAGTTTTTCATTCATTTGGGGTGATGGTTTCTCCATGTGCGGCACTTATTATGCAAAATGCCGCACATGGAGCGACGGATGACGACCATGGGCCAAAAGGGTTGGGGTTCCAAATGGTTTGGACATGTCATGACGGAGCGCGTCTCATTTATATTGCATGGCTGAAATGGCTGAGAGGCATTTGTAGACCCACGGATAGATACGGGCCAGGCTCACTTGAAATGCATTGAAATTCATGCAAAAAAAAGGAAAGAAAATAAAAGGAGAAAGGGGAAATGAGGCAAAGTGGGGGAAAAATGTGGCACAAGGCCGTGGGCCGGCACAAAAGTTAATTGAAATACTATCAAAGCATATTCAATTAATTTAAATTAGCTCAGCGCGGCACAACACAAAACGCAATGCGCCTGCGGCGTTTTTGGGGGCCACCAAGTTTTCCAGTTTTCCCGCCTCGCAGTTTCCACTTGGCTGCCATGTTAATTATATACGCGAAGGCTGCTGCCAACCAAACTAAATGGCAAAAGTTTTCCCCCTGTCAGTGGCAAGAGTCGACTGCCAATGATAAGGAAAATCGGACGGCAGGTTTGGGGGAAAATGCGGAAAACGGGGCGTCCAACCACGCCTTCATTAATCAATTATTGCAAACAATTTACTGCTCTTGGTTTTTGGGGCGAAGACAACAATGCCAATGACAACAGCCGACAATCAGATATCAGCTCTTGGCAAAATATTTTTATTTAAAAAGGGCTTGCCAAATGATAATGCTCAACCAAATCGCCCGGATCGTCCATCATTTGTCGGTTTCTGGTATCTCAAGGAGATGGCGAATGTAATTTTGTTTATTTCACATGTCGAGCGGAGCTGTCAGTCCATTGACAGTGTAAGAATTTCAATCAAAATGCAAATTAATAATAAACAAAAATGGCATGGCATTTACTCTCGCCGATGAGATCAAATTAAATTTCAATTAGCTGTCACAGGGCAATCCAAAATGGCAAAGGAGCTGCAAATTAGTCAATCGTAGAATATTTTTGATACTTGCTGAAGCAAGAGATTGAGGTTGCTAGATCTTCTTGAGCATAACTAGACATCAAGGGAACGTGCCCCAAGCGGTTTTATTCAATTGCAATTACTATTTACATCGAGCCGCTGCTGTTCCCTTGCAGGCATAATTCCCTTATTTGCCGAACAAAAACGAAATCCTCGTTTATTTGTTTGTTCACTGGTTTCATTTACTGAGAATTCGGTTGAGTTCTGGTCTCTGTGTGCTTATTAACGTTTTGTTTTTAACATTTACATGAGCCTGCCTGCCTGCACCGAATTGTCGGCGGGTGGGCGGTCGGTCGGACCAATGGTCAGCCGCAGATGGTCAGTAGCATCTGGTTTTTGGCCCCAATCCCTGCCTTTGTGCAACTAAATTATTTAGTTGTGTGGCCGGAAAGCAGAAGCAAGTAGTCCCGCGCATTGGGCACTGCGACCACTGCCAGTCTGGCAGTCCGGCGCTGGCCAAAAACTCACTGACATGGCCGGGCATCAAATGATTGCCCCAGACACTTTATAATGCATGAGTCTGCAGCAGTTGCAGCAGCAGCAACAACAATAATGACAGCAGCAGCAACAGGAAGAGGCCGCACAATGAGCATGAACACGAGTAACCGAATTATTTATATTTAAATTGTTTTGGTTTCTGCACTCGTTGTTGCCTTTGAGTTTAGCATGTCTATTTGGCGAGTCCACACAGAGAACCCGTAGCCATGGAGCCCCCGAATCCTCTGATCCCCGCCACCACCACAGTGAAGCCTCGGCTTTCATGGCCATGATTATGTGGCAGCGGCAGCCTTTGACTCTGCCGAAAAAGTGGTGAGAGCGCGTCGTACACTAAGAAAATAACATAAAAACACAAGAGACACATTTGAGAATAATTTAATAATAATAATAACAACTTGAAGTTTACTGGTTCACTTTGAAAGGAGTCTAAGACTATGCAGTATTAATTGAAAATGTAGTGTTGCATATCCTTAGACTCGTCTTTAGGTGCTTCTCTGCTTTGAATTAAGAGTGCGTTTCGACTTTACTCACTTTTTTTCGGGAGTGTACCACCGAGACACTGTCCGTGTCCTGACCAGACTCCGCGTGAGCTTTATTTATGCATTTCATTTTGGTGTGCTTGCTGGGGGCAACTTTTGGTATGGCGATGCTACGGTAAGTGGGCTCAGAAGGATGGGGCTGTCTGTCGGGTTGCGTTGCGACCCGCCTTTGAGTTGATGTATTAAAAATTTTCACACATGGCAGTTGGTTGGCCGGTCGTCGCCTGCGAGGCAACCTCTTTGCTTGCACTCAGCACTGAAATTTGATTTTCCACCCCACGAGGAAAAGCGCCCACAATAGCCCCGCCGCCATTCGCTTCTCATCTGGAACTTTGGCTGTGCACTTTTCAGCGCTTGATTTGCGTTGAAAATGCGCTGCTGGTTTTCCCAACCCCATTTGGATATACTCATATACTCGAACGCAACCCTGTCGGGGGATCACACGGCCAAAAGCTTTTGACGGTGCGTTCATTATGATTAGCAATTTTTCACGTATGAGTTCGGAACAAGTAGGTGTGTGTGTGTGTGTGTGTGGGCGGGTGTTTCTGGGGTGTTTTTAATAAGACTTTTTGTTGGCTTTACGCTGCATTTGGGTAGCAGATGGAGCAGGAGTCAGCGAGTTATCAAGTGGCTTTTGTGGATTTTGTCAGCTGCACCGTGGTAACTTATTAATTTTGGCTGGATGAGCGCAAAGGCAGGAAGCTCGAGTTACAAAGCTCGCAAAATCAACTTAGATACTCTATTTATATTCATCTAGCCAGATTTTTCCCAGAATACGTATTTTGAACGTGGGAATTCCTTCGAATATTGTTTAAAATAAATTGGCATACATTCTTATAAGCAGCCGTATTCCGATCCTTGTAATATTTCATATTTATGTAAACTACCAGGAGATGGTTTTTTGGCGTGCCGCTCGGTTTGTGTATTTTTTACCATTAACCATAATGCTTTGTGTCTGTTTCGCCTGACATCTTGTGGCAGATTCGCACATGGAATTGCATTTTCGCGTCATTGTTTGATGGCTTTCGCTGCCGCTGCTGCTGCGCATCCTTGCTGCTTAAGCTTCCTTTTTGGCTGAAGCGCTTCCTGTTGCCATATTCCTTGCCATTGTGACAGCTCCCGTTTGTTGTCAAAAGCGCATACGCATCCTTATTTCCACTACCCAGAAATGCATTTAGCATTCCTCACTTTTTTTTGTGTAATTTTATTGCTCCTGTTGGAGCAGTGGCGCTTCTTCTAACTGCAGAACGCATTGTTGTCAGCGGCAGCGCGTGCCACATCCTTTTGGACTCGGTAGTTTTTCTCTCAGCGAATGCAAAACATGAAAATTGCATAATCCACGCATCGCGATTTATGACTTTTGTGCCAGCGTGACTGATGGCAGTACAAACAAATGTCAGGGAAATGCGAACCGCCTGTCACTTCTTGCGCCACTCTAACATTTTCATAAAAACACGCCACTATATCCTGCGGATCAGCCAAGGACCTCCCGTGAGAGTGATGCCATCAACCGCAAGGCATTATCAACGGGACTCTGAGGTTAATCAGCAATTTAGGGCCCAAATTGATAGGCATCTTAGCTGCGGCACCGCAGCGCCAATTGCTCAATTAGCCGCCAATGCAGTTGGCCTAAAACAATGCCCATACCACAAGCGGCTTTCCTTCGAGATCCAATCGAATACTGCATAATTAATTTGCCAATTCGAAGGCAGGTGCACTTCAGTTGAGATGAGGTTGGATCAAGAGTGCACAGGGGAAAACTATATACTAAATCCAAAAGTTGTTTTAAACATATATCTACGGAAAGATAGTATAACTACTGTTACTTTATTAAGATTTATTTTTTCGATTTGCCATCGGTAGGTTTCTCTAAGTGTAAGAGTGCACATTAAGCACCTCATTATCTATCCCTTTCTCTGCATATAGTTCTGCCTCTTTTGCTCTCTTAAAGACCTGTCGCCTGAGGCACATTTGTTGAACATTTTGCGGCCATTTATGAATGGGCGCGCATAAATTTGTGACACTTTTTGTGGCATTTTACGAGGCAGGTCCATTAAAATGGGGACACATGTGCCCGCCACACACACACACACACATACAAATACACACCCTTACACCCGCACTAACACAGTGGCAGACAGCAATGGCAGGCCTCGGAATGTCCGATGTGGGAAAATAAAATGAAATACATAAATTTTGCAACGATTTGAGAGACCGCATTTTATAATTGAATCACGTACGACATTTTCAGAGGCGCGCGCGCGGAAATAGGAAATAAGTTTTGCCGCTGATATAAATTAAAATCTTAAGGGATTGCCATCGCGGCCGACTTAATCAATACTGCTGCCCTCTTAGCCTTCGTTCTCGCAAGAAATTTTCTATTCCAACAGGGTTCACTGAGAAAAAATGGCCTAAAAACAGGCTATGTAAATATCATAAATATGAAGTAAGCTCACTTCCATTTCATTCGAAATTCATCCAGTGTTAATGGTATACTTCTAATATTGTTATACTGTACTGATATTTTTATTGTACATACATTTTTTTCCGTGTTTACTGGCAATAGTAAGAGTTTTAAATGCCCAGCCTGCGAATGCTTGCAATTTATGTGACTTGTTTGGCGGTGCAGAAAAGTTGCAGCTAGTTTTTCTTTAGCGCTTTTGGCAGACAGCAAAAGTTGCATGCGCGCATTTCCGTTTCCGTTTATTAGACCGTGAGAGAGTGTGAGTGCAAGACTTCGTGTGTGCCTTGTTGTGGTGAGGAAAAACCTTTTGATTTACTTAGAGGCCGCGGCACGTTTCCTCCAAGAATCGAACAATTGGCAATTCACAAACAAAATACAAATCGAAGACGATGCGAATTGAGCTTTTGCAAACTTTTTGTTTTATGGCCCTGCGAACGAACACACACACACGCTCTTACACAAACACACACATGGAGAGGACGACACGCCTACATTTTGTATCAGTGTGTGCACACTCCATTGGGCCCCAATGATGCGTACAAAATGCAACAGCAACAATTTTCGGCATTTTTTAAATGGTAATTTTTTCGTCGTCGCTGTACGGCAACCCAGCCCACCCACCATTTTGCCTCCCTTTTCCACGAATTTTCCAGCTCCACTGATCTGCTTTTCTCTTGTTGCTACCGCGGAGTGCACATTACATGGAAAGCGCTTTTCCATTATTCGTTATTGTAGCTGATGTTTTTTGTTGTTTTGCCATTGTCCGCATAAAAATGCATTGATTTTATCAAGTGAAAAAATCAAAAATGTTGACATCAACGCCGCATGGGGCAATAAAATATGGTAAGTGCATCGGTGGGCGGATTTTTCCTATTTGGGGGCCTCGTGGATGTGGGCTTTTGATATCTCCGGCGATTTACATTAGTTTTGTGTGCAATTTATGCGCGGGCATAAAATCATTGTGCTGCATCATGTTAAACAAAGTTAGTTATGCGGATATTTTTTTCCCGTAAAATGCGGGCTTGCTATGTATTTTTATGGGATTTTTAAACAATGGTGCAGGTGTCGTAAACCATGGAATTTTAATTTTTGTAAATTTGGTAGTTTATTACATTTCTTGTAAAACTTTCTCCATTGGTTCAAATATATACCTCGAATTAATATGTATTTACTTTCCCTGTTTGTTTTTTCATTCATTAATTGTAGATTGTTAAATACCTTGTTCTTTATTCAGTGTGGTCCATGTAAACATCGAGCAAGTTTCAAATAAAATTTGTTTTGGAATACAAGGCCATTGGCGCCATTCATCTAATTGGCAGAAACTAATATGTGGCCATGTATGCAGGCAGCTAAACCAGCAGTCAGAACAGTATGTCAGTAAGTATGTGGCGCCACCAAGTGTGAGAGTCCAATCCCAATCCCATAGCCAAGTCTGAGGTTTTGGGGCTGCTTTGCGGCATTTTGTCGAGATTTGTTGAGAATTTATGCGCTACCTTAGAGAATTTATGAGTTGCAGTCGAGTGAATTATTTTATCATACGCATGCAGCAGCAACAAACACAGGGGGCATGTAAAGTCCTTGCCACAACAAGCTGCAGCGGAAACAGCAGCAGCACAGGCAACTAAGGCCTGCTGCACAGTTTAAGCTACTAATTTCACATGCAAAAGTCTTCACTAAGCTGGCATTTTAATCTTGCCCGAGTGGTGGTCCTCCACGCGTGTGTGTGTGTTTGTGAGTCCTGTTTCAATGTGGAAGTAGATGTGAAATGGGCGTGTCTATGGGCTTGTAAGTAATTAAGCACTAGCCCTGCTGAAATGCCTACACACTAAATAATAGCATTGGCCGTGGTACGTTTTCCCTCCTCTTTTAAAGGGTATTTTTTTCCTAGCTTATAATTGTACACAGGAATCTTAATGTTAAATCGATAAAAAACATACGAAAACTATTCAGATGCAATCGCTTTTGGTTTATATTTAATATAAATTTGAAATTAAATTTTGTAGATACTCTTTCAGTTAGTTATTAACGGAATTTGTAGGAAATTCAAAGGGGGTTCCGTATTTTTTTTCGTGTAACCTGTCCGCAGAGATTTAACTTGTAGTCCGGCCATTGATATGCGTTTCCCGGGAGGAAAGCCTGGAACCGGGCTTAAGTTGCTCCAAGTCCTGTCAAATGGGCTCGTCCTTCGGTCGCTGTTGCTCCTTCCGATCCTTCTGCTCTCGATGCGGCTGACGTTGCCGTTGTACTTAGGCCTAATGCCTTGCACTTGTTTGCAAATTGCATTGGGATAACAACGGGCAGCAGCAACTCCTGCATCCTTCTGCGTCCTTCTGCATCCTTCTGCATCCTGCTGAATCCTCTGCTGCCGATTCTTGGCCCATTGTTTGTGCTGTGCCGTTGCCAGGTGTCCAGATTGCAGTTCGTGCTTGAGCCTGGGCTAATCAATTTGCATGCTGGCGCAAGCTGATTTACCTGCTGCTACCACCTGCTCGCTTTTCCGGCAGCAGCAGCAGCAGTTCTCTCCGCCGTCACTAGCTTTTCATTTAGCTAGCATTTCATTTCCAGCCGACGTCGCAAAGGATACTGCTCCTTCGGCTGCTGCACATTTGCATTCTGGCGCCGAGTCACGTCACTCGGAATTGCCTTTCGAAATGAAAAAAGTTTTTTAATTTTACACATGCTGCGATTAAGATGTCAAATGTCAATTGTTGCCACAAAAATATTTGCGAAAAACTATTGCAATTTCATAGAAAAGCACATGGAATAAGTTTTCTCAATACTTGTATCATCGCGTGTATTCTTTTAACCATACAACAGAGTTTGTTACAAGTCAGTATACTGCAAAACTGAAATCAAAGACCTACCCTTAAAAACATCGAATATCAAAGACCCGTGCCATCAATTATTTCGGTGGTCCAGTACTTTGATCTGTGAAAAGAGTTGCGATGGAACCTGCCATGTGCCGGCAATTTAAGCACGAATTAATTAAAATTCTAGCACATAAAATGCTAAATTTGCACCCCTCTCTTTTCGGCTATAATTCAATGTACGTGTGTGTGAGTCGGTTATGGTTACTTTGACGTATTTGCCGGGCATAATTAGCTTCATTACTCATTCACCTTTGCATTCATTCATTAGAAACCAATTGACAGTTTAATTAAGTTTTCGCTTTTCGTCCCTCGTTTGTCTTTGCCGTGGCCGACGCCAAACTTTCGCTCAAAATAAAAAGTTTAAACAAAACGGAATGGGTGTAATGGAAACGAAGGGTATGCAGGGATCTACACAAAGTGGTGGCCGGCAGTGCCTAATTGGCACCCAATTAGGCATAAATATTTGGCTGTGTCGGCAGCAAAACAATTATTCGTGCCATACTTCATCGCCGAGCTGCGCTTTTCATTCCTCACTTTTGGGGGCCTTTCGAGACCGGACTGAAAGCTGCCTTTGACCTTCTCGACAGGGTTCTGGAGTCCTGATTAGGTTCCCTAATTGAGCATAGTTAAATGCATAAGCTGATTGTGGTAGAAAAATTAAAAAGTTCTCCTCAAAGGGGCTTCCAAATAGGTAAAGTGTCGGCTTCAATCTAAACTTTGTTTTGGGTTGAAGGACTCCGTGGGTGGAACATTTAAAAAATCCTAGTACCCACATTATTGTATATTTGGTATTTAAAGAAGCCATCATTCGTTTATCATATATATTCTTAAATTCCATTTTTTTAACGATTCCTTAAAAATTTTATCGGCACTGGCTTCTGTATGCCCATTAAACATTCGATACTTCTCGCACATCAAACCTTTTAGTGGTATTCATCCTTAACCGCATTTACCTGCATATAACAGGTAAACCGGAAAGTTTATAACATTCATTCGAAAATTATAATAAACGCCACTCGTCTGGACTTTAAACTTGGATTCTGGGCACTTAGGGCTCGTTTCATGCCACCCCTTCGCCGACTAACATTCAAAGTTGGCCGCATCAAGCCACATTGTTAGCGCTAACTACCAGGAAAGCCCTGCGGCCTTTTCTGTTCCAGGCTGTGTCCCTTTAATGAAATGTCGAATCCTGAGCAAGGACCTCGTTTGCCACCCATTACCCGCCGCCCGATTCACATGTGTGTGTGTGGGCGCGGCTTGTTCGCGAAAGTTGATAAAAGCGCCGCGAGACAAATTCTGATGTGGGTGTGCTGTTGTTGGGTGCAGGTTGTTACCTGTGAGCAGGATGCCGTACATCAATCTGCCGCTGTTGCCGTTTCGGGTGCATGTTTATCGTGTTTGCGGCTCATTAAATGCTTCTCATTAGGCCCGGTCTGAGTTCAGAGTACAGGCCAACCGACTGCAGCGCCAAGAGGCTGAGCTCGAGCTCCTTGCTCATCCTTGGCAGGAGCCAGCCGCATTAGACTCATGCAGAATGTACTACATGTGGAGCCGGCAAATTAATATGATTCTCGATGTCTTTCTGTTTGTACAGCACATATCGAAATCCGATAGTAGCAATCATATCAAATATTAGGCTCGAAATTGAACAAAAACAGAAGCGTAATCAGAATCTTGGCACACATCAGGCCAAAGGAAGTGTTTATTAGAGTGGTCCTATTCTGCATAATAAAATATATTTTTCTTCATATGAAAATATATAATAATGAAAAGAAAATGTATTTATTTATTTTTGTGCTATTAAAGCACACTTCCGGCCTTAGGGACATCTTGCAAACTTGCAAACTTTTAGATTGAAGCTTTGGCAGATTTTTGTGGTGCACAATGCATGTATGGCTCATTTTAAGCATGCACCAATTAGTATTGCAAGTGTAATTTCTAAGTCCACCCTGAATATCAGACAGAAATGATTCGATAACCGGCCAGAATCAGAATTCAGCTCCTAATTGAAATCGACTATGTTGATCATGGGCCTCTTCCCGTCTGCCGATGACAGATGTCGGATTGAAGTCTGCTCCCTTCCTTCTTCCCCTTTGATGTGCAATGTGCAATGTTTAGGCCTTTTTATGAGCCAAATCCCTGTGTCCGTGTGTTTGTCTGCCCGTCTGTGTGTTTGTGGCTGACAAACAGCTTAAAACCTTGATGGACATTAGGCTAGCAGAGGGGGCCAATGTGGTGGGATGTTTTACATTTCAACGTCTGTTGGTCGAAACCAAAACCCGAACCAAACAAATGCGCTTTGAGGCCTTTCACTCACTTTGGCTAGGTAGCAATTACTGTTTGTTTATGCATTTGTTATTGTTGCCGTTGCCGTTGCAGCCAAAGAAGTAGAATTGAAATTTGAAATTCATAATTCAATTGAAGTTGTGCTTGGCTGGCAGCATCAACAAAACCCGAGACCAACAAATGGAATTACAGAAATACACAGGAATTAAAATTGATATATCAACGGTATATAACCGCGAGCACTTGTAGCTTTCAATTTAAATTGAACTGTCTATATATTATTTAAGTACTTGAAGTCTTTATTTGAAAAAGAGGTAAAGAGCCATGATCAAATTGGAATATGAATTAGTTAATAGCTTTAGATTTGTTAAAGAAAGAAGCTGGTAAATAAGAATTATAATTAACAATTGAACGATTTTGATAATTCTTCTATCATTTTTTTCTGTGCACTGCTGCTGCAGCAGAAGGGAGCGTGGTCGCCAAAGGCGGACTACGTGCATGTGTGTTAATTGAATGCAGCTGCAATTGCAGCAGTATACCATCCAAATGCATTGCCAACTGGAATTTTCTTTGATCGTTTTGCCAAAGAAGGAACGCAAAATGTACGAATGGAAAAAAAGAAATGCCAGCTCCTTTATATACGTCCATTTGCTGACATTTTGTTTAAAATGCATAAATCATCAAATGCTGCAGTGTCATAAACGAAGCAATGTACAAATACACCGAGACAATAAATAGATATGCGCTTGCATACGAAAATCAAACACGGCATATTATTATTTTGTGAGCTCGGCAAAAAGCAACAGTAGCAATGAGCAAAAAAATGGGAAAATCACAAAAATGGAAAATAGAGAAAAGAATTCAACTAGAACGAGGCGAAATTCGTACCCTCATCGCCAGTTGCAATAAATCTGCTGGGGCAGTCATAAATATTGATTTCGAAATTGTCCCTTTGCATGATGCTTGCATGTGTGTGTGTGTGTGTGAGTGTGAGTGCGATGTAGCCACGCCCCCTTCGACCCACTTCACTTAGATTTGTCGCTCATATTAGCTGCAGAAATGAAAATCGTTTTCCAATCGTATTCTTGTCGTTTACCTTTTCCTCTTACCGTCGCCGCCCCCACATTTCCCATTTTCCCATTGTTCCATTCAAGTGTAATTTGCAGTTGCTTTGCCTGTCGTTGTTATTATTTTGCTGACAAACGCTCTTTTTCATACTCTATTTAACTGAAGGTCCAGTGTCCTAGAAACCAGCTTTTAAAATGAGGAAAAGCTTGGATGTGGACTCTTAGAACCTTTCATCAAGCATTTCGCTCTCATAATACTTTGTGAGTGGTTTGTTAGCTGCCACACGAAAAATCTGAATAATATTAAAACAATAAATGGTATTTATTATTTCTCAAAACACATACTCAGATTTGACATCCGCGGTTTTCCAATTAAAACAGTTCAAACAGAGCATTTGGCAGTCGAAGTTTGCCTGAGCTGCCGACCTTCTCGAGTGTTGAACTCAATATTTTCAATATGATGGCAATCGGGTTTCGAGTTTTATGCTTTCGTCATTGACCGTCGATGGTTCCCATGGATTCATCTTAGGTCGCCCATCTTGAACCATTGTTGTTGCCTTTGCTTGTTTCTGCCACTGCCGTTTCGCAGAAAAGTTTCGAATTTATGATCCGTCACTGACTTTAGAATTATGGCCAATGCTTGCTGGCAGGTGATTTGCCAGGGAAACTGGGAAAGAGGGGCGGTAGGGGAGAAAGGGCAGGATATCGAAGGGACGACACATATGCTGGACCCAGAATGAAATTGAAATTAAACTCATAATTCATAGCGGACCCGCTGCCTTCAGCGTTCAGTTTTGGTTCTTCTATGAAACACACGAAGAGAATTCTCCACTGAGTATATACGATAAGAAGTGCATGTGAAAAGTGTAAGCTGATAAGCCTTCAGCGAATCAAAAATATGTATACAAATTTAATTAGCACAAACACACATAAGATTCGTAATAAGCAAGGTTTTAAACAGAAAATAAAACTGATACTCAGCTTTCGACTTCAAAATCAGTTGGCTGTTGAATTTCCGCATGGAACGAAGATCACAGCAAGATGGATAGTACCACATGGAGCGGATCTATGGATCAAACTATGCTCCCTGGCTGACTGAAGTTCTATCGGATTCTAAAGTAATCTGCGCTGGAGCACTCATAAATAATCGTTAGTATAATCAGCATGTTGTTTCTCAGGTTATGCAGCGATTTGCTTTAAAAAGGAAGCACAAATTTGAAAAAATCATGATAGCCACGAAAATTTCCGAGTAACAAAGGCCTACTTTCCGATGATATTTTCCCGCTCATCAATACGAATAATTTGTGTATCTTTCGGTTGCAAACGAAAGTGGAATTTAAGACACACATACGACCGATGTGTATCACAAAAAGTCCTAAAAGCCATTGGGAGTCCTTGGACTGAGACAATCTGAAATGATCCTTTCAAGGGCTTTTTACGATAAGGAATCCTTAGTTATCGTGATAACGAAACATATTCTGACGTTTATATCAATGTTATGTCCCATAATAACTGATTTAGATAAGTACTCCAATCATGAAATCAGTATACTAAATAGTTAATGGAAAATTCATTACTTGAACAGTATTGAGTTGGATTTTTAATTGGTTTCCTATTCAACATTTGCTCGCTATGAAACGGAAATATCAAATAAGAACTTCTCTTTAAGTACTGACTCATATTTCTGAATAAATTATTTGTTGGTGGCTTAATCTTTCAGTTAAATAAATGTTCTGATCGCTGATAAGAAAAAACATAAAAGCGCAGCGGGAAGCGCCAGCTCAATGGAAGATTGCTTTTAATGGGAATCATTTGAAAGTATATTTTAGTTTAAAACAATGAGTGCGGCACTCCGGTTTGCGGTATTTGCTCTGCTGCTGTTTTACCAGGGATCAGCATTACTTTTAGAGCAGAATTGTGGTAAATGTTCTGTATTTAGTCCCACTCCATGGCTGGTCAAAATTCGAACAGAACTGAGTTCGAATGTCACGTGCACTGGCACGCTTATCAACGAACGTATGTATTAAAATACAATTGTATTAAAATTTGTGAACAATGTTGCTGACTTCGAAGGGTTTGTCTTGACCGCTGCGAGCTGCATAGATTACCAAGCTGAACTGTATGTAATAATAGGAGAAACACTATACTCTATTCACTAAGTTCCCTTCACAGCATCGTTCGCTTGGGAGAGATTGGCGGAACCCTTAAAAACAGCAGTAAACTTCAGTATGAAGAAATCTATGTTGCGAGGGCGATTGTACATAGGTCTTATTCCTCAGAGACCTATCAACATAATATAGCCTTGCTCAGATTGAAAACAAGTGTTGTATATAAAAGAAATATACAGCCGATATGCATTGATGTAAACGTTGGAAAAGTACCAAAAGCTCCTACCTTTGAGATGGAAATGAAAAAAAATGAAGTGCCTAAAAAGGACAAAGTTGACATCCTTAATCGTTTTCTCTTATGGCTTGGAGTGCGAGATCCAGAACCCGATGTCATTTTACCCCCCCAACCCATTGAAATTGGGTGGCCACTCATCAAACAAATTTACAAGTCTACAGTATTTCATCAATACGGCATTCTGAGCCATCATAATTCCAAGTCAAAGAAGGACGTCTATACCGATGTAATGGCCTACGCCGATTGGATAATGCCGCTCGCACTTGATGTGCATATAACCATGGCCCCAAATACCGATTTTGATTTTAAAATTTAAATACAAATTTGTAAACTTTTACTTCTATGTTATGTTCAGTTCTAATGTTGCTATTGGCCGCTGTCGTTTACTTCTTGATTGTATTTAATATCCTTAATATGATGGAGATGGAGATGTCAAATCTCTCCCCGAACTGGACGCACTACACCAGGATATTCCCATCTGGTAAGGTCCTGTATTCTATTTCTTGTCTGCCCTGAAATCAGCTTGTGTGTGCGTGTGGCGTAGTTGACAATGTTGGGCTATAAAATAACCATCATACTCATCTCTGAATGCTGACAGTTTTTGCGTTCCTCTGGGAATGGTTGCTTGGATTTCGGATGTTACTAAAGCTTATGAGTTATCAGTCCATCCCCTAATCATATGTGTTTCCTTAAGCTTTACTTGCCATTCATTTATATGGTTAACTACGGATAGTTATGTAGGTCAAACTTTAAGTAAGATTAGTAGTGAATATAAATTAGACTGATTAGTTATTTGAATTTATATTTATTTATTTATTTAATATGCCGAAAGCGAATTACCTAAAAGCCGCCATAAGCGCAAACTATTAAGACATTTGATTGCAAATCGATAGATTTTAATCAACGTTTATTAAATTTCCACTTTATCGTTGACCGCAGATGTTAAAGTAAATGTGTAAAATGTTAAAATGTTACCGCTGAAAACTCAATTTATTTTATCACACAGCCCCACATACTATAGTCTTTTTCCGAATTCAAAAATCGTTGCTCCATACACGGCCATCGACACTTTATCCAATTACAAATAGCCCTTTGACTTTAAAATAAAAAATATCGTTATGGAATTGGGGCAAATAAGCTGAACATGAGTCACATAAATTGCCTGGAGGTCCTAAATCTACATCCCCCATTTGGGGACCTTTGCGCCCTCCTATGTGTCACATTGTTTTTTAAATATTGGCACAAAATCAAATTATCTGCTATTTGTCAATAAATAACTACGGACAAAGGCGCAACTTTATTAAAATTCACCACAAAACGTTGCAGTTTCCGGTTTCAATTACGCCATAAATTTTCGGCTCTACACACCCGCACTTGGGGGCGTTCGGAGGGCGAGGGCGTGGTCGTGTCGGTCATTCGATGACATAGAGCCCATATTGAAATTTAAAGCCCCACTGGCAATCTGTCGCAATTTACAACCCGTGTCCTTCCCGAATCGACTCAGTCATCCCTTCTCCGGTGGACCAGTCCAATGCCCAAGCTCCACCCGTTCCACAAAACACGAAATGTGAGCCAATATAAAAGCAATAAAGCACGACATGCAAATATAGCAATATGAAATCTGCCTAAATCGAGAGTAAGCCCTTGGAATCCAAATAGCAGGGAAACCACTACACAGAAACAAATATTTTAAAAAACTCCTAAGCTAGAACATTCTTAAGTGATTAAGAAGATGCATGGTTACATTAGATGTGCAATATACTTAACCCTTCTTTTTAATAAGGATTACTATCTTTAAAAAGAAAGTGCAAACACTAATATAGATCTTAACCCCTTTTCGTAGTTCACTTACGGCCTGCTTGTCTGGCTTTATGAATTATTGTAATGGCCGCCAAATGAAATTATAAATTTCATTGGCCAAGAAACTGGCACAGATCAAACGACGACAGCGTGCGGCCATAAACATTAATAACCAATATGCCAGCAGGCAGAAGGCAGGACTCGCAGGGGGACTCGCAGGACTCGGAGGACCAGGTAAAGACAGGCGTGTGAAGCGCATAAACAAGCCGCACAGGATTGCAGCGAAGAAAGGCCAGATCCTAGCAGTTTTCCCTGGGCGAGGCAAAGCCACTTTTGCAATTTATGGCAGCGGGGAAAAGGCGAAAAAATCGCGAGCAAAAGCGCGGCAGAGCAGGGAAAAGCAAAGTTTGTTACTTTGGCACGGCTTTCACCGATGATGCATTGATGCGGATTTAAAGTTTAAAAGGTTTCGCGGCCGCGCCAGAGGGATAGAGAGAGAGATTCCTGACAGCCATTTGGCGTTTTGGCGCATAATAAATTCGAGCGGTAGACACACGGTTTAATTTATCATCAAAGGCTGCGAACGGCTGACTGGCAATCAGGGCCTAGCGAAAGGCGACTGGCGAATGGAATTTATTGGACTAACTTACGGACAAACCAGGGAAACCAGCCAAACCAGGCCAACCAGGCAAACCAATGCCGAGTTGATGGCTTCGTGGCTTCCAAGGTGTCTGTGCATAGTTTATTTCAAATTGGTTGCTTCTGCCAGCGATCCGCCAGCAGATTGATTGGACTGATGAATGAATGCTCATAAGAAGCGGTCTGCGCCACTCCATTGTGCCCGCAATCCAGTTTAAAAATTCCATTATATGGTTTGCTGTTTTTGCAGCACTATTTGCCTTCAATTGGTTATTTATTGGCATTCATATTGGAATGTTTAAACAATGGGTGGAGCAGCAATTGCGGGCTTAAAGATGATTTTCACTCAATATTTTGTTGGGGGTAAGTACTCTTCGAAAATATGAAATCGTTTTTATTTAAACTCAAAAGTCATTTAAGAATCAGAAACGAGTTGTGACTGAAACAATGCTAATAATCCCCGATGACGGTGAAAGACCAACCAATTTCTTGGCAATAAATGGTCTGAAGTAAGGGGATTCATAATTTTCAGCTTGAGATAAGCACATGGGGATACTTGGAGAAGGGACATGACTCGGCTGTATCCTCAGATATGGGATAGTAATAAAAGGGCACGCCTGGATGGCCAGAGACGACGGCATCCTCAAATCAGGCAGAAAAATGCTGCCGTGTCTGACTAGCTGCTGATACTGGATAGGATCTGACGGGAGATGATGGGATGGGGAGCATGGGTTAGGTCGGAATGGGGTAGTCAGTGTGTCTATCTGTGTTCCACATTTCATTACGCCGAACATGACGATGCTGGAAGCACGTAACAAGTTTAAATTGCGCTCGTTGACTGTTGACTGCCGTGCGGAAGATGCCGATATCGATGCCCCGTATCCCCATAGCCCCATTGCCATATCCACAGCCGATTCCTGATTCTGATTTCGATTCCGACGCTGCTGCCGGCCAAGTCATGGCCAACAGCCGCAATTGAACCAGAAAAGTGTATTTATATGTAACGGAAATGATGCTGCACTTATGTCCTGCCACACGGAGCAGAGTGGAGCGAATCGAGTTGGCCATCCACAGATTTGCCTTGCTAATAGATGATTATGATACCGTATATGGATACTGTATAGAACATACAAAGCAGTGCCCACTCCAAACTGGCATCTTCCACGGGCAATTGGCTGGGCGATAACGCGGTATTATGCATAATTGTGAGTGGAAAATCTGAAAATGGCTGGGGCAGCAATGATATGAAGTAAATAAAGTTGAGAGTGTGCGGGCACTGAGAAAAAATTATTTAAAAAAGCAAGAACTTAATTAGCTGTTAGTCCAACAAACCAAGAAATATTTATGATCAATTATTAAGACTTTTTAGGATGTAAAAACATACTTTTTAATCTTTAGTTTCTATTAGGTTTAGATAATCCATATTTTTCTATGCTTCTTCAGTTGATTTCTTTTCGTGGAATCACAGCCATTGCTATGACATTACTTTTTATGTAGTTAAAGCTAAATTGATGTGAGTGTGTGCCTGTTGTGATTTTGTTTCTACTTGGTGTACCTAATTTAATGGCCACCTCCACTCAGCCTGCTATCCGAGATTTGGAAGCCTGTTCACCTGGCAATGGAATAATGGCAGACTTATCGCTCTTGCCAACTCTGTTGATTTTTATGGCATCTTGGTTTTGGTTTGGGCTTCGGGTTCGGCTTCGTGGGAATGCGTAAATGAAATTATTATCTGAGGGATTTTTGGAAAGCTGAATAAATAAATTTTATGTCTGCGGCTGTGTGTATTTTTATGGCCTGCCAGTCGGTTGGGGCGAACTCTTGCAGTAAGTGTTGCCTGTTTGCTCAGCATTTGCATTTATTGTAATGGCCCAAAAGTTTGTCTATTTCAAAGTCATGCACGCTGTCAAGCATTAAGCGTTTCACACACCTACAACAAATAGAATGCAGGACGAAGGACGCAGGGCACAGGACGCAGGGCACAGGACGCAGGACAGGTATGCATGCTAATGTTGCGTATACGTTATATTTTCAGCTGCTGCAAAACGCGACTCGCTGCTCCCTCAAATATTTGTGCAGAGCCAAAAACGGGCACACAAATGTGTAACCAACACGCTATTTGCTTGAGGCAAACTCACAGATACAAACGTTCATACGTACGTACATATGTACTATGCTTGTACGTAGCTATATGCGGATCCCAGATGCGACACAGTGCAAATAAAAATCTTGGGCAAAAAGGTGAAACGTGTATTAAATAATTCCTTTGTCGAGCACATTTTAATCGTGCAGCAGTAGCGGCAAACAAAGGCTCCACTGGACGCCAGCCCAAATGTCCAGCGGGCACAACAAACATGGCCCATGGCCCATCCCCCATCACCCCCACCCACCACTTAAGCACCCTTAACCCTTTCTGCAGCCCAACAAAAAAGTGCAAACTTTGTAAAAATTCAGAACCAGAAATTTGTTGTGTCCACGTACACGAGCTTTTCGGTCTGTGGTCGCGCATGCCAACTAAGTGGACTTCAGATCGCTGCACTGAAAAAAAAGAATACAAAAGGATGCTTAGACTTAGATGGCACATAAAACAGCGGCATTTCAATATATGAATACCATGAGGTAATCTATAACACTTATTCTCTAGTAACAAAAGGCAAGGTATCATTGCTCTTCTTTCTTTGTGAAATTAATATATATGTTCCTGCGAGTGCTTGGCTCATATTTATTGAATAGCACAATTTTTCTCAGTGTGAGTTTTGCAGCAGGCTAAGCCTAGCGAATGGATGACAGCGGTGCAACGGTTTGACAGGCGTGTGAAGACAAATTTCTGGGAATTTTCGCTGGGGCGACGAATTCAAAGCAACGAAAAATGAAAATATAACACTCGTTCTCTCACTCTTGCACACATGTGTACAAATGTTGTGAAAACAAATAAAGGCGGAAAACGTACCCCCTTCTCTGGTGTATCTGTGTGTGCCATGTGTGTGTGTGTGTCTGTAAGTGTGTGCGAGTGTGTTGGTGTTTTGAGAGGGACCACTGCGGTTTTGCAAGCATCAGCATCAGAAATAGAAGGAGAAAAAGCCGAAACTGAAACTGTGGCAACGGCAATGACAAAGCCATGCCATCTTTTTATTTATTTATTGTTTTTGTCTGTGCTGCTGCATTGGTGTTATTAGTGGCGCTTTCCTGCTACATAGTGTAATAAAGTACAAGCGCCACACACGAAATACCAAAACTGTAGCGTCAGCTGGCATCATTCGGCATTATATTTCTATATTTTACGAGTGCGAGCTGCGCTGGTAAGCCAAAAATGCGATTCAATTTTTGATTGGAATTATAAGTTTTTTTTTTCATCTATAGGTTTATTTTGGATAGTGCTTCGCAAGGCTTAAGTGAGTTTCCATAACTTTAAGGTCACTAATAGCAGACAAGAAGAAAACTGTTTAAATACACATAAGTGATCATCATTGTGTTCAATTACCCACTTTCTCGTACGTTTAACGGTCTATTTTGCAATTTGGAAATAATTCAAATTAAATGAAGTTTATTTTAGGCGCATTTAGTTCATGCAAATGAAAAATTTGTAAATGCCATGAAAATTGAAAATTTAAAGCGAACAAAGCCGGGATGCCTTGGCTTGCATTATATTTGATAAAATTTATTGATATTATTATGATATTATTATTAATTATCCGAGCAATTTGTGGCCTGAATTTCTGATGTCCCATAGGTAAATAGCATTATTTTCTTGTTGTTCGAAGCAAAAACTCTCCTTTAATCGACTGTTCGTTATCGTACTTTGCAATTGGTTTAAATAAAATTGAAAATTAAATAAAAACTATGTAAATTACAGCAATAAATTTCATTCGTTCGATAGCTGGCCCATAAAGCGAAATCAGATAATGGCAATTATCCATCTGGCAGTTAGTTGGGTCGACAAAGGCTATGCAAAAACTTTTAAGCCGGGCCAACTCGTAATCAGTTTTATGCAAATGAAAAGATAATAATTACATCCCACACGACACTTTTGTCTCTTTTGTGTGTGCGTGCGGCTTCGGATTCCGAGCAATTAATTTACAATTTTCGGTTAACTGGCTGCCAAGAATAACAAAACAATTAATACAATCAAACAAACTTTCCCAAAGAAATTAAAGGCAAGTGCCGCAAAACCAAATAAAGTCCTTCGCAGTAATATCCCATTCCCACCTGTCAGAGTACTTTTTGGGTTCGTGTGGCAGTTACTAAATGGAAAACAACAAGGCTACAGCCACAACAGTGACAACAGAGTACACTGCGGAAAAATAAGGAGTTTTCTTTCAACAACCTGTTACTATTCGACTGTGTCCAAGCATTCTGATGTTCCGTGCTGATATATAAATGTATATACATAAATTTTTCCCTGTGTACATGGTGAGCACTGAGCATTGACCAGTTTAGTTGGCTTCTCATTAAAGATTCAGTCTGGTTTCTGGGGAGGCGTAAATCAAGCCGGAACACCGTTCCCTTCACCAAACCGAAACAACATAATTTTATGTGAACTTAAATGCTCTTAGCTCGAGTGGCGACTAACTTAAGAATCGAACTGAAGAAATTTCTCGGCTTTTGAAGCCGCTTTCGCAAAGGCTGTTGCATATTTTATGCAACTCAACCGGTGAGTTGTCGGTCTTGTTTGACTTGAATAATTTGGCAAAGCGAATGAATTTTCCTTTCTGGTTTTTTGGCATGCCGCTTTTTGTTTATGGTTGACCGAGGTCAATTGCTGGCAAAGTTTAGCATGCATGCCGAAGAGACCGTAAATATTTTAAGGCCAGATGCCAAACTGTTGCATACTTATGCGAGTCGCCTGCGACGGACAGAGACGGCTGAAAGGCATTTCCATTATTAATGTCATTGAGGCTCTGCGAAAGGAACTCATCTCTCAACTGCTGCGTTGTGGAATTTTAATAAATCATTTCTCGTGAAATGCGTATCCAAAATGAAACGGAACGAAATCAAATGAAACGAATGAATGAATGTCTGTCCAGAGGTTGGGGGAAAGCCTCCAGTCCGGAATACAAAGCAAATTAGGATCGCTTAGCTGGGCCCACCAAGGAGGGGATTTATTTCAGTGGAAATATTTAAAAATGTCCGGGGGTATTCGGTTGCTGCGTTGTAAATCAAAATGCCAGGGCATTGGCAAAATATTAAAGTACAGCGAGGTGGAAGGCATCAAATATGTAAATTGCTCTTGGACTTGCTTTTCTGTACGGCGTTTATGCGAAGCCTTTTTTGAGAACACGAACCTAAATATAAAATAAAATATTTATTTTTTGAAATTCTTTATAATTCAATGTACATATTTAGGCATAACCGTGTTGCCATAAATTTATTTGTAGTACTGGGAAGCCGTTTCATGCATTTTATTGGACCAATGAAGCCGCTTTTCTCTAGACTATCAAAGAGTATAAATCAGCCAAATCACGATGCAACAAATGTTTCACAGACTCATGGAGTCTGAAAAAAAAGTCTCCCCACTTTGTGTAAATGTTGCTCGTCATGTGTGTGTTTTTTTAAGGGCCTGCATTTGGGACACTCTTGTCGGGCTCTCGACTTTAGTATTCATTTGTCAGATGAGCTACCATTTATTGAAAATATATATGTTTTTTCGCTTAGTCAGCGGAATTTCCTTTGATATCCGAAATCCGTTGAAATTGACGCAGATAGGGTTGTTAGTAGAGCAGATCTCCCATCATACTTGTAGTTAGATGGCTAATGGTCGAAAAGGACAACCCCCAAAGCCAACAACTTTTTCGCGCATTGTTTAATTTACAATTTGCGCATTAACTTTGTCACATAATTCTAATTAACGCTTTTAATTACTTTATGAGGCACTTTGCGCCGCACCCTAAAAAATATGTCTGCCTCAAATTGCCCGGGCAACAACGGCTTAAATGTCATCGCTGCTCCACCTTCCCCTTCAGCTCCATCTCCTGCCCACCTGGCCAAATGGCCAGGCATCCGCCGAGTGGTAGAGTAGAGGCGCCCACTATTTTCACGCTGATGTTGGCAACTGAGGCCGTGGCCAAAGCTGAAGCCGGGGCCTGGACAAAGTCATTAAATGCGACGCAAATTAGATTTATTGTACGCCACTGCACTTGCCAGGTGACTGCCGAGGTACACCTAGAGAAACTGGGGAGACAAATCAGCAATCACATAAAATGCATTAATTCATGACGATACTGATGATTTGCAAAAATAAACTTCTTGATTTCAAAAATTTTTTTAAATATTTTTAAAATTTCGGAGATCTTTAGCTGAGATTCAACATGAGCTATTGACCAGCTCTTGCATTTATTTGTTATCATTTTGCTAAGCCATAAATAATTATGGTTGATAAATAATTCAAGTGTAACTGTGGGTGGTTTAGTTGGTGGTATTCTGAGGTCCAATGCCGCGGTGCCGCTGCGGTTACCGCGTTGACCTGCCCAGCGAACGTGGTCCGCGGCCAGCCCCTGTCGCCGCCCACTTTTTGCTTAACAATAAATTTACATTAGCAGAATGTTACATATTTGCAGTGCTCGGAGCGCATTTTAAAAGCCGCCTCGGACAGCCTGCCAACATCCAACTGCCAACACCGCAGAAACATGCACGCACCACTAACTGAGCCGTGTCCTTTCGCCATTCATATGTGTGTGTGTATGTGTGTGTGTGCATGTGTGTTTGTGGTGAGTGCACTCACCGTTAACTTGCGAAATGATATGCAAATAGGGATAAATTCGTCACCCATTGTACGTCCTTCGCTTCGCTTCGCCCCGCCTGCCAACAAATCAACTAAGCTTAATGTCAGTGGACTGCAATTTTACTTTATTGCCACTCTAAGTAGGAAAATATTTCTGGCATGCAAGTCTGTGCATTCTTGCAATTCTCGAAAGCTATAAACTGAAGTTCAATCGTCAGTCAATTTTGGCACCTTTTATTGAGTTCGACAAACGTTACATTAAACTCGAAAACTTAGAATGGAAGCAGCTATCATGTTTCACTACTTGACCTATATCATATATTTGTTCGAACTTAATAGTAATTTTTCAAAAGAATTAAATTTCTAGTGAAAGCATCAAGCAAATTAAATTTCATATATGCTTTGTAGTCGTTTTATATTTCCCAATATTAAGTATATCTTTATACATATATCCAAAAGGTTTCATCTTAATTTACTGGTGAAAACATTTAGCAAATTAAATTCAGCTCATATATGCTTTGTACTGCCTGCAACATGTCTGCGCAGTGGGACTGAGAACCCGGTCAGGAAATCGTATCTCATAACTCACGTCATTTAATTTAGCAAATATCACGACCCCAACAAAAGCCATTGAATGCAACTGCTGCTGCTGCTGCTGCTGCTTTTGGCTTTCGGGAATCCCAGAGTCGGCGTAATGAAACAAGAAGCAGCAAGAAACTGGCCGAGATAAAGGCCAAAAGGAGGACGGGCGACGTGCAAAGCGAGACAAATGGCTGGATTTCGCCTAGATCTCCGGGTGCCTTGCAGTCGCAGTCGTCCTCTTTGGTCCTTTTTTGTTTCGGTGGGCAGGTGGCAGGTGTCAGGCGCATGAGTCTAGGCAATGCTGAAGTTTTCGCATAAACAAAGGCAAATATTGCGCACTTGTGCAATTTATATTGCAAAACAATTGTCATTAGAAAATGCCGCACGAACAAAAACGCCGCAGACAAAAGCGCCGTCGACGGTCGTCGGTCGACCCACCAAGGACCAAGCACAGAGCTCTCAGCTCCGAGCACTGAGCACAGAGCAGTGAGCAGGATCCAAGGACCAAAGGCATGGACTCGCCGAGGTAGCAACTGCAACTGTCACATGTGAAAGCGGGCTGTGCTGCAAAGCAAACGGCAGCAGCATTTTATGGCGCAGCTTAAGTGCTTCAAAAATTCCACGTAATGCACTCAAAGCAACGTCTGCCGACCGTCAGAGAGAACCAGCCCCCAGATCTGTCCCCATTCCGAGTCCCTCGCGTCCTGGCCCCAACACTACAGATGGCAAATAAGAAAACGTGCGAGGAGCAGCGCAAATTAAAGCCATTGCCGGTTGGATTCCGCCTGCACTGAACTAAAGTTTGAGATACTTTGGGATGTGCGCTGGAAACCATTTAATTAGCTGGAAATAATGTATGGATTCTAATCAGTTGAGTGTCTTGGCAATATATTGTTAATTTATTCATTGAAAATCTAATCGTATGCTGATATATGCTATATGTGTTATCTCATGCTATCATAAGTTTCTGATACTTTATAATATGGTCTGCTTCGAACTATAACTCTTGACTAATTACAATACATTTATGTGAAGTCCCAGCGAATTAGAAGCTCAATTTCTCGCTGTGAAGTGATTCCTTACCTGCTGACAGAGCAACGTGTTCCAGGTCTTCCCTTGCCGTTTCCTTTGCCTTCAGTTGACTCTACTCAACTCCACTCCACTCCAGTCCGCCTCCCGTGTGTCATCCGTCCGCTGCTCCTTTTTCATCGCTCAGCGAGTGCTGTGCGGCATTTTCTTCATTTAGGTTTTTGTCTGTGCGATTTTCACACACTTTTTGTTCATTAGTGGATAATGAACAATTGCAGTATTATGACAGCGCCAGCAGAAGCAAAAGCTGGAGCACAAGCAGCTTCCGTGGCAGTGCAATGCAGTTGAGTAGAATTCTCTTCTTCTCGGTGGCCGGAGCATTAGCAGCCGGCATCTGGCCGGTTTTTCACCTCTCGCTATCCGGACGCAAGCATTTTTATTAAAATTCCATGTCAGAACCATTAATTTTCCCGCACTGTGCACTCGCTCCATTCGCCTCGTCCTGGTTTTTATGCAACGACTGGTTTTGTTCTCTTTTCGGTTTTAGATGTTTTGCCGGTTGTTGGGTTAAGTTTTGGTCGCTTTTATTGCAGCTTCTGAGCAGGCTGTGCGCTTGTTCTTTAATAAAGTCTCTGGATAGGAATTAATAGCTTTTCGTGTCGAATCCTTCATGTTTTTATGGCGAAAGGAGATGGCTGGCTATGTGATGGTGGGCTGGGGACTGGACATCTCTTGTCCCCGCAGGAGTGCGTTCAATATGCAAATGATCCGGCTCGGATGGCCCGTATCTGGGGGCACAATCAAAGTTTTGTTTGGCACATTAAACCACAGCTGGCAATTAATTTGGCTTAGTTTAGTTTAGTGCACTTCCGTTGCGCACAGCGGCCATTTTGTCGCAACGCCGGATGGACATCAGCCATTCGCCAGCAGCTGCAGCGGCAACGGCAACGCCGGCGAATTCATGACCGCTCAAAAGCAGCTTTAGTTTTTATTACCATTAAAAGTGGGCGGTGCCTCCCACTTCCCGCTGCTGCCACCAAAAAACAGAATGTCGCTCATAACTCAAAGGCATAAACACACAGAAACGGCACATGTAGGGGTATGAGTGCACTTGGCAAAAATTAAACTTATTAAATTATAGGAACCTGAAAAGAGAATAACTTTTTTATATTTCCCCGAAGTTTTCTAACCAATAGCTTGTACCAAACCGCATGAGTTTCAGCCTCGATCAAGCCTCTTCCAATTATTTTGGCGTTTACGATTACGAATCATTTTCCCAGTGTAGCTATGGGCCCCCAACTGAGTCTTTCGGGGCATCATGTATTTAACAATTTTGGCAATGCTCTTTGCTGGCATCACCTGAAATCCAGCCCTCGGCCCAGTGTCCTCAAGCCCCGCACTCGCATACCCGTGACCCTATTGTCCACTCGCCGGTTCAACGGCGGCTTTGAAAGCCAAAACTGAAATCAACTAACAACATTAACATGGCAAAGCAATTTCCACGCATCCAGCGAGGATGTGGAGCAAAAGGAGGAGGACCCGGACCTGGCCCTGGACCTGGATCTGGTTTTTGGGCCACACACATAAGCAGACAATAAGCGAGCTCTCTGCCATTCGTGATGACTGCAACGGTGGTGCTGGTGGTTATTGCATATGCACACACCATATACCGCGCACCACACCTTCGCCTCTCGCAGGGCGACATGGGTTAAACAGGCGAGAGTCCTGCCTGCAGAGAGTGTGCCAAAAAAGATGGGCATAGTTGCCGCCGGCATCCTGGAGTTGGAGCTGCATTTAGGTACTCAAGCGCCGTTGTCATAGTCATTTGCCATGCGAACGGGTCTGGGTTGGTAGCGATGGTTTTAGGTGTGTTAGCCGGGCTACAGATCGGCCCTTTGGCTTTCTATCCAACAGCGTCACATATGCTCCTAACGATAATAGTTTTCTGCGTAATTTGTTCGCAATTTTAGAGGAAGCTCCGTCGGATATCGCGCTAAAAACTTAGGCCACGCATCGGATCCAAGCCCGGCTTTTTGGGCAGGCGGTTGCAGTTAGAGTGGGAGTTTCCCGACGTTGCGTATAATTTAGTAGCCCAGCGGAGGACCCACTGGGTGGGTTATTGCGCAGATAAATAGGGAGTGCACTGAGAAAGGTAACCAAAAGTGAAAACAGTATATTCTTTAAAATTAAATTAAAAATTAAAAAGCGCAGAATAAACACTTACACACCAAAAGTAATGAAGCAGGACCTCTTTACTTTTGAAGAGTTAAGTCCTACAAAATTTATTTTATTTGATGCTCTCTAATCTTAAATTCCTTACAGCATTCATGTCTACAGATAAACCAAGCGGTGTCGTCCTTTGCTTGCCGACACTTTTCGCTGCGACTCGTTAAAATTAATTTCAATTTGGCCCTGCTCCACAACGCCTTCGGTCCGCGGCCACCAATGGGTTAAGATAGTGGGAATGGCAGGACTTTCTCTCTATCTCCGCACGTGTCACCGATGCCGCCGCCGTGGCCGCATCCTGCGTAGCTTTATAAACAATTTTGAATTTTGCGGTTGTGCGAAAATTAATGGATGCCTCGCTCTTGTGCGGTTTTTGGCCGCGCTTCCAGACACGCCCCCTTGGCGCTCCGCCGCCCTCCGGTAAATTTTAGCATTTTGTCATTAGCGTTTGCTTTCCGAAAACGAGATTGTTGTTTGTCGTTGCGGCGGTGGTGCAATGTTGGTGGTGCGATTTCGCAGCTTAATGGCGGGTGAACTCTACACTGGAAAAGCAGCTGTGTTAGATTCAGATCAAACTCAAAGTATATTCAATGATATATGATACTACTACTTGCATTTCATATTAATTGTACCTAATCTGATATTAAGTAGTAGACCTCAATCGCATTCTGTGGGTTCATACGTCCTTCCTGTGCTTATTTACCACAACCCGAGGGAAACGGAGTGCAATCAATTAATGCAGCAGCCGACGCCGAAGATGGCTCACACACATAAAAATGTTTCCCCGGAGTTTTGATTGTGGTGGTGGTCGTGGAGGTGCAGCACGAGTGCAGTTTCCACATGTGACTATGTGTGTGTGTGTGTGTGCTATGAATAAGACAGGACGAAAACTTGGGCTTTTGACTTTGGCAGCGCCATGGAGCCGAGTCAGGCAGCCAGGCACGGTTAATAAAACAGACAAACACTCAAACTTTTGCTATAAAAATTTCCAGCTAGTGTGTGTGAGCGAGTTTTTTAAGTTGCCAGCGTTGTTTGCTTGCTAAACAAGTGCTATTAAAAGAGCATAAAAAGGTGGAAGGTGAATTGCGATTTGGGGAGCGGGGAATGGGGGATGGGGCCAAAGACAAAGGAAACCCACCCAGCCTTCAGGCATCGTTAAGGTCCTGGCTGGCTGGTAGCAGGATGTGCCGCTCCCTGTGCCGTAATAAGCCCCGGCAAATCTTCATGCAAACTCAGAGTTTTTATATTTGGCAGCTTAGGTGCACTTCTGCAGTTGTCCTTTTGGCGTTCTTAATGCACTGCACGGCGAAAAAAATGTATAAAAATGGGAAAACAAAAGCCGGAGCGGAGCCACTACATGATGCAGTGAAATTTTATGCGCTTAGTTTTTATTGCGGAATATTTTGCATGGCAGGGCAGTATAAAGAATTATCCACTAAAACTGTTGTAAAGCGAGTCAAGTGTTTGTTAAGAAGTACAGCTTACAGCTCTCCCTAACTCGAGAGCCGACCGAAACTTTGGCCCCGACCCTTTTACGGTGCACCCAATTTCGAGCTCAATGCGTTTGCGTTTGTGCGGCCAACGGGGCGTATGAGTAACATGTGCACTTTATGGAGGGTAGGGGCCTATTTGTTTTATTTATATTTCGCCGCGCTGTGCCATTTTGAGCGCGCATATTAAACAGGACATGGCTGTTTGTGTGGCCATGGCATCACGACTGGCAGGCCAGCGGGCAGGATAACACGGAGGCCCAGAGGAGACACGGCCAAAGTGCAAAATGCAGTAAAATATTGAAATTGTACAGTTCCCGTTGTGCAATGAGCCGCAATGCCAGCGACGTTTCAGTGTTCTCTCTGCACTATTTTTATATTTTTTTTTCTGTGCACTCACATGTGGGGAAGAATTTTGATTTTACGTGACTGGCATGCGACGATTGCTGTGGGAGGGAGGGGTGTGGGCCACTTCCATACTGAAAAATAAAATGGTTTGAATCGAAACATTCGGCGCTCGATTCTGGGTGGGTGGGTGACTTTGGAGCAGCTTTTCTCTTATTTCCAATTAGCATTGCAAATTCATTTGCAGTTTATCGGGCTGAAATAATTCCATAGAACCCTGGGTGGAATCACCAATAATTTGAAGTTCAGCAAATGCATCCATTCAGGCATTGATGTGTGATTACTGGCAATAAATGTATTGTTCCATAAGCCATTACCCTTTATTAAGGTTTCGAGATGTCTCAAATTTATTATTGGTGTCATTTATAGGCCATAGGTCATAGAAATGTTATTAATCGATAAGTATGGACCACAATTAGTAAATCAAATCTCCTTTCTGGTAATTCGATTCAAAACCCCTTTCCAGGATCCCCAAGAAAATAAGAAGACGTCAAGGCATTTGTTTTTAATTTTGTTTTTCTGTTTTTTGATTAACATTTTTCCGTTTTATTTGATTATTTCTCTCTTGCTCGGCTGCAATCGCTGGCAGCGCCTTTTTCTATGCATGTATTAACGTGTTTGCAGCCACACACTCAAGTGTGCGTAAGTGTGTGTGTGGTTGTGTGTGATTGCGTGGGTGTTGGTGTGGGCATTAATGTGTATTTGTTAGTTTGTTCCGGGGGCTTCGTTCGGTTTGATTGAATTGGATAGGCTTTTGATAGGCGCTTAACATAATTATGGCATTTTGCTTGCACACTTTTCATAATTCTCTTTTTCATACTGTTTGTTTGTTTGTTTATGTTTCGCTCTCCGATTTTCCTGCTGCTGTCACAAATGCAATTACATAGGCGAGTGGCTGGGTTGGTGGTTTGGATCTGATGGGCGCTATTTAATGATCTATCATATGTCTGCGCTGGGCCTTTGCAAAAACAGATGCTCTCCTGCCGCGTTGTTTGCTCTAGGCTTTGGTTTTTTTGTTTGTTTTTACATGTATATGCAAATATTAATACAATTTCCTTTTAGTTAGTTTGCCTTTGTTATGCGCACATATATCTTGTTTTTAATTATATGTTTTTTAGATATACCTTTTTCATATTTTTATATGTACATACACAACATTGAATCATTTATTTATATTTCTTTTGCTTACACCATAACTATGTTTATATAATTAAATATAATTATGCTATTATGTATATGTCGTAGAGTATTTCTGATTTTTTCATCCGTCTCATTAAATTTATTTCGTAATTTTACCATAATTTTCCAACATTTCCAACATACGTTCAGCTACAATTTTATTTAATTTTCATTGGTTTTCCATATATTTTCATTATTTATATATTTATATTTACGCATAGCTTGCTCTGACACACAGTTTTCTTGTCTGCTCAAATAACATTTAGTATATATATATATATGTATGTATATATATATGTATGTATATATATATATATATATATATGTATGTATATATATAGGTGTATATATATAGATTTGTATATATGTAAAGTGATGCATCCGTCGATGCACAGTTTGTCGTTGGCTTTCAAAAACATGTTATGCCAAGTTGAAAAAATAAATCAGTTTCCTTTGTCCGTAACATCGATTTGCTCTCATCACAACTTATAGAAATTAGACTCGCTTCTTTTGGCTCCACTCCAATTATCCAATTGAAAGATTTCTAATTTTGATTTCTCCGTTTTAGCATTATGAATTAGTTTTTCTCAATTTTTGTTTTCTTTGGTTTGTAAAAAATAGTTTACAATTTGTATTCGCTTTCGTTTTCCGTTTCTTAGCCGTTTTGCCTTTGTAAATACCATAAATAATTGTGTTTAGGTTTACATTTTAATGTATAGTGTTACAGTTACTCTTACGATTCTTAGCTACACATTGACTACATTTTGTATTTTGCTTTTGCTACACGTTTTTCTTTCATATCCTTTTCTAAATATTTCGCTATTTCCTTAGTTTCTTATAGGTTACCTTAATACATTTACACGTTACACAAACACAGATACATGAATAAGGATCCTTACGTGTGAGTGTGCGTGCTTGCGTATGCGTGTGCTTGTTTGTGTGTATGTGTAGTAGCCTCTTCTATGGGTATCGTTTAGGATATATAGTTTGATCTAGTCATGGGTCCATCTACATATATATATATATTCTCTGGCTCAATCGATCCGTTCTGTTTTCAGTGCAATTATCTACTCGATTTCTGGTGTGTTTCTCATTTTCGGGTTCGGTTTAGTTGTCGGTGCTTAACTCAGTTAGTACATTTACTTTGATATTCCTCTAGATAATGCTGGATAACACTCATAGTCGTGACTCAACTGATCGATGCTAATGGTGGGCCAGTCGAATGGCCCTTGACTACTTGCTAATTCTTAGGCCTATGCACATCGATATATCGGTGAAATGATCATCGGAATGGAATCTAGTGGAAAATCATCGGTTCTGTGAATTTCATAGAAGATGGGGCAAATTTTCCCAAATGAGTTCTCAGTCAACAAATCATATTTCTCTTAACCTTTTGTTTGTTTGCTTAGTCTACGCTTAAATATTAGTTTTCGGTTTGTTATACTTTCTTTTGCTATCTGAAACGTAAGCCCTGGTAAATCAAAACCACTCTCTTCGTAGCACCCACTCTATTCTTACTCTGGTATATACATACCTACATACTCGCGTATATGTTTATACCTACTAAAATACATTTAGAGCTTCTCGTGTTATCATTATTAATATTTTTCTTTTTGACTGAGGCGATTTCCTCGAACCACAGGAAAGTCCCTCAAAAATAGACACAAATAACACACATTTAAACTTTGGTTTTCGGGTTAACCGTCTTGGTTTATCGATTGATTAGATCAACTTTGGATTCGACTATTGCACTTTCTGGCCTGTGTGGTTGCTGCTGTCGCCATGGCGTATACTTAATCTAGGGTAAGATTTCGTTTACGTGTATGCTGCACCCTTCTACACTTCGGACATGCCATAAACCTGAGCCACTGGTGGTTGTTGCTGCTGTTGCTGCGGCTGCTGCTCGTTGTTTGCGACCTGCTGCTGCTGCTGTTGCTGCTGCACCCAGTGCGATGGATAGTACAGTTGGTGGATATAGTGCTGCTGCTGCTGATGCTGGTTGTGTGTGTGCTGCTGCTGCTGCAGTTGGTGGTGCTGCAGCTGCTGCGTTTGGTAGGGCGGCTCCTTCACATATTCGCCGGACGTCTGCTGCTCATGTTGCTGCTGCAGCATCTGCTGCTGCTGCTGCTGTTGTTGCTGCTGCTGGTGCTGCTGTGTGGGATACATGGCCATCCCTCATGGCAGCTACACGAGCAGACTGGGCGCCATCCACTCGTCCTCCGCCAGCTAAACGATGTACAATCGTTAGGCACCGCCTAATCATCGAATTCCTTGAGCACTCACCTGTGGACTAACCTGGAACTGCTGCATCGGATAGGCGACCACTCCGGCCGCCTGCGGCAATGCGCTGCCCACGCTCTGTGTGATCTGCGGCGCAGTGGCTGCCGCTGCACTGGCCAGCTGAGGCTGGGGCGGCACACTCTGCCAGGTGCCGGGCAGCTGGACGCCCATTCTGAAGCGACAAAGAATAGAGAGGGCATAAATAAAGCGTATAACTAACACAAATTATTAAAATGTATTCATGTATTTCTTTGTTACAGCTTAATCCCTTGCTGCCCCGATCTGGATCTCAAACTCACCCCATGTATCCCGCCTGCTGGTAGCCGGCGAATTGACCGTAGGTGAATCCCTGCATGCCCTGCAGGAACTGTCCGGGCTGAAGGGCACTGGCGGGGGCTGCCGCCGGATATGTGGGTGCCGGCGGGTACCAGTATCCGGCCACCTGCTGTCCATAGGCAGCCGCTGCGGCCGCCGCTGCCGCCGAGCCGAAGGGGAATCCCTGGGCCAAGGCCCCACCGGCAATGGCCGACATGTGGTTGGGGTCACCACTCTCCTTGCCCCACGCACACTTCACCGGCTGCTGGTTGATCTCCGTATTGTTAACGGCCACGATGGCGTGGGTGGCCGCCTCCTTGGTGGAGAAACTGAGAGGTGAGAGAACAAATTTATGCTTAATATATAAGGCTTAAATTCGTATAATTAATATCGTTTAATAATGGAAAAAAACGGAACAAAAATATAAAATTAAATTTTAAAATAAGCATTTTAAATATTTAATTTATAACTAGCTATCAGATATATCTTGAGCACATTCACTACTGGATTTTTGCTTTTTAAAAGCAGGCAGCAGATTGGCCTGGTTTAATTTCCGCTTAACCCGCTGCGGCAACAAAGCGCAAAAGTGATACAAGCCTCTGTGGAATTATTCCGTTGTTGCTGGATTGGTTATAATGATGCAGCAACTCTGCCACAGCTGCTGCTGCACTTGTAGTCCCCGAGCTCATTATGTTACAAAATGCCAAACAATGCCTCCGCTGCGCACCGCCTCCTGCCTCCTGCCTCCGCCCGTTCTCTCACTTTCTCCTCGACTTTCTTTTCCCCTTCGTCGCTGTTTTTTGCATCACGTTTGCAACACACAAATGAGTTTTGGAGCAGTGCACAAAAGGCGCCCATGGACATGGCCAGTAACTGCAATGCGTTTGTTGCCCACCCTCCGCACTCATCACACTTCACACATACACTTGACAAAAAAGGCTACTAATATACGAAAGTAAGGAGTTTTCATGAATGAAAACATTTAATTTTTCTCGTCTAAACTATTTTGAGTATAACATTGTTATTGAAGAGCGGTAGTTTTGTAAAAGTAATATATTTGTATTTATATTTCAGGTCACCCATATTTTTGCTCAGTGAGCGAATCCTATCCGTATCTGCCCTTTTGGTTGCGGTGGGGTGAACTCAGTCCGTCGTGGGCCAACGGCTGCCATTAAAACCCTATCAGCATTCGTGACGGCAGCTGCGATCTCCACCGCCAAAACCACCAGCACCACCGGTACCCAGCCAACTCTGCGCCTCCTGCACCGCCGACTACTTGGCTGGGGGTTTATTCCCCCACTTTTTTTTTTTAGTTTTGGTTTTTACTCTTTGCCGTGCCATCGTTGTCGTCGCTGTTATTGCGGTTCATTGTTCTGTTTGTAACTTCAAATTTGCCTCTCGATGTTGCTGTTGTTGCATTCCTTGTTATTGTTGTCGAGTGTAAAAGTGTTGTTGATTTATTAACGGCGAGCGGTTTGGATGGGGGCCACGCACACATTTATATGGCGTGGTGTGTGTGCATCGGCGACGATGACAATGGAAACACACCGATGACACCGCAGACCGCAGCACACGCACACCCATGCAGGCGGCAAATCAAAATGGCGGGCCACAAAGGGTTAATGTGCAGCACACTTATAGGGGCACAGAAAATGGGGAAAGATTGCTCCATTATTTGATCGATTGCCTGATCGCTTATTCTACGGTGGGGTACTTCAGAAATATGGGAGCACACAAAATATAAAATTCTAATATGAATAACACATATGTTTAAGAAGCAAATGAAAATGTTTTAATTTGTAAATGAAGTATCTTTTACATATTAAGTACTTATGGACAGTAGAGTTCTTAATCTTACTTTTATACATGTAAATATCGTTTCCTGTCAACTTACCGCACGAATGCGTATCCTTTGTCCTTGAAGACCCGTATCTCCTGTATTGTGCCATACGGCGAGAAGGTCTTCTGCAGAATCTCCTCGTTGAGGAATCCGGAGAGGGCTCCGTTGATGCCTCCACAGTAGACAGTGCAATTGGTGGGGCTGCTCTGGTTGTAGACCTCGTCAAAGGTCAGCGGCTTGGCGTTCACTGTGGAAGAGCGAGATGTGACATTGAGACGCGGGATGGCTTGGTGGTTCGGATAGGTTGCTCTGATGGAATGGGATACTCACTGTCTGCCTTGGTTGCCGGCGGCTTTCGTGTGGCCCAATTTGTGCGTATCGAGCGCGAACCCAGCCATTGGCCATTCATTGCAGTGATGGCGGTTTCCGCCTCCTGCAACGAGCCAAATTAAATGGAGAGCGCAATTAGCTAAGAGCCCATTCCATTTACGCGGGCTTGTCTAGCCGCTTAAGCCGCTTACGGCGGCTGCTAAGTCGCCTTGAAAGACTGCTCCTGGTTTTTAAGTAGAGATCCCAGCCCAAAATTTATAAACAAACAGCTCAGAAAGTGTTAAGGCAGAAGCAACAAAAGTATCAAGCACTTGAAAAAATATAATTATCCCCTAACTACTCGCAATCCTATCGAACGAGATTAAATTCTTAACAATTTAATGAGAAGTTATCTCTATTAAATGATTAAACTGTTTTTTCATTATTTATACTATGAAAATGTTAGTGCAATAATAATTTTTTTGAGTGCTTAAGCAGAGACGAAAAAATGAAAAAGAACGTGGAAAACAATCGCGTTGGAAAGTTGCTCCTTGTGGTTAGCAGGCGACATTGTTGCTGCTGCTCTTTGATTTTCCTTGGCTGCGTTTGTGTAAAGTAAAGTAAAGTAAAGGAGGGGCAAAGTGGGTGGTAGGAGGAGGAGGCAAGGGGCTGACTCTATACGTAGCATTTACAAGGCCGTGCACAAATTATAATTTCAATTTCGCATAAAAGGTAATTCGTGCGTATCAAACGTGATTCATGCCGAAATGATTGCAACTGCCAGGAGGTCTTGCATGCAGTCTGCTTTCCCCGTGTGTATATGTATGTGTGTGTGCGCTTGAGAGTGTTTCCGTGTATGTGTGGTGGGCGTTTCATAGCAATTTACTTGCGGCACACCAAAAGACCGAAGACCGAAACCGAACGGAGCCGGCTAAAGCAATGCAATGCAATAATGGCATTTGCGGCGCTGCAGACGCTGCAGCTGCTCATTGCACGTCCCTTAAATGGCGGCAAAGTCGAATCCGCATCCGGATACGACTGCGGCTGGCAGCAACTGTAACTAGGCACCTACAACAGCCCACCCACCAGCGTGCCAGACACCAGGCCACCGGCCCACCTTCCATCCTTTTTCCTTTCTTTTTTCCATTAATTTTCCTACTCTTTGTGGCGGCTACGTGCAGCGCTCGAAATCAGCGTTGACGTGCACCGGCTGAAAAACGACGTTTTCCAACCGAAAGTAGACTCGAACTTTGAGAGGGAAAAACTTTCGAGGGTTTTCAAGAGCAGATCTCATTCGAGGGGGCCTGTAATTGCTAAGCGTTTATAGACCGTATCCATATTTAAATAAGTTACCATATATCCTTGATTTCTGACAATCTTTTTCAGAACTAGATCAATTGAACTGAACAGAACAGGATCTTGTACAAATTCATTAATTTTCACAGAGCTCCTGGGGTTAAAATATAAAAATTGCGCATTAAAGTCGTTTCTTAAATAGCTTTTACGTGGTACTTAAAATCCCACAGCGTAAATTGCTGTGTATTGGTTTTCTTGGCCCTGTAATTTAACCACTTGAGTAAGAGTCAACAATTGAGTGCTTGCCCCGTCAGCGATAAACCATGCAACTGTCGCCCAACTTTGTCAGTAATTTAATGTCTGCATGTGTGAGTGCCAGGATGTGTGTGTGTGTGGACTCCCATGTTTGCCAGTGTGCGTTTGTTCCCGGGCAACGTCGCTCAGTTTGCGTGCGTGCGCATTTTTATGCATTGCCAGTTGCATTTTTCATATTTGCATAAACTATAAATTTTACATTTTTTAAGCGATACGCATCGTTGATTACATATACACTCACGTTCCCTCACAGCACAAACAGCAACAACAAAAACGACAGCAATGGCAACCACAACAAGAACAAGTCCTGCAAACAATACCACAATGCCCATCCCTCGTCCTGCGATTTTCTTCCGGGCATGAAATGTTATTTAAATATTTCACCAATGACTTTACGGCAGCTTAAAGCCTAGCCTTTTTCGCCCGATTGTTCGTCCTTCGCAGCGGAAAACATCATTCAGGATTTATCAAAGGACAGACACTTCAAGTGCAGTTACAAGTGCAGTTGTGCCGCTTTCTTCTTTGCCAATTCCAATTGCAATCGCATGTGTCAATGAAAATTGTCTTGCCATGATTGTGTGTGGATTAGAGAAATGAGTCGGGGAGTTTGTTAGAACAACTTTGGTCCTGGCTAATGCAATGGCCAAGAGCAGACACACACACACACACACAAAAACTTGTCCTAACTGCAACGGACATTTTCGGTCGAGTTTTCCAGTTTTTCCAGTTTCCCCAGCTTTGACAAGTCTTTGAAGCCAGGAAACTTTATCAATCATTTTGGTGGCAAATTGTTTAGAAAACAGGAAGTGTATGCTGGTGAAAGAAGAAAGCAAGTTAACAGGATAATGGCTGAAAAAAATAACTAAAATAATAGTACTTGGGAGGAGGGCAATTTTGCATTGCTTAAAGCTCGATTCGAAGACAATAATTCTATTAGGACCAACAATTTTCTTCTCATAGTTAATCCACCTCGACACAGAAATCTTCAAGCATCCTTAATGAGTTGATTATAACACAATTTCGGGCCTCAAGAGCCCCTCCAGTAATTTGCCAATTCATCTTGCTCAAAATGGGAGCCCGACGACCGCAATATGGCACCCACTACGACTTGTCGAACTATTTATGAAAGTCCGACCCAAAAACCGAATCCAAACCAAAACTGTTGTTGGCAAGAATGCCTAGGCTAATTGCAAATCTACGGCATTGGATCAAGTCTGCAGACAGACGACAATGGGAATTGGCCCGGGTTTTAGCCCATTTCGCATCATTGGTGGAGCGACACATTTTCTTTGTGTGCGGTTTTGCCTGTTGTTTGTTGACTGGGCGAAATTAATTAATGGTGAATGGCAAATTTGCAGCTAATAGGAGGAAAACTTGAATCGTTTTCTGGTCTGTCGCTGTGACAACCAACTTGGCGTACACTGAACAAAAATAAGCTTAACTGAGGTGCTATAGTTAATCGGAATTGGAGCTCATACGCGCACATGTCATAATATTTAGTTTCTATACCGTTTCTAGTTTTAACTCGCCTTTTATTAAAACTTCAGGCCTGCTTCGAAGTTTTTCCTTGTCGCTGGAAAATTTCCTAAATGACAACTTCCGCCTTCGAGATAAGTTAATTAATTTTCATGGACATGGCTGGCTGAAAACTTTTCCCCCTCCGCGACACTCAAATTTAAGAACATTTTTCACTGCGTACAGATTGAATTTTCAGCGAAACTTGTGTAAAGTCAATTCGAACCGAGAGTGAGACCCGGGTCTTTTGTAAATATTGATTACTTGATAAGGCGCAGAATCCTTTAATGCTGCGTTCCGTGGACGGACCATGGCTAACAACGGAAACGAGCTGGGATGGACCAAAGTTTCCAGGGGGGGCGGTGTGGTGGAAACAAGACCAAAAAGGCGAAATACCTTCATTAAGCGAATGAAGAAAAGCAAAAGTAAGTTGAAGAATTTTTAAGTGGTTTAAAAGGGTTTTGTCATACTTTTCATGTGGATCTCGACGGGATCAGGAACCCTTTATCTTACGCCACAAAATGGTTGATGCCGCTGGTTGCGGCTGACGTTTCGTGTGTATACAAAACACGGTAAGCCGAAAGCAAGACATTTTAAATGTTTATTAAAACAATAAGGAAATGGTTTGTGCCGAAAACGGAAAAGGTCCAGGCGGAAAAGGAAAAACTGTAGCGAAAGAAGGTGAAAAAAGGGCAGCTCGGCACACAAAAAGGGGATAATCCCCACCCGCACAAATAGACGACACCCTTGGCACATGGACACATTCAGGGAAAATAAGAAGGTTCTGGCTTTTCTAACGGCGACCGTTTTGTCTTAAAAAGGTAGCAGACGCCCAGTATTTAGTGTTGGCCAAGCCCCTACCCACTTATTTTTTTTTTTCATCGGCTAAAAGGTTTTCTTGCCTTCCCAGCTCCTAAGCTGGTTTAGCTTTGTTCTTCGGTCAGATTCATTAACGTGGCTATTTAGATAAGCGTGAATGTAACCAACCAACCAACCAATCCCAATCCGAGTCCCAATCCCAAGTTCTATATTAAAGTTGTCCAGATAAAAAAAAATATACCAGCATCTCAGTTCACAACTCGCAGTTCCGATGATGATTTTTTGATATTTATAAAATAACTCAAGTGGCAAATCGTTTGCTCAGTGAAAATGCCCTTCCATTTGCGGACTTCTCGAACGATAATGATGGTCGGCATCCAGTATTATGATGTTCTGGCCATCGAAGAGCGCAGATAAGGCCCAGTCATCTTTGAATCTGTCTGGCCAGCCAACGGTAAAAACTGTTTTCATTCCGCTTAGGCCCAAAACGCTTTTCGATTTTTGACCACCACACACACACACACATCGACGATGTTGGGAGTTGTTGACCAAAAAATCAGTATTTCACGCTAGAACGCATTTTTGTCAAGGCATAATTCCATGGGATTTATTTATGTATGTCAGCTCTGGCCGTTGTTTCCCATTCCCATTCGGTTCTACCATTTTTTTATAGTTACTGCCCCCGAGGCTTGAGCTTATGCGTGTGTAGGCAGTTTGTAAGCCGTGGTGTCCCTACATCGCCCTCAAATCACTAGTTCCTGAATTATTATGGAAAGCATAAAATGAATGTCCAGGCCATTTATATTTATAACCGAGTTTTGTACGCTTCAGCAAATTTATTGCCTGGCTTGAAATTAAATAAATTGAAAAGCACTAGGGCGGGGGATAAACTTTAAAGCCAGGCACAAATATTGGAAGAGTTTTGGGGATTTGATAAATTAGCTGTGATTTCTGCATATGTCCTGCTGTAGAGAATATAATTGATTTACTCTTGTTTGGAGATTGGTTCTTGCTGACGGGCTTTCACTTTTTATTCAAAGAACACCTGAATAATTACCAAAAAAATTAGTTGGCATCGAAGAGGTGGGTAATCAATCTCATGGTGGTTGCTGATTTTTCTCATAATTTTGGCTGTGGCAAGACGGCACGTAGCGCAAATTAAGGCCAATGTATGCGGAATGCTTTTTAATTTAAGTGCACATGCACATGACAAGGCAGGCAACAGGAGCAACACGCAACGGAATCATAAAAGAAACATCACCACTGCTATTGGAGTGGGTGGTTGGGTGGTGCGAGGTTAACCACAGGCATTCTGTGCGCCGCGACAACGGCAGCAGCGACAACAATAAGAACAAATGATAATAATGCAACAATGAACTGCACAAGAAGATGATGAAAAGAATGGGGGGCGTGGCCGGGAAGTCGACATTATATCTTGTTCGCTGCACACATTGTCAATTCGCTTGCCTCCTGCATTTTTTTTATTATTTGTATTTTTGTGGCCCTGCTGCCATCTTCTGTTGTGGCAACTTTTAAATAAATTTAAGTGCATTATACAACGAAAAATCTGTCGTGGAAAGCAAAACGAGGCGACGGCGGTGGGCGTAATGCGATTAAATGCATCTCGGGCCCTGAGCCTGCCTTTGTCTCCATAACGCTGGCAAATAAGTTTTGTGTCAAAAAGAAAAGCCACTCAAGATGCAGCAGGCGGTGATTTCCGCTTCCTGAATGTGCTGATCACTTTTTATTTTTGCCATGTGAGTATGCAATAATATGTTAATATGCCTCGGCTGTGTGACAATAACAGAAGCCGTCGGCAATGGCGAAAGGCATTAGCATTTCCGGTGGAGCAGGAAGTACTGCACGGTAACAAAAAGGGACTTGTTCACAAAAAATCATGCTTTATTTCTTTTATCAGTTATTTATATTTATAGTAAATGAAGACCTAAGGGTATGAAATGAAATCGTATACTTTAAGAGTCCACCTGATTGATAGCCAGTTTCTCTGTGTGTACTCTCCTCGTGGCATCGACATGTTTATTGCGTTTAATGCCAGCGTAAATTTTTTCGAACTCGCTGGCGTTGTTGTTGTGATTTATGATGCTAATGACACGCAGACAGGCATCGTCTTCCCGAGAAGAGCTTCCCATGCAAATGCTCAGCTTGCCTTGATGGTTATTAAATTATGGCAATTTGTATGCGTCGCCCAGGAGGAGGACGAGGAGTGGCTAAGGAGCTGACTGGGGAGGAGAGGTAATGCTCTGGTGTTTATTTAAAACATGTTGCCAAACAATTTACGTTAAATATTTCTCGAGATGCTTGAGCAGATCTGGCATTTTGGCATTGGGTTTATGCAAAGCCATGGCGATTGGCAAAATTTCATGCGCCGGCGAACGGAAGTGCTGAATGAAAGAAAACTGTTTCTTCCTTTTCCGCTTGCAGTTGCCATTGCAGTGCGCACACATGCGAGTATGTGCGTGTGTGTGTGCAGTAAGCCATTCGAAAAATAACTTTTCAATTTCCGCAAAACCACAGAAAATATCAACTTTGCACAAAAATTTAATAAAACTTTTCGCATAAATAAAATTTGCATTAAATCAGCTGCAAGCGACGCCGGGACTCAGGAACAAGGGGCGTGGCAGCTTAGGGCGTAGCGACTGTGTACAAAACGCATGTCAAGAAACTTAATTTGAAATATTTGAGTTTGCTATTTGGTCTGTGAGTGTGTGTGCGCATTTGTGTGTTTGCACTTCTTCCTCTTTTCGTTTGCATCGAAACTAATCGAGAAAGTTCGAAAATTGGCATCCCATTCCCCACTTGCAGCACAAAAAGTTAACTAGTTAGCTGGGGAAAAGCATTAAGTGTACGCCGCATTGGCCATAATTCCAACTAAAACAAGCCAGTTGCAAAAAGGCTACGAACGGAAAGTTCGTTTTTGGCTTAAATCTATATCTATACATATATCTGTGCACATATATCGCCGAATGACAGCTGGGCGTGCGGCCGAAGGGGGCGTGGCAGCAGCCAAGTGTCAGAGATTATGTTGTATTTTCACACGACACATTCCAACGCAAATCCGCGCTCATCTCTTCGATGTCAAACAAATCATTGGCTTGGCTGCCAAATCATTGGGCCATGTCGGCTGCACACTTCATGGCATTAGCATTAAAATTAAATTAATAATTTGGAACATTTTGCCGCCTAATTGACTAGCGGCACCTTTGGCTTTTACGCCTTCTCCGGCAACTGATTTGGCTTTTCCCAAAAGTACATGAGAGCATAAATCTCCGTGTGTGGTTGGTTGGTTTCAGATTCTAAGCCTTAAGCTTTCGAATTTTTTCTGCTCCACTGGCTGACACGCAATTCACTTGGCTTTACTCGGCAGCCTTTGATGATTTAAACCATGTTTATGCCTTGAGTTCTATGAATTTCGGAAATTTCTAAGTCGAGGTAGAGAAAATGTAAGTAAAATATTAAAGCCGCATCTTTTATAAAACTAGTCTATGAAATAGTCATATAAAATTTCTTAAGAATAACACTTCTTTAAAAATCGTCTTGAATTTCGCAAGCTGAATAAGTTTCTTGACAGGATTTAACCGCAAGGACCTTCCATAAACTTGGTAAAACCCCCCATTCTCCCGATTTTGCTGCCTCTTTGTCGAATTTTCTACCTATTAGGCACATGAAATTCAATCACAACACACACACAGGGATATGGAGTCCTGCCAGCAGTTACTTGGACCCTTATCAGTTGCGGTTTAAACATATTGAATATGATGTGTAAATGTTTACAGTGCCCCAAGGGTGGTTTCTTTTCGGGTTATTCTTTCCAGCCTCGGGAGCCCGTGAGATTCGCTGCATCTGTGGCCATAAAAAAACATTACAGATTCGTGAGCCGCACGCTTTTGATATACGAGTGTGTCCATGAGGAAGAGAATAAAATCAAATACTCGCCCCTTGGCAGTTAACCGAGAAAAGGAAAAGCAGAATGCATTAAATCTTAAAAATGTGTGCGCTTCGTTTGGCTTTTCTGTGGCTTATGTATATCTTGAGCAAACGTGGGGAAAGTGTGGGTTTGGGAAAGGAAGGTGGAGCCACAGGTGTCTTTTGATATGTTAAGTTGCTGCTGGAACGTCAAATGGGATGCCAGCTAAAGTTTCCACTTGTTTTAATTAAGATTTCATTTGCCAACTTCCCCCTTAGTGTGCTTTTGTGTGTGTGCTTACTTAGAGAATTAAACTTGTGTAGCGACTAATGCGAGTTTGATTGAAACATTTCTAATTGCCGGCGAAGGAAGCCTTTGATGTTGCAAATCTGCTGGGATAGCTTACCGATTTCTTGACAAAGCTGACAAAGCCATAGCCCTTTGATTTCAACGTCTGCGGATCGCGCACAACTCTGCAGTCTCTGCAAAAAAATGGAGGAAATAAAAATGGTTAATCTCGAGTAAAACTTTTCCGAACAGGAGTGGGAAACAATTAAAATGTAGCTTTATGTTATTTATTTGGGTAATTTAGAGTTATCAGCTTAATGTTTATACACTTCAGACCCAGCGCAAGGGTCCTGCGAATATGGCAGGACCCCTTGAGCGAATTAAAAGGCAAACGCTTGGCCCAGTTGAAGTCAAGAAGCAAAAGTCGATGTCGACATTGGAAATCCAATGGAATTACGTGTGAGGAAATATGAAGCTTTTGGCGGAGAAAAGGGGATTTCGTAATGAAAGTGCAGAGATATAGACTGCAGCCCTCCGCCTTCGAGGGTGTATCAGTGGGCGTGGCCAAGGGGATTTGCCACGGCCTCCATTCGCCATTCCCCATCCCCCATCCTGGTTCTCAATACCAATCCCATTCCGAAAAGCCGTAACCCCGCCAAACCACCAAACCACGTGTCGTGCCATGTCGTGGACGCTGCTCGAGAATCGGGCGTCAGCATTCGGCTTAAATATGTTGGCCCGTCCAACCTAAGCCACGAAGAAATATTTAGCCCCCCTTTTCGGTTCGACACCCATGTGTGTGTGCGAGTGTGTGGGGCAACCGCAACAGCAACAACAAGCTGGCGAAGCTACTAGGCAACCAGTTTAGGCCACTCCGAAAAAGTTTGCGTTATTTAAAAACTCAAAAAAGGCAGAGGAGTACATTTTAAATACATTTTTTAAAGAATGAAAAGCCTATTTGTCTTTAATGAAGAAATCTATTACGAAACACAGCCTTTTACTAAGAATCCAAGCAAAACTGATTTGCTTTCTTTGCAGCATTTGTTTTATTACTTTCCAAAGATTCTACATAGTATCTTTTTTTCGAAGTGCACTGGGGGCCAGCAAGGCAAAACCCGCATGTCGACCACGGCATTTAAAAAAGGCCAACTTGATTGTAAATCACGATAAAAGTCAATTTTTAATATGAGTTTTAGTTTAGTCCGTGTTGCCCCCCGTTCTCGCAACCACCATGTTAAGTGGCTGGCGAAAAAAAGAAGGAAACGTATTTTAATGGCCTTTGGCGCTTTGGCTTTGGTGGGGCGCTTCAAGGCTGTAAATTTATGGGTGGGCTGGCCAGAAGCGAAATTGCAATGCGATTGCCAACGCAATTCAGTCGATGCACACATAAATATCGAACAAAAAACATATTTAATTAAAGTTTAATATTTATTAGCTACCAGAGGAATTCGGCTGCAATTGCTCGGGGCCGAGGTTTTTCTGGTTTGGCCAGGCGAAAGGTTTTCTGACCGGCACGCAAGCAAACACACAAACAAGGCATGCTGGCCAACACCAATGCAAACAGGAGGGCAAACACTCAGGAGGGCAAAACACAGTGAACGTATATAAACACACTTAACCAATGAATGTAAGCCATTGCCGAAAGACCTAAATTGAATTGAAAGAATTTTCTTTTCTTTTTAAGAACAATACATCGACAATTAAATACACCCTGACTAAGCACTAGTAGGTTTTCTTCATATTGAGACTACAATCAAAGTTTTTCCCAGTGCACAGAACACACACTTCCTGACTGCCTGTCAGCGGTGCTGACTGCCATTGGGAAGGATTGTGCTAACAAATTAAAGGCCAGGACAGTATGTGCACTCCCTTGGAGACCGCCTACCCTTCTAACCCACCATCCACCGCCATCTCCCCGGAGTATATCATATTTCACCATCGATAAAAATCACAGTTCATATTTTCATAACGTTTTTGTTTGAATATTTTAACATGCAGACACAACATCAGTGGCGTGGGGGAGGTGTACAATTTCCTGCTTGCATGTAAATACAACTTTGAAAATGTCTGCAAGTGCTCTTCGCTCCGCACACATGTAGATACACATACGCACACACATATAGTAGCCTCCAGTATCTAAGGGCTGCAATAATATATTTGAACATTTAACAGAAAACAAACACAACCTTTGTGCCCCAGGCCAAGAGATTTTCGTGGAGGAGCATCGATGGCCACGTTTGTGCGTTTGCCACACAGTTTGTTATCATGCACGAAATGCTTGCAAAATTTGCAGGCAACGGCTGCAGCCAATGGGGGCGGCACATCGGCCTTTGGGGGCGTGGCACCAGCTGTGCCCAATGTTTGTCCAAAGAATTGAGCGACGAAGTCGTTGGAGGGGAAAGTGTGAGACGCTCGGGAGATGCAAAACACAGCCACGAAAATTTGATTTCAATGTGATTTCAATATACCCTTAACTTACTAGTTTTTTCAAAAATAGTTATCGACTGAGCTTGAATACTGACAATTATCACGTCATATATTTATTTGGAAAGTGGTATATAGATATATTTTATATTGAAGGGACCCCAACCATTTATTTGTTGTTTTGAAGTGTCACGCACTTTAAGGTATTACAAAAATTTAAACATTAAGCCTACAGACTGACGAGCTCTACAAGCTAATGATTGTTAGTTTAATGACCTTTTCGAGTTGTATCACTCAACAATGAAGAACAATTTGAATTCGAAAGTCAAAGGGTAAAAGTTCAAGAACACTTAGGGAAAGGGGATAAATGTGCATAAGTAAGATCTGTATGCACATGTACATCCATAAGCCTTTCCGTCTTTTTGTTTTCCCCTCTTTTACTCTCGACTCGGGCCAATCAATATATATTTTACAAATATTGGCAAAAGTTTTGCTTATGGCTTAAGCTCTGTGCCTGATACTCGAAAATAAATTTAACCAGAGGAGAAGGAAAATATTTTGCTATCTTAAGTGCATAAAACTATAATCGTTAAACAAAATATTTCGCATACACGCACGTACTCATACAAATGCGGTTATTTATACTGCATATATTTTTTTGGCTTTATTCCCAAAGCCTTTGGCCCGGGACTCGAGTAGCTTTTGGCCCGATCTATTTTTGGGGGATTTGTGGGCCGAAAGGACGAAGGAATGTTTGCGGTGCGCGCTGAGCGCATTAGTTGTGGAGTCCTCGCTATTTTGGCCTATGCAATTGGTTTATGCTAGCAATGCAGCTCCCATTCCGGCCCCTTTGCCATGTGTTGGAAATTCTTTTGTATTTGAATTAAAATTGCATAGATGATTTATAGACGCTTCCAAGTTGGCCGGCGAAATAAACTTATGCATGGGATTTTTGTGCTCCACGATGGTGAAATGGGTGAAATGGTTGAAGTGGGAAGTGTAAGGCAAGCCCATTGATAACTGCATGAGATATGGCTCTTGAGTTTGAGTGGGCTTTTCCCGGTGGCAAGCACAAAATATGAGTTCGATTTCGAAAACCTAACATATCTAGCCAGACAACAAATAAGCACGGAAACAGTTGAATGTTTGCGTGCATAATTCTTCCGCATGTAGCCAGACATTGGCTTTTCCTTATCAGCCATTCAAATATAGACATAAGAAAGGCCACAACGGCCAAGAAATCGACTAGTAACATATTTATTAGGGCGTAACTTGCCTACGCAACTTAACCAGCAATTTGCAATTTCCTGGCCACTTTAAGAGCATTATCTGCACCCCATCGGCACACTTGGCAGACATATAATTTACAAATCGGGCGATCGGAAAGGAAAGGGCTTAGGAATCGGGCTGGCAGGACATGCTGAACACATCAACAGCGATGGCAAACACAAATTACTCAGCAGTGCAAACAAATGAAAAGCGATAATATCGCGTACAGCACAAGGAAGAATATAGAATGGAGAATGTACATATATATCTACAGGATTAGCTGAAGCCAAGTCAAAATCCCTGGCACTAAATCAATGAATGGCGGTTGTCCTTCAATTTCCTTTTTGGCAACGTTGGTGCAACGGGAATGGGGAGCTCATCGCATCGCATAGGAATAGCATCTCATCCAGCATCCAACATTGGCATCATCATCGACATTGAGTTGCGTGTTTGAAATATTTTTGTTGGCCATGTTTACACAGTTATTCCGCATTTCGTTTTTTTCGCCTCCCAGTTTTGAATTTCCATAGCGAATTTTTCGATTTTTTCGCCAAGCATTTTTATTCGATTTGTGTTTGTCTCGTGCTTGCATTTTATTGGCTTCCTCTGCGCCGATAACCCTGATGGCTGATGATGATGATTTCCATTTCCTTGTTCGATTGCAGGTCGCGGGCGGCGTGGAACGGGGGGCGTGGCAGAGTTACTTCAGCACCCGTTCAAATACCGAATACAGTTGTAAATTCAAATGAAATGCAAGCGAGCGCATTGTTTGAGCTCTGATGGGTAAAAATCGGGTGGGGGCGGAGCTCCAATTCTGGCTTTTTGGTTAGCCAAATATTTAAAGTGGATTTCTTGGAGCATTTTATGAGCTTTCCATTGCGGCTGCCTTCTTTTATTTGATTTGATTTTCCGGCCAGTGGCATCTGCCGTCCCAGAGAATTAAGTAATAAATTTGGGTTCGAGGCACCCGGTTACCGAATCCAAATGGCAGACCGTGCTGAATTGCCGTGAATTACAAATCCGTAAACGTCGCATCTTTGATGCGGCATGCACTCTGCGAAATGGCCAAAAGTGGCAGAGCCAAACCGATGAAAAAATAAATCAAGCACAATCGAAAAAAATCGAAAAACCGGAGAAAAGTCGAGCTCATCACGTCCTTGTCCTTGTTCCCTCGGCCAGGACATCTTTACATTTATTTACACCAGCATGCAAAACTCGCATTGAGACAATTTCATGCTCATCTGCATAAAATCAATTCCATTTTGGAGACAATTTGAAGATTGGAATACAAATTTCGAATTATCAACATGGGACCCGACGTCGGGGAGTCGTGGCCAAAATGGCCAAACCGGTAGCGATCGCAATCAGCATTGAGACCTGACCCCCAACTTCATCCATTCCCCATTTCTTTTCAATCCAACACTGGAAAAAATAGTTAGGAAGGGGATGAGCAGAAAACCGGTATACGTATAACAAAGAAACCCATGAACAGCAAGTTTTAATTTAGAGGAAAAAAACTTAAGTGCCTTAGACATGCTTCTATTTTTGTGGTCCATAATCCATTTTAGCCATATTTGTCTCAGTGTATAGAAGGCCATCTATCGCTTGAATGGTGCGGATGCGACTGCTTGACTTGTGTTGCTAGTTTTCCTCTTATTTTTGGGAGGAGGCAGGCTCTTGCCGCTCCTGTCCAGGCATTTACGCCATTCACGATGCGACGCGGCTGCTTTGGTGGGCTCCTCGTCCTTTTCGTCCTGCCAACGTCATGCATACGTAATGCGCCTGGGGATCCTGGCAGCAGCGACTGTCTCACTAATTCCAGGCCAGCCATTACGCGTGTGTGTGAGTGCGAGTGAGTTAGTGTGTCTCCAGTGCAGCGGGAAAATTATGTGGTGTGTGATTTGCCATGGACACTGAACGTTTCCCGTTTGCCTCTGCTTTCCCCTGCAATCGCTTTTCCCGAGGTTTTCCACGCTTTGCTATTGAAATTTCCCTTTGAGAGAGAGTGAGCAAGAGGCGGAGCTGATATTTCAGAGCACAAAACGAGAAACAAAAAGGAGAAATTTGCATGCAACTCGTTACGCTTGGCACTTGTGTGTTAAGCCCGCTCGCCCCTTAACCCCTGGCAACCCCAACCCTTTTTCCGAGCACGTAGCGCAAAGTGTGGGACAGGGGGATGGGTGTGTGGGGTGGGGTGGAGCAAAAAGCCATATCGATTTTACAGTAAATAAAACATTCAAAGATTGAAGTTGCCGCTTTTGAGCTTAGCCGAATGGTGTGTGGCCTCCTTTTTTATGGAGTGCGCTTCCTTTTATGGCTTCCGTTTCTATAGCAGCTGCCGCTGCATGGTTATGGTGGCTCCACTGAAGGGACATTGCCGCTGCCAAATTGTAAATATTTTTGTCGGCCACGTAGCGGCGCAGGAGAAAATATTGCATTTCTCGCTTGGCATAATAAACGATGTGCCGGCAAAAAACGAAAAGCATAAAAAACACAGAAACCGAAAGAGTACCGCCAAAAACCACGCAGAAATACCAACAGCTGCACCGCACAAAGAACACCACATGTACACAACGGACAATGGCAGGATCTTTGTAAAGGACGAAGGGTAAACAATATGGTTCGACGGTCAGCCGAAAAAATAAGAGGAAAAACCGCTTTATGAAAGCGATAAAATCTATTTTTCTGAGAAATATATGGAAATCAACTGGGAAATAATTGCTTAAACAGGTTTATCATTGAAAATTAAACATGCAACTGCTACAGTTATGTTCAGTCTTGATCTGCTGTGTAGTTAAACATATTATACCCAAATTGAAAATTGATATCCCATTTGCAAAATTTCCGTTGCCTACTTTCGGGCGCCAGCTCCTTTCGCCGGACATTTGGCCATTCTTTTTATTCAATTTGCGTCCGCTTAGTTGAATTCTCATCAGCTAAAATCCTTAAATGGTCAGTCCTGTCACATATGGCCAAAACGACGCCAGCGGCAGCCAAAACGGGCTGTGCAGGAAAAAAACTGGTAAAATCAAATTAAAATGGCGCCGTTGTCCCACACACACACGCAAATCCAGCAACTTTCCTTCCGTGTATGTGTGTTCAATAAATTATATAAGATATAGCTTTTAGCCGCGCTCATCCTTTCGGCATTGATTTGACATGAATTATTGCGGGTCCTTCGTCCTTCTGGACTTGAGTGCCAGTAGCAGTACCACTACTAGTAGCCATTCCTGAAAATCTTGCTCGTAAACTTTAAGGCTTCCGTGAGAATGGATAAATTCCATTAACCGATGCCAGCCGCAGGCTAAACGCTGAAGTGCATTTACCCACCAACCGACCGACTGAATGAATAGGGCGTTATTTATAACGCAATAGTGCACCTCCCGACGCCCCCCTTCATGTATCTCCTTGAATCCATGGCTCCACGGATCCATGGATGCATGGATCCTGCCCCCCTTGTGGCCACGCCCGGACACACGTCAATAAAACTGCTTCAAACTGTCCACATTGAAGTTGTTGGCCGCTGCAAGTGAAGCTGATGCCGGGGCGATAAGGCTACTTTAACGCTGTCCCCGATTTCTGCATGATGCCACACACGGTCGGCCCCTTTCGTGTTTGCCCCCAATAGTAGTTGATGGCCAGTGAGTGGGGCGGTTGGGTGGTGCGCTGGTCGCTGGATGGTGCAATGGCCGGGTGGTGCGATGGTGAATGGAATGGCGGTTTCAAACATGCAAATTGCTTGCGGTTCGCTTCGGTTTTCCCCGCCATCGCTTTTCCCCCGCTCACACCCTTTCGCCCCCTCGCCATTTTTCGCTTTCATTGAGTGCTCCGCTTACAGTTAACTCGACTTTATCCCGTGTGTATGTGTGTGAAAGTAAGTATGTGCATGTGTTTGTTTTATATGCACGAGTGCAAAATGCAACAACAAAAATCCATTTAGATTAATTAGTTTTCAAGCGAACCAAGGCGACTCGGAGTTCCTGCGGCAAAGCTTAAATTTTACCGGGAACGTGGTAAAGATTCCCTTTGATTACCCAAAGCATATGTATGTCTACAATTCATTTCAATGCGAAGTAATCAATAAATCATTAGGGCACTTTTAAGACTTTCACCAGTAAGTAGAATAATCTTGTTTGGCTTCCATTTAATGGCAACAAGCTATGCTTAACATTATCATTGCCATATTTATTTCTTGAGTTAAAGCTTTTACAACAAAAGTGTGAGCTTCCTTGAAAGTAGTAAGCTCTTTTATTATTCCTTCGTCAGAAAGGACGTCTGGAAGTCATAAAAGCTGAAATATTCGCCTTTGTATCTTTGCGTTCCCCTTCCAGCACGTTGAGACTCACTTTCTGCCCGACTGCACTTGGCTAACTCCACCTGCAGCTCCAACTGGCCAACTGAAGTCCGCAAAACGGCGCTTAATGATGCCAAAGATGAGCGACCCCGGCGTGTCAATGGACTGGATGCGACCAGAGACCGGCGACCAGGACCAGCGACCCCCGGACATCGGCTGCATCATCTACATCATCTACATCTACATGGCTAACTAAGCGTGGCCTGTTCGGCTGCTCCCTGGTGTTAAACTTGTCGTACATGCACCACTCAGCATCCCGGCCGAGTGGATCCACAAAAAAAAGTGGGATGCGAAAGTAGTGAACTAAAGTTTGCTCAAAAGTTTGTTTATTACACCGACAACGGGCAGCAGCGGCACACAAAAACTCGAGTGGCTTTCACTGCGGCCAACTTTATGGAGTCGTTTGTAAATTCATCATCTTTTCAGCAGTTTATGCGCCAGTTTGCTGCCTACTTTCGGAGTTCGGATGTCTGGAATGCAGCTCCTTTGTTTCGCTCTATTAAAAACTTGTAGCAACTTGGCTCGTTATCCATTTTTTTTTTTTTTTTGGTAAGCATAATTTCATCCGGCATTCGTTTGCATGTCACATCGCCGGCCATAGTTTTATTGATAGTCGAGCACTGGCGGCAATTAAGTGCCAGTTCGAAGAAGCCAAGACAAATGCCCCAGCCATTTTCTTGAGCTGCGAAACTTTGATTGCTTCGGGCCTGAAAAGGCTAAAAAGCGGATAGCGGGGGCTTCAAGAAAGTTTTCTTGGTAAAACTGTGACCCCGGTGAGTGAGATAAAGCTACAGCTGGGGCTATGAACGGTATGAGACTAGCATATACCCTGTATTCAAGTATTTTCATTTAAAGAAAGTACTTTATGATTGGCTGATTGATTTTAATCTGTAAAACGTAAAGCAAATGTTAAGGCTTCAAGTTCTTTGAATTTCCAAGAATACCATAAACTCTTTCTGCGTAAAAGTACTTGGTACGAGAAGGACCTTTTACAGCATCATTAAGGATAAGCATCTCTGGCTGTCTCTGGAATTTGTTTGTCGCCATTCTGCACATTGTGCTATTCACTTCCTTGAGATAGCTGTTCTCTATCTTCGTAGATAAAGTCAGCTTTAATTTTGAATTCAACACCATTCGGCGTGGGTGTTCAATTGGCATACTCCTTATGCTGGGCCAACCCAAGCCAATTAAGAAATAATTTAGGGCGCCAACAAGTTAACAAGTGTGGCCTTTCAGTGCCACCTGCCACTCGATGGCCACCTTTTGCTGGCCATGTGGACGGCCAAAAGTCCGTAAATAAAACTCGAGATCTCCAAGCTGACCTGGGCCGTGAAATCCTAGCGAAATCCTTGGAAATGTTTTATTAGCCCTACGTACGCTTGAATAAGCCAGCTTAGCGGAAGCTATCGGATTTTATGCTTTTGACTTTTGCATCGAGTGCAGCGGCGGTCTTGGCCCTCTCAACTGACCTGGGAGTTGCATTTCCCCCGATTCCCACTCGCTGCCCCGGCCGCTTTTCCGACCCCGCTTTTCCTCTCTGTCTTGGCCAGTCCATCGCCGCTTAAGCTGTGCAGGAGTTGCAGGAGCTTTTTCTTGCCGCTTGTTGGTTTTTGTGGCTCTTTGTTTTTCGTTTCGTTTTATGGGTTTGGTGGCGAGTGCACCTTTGGGTGCTGATTATCTGTACGTGGCTAATGTTTGGTTTTCTCTTCCTACACATTGAGAAAACAAGTCAAATATATATGTGTAACAATCCTAATGATTATAAAACAGATTGCGCTTTTGCCGGTAAAATAAATAGTTCGGTCTTGTGGACGATTAATTAATATATAGTCAATATTTCCACATGTGTTGCTATTGAATTTGACAATCCTTTCGCCTGCTTTCGGCTGATATCGAACATTAAGTTAATGGCAGTCTGGAGAACATTCCGCGGCGAAGATTCCTAACGTGAACTCAAGCTGGAATTTCAGAGCAATGAGGGCCATAATGTTATTGCAAACATTACTACATTGGCCAAATATTTATTTCGTGAGAGCACTGGCCGTGCATCAATTTTCGGTATTTTCGGTATTGAAAGGAATTTCAGTGCACTCAGCAACATGTGCTGTGAAATACACGCATCCTGGCTGGCATTCCCATTGTCCTGAAATGCGAGTACAACACAACAAAGAGCAAAAGAGCCGAGTTAATCTAGCCTGTAGCAATGGCAATGCCCACGATGATGGCGATGGAGCGGCACATTCCTACTTTTCCGCCGATTTGAGAGTTTGATCCTGGCCAGGCTTAGTGCGTTCGCCTGTGTGGGTGTTTAAGTTAGAAATATTGAAAATTTTTTTATTGAAGCACGATATATGAATCGCAAACGCAGCCTGTGCTGCACAAACACCAATGGGCAAAGAAAACAAAACGTGAAATCAAATTCCATGGCAAAGGAGTAAGCCTTTGCCTTTGTTGGGAAATATTTTACCCAACAGATGTTCTCATTCGTAAACAGATTTTTAGAAATCGTCTCGGGCCGTGATTTGCATAATACTCGTGGTGAAAGAAGAGCTTTTCACGCGTTATTGAGAACAGAATCGATTCAAGTCCTTGCCGTTTTCAAGAGCCATGTCTATGAGTTTCTCCCCCGAGAGTGTTTTGCATATCCCGTCGCAGCGGATGTTGCCATTGTCCTTGTCATTAATTATTCACTGGTAGGAGTAGGAGGGATTTGAGGCGAGGGCTTACCAGATCATGAGGTGGGCTTTCGCATGCTACTCTCATCTCGCAACAAAATAAAGATACGACGCAGACAAAAATGTTACTTCCGGTGGCCAAAATTGATGATGTGCTGCCACAGATAAATACAGTGGGCCAGATGGCGAGCCAAGGCAGTGGATTCCAGGGGGGCAATTTAATATTGACCCCACTGTTTCGGCAACAAACAGGAAGCAGCCACATCATAGACATAAATATTCCTCAGCTAATAACGCACACAAAAGCGTACACTTCCGCTTACGAGATGTAAACTTGAGGGTAAACTTTTCCCCCGATTTCCCAGCTGATTGAAGACCGATTTTGTGTGTGTGTCATAGAAAATATATATATTCTGTTCTTATTTTTTTACCAAACGTGCTGCTGGTGTTTACTAGACAAACATCAGCTTCATCATATTTATAAATTAAACGTCATCGATACGATACATCGATTGCGGTCGGGGGAGGTGGCATGTATGTTTGTATGTATGGTATATGGAGAGCCTGATAGACCGAAACATAAAAATGAAATATTTATCATCCGAGGCGGTATCACTCGACGTCCCAATAACAATTCTCGATTGCGAACGTGCGTTGGCATCTGCCGATTGCCGACAATCAGCGCCAAAAAGGACGAGTCCTGACAAATACGAGTGTGTGGCTGACTGGGAGTTGCAGATACCACCGCTCGTGCTTCCTTTCAAATTTGTCATCATTTTTGTCATTGGTTTATCGGCAAGGGGTCTGCTTAATTTCCTTTCGAGTGGCTGTGATTGGGCCAAAGTTGGGGCCATCAAATAGGCAGCCAACGATAATCATTTCAATTCAATTTCAATTCTCTGTACAGCCAAAAAAGTTAATTAAATGAGAAATTTATTCTCGAAAGTTAAGAGAGTGGTTTTACTATTTACACATAACACATAGAACACGTTTTGCCTGAAGTGTTTTTATAACATCTTAGCTTAATCATAACTTACATTTATTTTATTAAACTCTTTCGTTTTTAAAGCGAAAATGAAAATAATTATTTTCCGAATGTTATAAAAAAACACGTATAATTATGAACTGCTCAATTCCCCAGTGAAGAAAACAATAAGCTGGCATCAAAACGGCAAAAAACATATTTGAAGAGTTTAAAAGTTTAATGCACAACCAGAAAATTTGTTGAAATGGCATCAACTTTTTTACGGCAATCAATACGAAGAGGCAGCCAGAAAAAAAGGCTGAAAAAACAACTTGTACCAATTTGGAGTTTTGTCATAAAAAATTGAAAATGTCAAAAACAACGTGGACGTTTTGCCAGTTTGCTACCACACAAGCAGGATATATGCGCGTGTGTGTATGCCTGTGGGTGTAGATGTGTGTTTTGCCGGCATGTAGTTGACATCATTGATTGATTTAGCTGTCAATTGCATAATCACTCAAGCGTTATTGTTCGACCGCTGGGTCTCGCCAGCCTCTCGCTCGCTTTCAGTTTTGGTTGGTCTCCCTGCCACGCCCACTTTTCCGCCGACACCGCCCTCCGTCGCCACCCTACCCACTACCATCTCCTGACTTCTGTTTGTCTGACTTGGCCAGGCCAAATCAATGCGCCACCGGGGGTTTGAGTTTGCCCACGTGTGCGGCGCAAATAAAGCAGCTGCCCAGTGTCAGGCAATTGTCAGCAAGCCGCCGGTGCCCTATGAAACCACCACCCTCGCCAATAGCCACCCACCCAGTTGCCTTGCAGCCCCCTCGTTGCTTATTGTTGCTGTCCTTGCCGTTGTAATAGTTGTAGCTGCAAACCGCAACAGCGCCAGCTGTCGGTGAGATTGTTGCACAAGCATCCTGAGTCCAGAGTCCTGAAGGGTGTCTATGTGTATGTACACGGGGGAAAATTACTCAATATAGTCATTGAATCAATTTAGGAATATCAATATTTTTTGAATATTGTGTATCCAAAACATTGATATATTTCTAAGAGAGCAATTTTTTGGCTGACCCTAGCTTCTCTTCAATTTTTTTTCAGTGCATGGGTGCGCCTTTGATTGCGAGCGCGCCGTATGTTTGTGCATGCGCCTCGCATATTGGCAACAGCAATTGATGTGGCAACAAATTAACATGCCGCAAATGGAAGTAATGGCCAAGTGTTAATTGTTGTGTGAGTGCAGCACACACATCTAAACCCACTCGGCATTCAGCCACAAAACAAAGCATTGGCCCATTTATAGCCATTTAATAATGACGTGATTTAAAATTGATTTATTTCTATTCGGCGAGGTGAAAGACAGGAATTGACCCACAGAACAGAAAAATCAAGTCACAAAAAAATAATAAATTACCTTCATGGCAGCCCGATTGTCGTTGTTGTTATTTGCGTTGCCTTCGGCCAATGGCATTGTTATTCCTATAATACACACAAATACACAAGCTCACAGAAACGCAGGGACCAGCATAAGTCCTGTGCTGGCAAATAGAAAAAGAATGACCAGGCTGCCGGAGGGGCCACTGGGCTTGTCTAGGCTTGTAAAAAATGGATATGTCAACGTCCGGCATGTCAACAAGATAACATGACCATGCCCACATCGGCTGCGCCTTGTCAAAGAAAAAGGAAAAAAAAGATGAACAAAAGTTCAAATCAACAAAAGCCAAGCCTCAACTCGGAGCAACAATTGTGGGTAGAGGCAGCATTCAGCTTTCAGTTTCCATTCCCTTTTTATGGCATCTCTGCTCTTGTATTGCTTACCGAAAATCCAACTCAAAGTCAGCCGAAAGGCTGCTGAAAACATCCTGAGTGGGTGACCTGAATGAGGCCAAGATTAAGCAGCCAGCGGGATAGTACCGCGAAAATAAGCAGAATCCATAGGAGGATTCTGCAAACATTGCAAATAATGTCTGCAGAACTTTAACCTTAAAGGTTTTGGTTGATTTCAATCATACTCAACCATGCTCTGTCCAAATTATGAAGTATGGATTGACATCCCATTTCTCAGTGTACAATTATGGTCACAGGGTCCAGTAAGATGTCCTCGAAGTGGATATAAAGCCTCTACTGTGGGGCGAAGTAATCGTTCGCTGCCAAGTATCCGTTTACGGCCAATGCATTTCGGCTGCTTGTCGTGTCATTCCGGATATCCGGCGGAGTTGCAAGTGCACGGCGCGGACCATAAATCTTAAAGGAGCCAGCGGGCGAGCGGCAAAAGAACAGCGTCCTTGAGTCGGCCAGTCGCCGAGTCCTTTAATCGTGTCACAACAACCCAGCACAGGACAACACACTAAACAGCTTTCGCCGAATTGCAGTGTCATAAAAGTGGCAGCGCTTTCCATCCACTCGCCACTCGTTTTTGGCCGTTTTCCCGCCTTCCTTTTCTGGCCAAAAGCATTTTATCGCTCGCTTTGACGGCTGATGGGCTCTTGTTAAGTCGACCGGCGGAAGCGCCTAAGCAGCTCGCATTTTTTAACTGCCAGCCGCATGCAAAATAAATTCGCAACGCGAGCTGCTGATGTGTGGGTGGTGGGTGGCGTGGTGCGGCAATTGCAGCCAATGGAGGCTTGTTGCATATATGCGTTGCAATTGCACGTCAGTGGCATGTTTGCACTTGACAATTCATTTCATTGTTTGTAGATTGCATTTGTCGCCCCAGCCCGCCTCTGCTTTCCTCTACGCCCTCACTGGAAATTGTTAACGCAGTTTGGTGGAAAGGGGCGTGGTCGTGCAGCAGCTCCGAAATTGCATTCGCAGCACGCGATGCGCGCATTTCACTCGGCCATCCCCTTCAATGATTCCCTTTTTACTCCCACCTCTTGGAAATGCACTCGAACAAATTTGTAAATGATTTTGCAGTTTTAAACAATTTTAGCTGTTTTTATTTTGACAGCTATTTTGCGAGTATGAACATATCAATTTGTTATAAAATTAGTCTGTGATTTTTGTAAGTGGGTATTGAACTTTCGAAGCTAATTATTTCCACGTAAATAATAATAGCACTGCATTTTTTTTGAGTGTTCCTTTCCCAATGCCTATTTTCGACAAACACAATACGCCTGAGTTTATTTCCCAGCTGCCTTTTACTTATTTTGCACCGTCGCCATTCGAGGTTGCTACCTTTTTCATGTTTCTCCTGCTCCAGCGAAATGCAATTTTCTTGGCATTTTCGGCAAAACTTGAGCTGGGTTGTTTGAATTGCAGTATGCACGTGGTCAACAGGTTATCCTGTCCGGGGAACGGGTCCTTGGTCCTTGGTCTTTGCACCGTGGTCCCTGGTTCTTGGCTGCCTGCCTGCAACGTTTATTTCCGCTTTTGTACCTTTTTGGCATTTTTGTTTTCTTCGGTCCTGAGTCCTTGTGCCTTGGCTTTCTTTCTTTTTTTTTTATGTTTTGTAGATATTTTTGTGTTTTGTCGGTTGCTGTTGCATTGTGGTTTTCTCATTTATTTTGTGCTGCACTATGCCGCAACATATTTTTGTTGCAACAGGAAATGGCTTCAATTTGCTGTTAACAAGTTTAAAATTTCGCAATTGCAACGGAAATACTATACACAACATGATTTCCACCTGAGCACGAGCATTGGCGCACATAATTACTCAGCCAGCAGTTCAGTTGAGGTGTGTGGGCGAATTAATATCTCCGACTTGATTTAGAAGGAGCCTTTCAGCTGGGGAAAGCTGAAACTAACTAATCTGATGACTTCATCTTCTTCCCGTCCGCCTTCTCAAAGGAGCAAGCAATCAGTCGGTCTGAAAACTTAGCATCTTGGCCGGCTCATCCGCTTTTGGCCAAAGTCCGAGGACTTTAGACTGCAGCAGCTGTTACACGATGCCAATGAACTCCGCACTGCACATCTGCTTACATCTGGAAAATAAGTTCACGCCATTTGGCAAAATCCTCGCAACGTGCACAGCCAGCTCTTTGTGGACATAGTAGGTATGTACATGTACTATATACTTCAGACAAACATATAAAGGATATATTCATATGCCGTGTCTGGGATTCCTTGGGGTGCGTAGGTGTGGGTTGAGATGACTGTGATAAATCAACAAATTCATCAGGCCGAGACTGGCAGCAGATGGCGACACTTTGGTAGTGGAGAAAGACATTTAAATCTGGCCGAGACTTTTTCAGATTTTGTTATTATTTAGAGATAGTTTTACATAGATGTAATATGGACAAAAAGTTCTGCATTCCGAAAGAATACACGTTTTGAAAGTAATGTTACCAGATGAATGCTTTTAAAGCTATTAAAGATGTTCGAAACATAATTACCTAATACGAAAGAGCTTCTTCTGCTGAATAAGTTACTCATTTAAGCCCCTTAATGAATACAATTTTCTGGGAACATAGGGAAATGGTGGAAGCCGTTTAAATGAAAATCAAATTATCATTTTTAATTCAACCTGCTTCGCCACCTTTGCGTCATTTCGACCATTTCGGGAATTGTCGCTGGTTGCTTCATATGAATTGTCAACGTTTTTATTTAATTTGTTGTGGCTTTGCGCTTCAGTTTTTCTATTTGGTTTAATTAATTTAAGCGCCTCCCCCCACCAAACAAACTGTCTCATCGCACGATGACAGTGTCGAGAGGCCCACACATGCACAATTTTATTACCTATTTTAATCATAAAAAGCGCGTGGCCATGTGGCACAGACAAATTGACATTATCATGGCCAGGAGTGGGAGTGGCAACCACCCAGCCACGCACGCATCCTTCCTTGTCCGTGTGTGTGTGCTTCGCTGCAGATGCGTAAGTTGATTATTAAGTGGCGTGAGTGGGTGACGAAGTAGCTGATGGAAAGGGGAAATGGAAGGTCCTGGCTGGGTATGTTGCTTCGATAATTACGAGCGTGCCCAGAACCAGACTTTGCCCACGGTTCATGCCCAGTTAAATACAGACATTAGGCATGCATAGCTATTTAGCTATACAAACACATCTCACACCCCCTTTGCAAGTACACGGCTAAGAAATATATCATTATAATAATAATGTATTCGGCGGATTAATTGATGTTGTGTAGAAACCAAGAACGTGTCTTCACTAGAACTACCAATATCCGTGGAACTACTTAAGCTTAAGCACTAATTTAGTCATTTTGCTGAACAATAATAGATGAATCTATTTGGGGACCTTATCCAATTAGCAATTAAGTAACATTTCTCTCTCTGTAGCTGTTGATTTTATAAGAGCGCGTGCGCTCGAGGATTTCAGTGCGGCCGGGTCTCAATTATAATTTTGTTTGATGGTCGCCCAGAATCGTTATGTCCTTCGTGCGTTTTGCAATAACAACAAAGAAATGAAATTACCTCAAGGCTCAAATTAAGCAACCCCACATATGCAATGCATGTGTATATGTGTGTGTGTGTGTGTGTGCGTGCGGAGCGGATAATCTAACGCAATTAATCGACTCGTCACTACGCACACACATGTCACAGTCCTTTCGCCGTTGTTGGAAATGTCAGCGGTCTAATATGCAAATTAATCTGAAATTACAGCGCATTGCGAATAGAAGGGGCGTAGAGAAGGCCCTACCTATTATTTGGGGGCGTGGCAGTGTCCGCTATTCACGTGTTTTAATTAAATTTAATTGCAGACTAACGCTGGAGTGGTTCTGGGTCGGGGCTTTGCGGCACTCGATTGGAAAAGATTAATTTGGAATGCATTCAATTCTCCATTGTGCTGCTGGTTTTTAAACAAATTGATAGACCCTCGAAACTAAATGGAAATCAAAAAGACATTATGCAAATTGTTGCTGCCCCAAAAAACACATTAAATTGATATCAATCTACAAGGAAAAATTCTTAATATTAAATATGTATGGCTTCTGGACCCGGAGCGTTTCACTTTGCCCATTATTCCGGATGACGAATCCCAGGACCCCTGAACTCCCGAACCAACGACCCCCGCACCGCCCAGACCTCCAATGAGCAATCCCAGACAAATTCAATCAATCAAACAAGGAGCAGGCCAAAAGCAAAGGCAATGCCAATGCCGTTAGGTGCCCGTAATGAAGTCCTGTCCAAATTTGCCTTTTTCTAAATTAGCACAAATGTTCTTTTTACGACGGCGAAAGCGGACCTGGAAGTGGCAATGGTCCTGCCATCGGTTCCGGCTCCTATCTGCGCCACTGTGGCTCCGACTCCGGCATTGTCTCTAATTTCTCATTAATTTGCAAGCGAAATCAGTGAACACGGTGAGGCACTACCGAAATGACAACAAGCGGAGAGCGTGCACTGAGCAAAAAGCCACCTAATATGGTGAAATTGGAAAGGAGCTTGATTTCTTTGGGCTGGTATTTCTTTTATAAGCATTGCCACAGCATTTTACAAGTATGTCACATAAAAATGCTTTCTTTCAATAATAAAAAACCCATAATAGATCCGTGCGCCATGGCCAAATTTATCCAAGTGCAAAACGACAGCTCCAAAATGTAACGACAAAAGCGAATAGAGGCAACAGGGCGTATGAGCAAACGGCGGTTGTGGATGGTCGAAAGGGAGAGGGAGCTAGGCGCAAGACAAGGAGCGGGAAAGAGATGGCCCCAGCTCGGGGCAGGTGGCATCGAATGAATACTCGTCAGGTGTTTGCTGTGGTTTTTCGAGTATTTTGCCAGAGACCACTGCCAACGAACGCTGTCAGCGGCACAGCCAGCCACTGCCAAAGTCAATAAGAGGTAACGGACGGGCAGCTGCTGCTCCGGCTTTCGACTTAATTGAAAGGCGTTTATTTGGCTTTAAAAACGTAAATCAAATTCATTTAATTCACCCCCAGCCCGCGATCTTCTTTGCCCTTATCTTTTCTACTTTGGGACCGCCCCTTCGGGCGTTTACCTCTGTCCGGCAATTACAGGGCACTCGACACTTGAATGGCTCTGTGGCAGATCTGCATGGCCGTCCAGCATCCGCCATTCGCCATCCACATCCGCATCCGGCAGCTCATTTTATAGCTTGTATTTTAAATAAATGTCTACCATCGCCGGGGCCCTTGAGTCTGGTCAAGCAAATTTCCGCGCTTACGCCACTTGGGGCAAACAAAAGGCGCTTGACATTGCCCCGGCATTCGCTTTTGTTGGATTAGCTTTGATTAGATTTCTCTTGTTTGCAGCTCCTTCTTCGCCATCCTGCCGCAGAGTGTCACTCAAGTGGTAGGGGCACCTGTACAGGCGACACACTAAGCGAAAAACCACGGCCCATCTAATGAGGGACTAATTGATTTCATAGAATGATGTCATAATGGAAGCAATGCAAAGTAGAGTCTTAGTGCAACAATAATGTATACCCTTTAGTAACGTATTCCCAGTTTTGATACGCATTTTATTCCTTAGTGTATGGACCGACTTTATTGGTCCATGATTATATTATTTTGTACCTCTCCGCTAATTTTTCCCGACTCAAACTTCAGGAGGCTGGCCCAGAGGTCGTTGAGTGTTTTAAAATTACATTTCCGTGTCGAAATTGCACCTGTGACTTCGGCGCAGAGCCGGAGGCACATAAAATGGGCCACTCAATCTGTGTGACTCATTTTGTCAAATTATTTGGGGGATTTATGCGTTGGCAGCCATTTTTTATTCGCTTACTTTAATGGCAGTCAATTTATTGCCAATAAATTTGTAGCCAAAAGTTTAGAGCAAGGCCGTGGAGTGGCAAGCTCGGCCCGAGTAGCAAATTTTTATTTGGCCAAGTGATAAACTTTCAACATATGTGCGGGCCCCGGAGGGTCGACTCCTCAGCCGCCGCCATCGCCGCCGTCGCCGTCGTTGCCGTTTACTTGTTTTTTTTTGGCAGCGGCTCAATTCCGGGCAGAGCCGAGAAGCGGAGGACCAAAGAACCAGAGGCCCAGAAACTGCAGTTAAATTCAATTTGTGCCGCGCTGCCTGCAAATGACAGGCAGCCAAAGTGCCATTTTAAGCGGCAGCCAAAAATTGTCGCCCCTCGTCCAAGGACGAAAAGGACTACACTCGTTGTCGTCTTCATTGCAGCATAATTTCTGGCGCGGCTTTGTTGGCGCGATAAAAAAGTTTGGGCTGCTGCCCTTACATCCCTTGTTGTCCCTTTTATTTCCGTTGATTTAATTTTAAAAGGCGCCGCCGCTCTGAAGCACTTTTATTTATATACATTTAGCCGCTGTGGGGCGCCGTTTTGCAACTGTTTTGGCTCCGTTTAGTTGGCCCCAAAAACGCAGGACATTGTCAGCCAGTCAGCCAGCTAGCCAGCCAGCCAGTCAGTCACTCAGTCATTCATTCACTCAGTCGCCGAGCATTTGGCAACAGACACTGTCCAAAAGGCAGCCAACCGTGCTTGGCACTCGTGTTTCGCCTTTGTCAATTTTAATGAATTAATGCGTATTTTATGGGAAAAGTTGCCTGGCCGCGGCATGAAAGTAAATTAAATAAATTTATGCCCCAGGATCCAGGGACGATGATGCTGCCGCCACAGCCTGGCTCTCAGTCTATTATCTAAGCATTAAACCTGTGTGTATTGATACACAATCTGTACAAATTGAAAACGAAATTTGTTTGCCATTTAATGATTGTGCAAACTTTGCTGGTCATTAAAATTATATTAAAAAGTTTACACAGCTGAATGTACTCGGCCCGGTTTCAATTTGCTTTAATTTGCATTGAGTGGCGCTTTAAAGTCGCAGAACTTGGTCCAACATTTGACACTTGCCACAAATATAAATCGTCGCAGGCGGCATGAAAAAGTGTCAGGCTTTTGCGGCTGCAACACAAACTGCCAAGACTCATTTTTCACACAACAGAGCGAAGGATTGCGAGAAAGTCCGGGAAGATCACATAGAGAAAAAATGAACTCTAAAGTAAGCCAAATGTTGCATTTACATTTTCCTAAACTTTTAATACAGATTTTGAACAAAAATAGTAATGAAAGATGTGTAACAAAAACATTTTTATAGTCTCATTATGTCATATTTAATGCTAAGTAAAAGGTATTTCTCAAAGTTACTTTCTAGACCATAAATATATATTTGTAAATTAAAGGGTTAAGTTTATTTCCAAGTGCAGGGAAAATCGCTAAGAGTGCCAAGGAGATGATGCTTGACTGATTGTGCGCGTTTTGGGGCAAAAGTTTTTCGCATTAACTTCCGCTGCACGCCGCGTCGCATTTGAATGCGATTTTGATTTGTCACTCGCCGCCTCGCAACAAAAGCCGCCGCCTACTTAACAGCAGAGTTAGATGGCGCGGGCCGCTCAACTTTTTGCGCCATTTCCGCCGCCCACTTGTCGCCGATCATTGGTTTCCGTTTCCCCTTACTGCAACTGAAAGTCGAACTGTAGAACTGTACAACTGCAGAAGTGCAGAAAGGAGCCAAGTTAACTTGACGACGTGCACAAGCGCATTTTGAAGTTTATGAAAAGGGCTGAGGCCGAAGCTGAGGCTGAATCCATCGCTGAAGCTGGCCAACTTTCTGAATAGATTAAGTTGAAAGTTTTGCTCATTTTCAGCATAGTCCCAATCGAGGGTCCCAAACGGGGCGACAAAATTATATGCCCCTCTGAAAAAAAATTGAAATGGAGAGAAGGAGCATCAGCGTAATGACGTCGTGGCCAGGTGGCAAAGGAGTCTGTAGTCTGGCGATGGTAGACAGCAAACCAAAATCAAAACTTTTTCAAGTGTCATTAAAAGTAACCGAAAAAAGCAAACGAGATAGCGAGTGAGTTTACTTACCTTCGCATTCCCAGTCGCAACTATCAACTATTATCTTGTTGATTTCTTTGCTTTTTTTTCGGGAAACCTCTTTGGGACTTTTACACGTAAGTTCAGCATAAGTTTTGTGTGGGTGCACGGGAAAAAAAGTTTTGTCAAAGCTGGAAAGTAGGATTATAGGAATAAATTCGGCTTTCCGGTCCTCAATATCCAAACTTTTGTATTGCTTATGTTATATTGCTTTTTAATTTAAAGCTTTAATTGGAACCCATTGAAATTTGTTGAAAGATTAATTGCTCTATGAACTTTTTTCGTGGAAATTTGGAAATTCGTGCGAACCAAGCTTGCGCACAAAGGCCAAGTTAAGCCCTTTGTGGCCGACAATGAATGGCTGCAAACAGCAACAAGCAAGAAAGGCTGCCAAATACAGGCCGAGAAGGCCTCGTTAGCCATGCAGCACAAAAATGTAATTGAATTATGAGAGGCGGCAACAATATCGAGGAAACTAATCAGCCAAGGACTCACAGTAGTCCTGCCAAATGGCCAGAACGTGTCCATGTCCCGATCGCTAATCAATTTGCCCATTGTGCCGAACTCCTTTGTTTCTTTATTTCTCTGTCTCTACGTTGCTGGTACTGCTTCTGATTCCGATCCCCATTCCGATTCTGAATCTGATTCTGGTTTTATTTATTAATGCGCCTCGTGAAACGAGTTCGAAATCGAGGCCAGAACATATTGCAAGTGATTAATCAGGAGCACTGCTATCTGGTTATGGTTTTGGGCTGCGGCGACTGCAGCGACAAGCAGACGCAATTTGTGCCGCCCACCGCAGGCGGATAATTGAATTTCAGTTTTGTGCCCGGTCACGAATAGTATTATAACCATATACTAACTATATATATCTCGAGTCCCTTGAACTGCCCGTCATCGTCTTGGCTGCTAATGCTACTCTGCTGCTGCTGCTGCAGTCGATTGGTTTCTGCGAATCTCCCTAATTGGCCAACTTGAAGTGGTCATGGGTTTTATGTTGATCCTTTCGACCAGTCGAATAATTAATTAGCTGCATTAAAGCAAACACACTCGGGGCGTTGTGTTTTATGGCCAGCCTCATAAGAATGAGGGGCCTCGCATTATATTGTCTAATCAGATTTTTGGTGGGTGCCAGTCCATTAAGCATCTGCGATAGGGAAACTATTTATTAGTGGTGCCCCAGAGGCAAATTGTGTGCTGGGAAAGTGGACAAGTGACGGTGCTGGGTGCTGGGAGCTCGGTGGTTTTGATTAAGAGCAAGGTGTTGATTGATTTGGAAACTCAAAGAGACTTAATTATTTTGAAGGGATTATCAGTGCGATTACGGTTGCCGATTGCGATTGTATTGCCAAAGGGAAGCAATTAATTGAGGGATTAAGTTCCTTTTGTTTCCGCAGCCTTTGCTTTTCAATAATTTCTCACCGACTTCCATAATGAGTTCTGTCTGGTGGCCCGTCTCCGAAACTTAAACCACAAAAACTTTCAGTTATGTCGAATTTTCCACACATATTACTCTGTAAAGTTTCCACTGTTCACCGCAGCTGAAAAGTTAGGCCAGTTAATTAAAAACGAGCTCAAGTCTGGGGGCGAATTTGTTGTACAAATTTAGCGTCCTAAATGAAAAATCCACCCATGAGTGCTGTTAACCTGATGATGAAAAGTAGGTAAAGCCGGAGACGACAACATATTTGCGATTATTTCCCACGCGGGCACTTAAGGCATAAAGAGCAATAAATTAAGAGGCGAAGGCAGCTGCGAAGGCGAAGGATGTCCTGGCATGAGGATGTCTTTGAAGCCGGCTGCCTGGATCCTTGAATCCTTGGACCCCGAAGGCAGCGGAGAACCACTTCAGGTGTAGATGGAAAATGTAATTATTTCGTAGATTTGCTCCCGCCATACGGTTTTTGCAGATCCGGAGCCCCGGGATAAAAAGCTACTAAAAATTCAAAAGGCCAAGCCCCCAAAAATATTAAACGAATGTTTGCCGTTGCACAATGAAAATTTTTTTGTACTTATTGTTTAAAGAAAACGAATATAATGATTATCTTTAAACTCTTAAGGTAAGTTTGACACGTATAATATATAAAATTAAGCAGAGAATTTTATACTGACTACAGTATTGCAATGTTTTTTTTTATTTTTTTGAGTGTTCACTCGAATAAATAGTTTCTGGCAAAATGAGTTCAACGTTTCTCAAAAGAACTGCGAGCAAATAGCGAGGGGCGAATGGAAGACGGAGACGAAGCCTGATGCTCATTAATTAAGGAAATGGCAAATGAAAAGCCTGCGAAAAACGCTCCCAGGACGTCTTTTTTTGGTTAGTGACCTGATGAGCAGACGCAACATTTCTGAGCCGCGCACAAGTATATATATATATATATATATATATATAAGGTAAGATATATATAAGGTAAGCCCCCCACTTGAATCAGGGGTGTATGTATATAAATCAGTTTTATTTGCTTTCACTTGTTCTGCTCTAATATTTTTTTGGGCCAGTCGCCCGGCATCATTTGTTTGCCTCGGCGTCGACAGCGGCTTGTGGCTTTCAACTGGTCCCGGTCCCCGATGCACTTTGTTTTTCCCCCTTTTTAGCTGCTCAAACAAAAACGTCGAAAATTAAATTATTAATTTATTGCCCTTTGCTTTGGCGCCCCAGCCACAGCCGCAGTTTCTATGGACCATTCACTCGTGATTTCCAGAAAACCAGCCGGAAAAAAACAAAAGCAAAGCAGAGCCAGAAATAAGAGAAATTCACATTGCTGTGGCACAACATTTCGCGGTTTCCTTCGACATGCACCCTCGGCTCGCTAATTATTCATAAATTAGGCGCAGAAAGACGGGGGACTTCATTTGCCGCTTGTTTGTTTATTTAACAATTTGCTCGGCCGGCACAAGTGCGGAAAAATGTTCTTTGATTGGAGTTAATGTGCTGGCAGAAGAAGGAATCGATGCTAGAAAAGGTATTGGAGTGGGTAATGTTCTAATAATTAAAAAGTAGTGACCCAGGCGATTACCAAATTGTAAGATCTGATACATATGATATTAGCTCAATATAGTTTATTAAAAATTCGTATGCGGGTACTTACGATATTTCTCCGAATGGGGTGAATGCATCTTTCAGCTGTTGCGTTTCGATTTCGGCACTCAGATCGCCCACAAAAATGTGAAACTGTTCTGTAAAGACAAAAAGGGAGACAAATTCAGCGGCAATTACGGTCTGGGCAAGAGTTAAACTATAGTTGCTTAGTCTCGCCATCGGGCGACCAGACGACAAACCGCACGCGACGGCCCAGACAGACACTTGAGATGGCCAAGATGGCCATGTGTGCCCGACCAAGTGGCAACTGGCTGAAATCGCAACGTGCAATTGTCCACCCCCGAGTTTCGAGCTCCGAGTCCCCCAGTTGGCCGGTGTCTGTTGCTGATTTGGGGCTTGACATTATCAAATGCCGACTGTCAGCCGGGCTGCCTGGGATCTCGCCCCCGAATCCCGGAATCGTTTCCCTGAGACCCTGAGCCCGTCACTCCAGTTGCCACTTTGCTTGCCGGTTGTTGCCGGCTATTTTCAGCACTCCGGCTCTAGCTCAGAGCCAGATGCAGAGTATCTGGTTCCGCATCCGGTTGCAGATGCAATCGCCGGGTGAAAACTGCCAGGAGCCGGCTGCCAGGTGGACACGAGTGCCATCACAAGTGCGCCAACGTGTCATGTTTGCATGCACGCGCTGCCGACAAACACGGGCCAACATCTATAAATAGTTTTGCTCGGAAGTGGTGTATGTGCATTCACTTTAGTAATCTTTCTACTAAAAATATGTTTAAGCATTTACGTACAGAAATCTAATAAAAGTGATTTATTTTAAATATTTAGCTTTATTGTTTAATTGACCAGTTTTGTTGATTTTCTGAGGCTTGCCTGTACCCACAGACCAGCAGAGACCATCCGGGATCCTGAAACTGCTTTTCGGCTCGCGTCCGTGCCAAAATGACATAGTTTCGCATTACAAGGAAATTGCACTTGAATGTGCGCGTCAGTGGAGTACGACTGGTGGGCGTGGCCGGCCCTAAACTCCCACACACCCCACGCCCCACCTCATCATGTGTGCAGTGGAAACAGAGTTGACAAATATGCCAAAAAAGAAAACTCCCCCAGCGACATGAATTACAATTCGGGTGGGTGGTGGCTAGTAGCTGGGGCGGTGGTGCTGCGCGTCGTCCCGTAGCTGTGGTACTTTCATTTGTCCGTCCGTTCGTCCGCCGGAGCGGCAGGAACTTGTGCTAAGCGTCATTTCCGTTGTTTTGAGTGATTGCAATTGAGATACGGTTTTTGCGGTTTCTTTTTTCGAGCACCGCTGGGAATCGCTGTCTCCCTGTCCGGGCAATGGAGCACGTGTCGACGCTTCTCTTTTCACTTAAGCGGTTTAAATTCCACTCGAATCGGATGTCTGCCTAATGTGCTGTAAAATGTTGCCTTAAAGATTCACTCAGCAAAAAATCCAGGGCCAGGAAAGTTTACTTTAAAGTAAAAATAATTAACATGTAGCTCAGTTTATAAAATCTTTTAACAGTGACTTATTAACCAGCAGTGTCATTTTCTTTTGTACTGATCAACACAGTAATAGTTTCCTTTTATAAATATTAAATATTATCTTGAATCAGTTACTAACATACTAAAAGTCTGATAAAGTGCAACCCCAAAAGCCCATCAGTCACAAACAACATTGGTTTCCGTGTAGGTCACGCAAAAAGGATTAAAGGGAAAATATTTGACTGGGTCGGGCATTCGACTGGAATGGAATGTTGCCATTTTGATGTTGACACTCAAATGCCTTTATCTCGGTGGTAATAAATTGTTCGGCAAATCCCCCAAATCAATCGCTGACCAATTTATTTTATGCAATCTCTGCATCTGACACAACCCCAACCCCTCAATCCCCGGCCAACGAATGAAGCCAACAATTTATTGCCCTAACTAACAAAACTGCAGCTGCAATCGCTGCGTTTACAAAACTTCCCCTGACCTTCCACCCTTTCATCCTTTCCCCGCCCGGAACAAAAACAAACCGCGCCCAAAACAAATGCACATTAAATCTGCACCAGTTACAAATTCTTGTTGGTTTTAGTCAACTGGTCAGTCGCAAAACAATTTGGACAGGCCATTTTATTTGCCAGCGGCAGATTTTTCAGCGTTTTTCCGCGCTCTGTGTGGGCCATTCAACGGGTCCGGGGCCAATTAAGTTCCAGTCCATAAAATTTGCATCAAAAGGCGATGTCCATAATTAAGAGTCCAAAAATATACCCATCCGGTGCGGCCTGCAATACGCACAGTCCAGTTTCACAATTAAAGAGTCCGCGTCTCCATTAAAAGCCGGGCCAACTTCCCAGCGAGCGGGCATAAAGCAGCTGGCCAAAAGAATTCACAGCCAAACACCAGAGCACGAAAATGAGCGAACATCAACGAAAGGAGGCTTGGGAGGGAAATGCCGGGTGGTACGTAATTCGACATAAAAATATCGTAAATCTTAAATTAGAAATTTCGCACATTAAAAACTTGGAAATTGCATTTGGCTTTCTGCCTTCAACTTGGTCGTAAGCTCGAATTCAGGCAAAAGGCGAGAAATTCAAGCGAAAAACATCCTAAAATCTACACGCGAAAAAATTAAATGCTTGCAATAAATAAAGATAAAAAATAAGTAAGTAAAAAGTGCATGATACGATGTTTTCTATCAAGAAATTAGCATACGTATTACATTTAAACCATTTGTTGCTTATGTTTGAACCAGCAGTCAATTATTTCAAGTGTACAAGTATTTTGGCCCGATTCTGTTTGTATTCCTATGTGTATGTGTGGCAACCAAACGAAGCTTGAGCCAAATTCGGCGAGGAATCAAGGATCCCCGGACTGGCCTGCATAATGCCCATTGGCGCACATTTTTAATGAGTTGGACATAAAAAAGTTTTAGCTTTTGAAAAGCTGCTGTTGAAATGAAGCCAATGAAACCCTCACAATCACCCCAAGCTCGAGGGAAAATGAGGAAAAGGACGCTGATGAACAGAGGCCTGGTCTGCGGACCATTGTCTCTGCGGGGATTTGGGTGTTGTCCTGCATGTCGTCTGCTGTTTTATTGCATAATCGTGAGTCAATCAGCGGCCAGAGGGATGCCTTGCCGGTTACTACAGCTCCTGTTTATCCTGCGCCACCCCTCTTCCATCTTCCACCTCCGATATCCATTCCCTGTTTCAGTTGATCACGCATTCGACGCTAGTTCGACCTTCATCAATGCACGTCAGCTAATAAATACGTGCTGCATTTTGCCCTGACCTCCCAAGAGAAAAAGTCAGAGAACAAGAGGGGAATTGTTCCCCCATGCAATTAAATTTCACTTCAGCTATACCAGTTCGCTTTAATTTGCCGAATTTAATTGAATTGCGAGCACATCAAATTGCGCATACGCCCCGTGGTACGCAAACACAAATGCACACACACACAGACGAGCTGGTGGAAAAGTTGAAAAACATGGCTTTGCGATAAAAATGTACACTAATTTCGTTGAAATTATGGATTTGTATGGTAATGCGTTTCAATTTGCCGGCATTTCTAATTCATTTCCCGCGCTCTCCCGATTATCGAACCAAATTCAAATGATGAGCCATTAAATGAGAAGTGGCTATCTAAACTGCGTTGTCCTCATTTTGGGCGGTAAATTGGCGATTCGCGGTAGATCAATGGACAATCAATGCAGTACCACGGTACTGTATGAACTTGTAGTGGTAATGACTGCTTGGGCAGGACTAAATATATTTCATATATTCCTCATATCTAAAAGAAAGACGAATAGCACCCCCTTACTTTGAATTTATATAACCATTTTACAATACAATAAGAATGTACACGAACATATGTATCCGAGTTGTACGATCATAGTATTGCAAGGTGTTGCATAAGCTGTAGTCAATTTTTTGTTGGCTTTTCTTAGTTCGCGCTCTTGAGCGGTTTTTCCTCGGCTCTTTTTCTGGCGGTTGTCCAAACCGGAGTGACTACAAATGTGGTTGAAATGTGCGCGAAAAGCGGCAAACCGCAAAAGTAGCTGAACAAACACAAATGTGCCAGGCCAAATCGACAGAGAAAAAGGCGATAAAATGGGTTGTGGAACGGAGGTAAACACTGCTACATGTTCACCGACAAATGTGACGGACATGGACATGTGTATGCCCCCACACACCTCCACCACCACTTCCACCATTCGAAGGCAGAAAATGCAAAATGCAAACACAAATATAAACACAGATGCTAACTAACCACATCAACATATCTGCCTGTGTGAAGTTTAGACTGCTGTGCAAACATATGAAAATGGAGATTTTCACGATGGTCCATTTTGATGTATTTTGCTCGAAAATTATGTTACAATGCCACTTGTATTTGCATCGCCCGAATAGCCGAGCAATTATATCGAAAAAAGAAGGATAACACTCCGGCGAAGCGCCGTACATTTTTCATGCAAATGCATGGCCTCTTGAATTAAATCAACAGCAGCTCAAGCTGAAATTGCTGTGTAAACGAAATGGTAGTACATCCCGGCTATCCCCGATCCATTTTCGAGTGCCCCGGGCCATATTATAGCCATGGGCAACGCATCTGCTGGAGAGTCCTTGCCGTCCATTGTTGTCCGAATATAATTCATGGCTCAGCCAGACAACTCGCATCGTCAAGCTTTTTGGCTATAATACATGCGGGATAGCAGATAAGTAAGGGAAAAGGCATATAAAGGTTAAGCTCCAGGCTAAAGTTTAAATTTAATGAATAGAAGTGAAATTTTGCAGAAATATTTAACTAGCAACAGAAGGACACTTTCAATTTGGTTTGTTAGTCTCATTTCAATGGTACTTTTAGTCAAGTTCTTCCATAAGCTGACTTTCGTTTGCTTCAATCTATAATTTAAGTTAAGCTCTTCACAGATAGTTTTGAAGATACTTTCGAATAGCGCATGCGAGATACTAAACCGCTTTAAATGCTTCCAACTCCCGATAGTTTTCCGGCGGAACCTCTACTTCTGTTTATCGAAGTGAACTATGCATTTTGGGAACCGAGTTTCCCTTTGTTGTTTACATTGTCAAATGGATTTGGAGCCGCCGTTTGCACCGTTAAAAGCGAAGCGTAAAAGTGCCACAAAAGTTGCGAACGGGGTAGGGGGCTAAAAGGGAATGGATTAAAACACGTGAAGCACGCGACCTCAAAGCGCATTATTTGTTGTAAAAAAAGTATTACACACTCACACACAGACACACGAATACAGCTGAAACGAAATGGCAGTCACACACACACACAAATAGCGGGAAAACGAGTGAAACGAACGGCAGGGAAAACCTAATAAGCTTTTGTGCAATTGCAAGCCATTGTGCTGCAGCTAAAGCCCGGCCAACCAACAGAAAGCTAATTCAAACACCTGCCACAAAAGGTAGGAAAAGCCGAGTGTGTATGTGTGTGTGTGAGCTGAGAATATGCAAACGTCGAATGGAAAAAAGGGAAAAAAGCGAATGGATTTTGCCAGCCACAAATGCATGCAGCGCGTAACATTTAGCCTGCCAGCGCGCTGCAGCGGTGGTTTGGCGGTTCGGTGGGGCTATGCCTGTGGTGGTGCATTAACACATGCGCCAATAAGTATGCAATGCGCTGTGACATTTTTAACGCGTCCCACAAAGACAGCAGCAGGGCGACAACAATGCTTCTATCTCCGCTCCTTTCGCTCACCCTGTCGCCTTCGCTTCGCCGTCTGTTGCACAGGAAATCACGATTACAGTGAGTCAAAAGCAACACTACACTGGGAAAAACTCAACTTAATTGGTTAATACGTAGGGGAACAGTTGAAATTCTATCTCAAGTTAAATGAAATTCTTGAGCGATTCTATGACATTCCAATATGAGCTTAAAACATCTTTATCATTGATTTGCAAACACTTGATGAAACTATTTTTTTCGCTCTGCATAAGCAGCATCAGTTGCATGTAGAATATGTGAGCGTGTCGCTGTTTGTTGAGTGATTAGATTTAAATATGCCCGCCCGCAAACGCCTCTTGGCGAAATGTCACCGCATGTCCTGCTTTCGCTCCTGCTCCTGGCAACTCTCATCCCGATGAAAATGAGCTGTCGGCGGAGTCAAGTGTTTTTGTCGCGCATATGGGACGCCGGCATTTTGCTGATTGTTTTTTATTTTTATTTTATACAGCGAAAGCGGCCGAAAGTTTTCACTTGGGCTTATAGAAAAATCAATTCCCAATCCGTACACACGCTTATGCGAAAAGTTTTCCCATGAAACTTGAGTCGTTTTACCCCCCCGCACGATGGAACAATGGCTGTAAGCCACCGGAGGATTAAATATTTTCAATATGATTATTTGCGTTTGATAATTACTATAAAAGCTGTGTAAGCTATTATGAAATATTGATCTGACCTTAGGGCTTAGCGCTCATTAAAAAACACTTGGTCGGATTTCTTTGTTTCATTGTTCTATTTTTTGGCAACAGCTCCTTTCATTTCCGCCCATTGTCTGTCAATCGGCTCGGATCGCCTTGCCTGGAATCCGCTGCCACTGTCTTTGTCATTATGAAACGTAAAACGAAAACGATTTACAGTAATGCCAACACTTTGCCGCCCTGCCACTGTCTTGTCGCTACTACCTTCCCATCGTCCTTGTCGTCGTCCGACATTGTTGTTAAATGAAGAAAGTATTTTTCAAATGCGAATTTCCGTTATGCTCCTCGTTTCGACATGAAGACATTTTTGACTATTGTCTGGCGGAGCAGCGAGCTGAAAGTAGAATCTCAGGCAGCTGAAAACAGCAACAAAGTCGGTGCACTCGAAAAAAAGGTCACTATTAATCAAACTATGTATCTTAATTTTTATAAATAATTTGTCTTGTTTCCAAGGTTATTAAAATGTTGTTAAACCAATTTAGGTTTAAAATTTGTTTAAATAGTACTGAACAGATTTTTGAACAGTGTACACAACTATTGCCAATGACAACGAGAGCGACAACGAAGACGATGAGCACGACGCTGATGATGGCAAGCGTTTCCGCTTTTGTTGTTGTCACCGTTGTCGCTGCCTCAGTTGTTGTTTTTGTTGTCCTTGTTGCTGTGCGCGGGACACACAAAACATTGAATGACATTATCCTTTATTGCTTATCCCACGCCTTGTTCCGAGTCCTGTGGCCCGCGTTAGCAGCTGCCATGCAAAATGGACGAAGAAAGTCTTCTCGGGTTTGGGGGGCGAAAAGTCAAAAGGGCATACGCGGCGTATGCGTAATATTAACTAGAACTTGCAGGACAAGTGGTAGGGTGTGTGTGTGAGGGCGAGTGTGTATAGTGGGGTGAAAAGATCGAGGGCAGCCGCATTGTGTCCACCAGGGCAAACTTTTTCATTTCCCCGCGGAAAAATTTTCAAAAAAATTTCATTTCCCAACGACTGAAGGAAAACTTTGCACCAAAGACATAGAAACTAGTTAGGAGTGCAGATACAAGAGGGGGGTTTAGTGGAAAGTGGGACCAACAAAGCTGAAAAAGTCATGTCGTTTCATTCCCCCTCACCCAACCGCCCACTCATTCACTTACACACACAAACGCATTTCACGAAATAAAGTATTCAAATAAAATATGCTAAAATCTTTGAAGTACTTCAAATAGCAAAAAGTAGAAGAACCCAAACGAAACGAACAAAAAGAATACGCCACACAGAAACATTCAAAAACTTTTCATAGGAAAAGGGATATAGAATCGCAGTGAGAGGACCGGTGCTGGTGGTGGAGGAAAATGGGAAAACCAGGGAAAGCAAAGCTCGGCATAAAAGGCATCGAGAGAAATAAAGAAATGGCAGGCGAAATGGCAATAGCCAGGCACAAAAAGTAAATATCGTTTATGTTGTCATAACGCGCAATGCCCTGCAGCCAACACTACCACCACTAGCACCACCACCCACTTTTGAGGGCCCGCACCACCCAACCGCCCACAGATTGAGCTCGGTGCGCCACAGCCTTATCATTTGAATTTTCCGGCGACGTGTTTGTCGAGCTGGAGCCGATAAAGATGCGATAAAGTGAGAACAAGTTGTCGGGCAGCTGGAGAAAAGTTTTGACTGAATTCTGACTTTTGCCCGGCTTGACTTGACTGACATTATTTGGCCAGCAGAATTGGCAATTTGTGTAAATTATTGCCTCAACTTTTTCCTCGACAAACTTTCCTCCAAATTAATATGACGTTATAAGAATTTATTTGATTATTTCAACCATTTGACGACTTACTGCATACGCCCCACTTTTGCAGCATACTTAATTAAGCAGAAACATTGCACAAAAGTTTGCCGAAAATTGTATTAAAAATTCATATTTGCCTCGAAATGTGTTCGTAGTCCGCACACATGTAAAGCTCACAGCTGTTAGATTTAATTTGACTGCAAATAATATATGAACAAAGCGGGTATTTGCCTGGCTGGTGGGAAAACTCGGCTCAAACTCAAACACTCGACACTTTGGCAACGAAAACTGTTAACGGAAAATGTGTGTAATGCCCGGCAGGCGGCTGAATTTATGCATTTTAAATGATATGTGAGAGTTTCCGGGTGAGGCGGCTGCAACAATATTTGGATTTGCCAATGTGTCGGCGCTCTAGCGGAATAACCAGCCATGTTTGCATTTCAACAAAATGCAGCCAACTTTTAGGCGCAAATTGTCGGCAGATTATATTGTCCTGCCTGTCACGATATGTGTGATTGTCTTTACGAGTGTGTGTCTGTGCACTAATGCAGCGACAAGTCTGCTGGAAATTATCCACATGCCAGACGATTTTCCATTGCAGTTTCTGATATTTGTTTTTAATTTTTCCACGCATTTCTTTTCGCTCTGTGTTCTTTCAATTATCATTGTTTTGATTATTATTTTAATGTTTTGCACAAACATTTAGCTCATCCCAATCCTGCGACACATCTGTATCTGCTGTCACATTCGTCTGCATTTCGTGATGTTGTTCGTTAGCTGCTTTTGTTTCGTTATTATTTATTATATTCGTTTGTTTTTGTGCAACACGAATTTTATCTGTGCGTAAGAGTTTATTACTCATTTTAATTTAAAATTATCATCTTAAACGCACATCCTCCACTTTTAAAGATCGCTTAGTTTCCACCTTCCCCATTTTGTGTTTGTGTGACCAATTCTTTTAGCACCTGTGCCACATGTCATGGAAATCCCTTGAAGCGTTATGTAACCCAATCATCTGTGCATGGCCAGCAGTTGTGAGATTGATTTTCAAAGCAAAAAATATCCTTTTTACTTGGCTTACATGTTTTTATCTATTTTCACTTTAAACGTGTCGTTCGATTTTCCTCGCCCACGGATTATTTTGCTAAGGGACTCACATTTCCAGCGTTTGCTTCGTCAAATTGTCATATCGAATTTAGCTGGTCAACAAACTGCATTGATTTTGGCCGTCCCAGCAATGTCCTGGTCACTTTTATTGTGCAATCCAGGCAATAACGTCCAATTTGCCCAAGATCCAGCAAGTTCAAAAGAAATCGAGTCAAACGGCACGGCGGAGTACACCACAAATGCAGTTCAATTCGGGCAATTAGAACGAAAACAAAGACAACCCCAATTTGATTCTATACCTGCAGAAAAGCAGTGATGGGAAAGGACTATATTTTGTCGCTGTAAAATAAGAAGTTTCTGGTTGGGAGTTATTCATAAAGAGTGATAGTCTGTGTTTAAGTTAAAAATAAATATCGAATAAAACAAAGTCTATGCTACTTCGTTTACTCTCAAACTAACAAGTTTAATTAAAATAAAAAAATAATAATGACAAATATGTGGACACAAAACAATCTATGAGGCTTCTCATCACTGCAGGCAACGTGTCGTATACGCAACGCATACGCATGCAACTGCAAAAATTTTTCTGCATATGGCTCAATTCACGTCGGCCCACCCCTTACAGCAAAGTTAAAGCGACCAAAGGCAAGCCACATTTATTGATGTCTCAATTTCCTTCGCCAAATCACCTATTACAAATCGACAGCCAGCTTTGTTGGTTCTTACAACTGGTCGTGATGGTAGTATTGGTGGTGCTGCAGCAATTCGTACAAATTTGGCTGGCAAATAAAGCGCCTGGAAAAGCTGGAAAAGTAAAAATTACCCTTCTGGCTGGTAATGGTTGGCAATTTGTTTGGCTCTTGCCGTTGCCATTTTGGCCATTGCACAAACTGCAGATACGTGTGGGTGGAGCGAGCGGGATGGGCGGTATGGGTGGTATGGTGGTTGAAGCTACACTCATTTGAGGTGAAATTGATAAGAGTGGTGCCTTTTATGCCTCATTTCCAATAGTTGGAAAGACCCCGCTTACTGATAGCAGTTTGATCATTCCATTACAGCTCGCTGCTGCTTGAAGCAATTTGCCACAAATTTCAATCAAACGTGCTCGCTAAAAAGTTGCCATAAGTTGCACCACCCACTCAGGTGGCGGTGCCACGCCCATTTGCCAAGCAGCCCCATCGCCCACTCCCACCACTTACAGCTAACAAACTTTTACATTAAGACATTAGCGAAAAACTTTTTTTCCGTTCCTTTTTCTGCCCTTTCCAGCGCTGTTTGCGATTTTTCTCTCATTCGGTTGCAGCTGCAACAACTTTCGCTCGAACTAATTTCTTATTTGTTTGGCTCTTGCGGTGCAGCGAGGAAAACTGCGGGGAAAACTGGGATTGCCATGTGGCAGCGACTGGCCGGCAAATGGAGTGCTCCATTTTCATTTGCTCGCCCTCTCACTTTTGCCGGCCAGCGGGATATTGCACATGAAAAACTTTTCGTATTTTCATTGGCTTTGATTCGGTTTTGCAAATGGCTTAGCATTGTTGAGGAGTCGAGAGTTAAGAGCTGATTGGATGATCTTTCGATGGCCGTGGAGTCGTAATGGGGAATAATGCTAATGAAGGCAGCTGCGCAACGAATTCAATTTAAGTTTTTGCCTAATTATGCGAATTTGGGTGCTTTTAACTACAGTAATTCTTAAAATTGTAGTTTTCCTTCCTTCTAAATTTAAGCAGCTACGAATGATCAAATCATAGTCTTTTCACCTTCTAAGCTGCACTGTCTGATCCATTTCATCCGCAGATATTATTTCCTCTCCATTTCCCGGCAACCGCAGCCTTGACATTTTCCCACCCCGCAGCACTTAAAAAATGCAAAACGCGTTAATGGCAGCTTGGGCAGCACCTGTGCTTCTTTGGGTTGTTGGGTGCACGAGAAAGTGTACAGTGGGTGTAGAGTGATGGTGTCCACGTTATGGCTCGCTGCCGTTTTTGCACCACAGCAACGCACTTGGCTGCGCTACGCAATTTCCGTTTCCGGTTGCGCAGAACCAGGGCCAAAGGCAGACAACTGCAGGACAACATACCGGACTCATCCTTGGCAGCCATTTGGCGCACAAACAATCCGTTAACACTTTTCTGCGCTGCTCTTTTCTCTTTATACCCTGCCCCCTTCCGCCATCAACCGCCTTTTGCAACTTTGTGGCCCTTGTTTCGGGGTTTCCGGGCTGGGAAAACTCCTGTTGCTGTCGCTGACTCGACTCCAGGTTGTAAATTTCCATTAAATGTGCATTTTTGTACAAGTTTTTGAATTAAACTTTTTTCGCCTTGGCCATAGCTCAGCTCAGCTGAGCTGGTTGGCTGTAAAAGCGACTGTCGGGCTTTTAGCCCGCTGCGCCATCGCCTGGCCATCTTGGCCAACAGCTCGGGCGAAAAGTTTGCACCGAACTGAAACAAGTTCATTTCCGCGGCTCTCATTATTTTGCCAAGTGCAGCAGATACGTTTCGAGTAACTACAGAAAAAGTAGCATGTACCGAATTGTGGGTTGGATTAAAGGAAAATGTGATCGAAATGAAAGATATTAAACATTCTTACTTTAAATAATTGTGTTCCTTTTTATTCTAATATAAGTTCACCGCTAGCTAAATTTTCTTGCACGGGCTCCATAGCCATGTTTAATAGCTGGTCTAAAATTTGTTAAGCTTTCGCTTTCAGTTGCAGGCGAATATTATAATTTTGCACCGCCCCCGATTTTTCTGGACCTCATCCGGAACTGCACCCTCAACCTCAGCCATACCCACATGATGCATCTGTCGCTGGCTGGCCGAGTCATAAAAATCTCATGAAGGGTCAGGCTAAGTGGGACACTTGACCGGGGTTCAGGGGATTCCCAGAGCGGTGGCATGCTATTACTTTTAGAATATGACCGAAACATGCAAAAGATTTCTCGCTAGCAGTTTGCCAAAGGGCTGGGTGCGAAAGAAGCAGAGACAATGCAGCCATGGCTTGACACTGAAAAATGTGAAAATTATGCAGCAAACATTAAAGAAACTATGTAAATTGGCTGCTCCTTCTGCTGCTGCTTTGCCGGGGGCGTGGCCTCTGAAGGGGCTGGTTTCCCCATCGCCCAGCACCCACTCTGCTGCCCTAACCCGATGCCATCAAATTTTATTCCCCTGGCAAGTTTGACTCACGCCTAATGGTTTTAATTAAGCGACTGCAACTCCGACTCGTGAGTTGCATGTCATGCATGAAATTCATTAGGTTCTGCCGACGTCTGCTTAGTGTCTTACTCGAGAGTCGCGCTTTTCCAGCTTCCTTTGATATACTTATACTTGGCATTTTCTTAAGCAAAAACTTTGCTGGCAACTAAAACCAAACTTGACATAGTTTCGGCAAAAATTGCAGCTAAAAACTTACTTAATTTCTACCAACTGCACTTACTCTGCACCAACTGTCGCCGTAGGGGTGGTTATGCTACTTCCTTTCAGCCAACTGCACAGAGAGAAACATCTGTTTCCTACAAAAACTCTCTATTTTGGTCATACCGATCGACAAAATTATCGAAACGTGGAAAGTTATACCTTGCTGATCTCGTACTTTAATTTCCAATCGAATGGCATCTCTGCCATTGAATTCAGAAAAATTTAATTTCGTTTATAGTTTATAGTTTTCCAAGAAATATATATATATATATTTTGGTCAGTGCACCCGTACTTCTAGAGGTGCACGCACAAACATAGACATACATGGCACTCTTATTTGCATGGTTAGTCAAGTTTTCTTTGCCCCATTGGGGATGGCCAAGAACGGGTCGGGCGTCTGGGCCAAGACAGTGGCAACTGCTTCCCGCATGTGAAGAGTCCACTCGCTTTGACACTATTTCAACAGGCAAATAAACATGGGGTAGCGGGGTGTTGCTGTCTTTTATTTATCTTTGACACTTGCTAATTTTTGCTGAGTTGTTGATGAAAATATTTTGCCTGGCAAGTGTCAACTTCTTAAGTTGTTTAGCAACCAAATACAACGAATTTAGCTTGACTGTCGAGGGGAACTGCGAACTGCGAACTCGACTGACAGACGCATTTCGCAGCAGAAATTAGCCCGTCTAATAGCATAAATGCCATGGCCAAGGAATTTTCGCTAAGCAACACACAGTGGATGAAATGATGCTGAAATCTGTGCGACGCTCTAATGATTGTTCATGTCAACAATTTGCAAAACTAAATGAACACATTTCGCAGTCATAAATTATGCAATAGAACGAAGCAACCACCAGCTAGCATTTCGCTCACAAACACATGTGTGTGCCAGTTGCCAGTTGGTAGTTGGCAGCAACTTGTTAGCCAACTAGGAGACTGAGCTGAAACTCGGCTGGCCATAAAACACAAAATACGAAACGGAAAGCGACGGCAAGACACGGAGCCTGTTGAGGCCAACATGGCATACTGACAACATGTGTTCTGAGGTGAAGCTTATAAATAAATTATTGATAAGCATCTGGCATAGAGGAAACGTCAAAAGTTGTATGCTTAAATAAGCAGGGAACGGGAGCAGTGACGTGGCAAACTTGTTGTGCTGGCTTTTGAATTTTTAAATGCATTGAAATTACTGCGGGAAAATCTAGACTAAGTAGGATGAAAATTTAAATTGCACACCGTCGCCATTGCTGAGAAACAAGGCGAAACGAGGGCAAACTTTTAGCAAGTTTGTTGCGCATTTTTAATTAATTTTCTTGCCTTCCTCGCTGCGCCCAAAGGCATGCTATAGAATTTTTTCGCGCCGGCTTTTAGCCATATTTAAACGGCTCACACTGTGCTTGTGTGCATGGCTATTTGTATGTATATGTGTGTGGTGCATTGACATGTCAATAAGAAATGAAAATGAATATGAAGACGTGTGCGAGCTGCCCGCTTGCCTGCCAGCCTCCTGAACATCGACGGCGTTGCAATTAAAATTGTAAGACAAATTAAAAACCGGAGTACACTGAGAAAAACTTGTGTATAACTGTGTGACAACCGATCAAACATAAATAAGAAAGATTTTACAACAGCGTTTGTTAAATCATCGATGTTAGCTGCATCTTTTTGGACACTTTTTTTTCTTAATTTGCAGATTGTTTTTAGTGCAGTGCACACACGTAACACTTGCAAATTCTGCAGAAATAAGCCAAGAATCGGTGGGAGTGAAAAGATTTGCACTTGGCTGCTGATTGCAGTTCCCAACTCGTGTCCTCAATTTGACATTTATGCAAGCGCAGGCAAGCGATTCTTAATCGAAGCAACTGCGATTCCCTTCTTGGCAATTGTATATGAACGTCTACGTGGATGAGTTCGTGTATGTGTTAGCCAGTATATATCGGCCACGGCAAAGTTTCACATCCTCCTCGTACGCAACTGAAACTTTTAATTAATTTATTTTGCCCAGCACTCGCTTTGTCTCGCTGACGTTGTCTGTTTGCCCGGCAGAGCCTCAATAAATGTTTTTGCCCTGACCATAAATGATTTATTTGTTATTTATGCGTGCCATGTTGGACAAGTGATGGCTCCTTCCTTCGACGGCACAATCAGTCCAGTCAAACAACTTTATTTAATGTCAAAGTAAACACGCCGTCACAGCCTCTCCACTCTGTAGACGGTGCACTCAAAAAAGTATTTTAAAATCCTTCAAATTTGAATACTTTTTTACCAACGAAAAGGTAAGTGCTCAGTACTATGAGTAATGATATAATTCCGATAAGATCTTGCAAATATATTAGTTTCTATGGAAAGAATTTATATAATTTTTTTATTTAGCTCAAACTAATTTCTCTAGTGTACCGCTTGTCCCACTCTGTCACCTGGAAATTCCGCTTCATTTTCCCCATTTTCCCCAGCCCCATTTCCCGAACAGCCGCTGCTGCGTTTTTAATTTGCACATTGCGGTCGGCGGGGCGGATTGCGCGCGCATTTAAACGATTTTCGGTTAATTATACGCCGTTACATAATGACATTTGCGCAAAGCCACGCCCCAGCGAGCGCCCACTTGCCATTGGGCTGTTAACCGAGCTTCCTGACGGCGAACCGACCGGCTTCCATTTCATTTCGAGTGTCTTGCGCTGTTTGTTCAGGCCCTGGTTTGCATTCCTCGCGGTTTCATTACCCAGCCACTGTTGCCGTTGACAGTTAGCCACCACCCAGTGAGCCACCCGTTCGCCCCATCACCCACCCACTGGCTACAACCGCGCACATCCGCCCACTCGCACTGCCAGTTCATAAATAGCAGCGTGTCCTTCTCCTCATCGGTGCGACTGCAGTGAAGCCAAAGCCTCAAAAGACAATCGCTGCAGATGAAATGCATGTGTCAGATTGCAGAACATACCAGAAAAGAGTGGCTGGCAGTGCTTTAATGCGGTGGAATTGCAAACTATGTGCGGATTTCGCTTCCGATCATATTTCTTGTTTAACGAATCCAACTTTGTAATTCAAAGATTCTCAGTTACATATTCCTCACACAGAAGCAATTTTGAACAGATATTCATAACACGACGCACCATATGAGGCCGAAATAAATGGGAAGTAGATGAATAATTTGAAGTTATTTAATTAATATCATGTTGCCATGTAAATTGTGACAAAGAAACTCAAATTTAAACTTCGTTTTCAGATGTTACCGTATGAGAAGTAAAGTTTTAAAATCCATGTTACTTATTGCATAAGTTTCGTTGTTATGCACACATGTTTTCAATGGAATTCTATAGTTCATGTGGGTTTAGAGTTTCCTTGCTAGCTTGTAATCGAATTATATTTTGTAAGGTTTTTAAATTACAATTACATACATGTCGGTTTTCTGTACAACATAAAAAAAGTCGGACTCCCTTCGATGAACATTCGATAGCCATTGTTAGGCGAACATAACCGCAGAAACCATAAAACTAACAAAAATTCAACTTAAATACAAATTAAATGCACCAGGGAATCGATGGAAAAAATATGGGTAAAAAATTACGCCAGCAGCTAACAAAACTTTGTGTTGGTCAATTGTATTCGTTTTATCTTGTAATGTTGGCGGAAAAAATATTAAATTACAAAAGCGCGCAAACAAAAGCAAAGACAATAACACCAGCAACTATTTACCATATTTTCGCCCGCGATGAAAAAGATGGAATTATTGTTTGTATATGGCTGGGATGGTGCACACAAGCACGCATAAGGGCATGTGGCTGGATGCGTATTTATGTATTTAAATTCAATTAATAATTAAGGTGTAAATGCATTTGCATGCTGGTTAATTAAATTTGTGCGGCTTTATTAAAGGAAATTACGTATTTTAATGCGGCAACCACCGCAGAACCACCACTCGCAATAACAACGACAGGATGCCCGAAAGCCCCGATCAAAGGATGCTGAATGGCTGTGGGATAATGTAAATTCCGGATTCCCGCCAGCTGTTTGCCAGCGAGCTTAAAGCCAGTTCGAGCAAACACTTAAAGCCTCGAGTGGATGGATGTCGTGATGCCGGGATGCCGGCATGCAGGGATACGGATGCACAGGCGCATCTATAAATATTTCATGCGTTGCACTGCAGTCATTATGGCATTCATTAAATATAGAGTGCACGACATCCATACCCCAGCATCCATGCAACCATACCATCCATGCATCCACCCGCAGATAGGGAGCGTCAACTAAAACCGCCTCGCATCCATAAATCTCTACCAGCCTCATCGTACTCATCGTCCTCATCGTGCTCATGGCCATGCCACCACTTTTGTCAGTAGTTATTCATATTTAATTAATTAATTAATTTATTTGTGCTTTATCCCTTATATATATATGTACATTTCATTAAAGCTAATGGTATAATTTGGTATTTACAGTGTTTAGCTAAGGCTTTCATCTGAAATATTTATTAATTATGTCTAGTTGACCTGTTTTTAGTTTTTTGTATAACAGTATTTATTATTTATTAAGGAAAACAAGGGAGAAGAAAAACCTTAATTGACTTACAACTAACTTAAAAAACTAAGACTTGAAACAAAAGATTGTTAATATTGTATTTTTTGTTGAACTTTTTGTACACCTACTTTTATATGTAGGTACTTAGTGTTTGTGTAATAAGGTAAGTTCATTATTAATTTTAACAGCTTGTTTTGGCATATTTGAAGTTTTTTGATATGAGTTTGAGCACATCTACCCCAAACAGGTGACCCATACATTAATATTGGATTAAAAATTGTTTTAAAAATTATGATCTTATTGGATATTGATAATTTAGATTTACGATTTATTAGAGGGTACAGTGTGCAAATAATTTTATTAACTTTCATAATTGTGTTGTTGATGTGGTATTTAAATGTTAGTTTTTTATCAAAAATTATACCCAAATATCGAATGTTGTCAACCCATTGTATTGGAGAGTCTAGTATTCGCAACTGTCTATCAGGAAGATAACGAGGTTTCCTTCTTTTTGTAAAAAATATAGCATTCGTTTTATTAGGGTTAATTTTAATTTTCCATTTTTTGTAATATATGTCTAATTCATTTAAGTAACTCTGCATGGATTGATTTATCTCGCTGTACGAGAAACCAGCACTGTAGACAGCGGCGTCGTCAGCAAACAGTGAAAGTACACAGTTTGTAGCTTGTGGAATATCGTGTGTAAAAATATTAAACAATGTAGGTCCTAAGACAGAACCCTGTGGCACACCTGCATTTAAAATTCGTCTAGCAGATTGACTACTGTCCAAATTAACGCTAAAGTATCGATGTGTCAAAAAATTTTGAACTATTTTAATGAGGTATATGGGAGTTCCAATCATCTTTAGTTTGTGCAACAGTCCGTCATGCCATACAGTATCAAATGCAGCCTCAATATCAAGTGTAACCAGCCCTACAGATTGTTTGGATTGGATACTTTCTTTAATATAATTTCTTAGTTTTAAGGTCGGCAGTATGGTATTTAGACCATTTCTAAAACCATACTGTACCGTTGGTAGTGTGTTGTGTATGTCCAAAAATTTCACCAATCTCAATTTAATTAATTTTTCCAGAATCTTGGACAATCCGCTTAATAGGCTTATTGGTCGGTAGCTTTCAGGGTTATCAGGAGGTTTTCCTGGTTTGAGAATTGGAACTATTTTTGCTATCTTCCAATCCCGTGGGAAATAGCCTGCCTGAAGACAGTGATTGGCAATGTTAACAATATGATTAATGGCGCTTGTAGGAAGGTTTTTCAAGGATATATTAGGTATTCCATCAATTCATATAAATACACAGTGAGTACAGTGGGGCCACAATGGCACTGACTCACTGACTCAGTCGTGGTGTTAGTGTATTTCTGATTTGTGGTCTGACAGTTTAACCAAAACTGCATGCATGTAAATTTATTTGTGCTCATTTTTGCCGGCGAACTGGGTACAGACCGCCGCCTTCCCGCCTCGCTTACATATGTCAAAATATTCAATTTATGCAGCGGCAGAAACAAAATGAGCCCAGATGAACGCCAAGGATATGGAATTGTGGGCGGGATTTCGCACAAAGGCAATGAGCTCCGAGTGTCAGCCATTATTTGGTGTGTTCCCAGTTCGGTACCCATTTCAGTTTCGCAGCTTAAAAATTGTGGAGATTTGGTTAGAGTATGCCAGAGGAATGTGTATTTAAACTTTATGATTTTGTTATTTACATAAAATTTATATCTAGCTTTGAAATGAGAAGTATATTGTTTCGGCTGTTTAAAGAACAGCCCGAAGCTGGATGCATTCGATTCTTCCTGCAGGCGACCACTTGGTTGGTGTCCTTTGGGAATCCCCACTCCCGAACCGCCCGCAGGACTCAGACCTCTGTTCCTTCCTGTGTGCCACATTTCAGTTCTATTCTATATATACTTTGCATGTGTGACATTTATTTTTGCATGCTGGTGGCCACTGACAATGGGTCAGTTCAGTTTCCAGTTCCCGGCGCCATTGTTCCGACCAGGTCCAAAAGCGAAGCTTGACATTTCTGACATTTGCAACATTTATGGCCCTCTGCTGATACCCATGGGTGTGGCACACCCCCCGCCCCTCAACCAACCCCTGCGGAGACCGCACGCATCAATGGATTGCAATTTCGCCACTCTTTACGGCAATTTGTATGCCAAAGTGTTTCATTCGATCAACTTGAAGAGTGATCTTTTTGATACACTGTTGCAATTGACTCCTACCTTATGGATATTTGCTGTTGCTGATGCCGCCATATTTTTACGCTATGGTGGCCACAGCGTTTTATGCATTTTTTGTGCATTACCAGCTGAACGGGAAAACAACCAGCAAGTCGAGAACCTAACGTGCCACTTTATTTGGAACTTATTCACTTCCCCGAACTCTCTGGCCATGCAGATGTAGTTATTATTTGAAATTTCATAATACTTTTACAACTTTATGCAACTGTTTTGCTGCCGGGCTGCCTTAACGCGGCTTTCGTGCTTTATTTTTTGCGGTTGGCCAAAAAACCACCCGACAACCATCCCAGATCCACCCACAACATCACCGCTCAGCCACCCACTTGGGTTGTTTACTTTTGCAATTTTCAACGCTCCAACTGCATGCCATTTATTTCAGCTTTCGCTCCCCGTTTTCCTCCAACTCAGCTCTGTTTATTTAGCCGGGCTTTTTGCTTTTGTTTCGCTCGGTAGCTCCATTTTTATGTAAAACATATTTTTCTTAAATAATTTATTTTTGGTTTTTGTTTTCCTCCTTCAGTCCTGCTACTTTTCTGCTCCTTGAGCAAACTAAAATGAAGCTTTTATTGAGTTCAGGTGCGCTGTGCCTTTCCCACTCCATTTGGCTCTGTTGGTGGCCAAGTCTACACTCTACATCGGAAGAATACTATACGATTAAAATCGAAAATAATACACATGATTGAACGATTATAAAATCGCACATTTCTTAAAAAATGAAATGATTCAATTACTAACTCATACAAACAATCAATGAAGTGGGTTTCTCCTTAGAATTATTCCTTAATGAAGTTGATTTTAAGTTGTTACTGTCTAAGACGACTATATTAATCACTTTTTACAGTGTACTATTCTGCCGGCATACTTTAGGGCAACTTTTGATTTCGCCTCTCTGCTTCTTTTTCAATTTGTGGCCACATTAATGTTAGAAAAGAAGAAAAAATATGAATGCACACGAAAAGTGTAAAGAAATGACCTGGCCTGTCGTGAATGCAGAATCGGGGTGGCTCCGAGTCCTTTTTAGGGTGGCCCAGAGTGGGTTAGACGCAGGGTTAAGCCGGAGTCTTCGCGTGCACGGAAACGTTTAGCCGCCGCATATTGCCGGGCTCCGGTGGCCGAAAAGCGTCTGCTTTTATTTTTAGAAAATATTGGCACTATTTACCCCACTCCCAGTCGGCAGATTCAGTTCACATTTACCCCGTACGCCACTCGAGTTGGAGGATTTGCTCCCCGGGCTTTGTTCTCCGGGCCAAATGGGGCCAAAGTGGAAACGTTTGCTTATGCATGGCGGGAAAGTGGCTCTGCTTGCTTACCTGAAATGGAGAAAACAAGAAAAATGGATATTAATTAGAGTGCAAGTCGACGTTGTGTATGTTGTGTTAGTATTTTGTATTTGCCCGCTTATTATTTGTAAGCCAACTTATCACACACAACGGAAAGACTTTTACGAAAACTTAATTTATTATTTCGTGCTTATGCAAACACATCAATTTGTCGCAAGTAAACACTTCAAGCGCTTTTCGTTATCTTTGGCCAACAGTTGAGGCAGAGCCAAATTCATTAGAAATCCCACAGCAAATAGGAACGAAAATGGCAAAAAAAAAATATAGATATGTTTCGGGCGGGTCAAATGTTTGTTTAGGACCTGACGGCCGACCGAAATAACTTTTCGACTTTGGCCGAGAAAAGCGAACCCTAAAAAGCCACCTGGCCAATGGATTTCATAATTTTTCAATAAATTCGAAGACCATTATATCGATCTAAGTGAGGGCTTCGTTTTCAATAAAGTCGGCATTACGTTTTGGCAACCCTAACTAGCCGGGTTCACCGCCTGATTGCTCCTGTCCCGCAGCCATTTTGCCACTTTTCTACTTGGCTGCTGTTTAACCGCAATTGAAATTACGCGCTCGCTTCCGTGACGACGAAGGCCGCTTGAAAAATTTATGCAAATTGCGTCACGTGCCCCGATGATTTCTTTCGAGGCAAAGGAGGTGGTCGCGGAGGTAGCAGTTCCAGGATCTGAGCCACCTTTCGGCACTCCTTTCGTGTCGCTCCCATTGCCACTGCGTCGCTGGCAAGTGAATCATTATTTAATTTAATGTAAAATAATTAGCATGAGCCGGAGCGCTCGGAACATTCAGAGCATTCAGAGTCCTTGGCTGACAGTGATGAATACTTGAGGTCCTACACACTTGCTGATACTGCTCTGACACTTTTTCAGCCACCACCCGTATCCATCCGAGTCCCATTTGCGGTCAGTCGATGATATATTACACACTGAGATACCCACACTCGAGGCCCGATTACAATTGAAGTCCCCTCGACTACCGCACACTTGTCTTATTCTTTCCGAAAGAAACTTTTTCCGCTGTTAACATAATTTCCGCAGTTGATTGATTCACTCGGATCGGCAGGACGCAGGACTACGGGGCAAGGACTACGGAGGATACGGGCGGGTATCCATCCGGCTGGAGCACTTAAGCTGCCTGCCTGCCTGCTCACAAGTCCACATCCGTCGACTGGCGCTTAGACAAATTGTACTTTAATGTAATTTTATTGCAAAACTTTTCGATTTGCATATTAAAGGACGAGAAGCGGGCACAATAAAAATTTCATAAGCGGTCGGCAAGGACTTTGACACGTGCCGATGAAAAGAAGCGGGCGGAAAACTAAGGATATATTTTACATGTGTACAAAGGCGCTGAAAATACATTTAAAAATCTATAGATAAAGGGTTGTAATCAGCACCTTTTTGTTATATGGATGTTTGAAAATTAGTTTTCTTAGGTTCCGAGGAACAAATTCGATTAGTCACCTATTACCTCAGTGAATCATATATATAGAACTTAAATCAAACAAGTGTTGACACAAAAATAACCTAATTGAATGGTCATTTCCCTTTCAGACTGAACAACAATGACGCTTTGGCTAAATAGGTAATTACGGGCTAGGAACACAACTTAAGGCAATGCAAACACATATATAACACATTCCCCCTCCGAGCAGCAGTAAAAAAAAGGTCAAGCCCATACTAGCACACTCACAAAATTGATGCAAAGAAGTCAATCTTGGGGTCATCGATGCGATTGCTTAACAAAGCCAACGTCTGGCGGGCTAAACTTTCGGGCATTAGCTCAAATTGGCAAAGGGAGGCAAAGATCCTTGAAGGGAGTGAAAGGGTCCTCATTTTTTATTCATAAACATTCATATTTTCCCATTCATGCAGCAGCAGCTGCTTCCCTTTGCCTTTGTCCTGTCAGTATCTTTGCCTTTTTTTCTATTCCAATTTTGCTGATTTCATATCCACAATTTGTGTTGATTGATAAGCAATAAGCGGAAGCTTTGAAGTTCAGCCGAAAGTGCAGATACCCCAAATGGGACACACTTCTGTTATATATTCGTTCTGGAGTTCCTGAAATTCGCTAATTTAATGAGTACTATCAGCTTATGTGTACACAAAAACTTCGCCGCATTGCAATCCTAATAATTTGAGACAAAGGGAGCTGATTTTGTAATTTAAGCCTTTGGAGGTTCGCCGTTGTGTGCATGTATAATCGCATCGCACTGGCCCCCATCTTAATCGGTGTTAATTGTGTGTACTCGCATATATGTATTTATATAGCCTGTGCATATATATATTTATATATGTGTCTGATCTGGCCCTGCACCTTGTGGCGTTCATTGGCATTGTTGCAACGACAACTTCAATTTACACGCCTCGTCGGACGCTCATTCCCTTTGTTTTACCGGCGAGGCTGCCTTCTTGTTGTGCTCCAGTGGCTCTATATAATTAGAGCTGCCGTACATCTACATCGACATATACACATATATTTATATATTTGTATTTGTGCGTGGCTGGAACAACAATTATCCACCCACACACAAGGCAAGGAGCAGTGCCAATAGACATTTTCATAAATTGTTAACAATTATTGCCGTGCGCCAACAAAGCGAAAGTCCGCCTGTGTCTAGCCAGCCCGAGACTCATCCTCTTCGCTCAGTTTTCCCTTTTCCCATTTCCCATTTCCCCACTGCACTGTCTGCCTAATACAATTTCAATATTTGCCGGGGCAACGTGGCGTATACGTTATGCTTACATACACACAAATATGCCGCTGCTGCCGTTGCACTCATGTCTGATTAAATTAAATTTACAATTCATACGTCTGCTCGGTATTATTACAGTGAGAGTGCCATGTGCTTTTGTGTTTGTGTGTGTGGGGGAAAGAAACTTTCAGAGAGATTGGTAGACCAGACAACAATGTTGTTGTTTAATTGTTGGCTTCGTTTTTGCCATCTGCGCGAGCCACGCCCCCTTTAATTACCAGACGCATACCCGCCCCTATTAAGAAATGACATGTGGAGTACAACAAAAAAAGTTTGCAATTTTCCACACCACGGAAAATTATTATTTACATTTTACAATCATTTGGACATTTGGATGATATTAAAAGCGAAATTTTAAATAGAAATATGATTATCAACATGACAATGAAATTAAAACAACGCATGACAGTAATGTCAGAAAAAATTAACAAATATTGTGATACTTAACGATTAAGGAAACCCGGGTACTTTAAAGACCAGTTGAATATTCAATGCTAAAGTGTTGGTAATTTGGATTTAGACACAATTGCTCACTCATCTAATTTTAATGTGTTGCTAAGTCAATTTGGAGGTGAAACAAACGCACTCAACAAGCCGACTTAAATACCCACAAAGCAAGGGCAGCGGCGAAAACTCCTGCTCGCAGTTGAGCAATTGAGAAATGACCCGAGAAACGATTACAACAAAAAGTAATGGTCAAACATTAGCAGGAACACGCTCTGCATTTTGCATTTTCCATTTTCCACTCGGCATTTAGCCACAACAGAGACGTCGACGAATCCGGCCAGAGCATAATTGCATTTGCGTTAAAACGCAAGCAAACAATTCACTTAAAGTGCAAATAAGTGAGGAGAGAAACCACTCTGCCCATATCCTTTATATATGCCAGTGTATAAATATCAGTGGGAGGAGGGCCGAAACCGAAATGGCCAAACTGACAAACGTGGACAACGGAAGTCAATCAGACGGAGACGACGGACTTTGATACGCAAGCGCAGCGGAAGTTCAATTGCAGTGAGCCGGCGACCGAGGACGAAGGACAAGGGCGAGGAGGTGGCAATGTCCTGGCGACAGGCCAACAACAGCTGGCGATTAGACGAAGAAAGCAGCTGGCGGAGTGGGGTGGGGTGGAGTGTATGAGCAGTATGAGAACAGGATGACCGACCACGACAAACGCTGTTTAACTTAATTCAATAATCATTGGCAATTGCAATTTGCGGTCTGGCGACGTCCGGGCGACATTTGTGCAAATACAGAAATTATAATAATGACAGACTGCAGGCAGGACTCGACTCGACTCGAATGGAGGTCCTTCTTGGCTCGTCTTGGCCGACTTGTGCAGTGTCCTGTGACCGGAGCGGCATTAAGTGGCCGAAAGTCAGGCACATCGATCCCAGGGACCCAGTTTTTGCGGTTCACATGGGCAATTACCATGTCGAGATCCGAACCGATTCCTGAACGATTCTACGCAATCGTACGGATGACAGTGTCGATGGGTACGTGACATTTGGACCAAAACAAATTTCACTTATTGCCCGATAATGTTGCCAGCTTATATTAAATAATCATTTGGGTAATTTCGAATTATTGTTAGGTGGTCCGAGTGCACAGGCCGAGAATTGTGTTCGATGCACTAATTGCTGAATGTGCAGCTGGTCGAAATGGGGCAACTGGGGGGCCTCGGATTTCGAGCTGAACTGAAAGGGGCGTTCGAGCATTAGCAGGGCACAACCGCAATATTGAATTGAAATTTCATTAACGTATTAGTGTGTGCGCAGACAAATGGGGTTCGAGATTAAATGGACACAATTGTATTTAGGAAATTGGTGTAGCATTTTTGTTGCAGGCACTTTCAGCTTCAAATATCGAACCAATGATATAACCAGCAATTCCATTTTATCTGGAATTTTCTATAGCATTCAGAGGCTTCTAATTGTACTTCAATACTGAGTCTTTTATGCAATTACACCATGTTTATTTGTGTATTACAACCGCTTAACACAACCTAATTAGCAAGATAAAGATGCTGCAACATGGGTTTATTTTCATTCGATTCCCTGTAAGTGGCTGAGTGGCTGCCCCTGCCACTCACCTCACGTGTGTATAATTAAAATAATAGCAGCAAAGCCTAGTTTTATTATTAATTATGCAAGAACACACAAACACACAGAGCGCGTCACGCCCCTTCATTAATAAAACATGGGCGTTCATGATGGTGATGGTGGAGTGGAGAAGTGGGGCAACCGCGGCGCTGTGGCGTATTCAATATGGAAGTTGGCCAGGACGATTTTCTTTTTCGTTTGCTTGCTCCCAGCCACCGTGGTGCTTGGCTTTTAATGCCGATTAATTACATAATATTAAATACACATGTTCCACTTGGCATTGTCTAGCCAAAGTTGGTTTTGCAACAATTTGTAGTTAATTTATGCATGAGATGTTTATTAGTTAGGAGGATTCCTATGGAGGCGAGAAGCAACATCTCCATTGTGTTCGAACGGAAGCAATCTGGGAAATTAAAAGCCTGAAGCGTAGAAAATTACACAAAAAATCAACATGGCGAAAAATATGCTTTTCCGTTTGCAGAACTAAAGCCATCATTACCATGACAGCATATTTCTGGCGTCCTCAGCAACTTTAACCATAAATTTATGAGCGATTTTAAATGCTTTAAAAATGAGAATGAAAATCTCGGCGGGCGAGCGAAACCAGATGGGTGGGGCGAAAGAAAAGCGGCAATGAATTGGACGACATTGGGATGGAAAGATGGAAAGAAATCCCGGTCCGGGTTCGGGTCCACCTCCATCGGCCGTAGCGCAATAAAACTGCGTCATTTTGGGCGGCATAAAAAATCGTTTTTGTGTGTCCTGACAGTGCGGCATCAGTTTGAAGGGGCAGAGCACAGGCATGGGCACAAAAAATCATGTCATGTCATTGTCGGCATCGTAAAAATGTTATCAGCCATAATAACGAGCCACGATTTTTGTGGGGGGAGACTCAGGATGGCATGGCGAACAGAATTTTCGGTGCTGCGGGGGTGTCGCTAGCGCTAATGGTGCGCAGCTAATGACTGGGTGAGGGGTGTCCTCGTGCCCGGCGTCCTGGATGGAATGGCCGTTGCCCCGAACGATGATATACTTGTAGTAGCAAAGACCGAGTACAGAATGTTCCGGAGAGCTTTAAATTCCAATACCCAATACTGGGCTGGATATTAAATTGCCGTATTCGCAGTTCCACTCGCCAACTTACGCTTAATGGTAATAAAAAGTAAATCAAATCTGTGTCCTTAATCCCTGAATTGATGTGGGGCTTCCTCGATTGCGACACAGACGCAGACTCCTCGGATCCTTCGCTCTGCACCCTGAATCCTGGAGTCCCCTACTTTCGCCTCGTATTTATGCGAAGGCATTTCTTTTTGCCTGCTGTCCTTACTTACAATTCAATTTCTGAACCGACTTTGACTGAGGCCACATCGTTGGCTGCCTTTTGTGCCGGCTGCGGTGCAATGGAAGCACTTTGACCGGTCTTAAAGCCGCCATATTATGACAGATGCATTGAGCTCTTGCGGTTTTCCTGATTGAGCCTTCAGTGGTGCGTGAACTTAATATTTTCTGAGGCCGCTTTAAGGGGTTTGCAATATATCATGTACAAGTTAGCTTAACGTTTTAATTTATGTTACGGAAAGTAAAGGTGACCACCTTTACTTGATCTTGTTTATATACTAAGCAATATCAATAATGTCCGTGCTGTTTTGTAGGAAATTTAAATCCCAATCAGTTATAGAAAAATGACCTCTCAAAAGACCATTCCCCCTTTTTGGCATACTTAAAGCCAATCGATGCTGGCATAATGCTCGTACTGCCAGTCGACTTGAATGGATGGCGGCCAATGCTGCGTATGCGCAATATTCGGGGCAACTGCCTGAAGCCGCCAAAAATGAACTGCCAGCTCGAGTTGCACTCATTAATCAAATGTTAAGGAAGAGAGGTCTTCCGCCTGCAGCCCCACGAAATAAAAAGGATGGGGAAGAGGGACGACTTTGGCAAGATTTTTTCCTCCTCGCAGGATTTGGAGAGGGTGAAGCTGCCAGTGTTTGTGCAAGCTGAAAATGCATTTAAAATACACAAAAATCCGCAACGAGAAGCTAAGTGAAAAACCGAGCGGAGCGAGGGAGATAGAGCTAAGAGCTTGAGGAGGCGCCTCGGCATTGTGTTCCATGCTATTTGCATTTTCTCTCCGCTTTTCCCCCTATTTTTCTTTTTTTTTGGCAAGGCAAATAGCAGCGAGTACATAAAAAACAAGTTGAGAGGGCCAACACACACCATCACACACCCATTTATTGAGAGGCGAAAGAGAGATAGATATAAATAATAAGTCCGTGGGCGAGTGTGTGTGTGCAAAAAATGGGCGTGCCGCCCCCGTCGAAAAAAAACCAACCAAAAAAGTGAAAAAGAAATGCTGCAAAAAATGCATTTTATATGCAGATGCATGGCGTAAATTGTAGTTACGTACTAAATAAGTAAAATAGCGCTGAGTATTTTTCACTTAAAATGCAGCAAGGCAAAAAGCAAAGGGGCCAGAGACCCTCTGGTCCGGCCGGAAAAAAAGAGGCGGCGAGGGTCGGAAAAGGGGGCGTGGAGACGAACCTCTTAATTGGATGCATGCAGGCAAAATAACATGCGAGGCGTGCGCAAATTGTTCGGGGTTGAATTAAAGTGGAGGCTAAGTTAACTAGCCGCCGGCTAATTAAAACCTGAAAAGTTCGCCACACTTGAATATCCAACTTGGGCGTACTTCTGCAGCTCAGTGCGTGTGTGTGTGTGAGTTTGAATGGAATTTGCATTGGGAATTGGACTAAGACAAGAGCCGGCTTTTGTGAAAGTTGCTAAAGTCGAATTGGCTCAGAGACTTGCACAGTTTTCCTTGCCCTGCTTCTCTGCTCGCATTAACAGCTGCTCAATGGAAATGGGAATGTCGCTTGTGCTCTCATTTTCCGCAAAGACATACACAAAACACACACACACTGACACGGAGAGCTCTATTTGCATAAGCATTTTGTGTGTCTGTCTTTGTACACATGTTGGCAATAAAACCAGAAACGGCAACAGCAACCACAAGAGCGTCAAAATTAAACACAATCAGAGCAGAAACTCATTTAAGGCGCTAAGCATTCGCAACAATTTCGCCAACAACATAAATTACACTTTACTCGAGGGCCGGAGGATAACCGAAAAAAGAGTGAAGAGGGAATTGAAATTGCTGGAACGCCTCTAATGAAAGGATTAGCTTAGATTGCTATCAAAATATGAAAATTTATTCCAGCTGGAAAAGCCTGCCGCTTTTTACGAGACACCCAGCCCAGAAATCCTTTTCTGGCCCAGAAAATCTTTGAGTTGCCGCCGCATTAAATGAAACATTGCCGTCCCTTATTTTATTTACTTTTTTTTTTTTTGCTTCTCTTAGCCCCGGTCTGTGTTTTTTAATTTCATGCTGAAGGACACGCCTTGAAGCTTCTTCATTTTGTCAAGTTAATGGAGAATAATAAAGCGCAAAAGTAAATAAGTAAACAGAGCGGAGACGCAAAACTACAACAATAAAAGGCGGCAGGCGCAAAAAGCTGAGACGGCAAACGGCCGGAAAATAAAAGCGGACGACCAAAGCCGCGCCAAAGGACCTCCTGCTCCTCCTTGCGGAGGAGCAAAGGGATGGGAATGGGAGACCCCGCACCCAGCACCCCAGCACAGCAAGGCATCTTTTTGTTTTATGCGAAATGCACTAAAAATATATTTAAATTTATTTCATTTTCCCCCAAATGAACTGCGCAGGACATGGCCAAAGTGCAGCCTTGTCGTTTTTGGTTGGTAAATGTAAATGGTAGGGGGTCCTCGTCGTCGGACGTGGTGGAGCTGCCATGACGCCAGCCAGGCGACAAGGACGATTACTCCGCGACCCCCCCCTGCCAGCTGGGGGGCTACACAGAGAAAAAAGTACATCGCTCTAATTATATATAAGCAGGCTTGTCAAATAGTCTAGATTCAAGATCCAGCAGTTGTTTATCACTTAATATGATAATAGTGGGAATATGAATGAATTATGATCCTATATCTCAGTATCTAATAAGAAGTATTCCTATACAGAACTGTATCTTTCTGAAATCCAGTCACTGGCCCCTCTGTTTGCTGTAATAAACTTGATTGCGCATCCCTATGCTGTACTTCCTTCTACCCCACTTGGTCCTTTGGTGTTTTTGTTGTAGTCTCTGGTTTTTAAATAAAATTTTTATGAAATTTTTGGCAATTGAACTCAAGTTTTAATGGAACGCCATAAATTAGTGGCGCTGTCCTTCTTCTCGGCCACTTGAGTCCCGCTGCGAAATTGGATACAAGCGCTTAATAAAGCACTCGAGAGGCTGAGCGGCGTCGTCTGACCGCTCCAGACCCTTCCAGATCCCCCCAAATCCCGCCCTGATGTCACATCCATTTCATTTGCGCTTGGCAACCGACATCAATTCATTTTGTGCGCAATTAGATTGTTGTTGTCGCGGCGCACACACACGCGAGACTAAACTTTCCAATATGATCCGATCCGATGTATTTGTTGTATTTTATTTTTATGTCCTTTTGCAGCGCCGTCCAACTTTTGGCCATTCAGCGAACACTTTGCCACTGGCCATGGCAACGATTGACTGGGCCCCGAATGGTTTTGAATGTATTTCGCACTCGAAACTTTTCAAATTCATGCACAAGAGATAGCAAGATGGATGGATGGACAAATCAAAGCGGCAGCAACTAAAAAATTTGAATGGCCAATGGGAAAAAAAGAGAAGTCCCCGGAAGTGGAGAAACAAAAGCGGAAATTCTAATTAGTTTAACTTTCCAATAGGGTGACTCGTTCGTAAAGCAAATACAAAATACTTAGCAGTTATTACCGGTTTTATATACAATGCGTAGCTATTCCATCACACAACTTGTTCAACGCAGAATTTTATTAATTTAATCTCTGAATTAAAAACATTCTTCCATTTTATAAGCGCTGTAATTACAGAGCGATTAGTAATCGAAACCAAGTTCTGTAAAGGCTTTTTCATTTATTTCAAATTTTGTTGTTATTTTGGCATTTGCATTGCGCATTTACTGTGTGCACTCTGATGTTTCATTAGTTGGGCTGCACAACGAAAGTTTGTGGTTTGCTGTCCCTACCACCCGGGACCTTTATTTTTCCCCATTTCCATGGAACTTTCCCCCAGCATCTATTCACTCCATTGCCGGCAATATATTTCAGCTGCTGGATCCATTGGGGCAGTTGTAAAGTTTGTCTTGCAGTTTGTCGGGAATGGATTGCAAAAGGGGTCAGAATGGAGTCAGTGCGATGGGGATTTATGGTAGCTGGGGGCTGGTCATTGGCCAAACGCGTTGATGTGTAATTGAGGGCCAGGAATTCAACATTAGATTTGTAAGAGATCTAAAGCTATTACCATTTCCCAAGAAAGCTTCAGTATGAAAGTATTACCTAATCCGAAGGAACCTTAAAAATTGATTGGAAAAGAAACACTTTTTCTATAACATACAGTTTAAATAATTATTCCAAGTGCTTAGGTACATAAACAAAGATGAAACGCCACTTTTTCTAGATGGTTAAGCATAAACTAAACTCTTTAAGCACTCCTACACTCAAGCGACATCCAGGACAGGCCAACTGGCTGGGTGGGGCTAAAATTTAGCTGCCATGTTCCATGTTCCATGTGCCAGACGTGACTGAAAAGTTGCTGCTATCATTTTTGCTCGCAATAGTTTGCACTGCCGGCAATTAATTTATGTGACAAACTGTTTAAAAAGTTAAAGCCGCCGCCCAAGCAGCCGGAAATAGATTCAACTAAATCTGCTGCATCTGATTCCAACTGGAGAGCTACAGCCACCACTTGACTGCAATGGGGATGCTGTGGTGGCAAGTTGAGTGCAGAAGCGGCGATGAAATAATCATGTTATGGCTTCGAGCGTATTTTATTTTATTTAGGGTCAGTCGTGGAAATGTGATGAAATTTATTATAACTCGAGTTGGCCACTGCAAAGTTTGCACAATCAACGGAATGGCCAGATATAGCGCCGCGATAATGGAAGACAAAGAAAGGCGGCCCAAGGAGCTGAAACACTGAGGCTAAATTACAGAATCCTTCTTGCATTATCCTGCCGCTAGATTAAAATGAACTATTGCATGACAACAACACCACAACAATGGCAGTGGCAATAATAATACAAGCAAACGATAAGCAACACGAAGCAGCAGGGCGAAGCAACTTGGCTCGCAAGTGCTAAAGAATGAATGAATAAAAGAAGCCTGGCCCAAGGAAATCTGTGAAAGACGCCGTGTGAAAGCGGCAACAGCAGCAACAACGACCATAATAATGGCTGGGATAATAATAAGAATTAAGCAAGAAAACACATCAGACAGACATCCGAGCCATAGCCATAGCTTTGGCCAGGGATTCCGATTTGGATTCGGATTCGCATTCGACTCTCCGCTGCTTTTTTGGGACTCGGATTGGGTTGTGAACAGGGAGCTGAACACAACACAACACAACACACGGCTTCCGTTTCCGCAGCCATTTTGGTGGGGATTTATTAGTTTTTGCTCGTTAGAACTGCGCACAGCTGCCGGGCCATGTTGAGAAGTGTTTAAGCAGGGCTGCACAGCGAGAAACAAGTACTGAGAAGTCTTTCCGCTCATTGCGAACATTCAAAAGCAGGCGTGTGTACTTAGCTTTATGGTAATTGTAAAAGCCTAATGACAAGTTCTAAAAGTGAGTGAGCTTCGAATACTTTTACTCGGGTTTTTCTCTGCCTGTAGCAATGGGAAAAGGAGCTCGAGCAGCTAGAAAGCTCTAGCTGGAGAAGACGACTTCATGAACCAACAAAAATTAACACCCAGTGCAAAAAGCAGAAAACGAACGACTGAAACACACATAAGCTGCTTGTTTATAGTTACAGCTTATGCTGCCACCTAACCCCCACCCCCTTGGCCTTTCCCGCTGTTCACCGCCATTCCCCGACTTTCCCGCTCTTCCGCTTTCCCGCTTTTCCAGTGACCAAGCCATTTCGCCTATGAACCATTTTCTTTGGCTAAAACTGCAGTCGAGGCAACGACGGCAGCTTCTGTTGCTGATGTGCATCAAAGTGAGAATGATTGATTCAATTTTAAAGTTGTTGCTATGTGTGTATTGGTGGGTTAAGCTCCTGCGTCCGTGTGTGTGGGTGGGTGGTGTGTTTTCGGTTGTGCGTGTGTGTGTGTTTTAAGCACAGTCTGCTGCTCAGTTGCCAGCTTTAACAAATAATCTCGCTGGCGTCCATTCGTTTTGAGTCCTTGCTGCTTTTGATGCACCTAGGAAAATATTGGGACGTTAAATAACTGAAACTCCCTATTAAGGTTTACATTCTCAACTCATGGTATCAACACTTGAAAATCGTTCAGTATTTCTATTAGGAAATATTTATAGAAATTACATATTCCTAATCCTTAGATTTGTGGTTTCACCCACTCCGCTTTGATTTTAAATTTATTGCGTTTCAGTGTAAGGACATGAGTGGGTGCCCAGGACCGGGGGGGTAAGGGTGGAGCGAGAGGATCTGCTGCCATGATGGAGTTCGGTCAGAGCCAGCAGTCGTTGGCTGACTTTTCTCCGCTTGTTACCTCAGCTACTAATACCAGAAATAATTACAAAAGTGAATTTATGTTGCTGCGGCGATAACAAATGCTTTTTAGCACCCCCTTCTGGACCCCTTTGACCCCTTCATCCTGGCCCCATTGCAGTACAAACACACTAAAGTCGAAGATTTATTTTTTCCCCAAGGGGTTTCGGGGGGGTCTGAAATGCGCGTAACTTTTGCCAATGACGCAAAGGAATTTTCAGCCAGAGCGGAGAGCAGATGTATGAATCGCCATAGATGGGGGATTGCGATGTCAGAGTGAAGTATGGCCTGCAAAGTGCAGCAATCCCACTGCAATCCCCTCCAGAAGAGCCCCTGCAAGGCCCGGCACCCAATGATCCACTGGGTGTGGCGTGGCATCCATCTAAACATGTGGCATACAAGACTGAACTTTCTTTATCAAGTTTTGGCAACATCACAGATTAAAATTTGGCTTTCTGACACTGCCGAAGCGAAAGACTCTGGAATTAGTTCTGCTTCGTGAGGGCGGACGAAGGACGATGGGCGTGGCCGTTGCAGTGGCAGTGGCACTGGCAGTGGCAGTGTTGTGAATTAAGCTGAGTGACTTTCAAATGAGTGGATGCGAAGTTCATTAGCAAAAGCCAAAAGTTGCTTGATTGACGCCCGGCATTGACTGCAGTTTAGCTTACTGAAGTTGCATGATTTCTGCTCAGGCTCTTGACAGTTACTTTTGGCTGGGAAAACATTTTCCCACGCAGAGGAAAATTTTGAGTGACTTGCTGCTTAAAGAAATACGCTACAGCTAACTGTAAGTACTACAATAGTATTTCCAGCCACAATTTTTCTCTCTATTCTTCATTTTATAAAAATCTAAGTTCCCCATTCCCTCCACGCCGTACAGCCAATTTAATCCTTGTCAGCCAACTCTTTCTCCTCCCTCGACCCTCTTGCCATAATTATTTTTCGTGTTCGTAATTACGTTTTCCATTTTCCATTTACATAACCTTTTGCCGCGGCCACCGAAGGCAATCACTTAAGTGGCGCTAAAAAATTATCTAACCAAATTATTTCAAGCGAAAACCGAAAAGAGCGCCGCAACGAGTAACAATCGATGCGAAATACTTGGATAATTGGCGCTTATTGATACTTGAGCGCCACATAATCGTCTTAATTACTTTGCAAACTAACTTTAATGGCCCGAACGGTGGACGAGATAAAAGGGCCCAATTACAAACGCCCGTACGGCAGAGATCCCGGGCTGATTGCATGTCTGCTTGCCATTTGAGGCCAAAAAGAAGAAAAAAGAGTCCGACGGAGGAAAACTAGAGTGGAGCAAGGAAAAAAAGAGCGGAAAAGATGCCGATGTCGATGCCACCATTCATTATCTGGCGCCCCAATCTCTGGAGCAGCAGCCAACACTTGAGCCGGACCCTTTCAATAATATAATAATAATCCAATCATAATGTTACATCCGCGACTGCCAGTCATCTGGATCCAGAAGGAGCCGGAGAAATTCCAGCTGCACTGGCTGCTCAGAGCTGTCCGGATCTGGCTACTTTGTTCTTGCGCTTCCGCCGTGACGCTTCCGTCGCCTGTCCACCCGGAATCCTGAGTCCTCAGTCCTGAATCCACTCGCAGCCAGCTAATATGCGTCCCGCCGGCGCAGCGGAAATTGCAAGCCAAGCCGGGGGCTGCGGGGATGTGGGGATGTGGGGATGTGGGGCTGCGGGGCGAAAGGCGTGGGGCATCAGGATGCGGACAGAGACTAAGCAGCTTAAAGGCGCATCATCGATGCCAACGCTTCCAGCTGAAGATTTATCGTCCTGTTCGGGTTCAGTTTGGGTTTTGCCACGTAAGATGTGTTTGGTCCGGGATTCTGGGGACCCGTTGCCCAGGGACACGTTGCTTTTCATTTGAGTGGCAGCCACAAGATGCAGGCGAATGGATAGCAAATGCTGGAATGCATATATTAGCCAAATTGTTTTCCCCATTCCACGTATTCAGATTAGGTGCACTTAACGATTTGTTTTAAATTTTATATTCAATAACTTTAAATATCTCTTTTGACTTAATAAAATTTTCTTCAATGTTTTTATTTAAGGTCATTTAACACCTTGTGAGTAGTTAATGACTTGGCTGTGCTTAATAACAAGGTTGTTCCAATTTGCAACATTAATTTGGGTCATCCGACTCCTCAGTTGGCTTCATTCGATTTGGCAAGATGCAATTTCAGATTGCGATCGTTTTTGGGCCGCCCCACCCCTGGCAGCACCCATGTGCCTATTTATTTATGCCAAGGGGATGTATCAGATTTACTGCAGCCGCTTGCCAAATGGCAGAGCCAAAAACAGCATCCATTATCGTCAGCGGCAGCCAAGCATTACGGCCTCGTCTCAGCTCAACTGAGCTGCCTTTAATGTCATTGGGAGGGCGCCGCTGATTTGTCAACCCAGCCGACCCACGGCCCATGGCCCACTCGCAATTCTGATAATGGTCTAGCCCTCAACGATTTCCTTCCCGCGATTTTGCCACTCCCTCGGCGACGGGGCAAGGTGAAAATTGCAAATTACAGCCGAGCAAATAAAGCTCGGCGACATAGACCTAGGAGGAACTTTGGGAAATTACCAGAGGAATGAGCCCGGCCCGGCTTCCCTCTAAACCAAATTGAATTCAGTGCTTTGATGGCAGACGACGTTTTGCGGGGGCGGACATTTTTTAGCAGCGGCATTTCAAAGAAATTGTCATGACAAATTGAAACAATTTCTTTGGCTTTTGTGGCTTGCCAACATGGGAAAACCCCTACAACATTTTATGCAATAAATTAAAAAATTTTCGTACAAAACCTCGGGCGGCTTATTCCACTCCGGCTTTTCGGCCTTTGTTTGCCGTTTAATGGAGCGTGTGCGAGACCCGAAAAACCCGAAAACGTAAATTTCAAATTGAGTGATTTTTGAGGGGAAGACGTGCTTAATTGCATTTGCCGATGGTCCTGACAAATGTTTGGTCATGACATTCCCCGAACTGGCAATAAATATAATTCGAATCTAAAAATCCGAATTCCTGCCTCACATAAGAGTCCAGAGTCGCAAATATCTTATTTCCAATTCCTAGCAATTGTCAACGCAAATGTCTCAACTTGGGCGCTAAGCGTCAAGCTCCCTGTTCCCTGCCCCCAGTGACACCATCCGTGTCACTTTCGCTCCGTTCGGACAATGCGCAAAATTTCAGGAATGTCGACCCGTAGACGGGACCAAGACATTTGGTATAACACAAACAGGGAGAAGGAGCTGTGAAGAGGGGCGAAACAAAAACGGAGAAGGCGAAACGAGCAATGGTCACACGGCACAGGACATTTAATGTAAACGTTTTGTCGACAAATGTCAAATGGCCACTCTCCAGGACAACTGGAAACCGACAAATGGGGTGGTGGCCCACCGCCACCACCGAGCACCCGAAATTAATTCGATTTAATGCTCACCTTAGTGCGGCGGTCAGGCGGATTAAGCAACAAAATCAATGATAATTTGCCAGGGCAATGAATAAGAGAACAAAGACGGCCCTAACAAGTTCATTTCATTACGGAAATGAAAATGGCATAATTAAATGTTAACGATGCTGTCGGTGGTTGTCCCGCGTTGCCCTTTTTTCGTTCATTTCAGTTTCTTGGCGCCCCCGGGTGCATCCACGTGCCCGAATAAATCAAATTTACCAGTCGGTATGCGGCTTTTGCAACTCGCTGTAGCGACCTTCAAAATTACCGACTTCCAATCGTGTTTTCTCCCTGGCTCCCTTTTTGGCAAATGAACTCTCGGTCGAGACGGTTCTTTTTTTTTTGGCTTACCTGTAACGAGAATAACGGGGGAGTGCGATGAGCATTAAGTGCGGCTTTGAAAATAATAATAAAAAGTGCGCTTTGGCTGCCGGCACGCACACTTTCATTAGCCGCATTCATAAGGCATTAAAAACGACGGCGGGATATCAATTTGGCCAGACACGAGACCCATTAACACCAACACACACATAAGCAAAGATCTCTTGCTAAATAGAAAATATGAAGAAGGAAAATTAAAAAAGGCAGCCACGCCTTCGACTTCGTCTTCCTCTTTTTTCCTTGCCTCAGCCATTAAAGTGTAAATCCTTCCGAGGCATCGAAAATGAAGAGATTCGCCCAGCGCCACCCTGCAACATTATGATCACCACTCGCACACATGTGCCTTACGTGTGTAGTGTGTGTATGCTGAAATAATTTTTATGATTATTTCTTCCTTCCGTTGCTGGCTCATGCACAGCCCGGCCAGAAACCCAGACCAAAACCCAGACCAGACCAGAAGCTCAGCTCAGTTGAGCTGCTAAAAGTATATCTGCTGCGCTCCTCTATTTCCTCGTGCGCCATTTAAGTGCGCCAAAGCCAGGACTCTGACTCTGCCCAGATAAGCACAGTGGAAATAAACATTACAAGTTGCCACGGGGTCCGAGTTTAGTGGAAGCATTTACTTACTGCTCAGATTACGCAATGATCGTCCAGGCATTAGCCATCAGGCAGATAGTGGCAGCAATCTTGTAATAGGAAAGCTCAGGTGTTTTAGGATAGTTTGCTACTAAATTTTAGTTATAAAACATTGCTAAAGAAATTTGTATTCGAGATATTAGATTTACAGTTACCTGCCTGCCAAATAAAAATTAACGAATTCTAGCTTGATTGAGCTAATTTCAGAAGTTTGGTTTTCTTGACTATAGTTTTTGGCCACGTTAAGCAAGTTCGTCTAATGAAATACTTATTTTCTACTGTTTCAGAGAACGCCTAAACTGATAATTCACATGGTCCTTCTAGGGTTACACCGATGTTTGTTTGCCACATTTGCCATCCTACTGTCTAAAGCGGACAACAAGCAAGTTTGCTTCACGGTGGCAAATGTTTGCCTTCGCCTGGCTTTCCCACTGGCTGCGATATGGAATTCCTTGGATTAAATGTTATGTTGGCATTATATTTCTTTCTCTTTACGCCCATGTCTGACAATCTGTGTGTGTGTATGGGTGCGTTGGTAACGCATGCTGGGCCTTAATGTCTTCATCCTTATAGCCTGGCTATATGGCATTGTTGTTGCCATTTCAGCGCTGCCTCTGCCTTTGCCGTTGCCTTCGTTGATGTCGCTGCTGCACTAATAGCTGCGCCCACAAAAGTAGACTTGACTTTTTGGAGCGGCTAAAATAGAGCAGAGCCGAGTTAAGTAAATAATGCCAACACATGTAATACATCAAGGCGCCCATGTGTGCGTCGGTGTTTATTTATGATGTTTTGCGGCTGGCTGTGGCGAGGAGCTTTAAGAATCTGGGCTTTCAATTTGCACGCTCGCGTCTCGTTCCTCTTTTCCCATCCATTTCATTTAATTTAAAAGCAAATGAAAAAATAGCTAAAATTGCTAGAGCACATAGAAGAAAGTATAATAATATTAAAGCGTTTTTTTGCGACATAGAACTAAGCACTTGTAAATCCCCATGGAGGATGTGCCATCAAGTTAGTCTCAAACACAAACACACACGCACACCCGCTGCACTTTTATCCACATGCAAACATGAGTGAGCTTCCACCCCGGCCATGGATATGCATATACGTATATATACTTCCTTATGTGTGGCAGTGTGTGTGTTTGTGTGTGGCCAAACTCATAGGAACTTATGCATAAGTGACATTAAGAAAAAGCTCTTCAAATGCAAGAGAAACACTTTGGCCACCGCCACCGCAGCCGACAAGGAAAATAGGAAAAACCCAAGTAAAAGTTTTCTCAGCTGAAAGCATCACAGAAAAAAAGGATAGCAAAAAATACATGGCAGGAAGAAGGAGGCGACCGGCGGGACTCCGGCTGGCATGCAGCAGCCAAATGAACGCAAACTTTCGGCGGCATTAGGGATATGGCAGCGTCTCTGGCGAAGGATATGCAATCATCATGCGGATTTCCATAAGCAGCCAGCGAGCAGCGAGTCGAAGGCAAATAGAAAACCAACACAGGACACCACCAGCTCATGAGCAAACACACACTGTGCACTTGAAAAAAATCGGGGGCACTTACATGAAACTCTTCTTGATGGTCTTGTGCCAAATACTTTACTCTATTTACTTTGCGGTCAAAAATGTTTCCAGTGTAAAAACCCTCACACAGTCTCCGCCTTGTAAGCTGCAACTGGCTTAGCTCAATATCCTTTTTGGTGCAACTTTAAACTATTTTCAATGGCATTTCCGACTGCATCTCCGCTTCGTTTTGACTTTGCCATTGCCTCTCCGGCGGAGTCAAATGTTTGTACAGTCTGCAGTCCGCCCCTCCCACTGGGAATCTCCTTTAAGTGGGTTTGAGCATGCAAAAATTGATAAGTTGCCGGGGATGTACGGTGTGCGTGCTTATTGACATATCTAACTCCAGTGCGCCATGACTTGTGCGTTGAAAAGTGCGATGAAAATGTTTAAAGTTTGCCTCTTGCGGAAGCTGGAGACATGAGAAAAGGCCACCGCAGATCCTGCAAAGTTTGCAAATTGTTTTCTGCGGCTTCCATTCAACTCTTGGCCAAGCAACGAATGTGAAACGGTCATGGCAACAGATATTTATAATTAGAGAAAGTTTTTGCAGCCAGCACAAAGCGTGCTCCTGGCGTGGTTTATGCCGGCATCATATCTGAATAATAGGGAATGTTCCGGATTAGTTGCTTTGAGGCTTCAACATCGAATCGACTCAGTAATCCCATTTTAACAGTGGACAGAAGGCAAACCTTTTAACATTTGCCATATGCAATTCGGAGCGCAGCTGGCCACAGCCCTCGGCCCAAAAGGTGAGCACACAAAAAAGAGGTGCAGCCCAAAATCACTCCGTTTGGCCAAGAAAAAAGGTCCTGGTACCGACCAGTGTCAGCTGGCAACAAACGCAAGTATGCAAAAATAGCAGCGGAACACGCATCCTGCCGAAAAAGAGCAGCAGTTGCTCTTTTCGCTATCGCCAATTGGCAGTAGTTAACGGCAGTCAGACAAATGCACTTAGGAAGTACTTTGGTTAACTTGGGCAACAAAAAGGTACCAACAAAACTACGTTTGATTCAAACTCTCTATCTCTAAGTACTAACATATTAAGCTATGCATATCCTCCAAAATGCACATTTGTTTTCTAAATCCCCTTAATCCAACCACTTTTTCTCTCAGTGCGTGCACCCACACAGGCAAAATCACACCGAGCAATACAAACGCACTTGTCGCCGTTTATTGATTCAATCATTGGAAATGTGTTAAGGTTTTTAAAGCAGTCTCTCTATTTGCTTCAAGTTTTTTGCAGGACACCCCAGCTGGGCACCCCCACCCGCACCACCACCACACCCTTAACCACCCAGCCCACGCCTTAACCCTTAACCGACCACCCACTGCCCATTGGACCCTCGCCGCCCTTTTCCGCTTTCCGGCGAGTTGCCTTTTTGCTGTGTTTGTTTTCTGTTTGCATTTTTTTGTTTGTTTCGAGCTCTGCAGCAACTCAACTGTCGACTGTTTGCTTTGCGTTGCTTTAACGCTATTTTCGCTCAGTTTTGTTTTGTTTGGTTTTGTTGAGCACTTTTGTACAATGTGTTGTTGCTGGCTGACCCTCCAACACCATTTGCCCCGCCCATCCGCCCAACAGTCGTTGATTTTCCCCATTTTTTGTCGTCTTTTTTTTGGGCCGTAAATTTATGCTAACAGCTCTCCATTGAAAATGCATAAATTTATGTGTTTACACTATGTGCAGGCATTTGCTTTGCGGGTGCGGATGTGCAAAGAGCGGGGATGCCGGGCACATGTGTTTACTTAGCACTTTTTATGGCCTGGCCAAGCCGGAAACCCTGGCCAGCCCGCAGTCCATGTTTTATTTACCTACAGTTTGTTTTATTTAGCCCGAACTGTTTTTATTTTCGGCTAAGCTCTCTTTGGCCCCGGGAAAACTATGCGAAATTTTATAAATTATTATTTGCATAAATTGCCGTATTTGCCAGCGCAAATGAGACCAGAGTCACACAAGTTCGCACGCACAGCTCATAAAACTTAGCTCAAGACTAAACGCTTTTGCCCGCCGATCGGCGATGGGAGGTCCGTTCAAAAATTCCATCAACGCCCCAAATGACTTTATGCAAAAGTTTGGCCCGGGCATAAAAAACAAAGGCACCGAAAGCCGAGGAGCTGGAATGCCAAACGAGCAAAACAATGCGGACATGGCGGTAAAGGGTTAAGGAAAAGGACTCACACGTTTGCGGTACACAGTAAGAAAATGAAAATTACAAAATAATTATTTAATCTCTATTCAAGTTGACAGTAAAGTTGTTACTTTAGGAACCGATGGCTTACTTTGTATGTTTCATGAATGCAAATTAACTGTGTACTGTGCATTTATGTTCTGTGTATGCTTGTATCCACTTGGCCGACTGAAGGAGGAACTGTGGCCAATGCATTAAATCGTGCCAAACTCAGAAGAACTGAAAAGTGTGAGGACAAAGTCTGGGCCGGGCACATAAATGCGAAATAAAAACCATTTGAATGGCAGGCGACACTCAAAATCGATACGAGCCGAACGACAGGATGGTCCTGACTTCGAAGGATATATGTGGATGGGAACCTTTGGACGCTGGGCATTGCAAAAGTACGAAAATGTAAATGGGACTTGGTTCTCGAGCCCAAGTGCTTCTGTGTGTTTATATGGTATATGGGGCTGCAGCAGTAAAATAGATGGGCATTTAAGACGAGCCAACTTCCCGTTCGGCCCTCCGATTCTCAGTCTCTTAATCCACACTTGCGGTCATCAGATCAGTTGGCCAATTCATTGCAAAGTCATTTGAAAAACGTTTTCCTTTTATTTCCCTTGGGCTGTACGTTTTGTTTAGTTACGAGCTTAGAGGTCTTTAAAAATGTTCTCGAGTTTGAAATGCCATCTTGCCATCTTAGCAGATGGGAGACTAGAACGTTTTGTACTTCCGTTGTAAAGTTTATGCCAAATTTAACTTTAAATTTTTTTAAATTGGTTAAAATATCTTTGAAGTAAGTTGTTACTTCTTTTTCCGGTGCTGTGCCACTCGTTGCTAAAACAGTTCACGTCCTTGGCGCCGGGTAATGGAGGAGCTCAGTCGAGTGGTCGCCTCCTTTTTGGCGTTAATATAAAATGCATGAAATTTAAATTGCGCCAAAGTGTTGACCAGTGGCTGGACCCACACCTTTGCCTCCACTGAAATCCGCTTTGCTCGGATGCGATGTGGGCATGAGCAATTGGATACACCGTGCAACAAGCGAATGGTCCGCAGACACTTTTATTACGCGGCGCCAACAAAACAAGCGGCTGGAGGAAGGTGGCAAAATCGACAGACAAAAAGCGACAAATGCGATGACAAACAATACGAACAACAACAATGACGCCGCTGTCAATTGTCTGAATTTTGAAAACCGAAAGCAAGAAAATAAAGGGAACGAAACGAAAACACTGAAAATCTGAGACTGTGGAAAAACTGAACCTCATTTTCTATGCCACTGCCGCTGCCAAATGTCAAATGTCGAATTGAGCAATGAAATGTGAACTTTTCATTTGCCGCCACCAACAGGAAACAAAACGGAGCACAAAAGAAATTGCAGTGTAAAAAATGGACAGTCAAAAATGTTACCAATCAAATGAAATGTAATCAAACGGAATGAACAGGACAGCGGGGAGACATCAAATCAAACAAACAATTTTTATGTTTCACTCCATGACAAGTGTGCTATTTTTGGTACAAAGATACACGTTAATGATTTCACGTACAGATATTTGAATATTCCACTAATTTTACCAAATAGATGTTGAGTAAAACAATTTGGTTACGCATTTTGTACGTACTCATTGAAAATGCCAATGAAGATTCGATTTATAAGATACAAAACAACAAACAACATTAATTTTCCGACACGCTTTTCTTAAACATTTTATCGCATCCTCCACTTTGTACCCAATTCAAGTAGAATTTATTGAGAGTCTTTAAGCACGGGCACTCCACACCAACACCAGTGCGGATGGGAATTCAAATGGCTCACACAGACACGGACACATAGCTATGGCCAAAGCTACTCAATTGTAATGGCCGCTGGCATAAAATAAAGCTCACAACGAGCAGCGCCCAGAAACGGCCACGCCCACAAGGCCAACCAACACCTTTTTTATGCGTTTTCATTTGCGAAAGCGTAGGAAATATCTTGCCCACGGGGCGTATTAAAATCAATTCATTTAATTTTGATCAAAGCGAAATAAATCTTTGCGCTTTTTGCTTAATTTCCTTCGCTTTTCGAGATGGGAAAACTGGGAGGGAAAATCCACAACAACGTCAGTGAGTAATTCGGTTGTGTGGGTGAATGGGTGTAGGGGTGTGCTGTAAAACGCAAAGTAAGACAAAAAGCACGAGTAAGAGAGAAATACCGTAAGCGAAATGAGAAATCATTAGTAAGTAAAAAGCTTGTCAGTGTGTGTGTAAGTACACACACACACAGACGAAGCGAAGATAAAGACACACATAAAAGAAAAGCGGCGTGTAAAAGTTTTTCCAGTTCCCTGTACTTTTCCTTATCAATGCCAGCGACGGCAACTGAATTAATTTTTCAATTCGCCAAACGAATTCATTGACTTTTTGTGTTCGCCACCCATGCACCTACACACCCGCACAACCATCTCCTTGCACACACACACACTCATACACATTCACAATCGCAGTCAAAGATTCTGATGCAGACTCCACGTTTCTGCTGGGGTATTAAAATCCTTTAAACAGATTTCATTTCGAACGCTTTGCGGTCGATAAATGCATTTCACTTTGGTGGTTTTTTACCCACACAAGCTCACTGCCGCACACACTCACATTACATGCTTATCCTTAACGTTTCTGTGTGTGTTTTATTTGGCGTTGCATACTTTTCGGCTGCAGATATCCTGTTCGGTTATTCCGCCTTCGCAACTGACTCCTTCCAATGATTTGCTGGCAAATTACTTTGAGGTGTTGCCTGCTGTCTCTCACCTCACTTTGCCACTTTTGCCCGCTCCTCACCAGAGCCTTGCTGCTGTACAAAAATTGCCAAATTCATTTCCAAAACAAACATTTAGTATGTGTGTTTGTCCGTATGCGGGTGTGTGTGTATGTTGCCTGCAAGTGTTGCCAACCAATTTAAAAGTTTTGCTGTCGCCGTTGCCTGAGCGAAAGTAAAGCGCGCTCGCCGTTGTTGTTGCATCATTTGGGGGCACGGAAAAACAGCCAAGTGCAGGCGGATCACAGCCAGATGGAGATAATACACCGAAATACAGTGGAAATTAGGTTGGCAGAATCGCATCACCAATTAAATCTGGCCAAGGATATCATTCAAGAGGCTTGAGACTAAGCAGTTGCAAGTATCCTATATAACTTATTGCATAAGCCACCCATTCCATTCTTTTCTCATTAAATTTAAATAAAAAACAAACACCAGAATCCTCAATGTTCTGAATTCAAGCTAAATTTAAGGTGAGTTGTTCAGCATATGGAGCATCTCGTACGGGTAGCTGCCACTGTAGTTGAACCTCCATTAGGAGGTGGATGCTGTTGTGATGCTGCGGACGGGAGTCCTCCCACAGCCAACTACTGTGGCACTTGTTGGCTTGGCTGCTGCTGTTGCAGTTGCGACACTTGAGAAACTCGCAGTCGCTGTTTGTTTTTGCAACAGCGGCATGTAGGTGTAACCCGCCCCCGCCCCCGACCCACCACCATCCTTTCACAGTGTGTGTGTGTGTGTAAGTGCTGCTCGAAAGTTCATGCACCGTGTGCCAGTGCAGCTGTGTGGGTGTGCACTGTGTGTCCTTAGTGCATATATAAATTTATATGCATGTGCCTGTTACGCTCTGCTCCTTTCGGTTTGCCGGCAGTTTGGCCGACTCTCTCTCATTTGAATTGGAAATTCAGCGGCGTGCTTAATTTTCAATTTGCAATCATTTGGCCTGGTAATCAATGTTTGCTTTGTCGGTTGCGGTTGTCGACTTTTTCTAGTCCTCTGCTAATTAGTAACTAAGTGTGGCTCATCACAAAGTCAATTGTCCCTCTTGCCTTTTCCCAATCGGATTCTTTTCATTCAAGAGCTACGGAAGAACCCATATAACATTTCCGATTTCTACCTAACTAACTATAGCTGTATGGAACTTTAATATGATTAAAAAATTAAGGTTGTACTGGTTGAACTAGACTAATACTTAGAATACGTAAGATCTCTGAAGAATATAAAGATATAGTTTTTATAATAGTTACTGTTTCTGTACTAACGTTATATAGAAAATAATCTATTCGAAAGTAAAATTTATCTAGATTTCAATTAGTGACCACTTGGCTTTAGTGCTGTGCTGCCATCGACTTTTTCTATTTCCCCGCTAATTAGTGGATAAGTGCGGATCATCGCAAAGTCAATTGTCCTGGAAATGACTCTCCATCTATATTTTTTGTGCCCTTAACAACTAGCGAATTTGCTCCACTTTCGCACTCGTTTCCCAGGGTGTTCCTTCCTCTATTTCCCGGACTTCTAGTAAGCCGGGCCGCATTAAGCCAACTTACACAATGCCCGGAACCGGCGGACTCTTCACTTTCGCCCCGGCTCCTATTTATGTGCCATGCCCGCCAGTTGGTGTTGTCTTGTCTAGTAATTTTCTCACACTTTTCAGCCGCTCATCAACGCTCCGGCGGCCAAAGGGAAAGGCAAACTTCGCAGACTCAAGTGTGGAAATTTTCACTTTTTTGCCATAATTAAATTCATTTTCAAGTTGCTCTTGCTGCCTTTCTGCCGGCTTTCGACTCAACGAAATGCCACACCGACGCACACTCAACTTTCCACTATTCCACTAGTCGTCCCAGTCGCAGTAGTAGACATTTTCCATTTTTCATTACAGCCCAAAGTCAGGCCGCCTGGTCGCCTGGCCGCTTTTCCTCGTTTCATTTTCATGCAGCTTCCTGTGCCGTTGTTTCCGGTTTTATGCCTGCCAGTGTCTATTTGTGTATAGTTTTTGCCATTAGCAACCGTTGTCGGTTTGAGGGACTTAGGGGTGTTGTGGGGCCGGGGATGGTAGAGCCAACAAATTGGAGAATAGTCCCAGTTTCTATCGCTGCTGCCTTTGTTTCCAAGTTTCGGCTTAAGTTGTTTTTAAGTTGTAAATCTCTACGGGCATGCAATTTCCTCTGCCTGCCCAAGCTGTATCAAATTTTTCATTTGTGGTTAAAAATATGAAAATTGTAACTGATATTTATGCTTGTAATGCCTACGCTTGACATTTTCAGCACAGAGGGGTGGTGTCCACAATAATTCATCTCTGAAATGCGTGTTCGAGTTTGTTATTTTTCGGATTACGTGTGCGAATTTGGCTCTTGGAATTTTACTCATTTAAAACTGCCCGAAAGTGATACGTGTGCTCTATTGGTATTTTTGAAATCTACCTCCTTGACTTCCGACTGTCTGGGCCACGTTTAATTGAATGTGTTGCCAGTATGATTTTGGCCATCTGACGCATACGAAATTTCTATAAATATGAAATACGTTATCGTGCCCTGATATCGATCGCCTGGGGTGTTTTTTGGTTTGAATTGTAATTGTTCAGAGCAGAGTGCTATGAATACGTAAGCTGTTGTTATTTCTCAAGAGCTTCTTGTTAACTGAGCTTTTGCTTTTGGTTTTTGCTGCACTTGAACTCTTGTTTATTTTAAAGTTTCGAATTTTATTATTATATATAAAATGTAGCATAATGTGTTTTTTGCGTACTCTAATTTATTGCGCTTTAAGATAAATGCACAAATTTGACAAATAGAACACATTTTAGCACAAACAGCATTTCATTAGGATACAACTAATAGGCTAAATTATTTTTTGCAATGGCCGTGTTTGAATGATTTGCTAACTTTTTAAGCCTGCACAAATCCTTGGCTGAAAATGAAATGCAATTATATCGCAAAATAAAATTCATTCAATTAAATCCTAACTGAAAGCCAATCTGAATACGTTTAGAATTGCAAATGACTATGCTGGCGTTTTTTTGTCTAAAAATAATACTTGATTTATTGGTCTTTACATGATATTAAACGGTTTGCATTTCCCAGAGTTTTCATATAGGGCATTTCATTAAATTTGGCACAAATAATTGTTAATATTAGAAAGAAAATTCTATCTAAGTTGGGTTATTTGGTTTAAGTTTTGATATTGCAAATATGCAGAAGTTTAGTCGCTGAATGAAATCGTTGTCTATTGAAAATGTATTCCAGTTGTTGATGCGAATAGTACCCCCAGAACAAAACGGAGCTCGTTGTCTGCCGCATTCGAAACACGTCTCAGGGGCAAAGTGGCAGCGACATTTCTCAATTTATGCAACACCTTTTGCCGGTGGAAATTGCGTCGAAACCGAAATCGAAATCGAAACCGAGACCAAGACCGAAACCGAAACGGGACGAAAAGGACATTCACCCCGGGAAACTCGCTTTTGCACTCACCTGGCTTGGAGTTGTTGCCCACGAGCTGCTGCTGCTGCTGTTGCTGTTGCGACATTTGCTGTTGCTGTTGCTGCTGCGAGTGCTGCTGCTGGCCATTGTGCTGCAAATGAGCAGCTGTCACCGACTGCTGCTGCTGTTGCTGCTGGGCGGCTGCTGCGGCCGCTGCAGCGGGATGGATGGCCAGCAGCTTCGTTTCCGGCGGCTTGTGCGGACCCATTGTGATCTGCGGGGCACCCATGGCTATGGTCGGTGCTGGCATCATCAGGGTCGACATGGTCAGCATAATTTGCGAGTGAATTTTGGTCGCTGGACTCGGGACGCGAAGCTGTATTGGCTGGTGATGCAGTTGCTCTGGCTGTGAGTCTTTGTCTTTATTGATTTGCTGCTGACCCCTCCGCAGGATCTGAACTCGGTGCCAAAGGTCGTGCGTTAGCCTTTGTCGCCAGCTTTCTCTGGCTCTCGCCGCTGCTTTCTACTTTCTATGTGTGCGGAGTGCAAACTTATGAAATATGCTCTCGCCTCGCTCGCCTCTATGTATTTTAACTTTTCGTGCTGGCTGGTTACTCTATTTATGTGCTACATATATGTATATATATATCGACGTAAGTATGGGGGGGGCATGTGGAGAATATGTAAGTATATTTTTTTCGCTTTCTTTTATGTTTCGCTTATGTGTTTGTTCAACCGGAAATACACGAACTCAAGCGCACTTGGCTTGTAATATCGTTTCAGGGATTTCCTTCGCCTTCTGCCTGCCAGTAATCGCAAATTATTCTTTCTTTTCTGTTGTGTCTGCTGGCAGCGGAAATTATAAATATTCCTGTCATGCGAGTAGTACTACGAGTTCAGTTCTCTGCCTGCCAGACGTCTTCTGCTTTAATATCAATGTCTGGTATGTTAAATGTCAGGCCAAAAAAAAAAAAAAAAAAAAAAACGAAAATATGAAAAAATAATGAAAATGTGTGAGAATATAACAGGGTAAAATGCCAAACAAAAAAGTGAAGCCGGCTAAAGGCTAAAGTCGCTGGGAAAGTTTCAAGCAGCTGGCTGCAATGGCAATTATTATTTCGCCGGCAGCCTCTGAGTTTTTGTCGCGCGCGAATTTGCTGGCAACTTTAGAAGTCAGTGACTCCAAGGGCGCGATAAGACCAGCTTGATAAATGTCGTGTATGGGTTAAGGTGATCTTTAAAAAATATATAAGGTTCAAGCCCAAAGCCCAGAATAATTTGCCACTACGGCAAGGCAAACTGTGAAGTCTATGTTTCGAACTACGCACGAACCAGGCAGACGTGATCAATCGCACACACAGGATATAATTTACAGGATATACAAAGCGTTCGGTATACGTTCGTACTAGACCGCTGGGCGACGCTTTTCTTACTGAACGCCAGGAGCACACGCATTGGTCAAAATTCGGAGGCGCTGCTGCCACTGCAACGACGGCAGAAAGGCTGCCGATTTTCCTGCTGCCGATTTTCCCGCTGTCGCTGCTGCTGTGAAAATCGCTGTCGCCGCTGCTGCTGCTGCCTCTGCCGCCGATGACGACGACGGGATGCGTTTCCCTACATTTCTCTTCGGCGGCGAGGAGCTCGGTTAACGGCGGCACGAAGCTGGCTGCCATCGCTGCCATCGTTCATGAAATATTCACGAATGGCTCGCTCTCACTCGCGCCGCCTGCTCCTTGCTGAATCCTTGCTCTCCGGCCCTCTCGCCGTCCCTCTCGCCATCCCAACTGGCTCGTTTCCTCGCTCCGGGCGCCATTCACAAGTCGCAAGCCTCGTCCTTTCAGGTCCTTTCGGCTCCCGTCGCCACAGAGCGCAGAATCCGAGCGGCTGAGAGCACAGGCTTTTCGAAAGCGCCAGCCACATTTGAAATTGACTGCGAAGGCTTGTTTTCTGATTTATAATTTAAATGATAATATAAAAGTAAAATTGTTATAGATCTAAACAAAAATCTTAAGATTTACATTTAATAATGTAGTTTACAATTTAGTCATAGTATTTATAATGATTTTCCGTACTATCACATATTGCTTTTAATAGCATCTCCAGAAATGTCCTTTTGCGGCTCGTCAATCGAAAATACCAGTATTTTTATGGCATGCACTGAAAACTGTTATACGTTGCTGGACAATGCTAATGTTAATAACATCGAGCAGATGTTAATATTTTCTATACTTTCATCTGAATCTATCCTTGCGCCCAAATGGTTATAGGATATTAACTTATAAAAGTAATATAACAAGATAATATAATATAGGATAAAACAGCTATAGCTTTTGAACGATATGCCAAGAATTTTGAAAAGGGTCAGATAAAAGCAACTACCTTTCTTCTATACTTGTATCACTAAAATGAAATGTTATATTGTATAAGCTACATACCTTTAATCGCATGATAAGCTTTGCTTCTCCTGCTGCCAATTGCCTTGCGTTAATTGTAGCCCTGGAACGAAATCCAAACAGGACAACAAAAAGGATGCAATTTAAGGTGCATCTCCCTATTATTGCACTCTTTCCTCCTCGTTATTACTCCTCTTTTTGCGTTATTAACATACTTTCTCGTGTCGACAGCGGTGACAGGGACAGCGACCGAAAGGACGAAGGTGTTCTGAGGTAATGTTGCAAAGAGCTGTGCTCGAAAAAGTGTCTGGGCTGGGAAGGAGTATCCAGTGAAATGGGGAAATGTTGGGAAAATACATAATTACATGTAATTTACCATGCGACATTATCATTGTTCTGGTCGTATTTAGCATAGAATCAACGTCGCACGGCACAGACGTCGAGTGTCCATAAAATAGCTCATGTGGCGGACAACGGGTCCTGAATGCACTGTCCCTGCTCCCCAACTCACATATGTACTCGGAAAAAAAGAATTCAACTTTCTATTTTTTTAAAAATTACCGCGTAAAAATAAATAAGTTCAAAAGGATTCAGCTTATTACTTCAGCTCCAGTTGAATGTTCTACAAAACATTTCGATTCAATTGTAAATTCATGTTTATAGTTATATATTTATGAAAAACATCATTTTCTTTTAGTGCATATTGCATGTGCTTAAATGCAACAAAAACAGCAGCAACTTCACGTAATAACAAAAGTGAAGTAAACAATAAGAAGAGGCCGTTAGAGCGATGCAAAAGACGAGTTTCTTTCTTATTTGGCCCACTCTTTCTGCATGTCCTTCTGCCGCTCTCACCGATTCTATGCACTTGTGTGTGTGACAATTGCCCTTTGAATTTTTAAATCCCTTTAAATGAAAACAACAACTGGGATCCCCCTGCCTTTTGGCCTTTTGTTCTTCGAGTTGCGCTTGTTAGGTAAATCAGCGCCAGTTTGCATGAGTGTGTTGGTGAGCGAGTGTGTGAGTGTGCGATTGTGTGAATGAGCGAGCCTTTGCAGCAAAAACAACGAGAAAACAACAACAATATCATCGTGCGGAAAGTCATAACGTGCTTAAGCGTCTTTAGCTGAAATGAGGCTAAAAATATTTGCTTATAATGAAGTGCACGGCTGTGTGAGTGTAAATGTGACCTGTGACCATGCACAAGTACACCCGTACAATTGTATGTTTGCTTGTTTGTCATTGTGTGTGTGGCGGCATAACAATAGCGCATCGGGTACTATTGTTGTTGTTTCACTCGAGGAGGGGCCTTTGCACCCCTCTTATAAGCACAAAATTAAGGCATTGTTAAAGCCAATTAGGGTATTTAGTCGAGAGTCCCGGCGCGAAGGCAGTGTGGACACAACACGGCGTATGCGTGATATTTCATGGCGGATGACAGCTGCCAAGGATAATGGCGCGAAACTGAAGGGGAAAACTTCACAGGGATTTTCTTGACAATTATGAAAAGGGCAGATGCATTTCGGGCATGCATGTAGGAACATATTCAAACGAATAACTACAACTTAAATGCACAGAGAGAACTGGATTCATATTTCCTTTTTGGTAATCAACTCTTGAAGTTTTTTCTAAATTGAAGCACATATCTTTTCATCAAATTAAGCTATTATAAAATAAAATACTTATTACAAAATTGGTTTCACTTTGCGCCTGAAAGTGCAAGTTGAGTAAGTCTTTAAAACCAAAGTTTTAAGTGCATATTAATAGGGTTCGAGCCAAATCAAACTAAGCCACAACAAACATCCTACTTCTTGACACAACCAATTGCCTGGGCTGGAGCCAATAGATCCCTTGAAGGACAATGGGATAGACAAAAGGGAAAGGCACGACCAACCCAAGCTAGAAAACTGTGGAGAGGGGTCAAGGTTGGCGTAGAATTCGCTGGTGGTGCTTTTGGGCCAAAACAACTAAGCACCTTTTCTGAAAGTCTTGCCACACTGATGGCTCAGCAAGGAATTTGCAATTTGGGGTGCCGGCACCCTTAAACTGCCACTAAATAAATACACGTTCGCATGCTCAAGACGACTATGAACCCAAAATAAGTGAATTATTTATGCGGGCCCTATTCCGGTCTTAGGTGCCACCTAATGGGGGTCACACTTGGAGATTTAAATTTTTAAATAGGTGTGTAAGATAATGAAAATAAGTACCCGACGGGGGATTTCAAGCCCAGGAAAGTACTAGCGTTTTTTGGGCTCTGCCGTGTGTCACAGTTTAGTATTTCCCCCGCTTTCTGGCTCCACTTTTCCCGGCCGACTGATGTGGACACGGCTTGAAGGCCATCGCCGTTTGCCTCTTAACTTGGCTAACGATAATTTGTTTGGCAACTGGCGGCGCTGGCGCTGCGTAATGAATTTTTATGCCCCTTTAATGTACTTTACGCAGATATGAAATTATGTGACCAACGCAACTGAATTTAGAGCTCGGCCCGCCCTTCAACTGAGCCCTCCAGTCGGACGGGCGACCGCCTGCCATGTTAATTATTAATATTTTTTAATTAAAATGTGCACTAGCCACGAAAACACAAACACGCCTGTTAGGCAAACACGAACGGGTGCTAAAGTGTTCACAGAAAGCAAGTCAAACACAAATAAAATCCCACACACTGCCATAAAGAGAAATAAAGAATAAGCAAGCGCACTAAATCAACACACAACTTTTGGTGAGGCAAAAAATTTGGAATTTAAAATGGAGCGAGTGCCAGCTCGTCAGTCTGCGGTCTGCCAGATAAATCTCCAGTGGGTCTGGGTCTGAATCTGAATCTGAATCGCTTCAGGAAAATTCCCGCATGAATTATCGCATTCAAATATAAGGTCCTTTGGCCAAGAACGAGCCGTATTCTCCGGCTTGTGCAAGTGCGGCCGACTTAATGTAGCGCGAAATAACTGGAATAATTCAAATGTGAAACTGTAGCAAATCGTGGTGTTCATATATCCAGCCTGTCCCATTATGCATGACCAAATTATGACTGCCAATAATCAAGAGCGAAGGCGCGAACATTTACAGTCGGTTCTGCCGGCGAAAGAGTTACGCACCCTTCGCTCGATTATATATATTTTTGGGCTGAGTTAGTGGGGCCTTTAGAGTGAAATGGTATCTATAAGTCACGTTCTGGGAACTGATTTGAATACGCTCTGTGGGAATGTGTATAATGTCCAAAGTGCTTGACAAATAAAAGTGCCTTTCATCCACAATAAAACCACAATGAGACTTAGGAAAACAAAAATTACAAGAAATTTCCCAGAAATAAATATGACCACTGCTAAACTGTCAAAGTGTCGTAAGCATGTATAATGAATTTTAACCAGAATTTAACGTATATAATTGACAACTTGCCTTGACACTTTACTCACTCCATATAGTATTTAAAGAATTATTTGAATTACCTTTCTATCCTGCAGAATAATACTTTTCAACACCATTAGGTAAGTATATGAAGTGTTTTTTTCTGTTCGTTCGCTGATATTTTTTGTGGCAGCTTCAATTGCAGCTTCTTGTGGCAATTTTCGGTCTCAACGGCTTTCGCAGTAATTGTCACCGGACTATTACCGCCACCCTGGGCCATCCGATGGCATTTCCAACCGGAAGCGCGTCCCATCGATTTGTCTCTGTCGCTGTCCTTCACTGGGTCCTGTCCTGTTCCGTTCTGAGCTGGCACAATTTAGTGTTTAAGTAATATTTTGTTACTTCGGCGCGATGCAGGAGGGAGTTACACTGCCTGGCTGCACATAACTGGGTAATTTATATTGGCCATTTCGCTTTGAGTCGCACACACTCACGGTCGCAAAGTGCTTCTGCGACAAAGTAAATTGTAAAATGTCACCCATAAAGCGTAAATTGTAACAAAAAGCACTCGAGGCCACGCAGTGATTTAAATTTTGTCGTCTGTAGGCTCCGGCTGTAAAGTTATGTGTATCTGCGGCGTTGTACCCCGAAAAGCACATCCTCTCTTCCCCAATTTCCCCTTTCCCCTGTATCCTTTCGTCCTGCAGCTCCAGGACCCAGCTGGCAAGGCCTTTCGTCCTTTCGGTCGGGACACTGGCACTTGGCAGCACTGGCGACAAGTTTTTTGGCCCGATGCGAGCACACACAGTGTCCACAATTTACACAATTCATAATTCATGCGCAAATACTGCTCATACAATATATGGATCGTCGGGCGATTTCAGCATTTCGCAGTCGCAGCTGCAGTTACAAACTTTAATTATATCTGTATCTATGCGTGTGCGTTTTAATTGAGTTTTGGTATGCAAAACACTGGGCCAAAGTGACAAATTGATTATCAATTCGCATATTTAATGGACACGGATAGAGGGCTTTTGGCTATACAAATAAATATATTGTAAGTATGAATTTAAAGTGCAGATAATCGCGACCTTAAAGATATAATTTCGATATAGGATTCCGTATTCCTGAGCTGGTGAATTAAAACCGGAAACAATTCATTTCACGCACTATTGAGCCTGGGAACAAACCATTTTTCTTCGCCGCAATTTGAGCAAATATTAATTTTTGCCCGCTCTTATTCATGAACCTGTCCGCCAAGTCTGGAAATTTTCTTCTTCTTCGAAACTCCGTCTGTGACTGTGGCGGCAGAGTTTTCCCGCTGGTCGTTGCTCGCTTTTCGTTTGGTGAGGTCCAAAGGACGACGACAATCAATTTTTCTTCATCACAAAATTGCATTCTTCAAACAGAGAGAATGAAGGAATGGCGGGGAAGAACACAAAAATTCGCACTTTATTCATTTCCGTCCGACATCAAATGCTTTCCATCTGCCGAGGCCAACGATCTCTTTCCACTCTTGATTCTCTGGACTCAGGACTCTGGATTCCCGACTCCGTATTTCCGCATTTTGTATTCATTAATCAACTTTCAAATCTTTCCACAACAAACGAAAGGCTGGCGTCCTGGGCGAAATCCTCGCCGTATCCTCGCAACCCGGGTGGCACTTTGCACTAATTTGCGGCCGCATCTCCCGACAGTCGCAACAAGCAGCGACAAGCTGTCCACTCGGCAGCAGGCTTTTCACTCCTCGCACCACTCAACCACCAGATAAGCCACCCATTGGCCATCCCACCTGCACGGCTTGTTTGTATCATTTACGCGCCGTGCATCGAGTCGCGGTTCACACGGCGTATGCGTGCTGGCTGGCCCATCACTCAATGGCAGCTGCAGAGTAGCAGTTAGTGGGCGTCAGTTTTCATTTGCGTCAATTGTTTGCAACTGGTTAAGGATTCAGGATGTCAGCTGGTGAGAAATCGGGATGCGCGCCGTCTTGCAGAGGGAAAAATGTGTGTTCCCAATTATGCAATATTCCTTTTGTAATCTTATTGTAAACATCGAATTTTATACATTTATTCCCTATAAATAGTTGACCCTCCTTTTATTTATCGATTTATATATATAACAGATATCTTATATAATTTTCTCGCCGTGCTGGCCTCTCAACATCTTTGTGCCGCCTTGGATGCTTGAGCATATTACGTTGCTTGTCTTCCAGTGGCAGGCAGCAGTCATTAACAACCGGAGATGAGTTTGGTTTAATGCGGTTGCCGTTTACAAATGGAATTTTTTAGTGGCCCAACAGCCTGGCAGTCGACAAGGAGTAGTCAAAACGCCGGGCGGCAAGGATGTGCAGGCGGAGTAGTGGCAGCTGACTGAAGGATGCAGGATTTGGCAACGGAAGTCACTTTTGCGGGAGTGCGTGAGCACTGAATTTGTGCATTTCTGGAAATTTAATGCTGAGGGCCAATGAAAATTCAGTCGGTCATCAACAACGGCATCGTCATTATCACCAAACAGAAAGGCGCCCAGACTTGGCATACTTACTTTTAGATTATTCCATCTGCCGGTCTGCCATCGGTCAAGGTGCAGCTGCAATTGCATAGAGTGGTGTGGAAAACGAGAGGGAACATGGAAATTCGCCCCTAATACTACCCGGTCATTTTTCCATGCGCATTTGGGCGAGCATTTAATCCATCTCCATCAAAACGAATGAATCTCCGAATCATTTTATTTGCCTGGCAAGAACAAGTGCTATTGCAGTTGATAAATCTGCTTATAATTGTGAGTGTGTGTGTGTTTGAGGGGTTTCCACCCGAGGGCTTAATATATCCTGCTTTTATTTGGATCTAAGTTATTTGCTGGGCTCCGGTCTACTTATCAGCAATGCAAATGACTGAAAATCGATCTAAAATGAAAACTGAAAATCAAAAATCTGTGCATTAATGAGCTGCCAGAAAGGGGAGCTTACGCTTTAGCTGGCAGGTACATTTTTCGGCTACGTTTCCAAAAAGCATGAAGATAACGTCTAGTTAGAGAAAAACAGAAGTGGAATATGTGTGTTACAAATCACAATAAAACAACATCCTAAAAATTGCAAACCGTTTGAGAACTTTCATTGTTTTTAAGAACTTTTAACAGCTTGTTTTTATAGCTATCGATTGATGAAATCGTTGCCGGAAATCTTTGCAGCTCATAAAGTCGTGTATGTGTCAAGTCGCCAAGGCGGAAAACTAATTAAAAACCTTCAGGATTTTGGTCCTTTATGCATTTCTAAAGTGGATGGCAATCTGCACTTCTGGACTTGACTGGTCCGCTGGGTAAACTTTTCATTAGCCACATTTGGGTGGAAAAGTTTCGGTCCGAATCTTTTACACTTGCATGCCAAGCATCGTCGCCTACTTATGCGCAATTTTTCGACAACTATTTATGCAGTGAAAACTTTATGTTTGCCACCCCTTCAGCAACGCCCCCCATTGCCACGCCCCCTCATTCACTTGGCTTCGAGTCCGAGTCAGAGTGCTCAACTATTTATGTTAGAACTGCAAAGCGTAGAGCCGAAACCAATGAAATTTCCTGGAAATACTTGGGACAACGCGCAAAGTGCAGCCTATACACGGAGAGAAAAGGTGGCTTTGTTTCCTGATGTTTCATACATGGTATATCGTTTTATACAGTCATGGTCAAAATTATTTTCACAAAGTGCATTTGAGTGAAATGTGAAAAGTGAAAATACTTTTGACCACCTCTGTATATATCCTCTTTATAATTTGTTTATGGTAATAAAATAACTAAGTCTGTATTTTGATTGATTATCGACTGTCAGCCTTTCTCTACGTGTATGCACGCCAGTGGGCGTTGGGCGTGGCCAGGTTATACACTTTGACTTTACTTAGTTGGCTTTTACCTTGCCGGTGATTTTAGCCAGCTGCCTGGAAAGTGGCGAGCAGTCAGGCAGCATATTTTTCTTAGCCACTCGGCCCGTTCTTATGATTTGGCGTGGGCGTGCGGTGCAGGTGGTGCGGGTGGTGCAGGGTGGTGTAAGTGGATCAGGTGAGTGGGTGGCGGCACGAAATCCTCGTGTATGCGCATACATTAGAAGCGTTAAGCTTCAGAAGCGGCGTGTTTGCACAAGTACTGGTAACTAAACGCCCTGGAAAAGGAGGGACCAAAGTTTTGCGACTTGCAGAGTTTATGGGCAGAGTCAATGGTCAATTTGTTTGAGATTTGAGAATTTGTGCTGCCCCGGGTCTTGGCCTAATTAAAATTGCATTAAAGCCCGGCCATGTGTCCTTTAAAGGGGACTCGCGAGTGGCCTTCGCCCATGTGATCTGCTCCTGAATGTTCGAGAGCCATCTAACCAAGCGAAACGCGGCCTGTGCTCCATACAAATTGCAGTCAACATGGCGCGTAAGTCAACCGGAACTGGCAAACGCCAGCAATGAAATACACATGGGCCGCTTCGAAATTCTCATGAGCTGGCGAGCTGGCAAGCTGGCTGAGCTGTATGGCATCAGATGGGGTATGGTGTGGGGTCGTCGAGGCATTAGGCCAGGCAGTGACAAATAAACAGTGACAGGAGGCAAACAAACAGACGAACAATCGACATGGGATCGGGACGAGGAGCAAGACGAAGCAGCGGCAGACGAGGACAATTCGTCGTCATCAGGAGCCTCATTTTGGACTTAATATAATACGCAGCGACGCGTCAAGGGACTGAAGATGAGGATGTGGATGGATGTGGCTCACTCACTCTGCGGAGCTGGAAAGGCGTAGAAATCATTGCAGACATATGAAATATTAAATATGTATGACCGCAAGCTCACACATAAACATGCAGAAAGTATGGTGTGCACTTAAAAAATTATATTAAATAATTCAAAATGTTTTTGTAAAATTCTAGATGATATAACATTACGCACAAGTTGTTAAAATATAATAATGATAGCCCGAGTTTTCCTTTTTTCACAAACAAAATTCATTGAAAACAAAATGAATCTCATAAGTGCTCAAAAGTACGTTTCAAATGACAATTTTGCTGAAGTGTACCGTGTACACATAAACAATCATTTGGCCCCAAATGTCTGGGGCCGTTGTCTAGTGGAGCAGAGCACCGAGGAAATGGCAGGCTGATGATCCCATTTCCGAGAGGTAAGTGATGCCAGTCAGCTCCGCCTCGGAAAATGTGGGCTGCTGGCTGTGGGGTTGCGAAACTGAGCAGTCCGAGCTGGGGGAAAATGTGCGGAACGGAACGGAAAACTCACACAGCGACTGAAAACAACCTTCAATGAGACAAAATCGACTTGTGCATTCGCCGTTGCACGAAAGAGAAAGGCGGATGGCGAAAGGAGAAAGGCGAAGGAAATAAGGTTACACAGCCAATGCGCTAGTGTGTGTGTGTGTGTGCGTGAGCAGCCTGCTTCTGGCCCGAGTCCTTTTCATTATAATTTAAGCATGGCAACATGACAACGTGGTTAACTTTTGCTTTTTTTCCACATTTCGTTACTTTGTTGCCGTGATCAGTGACTGTGGGGATTTTGATGCTGCTGCTTCTGCTGCTGCCGCTTCGGGGGAAATGAAATTGCCTCAAAATGTTTGCCACTTTTATTCTCTGCTCCTCCACTTTTTGTGGCCTTTGACGGGTACGTGTGTGGGTGGTTTTGTGTGCAGCTAAGGTTGAAGTATTTAATGAGCTGAAATTCGGAACGTGTGTCCTTGGCATGGATGGATGGCAAACGGCAGAAATCTGTTACAAAAAACTGTGATTTTGGCGAGCTTTCTCTAATGAGGAGTGCTCAAAAGATGCGATTACGTTGCGATTCAATGGCGAATGGAGATTTTCAAGGCTTTTTCCACTCACAATAATGGCAATTAAATGGCTCAATCACGCAACACGACTGTCCAACTGCAAACATGTTAATTAAATGCCTGCCGCGGTCCAAATTTGCATACAATCAAATTTAAGAAGCGAACAAGAAAATCCATTTTTACCATTTCCCCGAACATTTCTCAATGGGTGACATGTGCGCGCAATTTGTATGCGGAAAACAAACGCAGATGCACTGAAAAAACTGCCTATTAATAAGAATTGATTAACTGCCTAAATAAATATTAAAGTATTAATTAAATAAAATAATGATGTACATGCTTCCGACTTCTACGATTGACTAGGTAAAGCTTCTATAGTTTTATAACATTATATAATTATTGGCATTTCCCTGAGTGCTTAAACAATCACTTTCTTATATACGCGTACGGCATTATTATTTATTTTTATGCTTTACAATATTTATGCTCTTTGTCAGCGTCCGGCATACGAAACAACTCCGATGGACAACGCATTTAATTAATGAAGAAACCGCCGGGCAACCGCGATCATGGGTGGAGCAGCGGGGTTGATGTTGAAAAGGAAACGAACTGGCTCGGCGTTTTAATAAAGCTGAGTAAATAGATGGTCAGAAAACCGGATTGGAACGCTGGGAGGGCAGGCATTAAGCCTTTGACATGCGCCAATCGTAAATCTTGGCCAACATATCTGAGCAATGTTTGTCCAATGTCCAGTGTGTCCAGAGGGGGTTAAGGCTGTATCCAGGACTCCTAGCACGCATGGCCAAAAAGACAAAAAAAAAAAGGAAAATACAAAAAAATGGCCGACGGCGTCGCTTTGTCCGCTCAAACGCTTGAGAGCCAAAAGAACGAACCAGCAGGATTGACAAGGCCGCCTATGCAAATATTTAGTAAATGAATCAGCGCTTTGCGACTGTTATCATTTATGTCCCCCAGAATTTCCAGCTTGGACGGGACTTCCCATCCCTGAGGAAACACGGAAAGAAGTATGTAGTCACGACTACATGATACCCGGTAATTTTGCAATCGTAGTCGGGTTCACAAGTTGATTCCTTGTAACACACATTAATAAAGAAAAGGCAATAAATATGGAATTTTTTAATGGAATGAAATTTTAAGGGTGCTTAAAATATACAACAATATACATAATATTATGAAAGTTCACAGATTCTTTTCATTATTGTTGCTACTAGACAACGTTTGTAACTAATCGCTAAGACGAATGCCACATACTCAAAACTGTCCGTTATTACAGAGTATCCAAAGCGGGTGACAGGCGACAGCGAATTTGTCAATTTGTAGCAATGACTGTAAACAGACTGGCCCAAAGAGAGCAGGATAGGAGCACGAGGATGCGGAAGGATGTGGGGGGCAGAGAGTGACCCCTGCACATGCGGGCCTGAATTTATGGCCCTGCTCATGACGCACTTGTCCAGCCAAAAGTCCGGAAAAGGGTAAAGGGGACAAGGGGGATTGGCCAAAAGTGGAGCTGGTAGATGGTAGCTGGTAACTGCCAACGGCTATGCATACAAAACGCTGCGGCAATTATCTGAAATGCAAATGCTTTGCTTGGCTCGAATCCGAGGGGAGATGGCCATGGCTAAGCATGTAATGAATTGTCTTTTTGGCCATTCGATAAATTTGCAACTCTATGAAGTTGCCCAGCTGCAGTGGAGCTCAGCTCAGCTCGGTTTCTGTTTCAGTTTCAGTTTCAGTTGCAGTGCCCAGATTCGGCATCAAAATCCCCAGCCCCTGCAGCGCCGTAAAGTATGCAACGTTTTATGGGCGAAAAAGTAAGGGCCTGGGCATCGGGGCTTGAATCGGGGGGCGTAATTAAAAATCATAAGAAATGGAATACAAACAGAAATAAACATGCCATAGCCGAGAGCATAAAAGCAGCTGCAGCTCTCCATCTCCGCAGCTGTAGCTGTATTCGTATCTGTTTCTGTATCTGTATCTGCATCTGTAGCTTGTAGATGTAGATGCCGCTCTGTGCTGTGCGAGTGCCATAAAAATATGCCAAAAGGAAAGCGAGCCAAAGCGAAAGAGGAAATAAAAATAAAAGCGCTGAAATAAAATAAATTGCACTCAAAAATCCTTTTTCCGTGCCTGCAACTCATTACAAATTTTATTACAGATACTTGCCCGGCACTCACCCAACGGCAAGGCTGCGGGCCTGCTATTCTGGTATTCTCATACCCTGGTATCCTGGCATTCGGGGGGGCTAAAACACACACACTTATGCCCACACCCACTAGCAAGATAGAGATACTGCACATAAGCACAGAACTGACATTTAATACAACACTTGATGTCGCTCATTAAGAAGAATTCAGCGCACGAGCGCCGCAGCTTCTGGCTAGCTGAGGCGTCCAAAAAAAATGAGGCGAGTGGAACTTGTTGCCGAATAAGCAGCTGCCATTACGTGTACATATGTCTGCAGCATTCGAGGAAAAAATACACCTAAATTGAGTGCTTGAAGAAAACAAAAATAATGTAATTTTGTAACAAACATTGCAAGAATCATTTAAAACTAAACTAAAAAAACTAACAGAAGTAAATAATATCAGGCTCCCTTACATTATTTCTTACTTTGCCCTCATTTTTTCCAGTGTACCCACCACACTCACTGCAGCAGACATAATGAACAGACACTGCCAAAGACAAGACAAGACAACAAACGCAATGCCTGCCGGGCGACAAGTGAAAGCATGTGTGATTGCGCCCCTTTCGCCGCTCGGCAGACAGACGGCAGTTGCACTTGCAGCCAGGACTTTGAGCCTTGGGTACTGGCAACTGGATGGTGGGCACTGCGATTCTGGGATTCTTGGCGGCGCAGATTCTCATCCTTCAGATGGGAATCTGAGCTACTGCCTATGGCAAGGCGTCGGTTGTCACCTGCCGCCGGCGTCGCCATTCTGCAAAGGATGCCAACATGACGACAACTTGTCTACATTTCGTCTTCTTGTCTGCAGTTGCATTTGCAGTTGCCGGGGATGTACCCAGACATGTGTAGCTGACATGTACTCTTCTACTTACACACACATGTGCGCAGGGGACAACGGTGCGTATGCGCCTCATTTATACATTTCACACACTTTTTCCACTTACTTAGCACATCACGTCGAGATTGAATAAGGTTGAGGACGTCATAAAGGGCAAACGAAATGCAAGCTTATTTTTTCACTTAATTTACAAAGTTCGAGGTAATTTAAAAATATATTTATGTTATAAAGAATTAAAGAAAAGAATTAAAAGCTCTTGCATATTTGTGTTTTGTTTGAATAAATGGAAATTAGTATTGGCCAAAGGTAAATTCTGAAAGTTTTATGTTTTAGCTTGCAGATTGTTTTATGACTATTTACTATCAGATTGTTTTCTGACTAATATTTGGCTGGAAAGCGGCTTGTGGACTTAAGTTTACAACATGTACTGTCAGTGTTTTATCTCAGTGATCTCGGGGACTTCTTGCGCGGAATGCCAATCGGCGTCAAGTAACTATTCCCATTTTATTGGATCCTTTTGGAGGAGCAGGAGGACCAGCGACCACAGTGATTATGCATTCTGATATCCCATTCGGCCCTGTATGGGAAATGCTTTTGGTGCTGTCATGCGTCTAACTTATCGCTCTCATTGTGCGGCAGCACTACAAAAGTTTTTATTCATATTTTATATGGGCCTTTTATGTGGCAATCAAAGCCTGTGCAAACAGGCCGGAGTCAAGTGATACAGCGGCGGGCAGGGAGCTTCGAAGAGCGAGAAGCGAGAAAGAAACCCAAGTATGTCAAATTAACAATGTCATCAAAGCGATTTAGCATGTTGGCGCGCCATGTCCTGCCCGTGTCCCTCTGCCGCATGCGATTACATGGCAAATCTTTTCAAAGCTTTTAACAAACACGCTCAACCGCACACAAAATGGCGAACGCAAACACACGAGCATGGGTTAAGGCGGGCTGCCGGGGGTTAAGGGTTCCATGGATCCATGCTTCCGACGGGCATGTCCCTCCCGCACAAAGGACAAGCCAAAAACTTTGAATTAAAATGCGTTTATTTGAGCTCTTCGCACACCAGCAAATGGCAATTGGGCCCAGGCATATATGTATGGGTATTTCGGCCAGCTTTTCGGGGGGCGTGGCGAAAAAATCTTAACCCAAATAACTTGGCGGATAACTATTCAAAACATTTACTTAATATTCGCATCTCGGGCAAGCGGCGCCTGGCGAGGCAATGAAAGCGTTCTGTATGCCTTTGTTATCTTGATCTCGCTCCCCTGCCCCTGATGTTTAATATTAAATCATATTAAAATATTCAAAGGACTCTCCGCCACGCAGCATTTATAAACATTAGCACGCCGACATGGACGCGAAACCGAAAAACACGTTGGCAAACATGAAGGAGGCTGCACTGTAAAAAAGGAAATCAAAAGTTTAAGAAGATGCAATTATAGTTTATAGTAGACTGCGCAATGCTTATACATTCTATACAGGTTTTATATATTTTCTCCGTGTATATTTACAAATGTATGCTAAGCCTAAAAAGCGTCACCCACAAAGTCAGCAAGTTGCCAAACGCACACACTCGACGAAAAGGATGTTCCAAGTGGTGGCAAGGGTCTGGCCCAGTTCTACGAAGTTGTGTGCAAGAATTTTAGAATAATTTTTTCCTGCCTTCAAAGTGAGTTTGCAATTGTGTGTGCGGGAATAAACTGCATGAGTTGTGCTTAGAAAGTGTTTAGAACGCGCTTAAAAATTTATCAGCGGCATGACGAGTGTGGCCGCAAGGCAACCCTTGAATTCCCCCCAAAAAAATGCCACTGCCTGCCGCATCGTTTTTCAGGCTCTTTAACGTCTATTGATTCGGAACGGCCTAATGGCAACTTTTGCCCCAAGTCATGCCAAGACAAATAGTTTAGTTTGTCAAAGCATATTTTCGGCGGCAGGTGGGTTTGTGCAGAGCTGAATGCCTTGAAGAGATCAAAAAAGAATAGGCTGCCGATAACTGGGTTAAAAGGGTTCGATAGACAGACTTTTTGGGAAAGAATGAAGGAATATGTGTTCTTTCTTAAGTATTTCTACAAATTCCCAGAAATTGGTATTTAAATATGAATATATAAAATACTTTCTAAAATAGGTGAACACTTAAACTTCGAGAAATTCGAAAAATTCTACAGATAACAGGCAACAAGTGAGATAGATTGCTATTATAGATACTTTTGCTGTTTTCTTTAGTGTTCGATCGCAGCGCCTGCAATTAGCTGTGCATTTCACGTTGCGCCTCCCAGTGGCAATTTTATTGCACGGAAGGAGGCAAAGGAACGGCCAACTCCGAACATGGAACCGGCAATCCCGAGTTCGTTTAACACGCTCCAAATGGAAACAGGCAGCATAAATTTACTGCCAGCCACTGCAGCAAAAGTTGCTTTCGCCATTGTTGCCTTGGGGACACACGCAGGCGGCATCAGGTGCACCAGAAGCAGCAAATGCAGCATCAGGAGCAGGAGCAACAACAAGGACATCGAACAGACAGAAAGAAAGCAGCGCAAGATGCATTTAATTAAACTTAAACATTTTCATTGTCAAGCGAAAAATAATTAGTTGTGTGGCAAAGAGAAGGAAACAGGCAGCGGAACATTTGGCGTATACGTAACGTGCACCGGAAGTAATATGGATGGCACACACACTCAGCCAAACACACACACATTGACAGGCTTGGCACACTTGTACAGAAAGGCAGAGCCTTTTCGTATGTGAGTGTGCGCTGGTGTGTCTGTGTGGAATGCCGGAAAGTACAAGTTTCAAAATTAAAATGAATGCACGGAGCTGAAAGAAGGGATACAAGACTTTTGCACCAGCAGACATTTACAAGCGCCATCTTACACACACACTTAAGCGCGAACAGAGGATGCCAATACATGTGCACGGCGGATGGCAGTTATAAACGACAAAGTCACATGCATGAGCTTGTCAAAAACCTAGTTAGTCCTTCTGGCAGCGACAGGAGCCTCGGCGAAGAAGTTGCAGCGGCAGCCAAAGAATACTGCCAAGCGAAGCTGCCAGGAAAAAAATATCCGAGATTGTTGTTCTTGTCGAAATAATGTGCAGCATTAACTAACTGCGCCTGCAAGCGACACCACAACAACGACAACAACGGCGAGGATGCCAAGGACACGAGGCAGGACGCCAGGACGCCAGCTCAGCGTTCAAGTTTACCCAGGATCGCGGCCAGAGGCGGCTGCAACATTATATATTTAGTTAAGGTATTAGCAGCCGCTACATCAACGGCAGCCACACTATGCAACCAGGCTAAGGTGCCATTTCACTTAATGCAATCCTGCTAGATTTGTGGAAATAAAATCGATATTTAACAATTTGTGAAACATATCAGCGTAATTATTTTGTAACACCTTTATTATTATTATTGAAACATGTTCCAAATAGACCAGTGTAGCTGTGCGTCTCCTTATGGATTTATTAAATTAGGACGCTGTCGCGCAGCTTTTCTCCCGTCGAACCCTTTGCCCGGCCATCGATATGTCGTTTGGATTTTCTTGACGCGCTTTTCCACGAACGGACGGCCATCGACAGCCCTGACACCTCTCGCTTTGAACGACGCTGTGCGTGGCCAGCTAATAAATTAAGGCTAATTATGTTTTCAATTATGCAACAATGGCCAATTTAATATTTTACCCAGCCGCCGTTCGTCGTCGTCCTTGTTCCGCTGTCCCTTGATTGATGTGCGTCGCAATTTTTCGCGCGATTTGCAATTGCAAAAACACATGGAGGGAGCGCCAGTGAGGGGCTGCATCGCTTCTAATGGCAAATGCCTGTAAAACTTGCCTATTTCCACGTCCCCTCGTACTTTTCTGTTTTTCGTTGTTGTTGTTGTGCCAGCAGGCTTATAGGCTATCGCCGATGGTGGTATATGCTCGCCGACCTTTTGGGAGGCGAATTTAATGGAAATTCTCGACATAGCCGGGGCATCAAATCAATATGTCATGAGAGGAGCTGCCCCCGTGCCGCCATGCCACGATGCTGCGGCAACGGAAACAGTATCATGCTGATGTGTTGACGGTGTTGCCTCCTGTATGAATGTGTGCTCGTGTGAGTGAATAACGCGTTATTGCGTATACGCAATGTTGTGCTTCCTGCAAATGAGCAATCGCTTGGGTCTGCAATGGCGCTGTAATGAGCTTCCCAAACTAGTTATTAATATTACATTGTTTTAGTAACTAAATACAAGATTATGAAAATAAAGATTTTGTAAAATAAGAATAAAAATTTGGAGGTCCTTAAGAGCTGAATAATGAATATATGCATCCAAATATTAATACCTATATGTAATTTTAGACTAATTGCCAAGTAGCAACGTTATTAAAGATCCAAATAGATACATTTATAGTTTGACTTTCCCAACTTTTTGCAGGGCATTGCCAACTGCAATAGCCTCAATTGTAGAGCGGCCAAAAATGTCAAATGGCGAGAAGGGCGACGGAGAACAAAAAAATGGTTAAAAAATTTCCCTCAGTCGCTGCATGTGCGCCTAAATCGTTGATTTACGATTCACGCCACACTGAGGAGCCGCTGGATGAATACGCCGGCACTACAAGGGTGCGCTAGTGTGCGCGTTTTTGAGGATATATGTGTTTGTGCGTGTGTACGTGTATGTGTGGTGAGGACACGCATGACAGACGCGCAGGCAGCCGTGCAAACCACTTTGGCGGCAATGCGTTGGCTTGTCCCCTGCCAACTTGCCCGCATTTTTGCTGCAGCGCATAATAAAAAATTTTAAAATTTATTACATGTCTCCAGCCAATATTTCACTTTGACATGCAGTGTCGCGAAATGAAGCTGTCCAGTGCGGCTTGTCCTGGGCCCGCTTCGTCCGGCTTCGTCCTGTTTCGTCCTGTTTCGTCCTGGTACTGGGACTCATCCTGAAGCCCGGAGTAAATTTGCTTGCAATGAAGTGCGGCACTGCTGCTTGGGCTGCCAATTAAAATTACCAGCCATAGCGCACCGCTTTCCATATTGCCCCATGTTCGACCAATCAATACTTCCGGTGGCTTGCTTTAATTAATTCCATGCGTTTGACATGAAAAATGTTGCAATCCTTGGCTTCAGCCCGTATCTCGTATTAGCCCGTCTGGGCCGAAAGGCATCAGTCTTCGAGTGTGCGACGCGCTGCGTTGATGATGGGTTCACTGGAATTTTATGCGTGCGCAAATGAAAAGGAAATGTTATCGTTTAATTTTATTTTCGCCATTGGCGCCACTGCATAATAACTGCGAGCGTGTGCGGAGCACAAGGAACTGCTGCACTCACACAAAACGCTTCTGATTTTCTTTCCAGGTATATGAGTCAATCAATTTCGTCAAAATCTGCAAAATCTGTTGGCTTCACTGCAAGCACTGCACGTGCTCTACTGACCTTTTATGGTAATACATTAGAAATTCGAAAATTACGTGATACGCATACATTTTTTTTGTTATATCTTGGCATCGGAAGTTTTTCGTTCTTTGGAATAAGATTGCTGATGATTAAATGGTTTTCAATGAATGTTTCTTACCATGATTTTCGCAGAGTGTGGGAACAGGAGTGGATCCGACGGGACAAAGCTTCACTCCGCTTGGCTGCTTGGCAGGCTCGGGATGCACATAAGTAGGTCCTGGGCAGCGCAAAAATGGCATCGCGTCCAAACATAATTAAAGACAAACAACTGCACGCAGCATCAGCATGCCGCTGCCCCTTCCGCTTCTCCCATCGCCCTCCGAACCTCTTGTCTTGTTGTTCTTGCTGCTGACGGAGCCACGATAAACGCATGAAGGCAAATAAAGGCAATGGACGGATCGGAACACATAACTCACGCACACACATTTAGCCCAGGATACGTACATGGGGCTTTTATGCCGCACACACATACCGCACTCTTGACACTGCAACGCCAACATCCTTGGAAGCCTGCCACATGCGGCTCACCCATCGCACCCTTCCTGCTGCCCATTCCCCTTACACGCCACCAAAAAATATGGCGAAATAAAAGCCAAAAACGAAAAATGCCGGCCCAAAGTGGTGCGGCATATTTTTATATAATTAATTTGCAGAAGGACGAGGCAAGAAGCGAGTTGCAGTTACCAGATTTAATTGGGAGTGACCGTAGTTCGTTTCGCAATGATTTCGCCATTAGTCCTGCAGGTGAGTCGCTTACCTGTAGCTGAACGGGGCACCTTTAAAAGAAAAGTGTAATCGTTTGAAATATTATATAATATTATTAATAATATGTAAATATTATTACTTGGCATGAAGCAAAATGACGATTTGTAGTTCGGTGTATACGCGATTTCTGTTCGCTTAATCAAAGACAAAGTAAAGTTGGCCAGTTGACACCTTGGCACATAGCGACCTCGCCACCCACTTTTCCTGCTTTGGCTCCACACCCCTTTTGATGGCATTGCGAATGTGTGACGATGTTGCTGGCTGTTCCCCCGTTTCCGCTGCCAACGAAGCGCATTTTTTTCTCATTGGACCAGCAGGGGCAACAATTTTGTACATCATTTTACTTTCATTATGGCTTAACCTTGCAGTTTGATAGCCGCCTGCAACCCCAGCGCCGTCCATATATAGGGCTTGAGTGTGTGCGGCAAAAGGAAAACACTGCGTGGAAAACTGGGCTGAGGCACAGGCACATTCACTGTGGACTTCCGCTCGCTCGGGCAGCAAAACGAGCAGAAGTTGTTGTTCAATTTTCCATTTTTAGTTGCCAGCCATTGCCGAAGGATGGGGGATAAGAGTCCTGGCGCAGGGAGTAAGCGGCAACGGCACGACGGGCAAAAAGAACTGCTGAGGACCCAGCGCTATGTAAGATAATGGCAAACATCAGGAGAATGAGCTGCGTACGTGTGTGTGTGTGTTGAAAGCCATGCAAAAACTGTAAACAAACAGAATGCGGCTAAACACAAACACCTTTGAGAGACGCACACACACTCACTCACGCAGACACTTGGTGCAAGGGGTGCACTGGCGAGTGTGTGAGTGAGTGTATTTATAAAAGTCAGGCACAGGTATGTGTGCACTGCGAAAAATAAGCTGCATTTCTCAATCAGCTTAGCACTTTGGTGTTACCATTATTATCGGCAATTGCCCAAGTAAATTCCTATTTGTATTAACATAATATTCTTGGATTTTTCGCAGTGGACAGCGGCAGAACACTTTGCGCGCCCCCAATACACAAGCCGAACTAGTTTTTGTTGTTCAACACATGCCACGCCCCGAACGTTCAAAGTAAAAAATATCCTACCCTTTGCTTTCGTCCTGCACGGCCCCCTCCAAACACTTTCCCCTGCTCGCACCATCGACTTGTGGAACTGTGCCAGAAAAACATAATTAATATGCAATTTTTTGTGTTTTTTTGTTCCTGCTTTTACATTTCTTTTGCAAACATTTTGCTCCTGTTCTGTTTTCTGTTTTATAGTTGGAAATTCCAAAGGATCGCCCGCCCCACTGACTTTTCTTTGATGCGTTTGTATTGTCGTGCTGGTGTGTGTGTGCCAGTGTGTGTGGGTGGAGTGTATTTCTGTTTGTGTTTATATTTATGGTACAATGCATTCAGCATAACTCAAACATGCTAAAAAGCTTGGAGGGTTTCGGTTTGATTTTCAATCAATCCCTCCCGACATAAGCTTTACTTTCGCAAAATGGAAAAAATCAGTAAGCCGAATAAGGCGGTGGTTGAGGAATTTCATTCGGATGTAATGAATTTTATTTTAATTACTTTTGAATGTATCCCTCTGGCTGTCAGGTTGAAAATTACATATTAGGTTTTATAGATTTCTTCTGTTTAAAGTGAATCATCATTACCAGCAGACTGCTGCAATCAATCGAGATCGAATACCATTGCTTACTCAAGCTTAAGTTAGGGTGGCACACTCTTTGTGCCCCTCGGCATTGTTCGCGGCAAACAGAAAAAGCGCTGCATACGCCAAGGCGGCGAACGCAAATTAAAGGCAAACATAAACCGCTTTGTATGGACATGAGCGCAGCTACAGCTTCCGCCGATGCTGTTGTTGTTGCTGTTATTGGCAAGGCAGGCTGCATAAGCGCTGCAAACACACAGAAAACCGAGTCAACAAGCGGCTGATGCTACCGCTGCAACTGCAGCAGAAAGTCCAAAAGCAGCAACAGCAGCAGCGGCAGCAGCAGCAGCGCCATGAACAAACATTGGCGGTTGCACGTGTGGTCATGGTAGGATCCCAATACCAACACGAATCCCATTGCCACTGGCAGGACATCACGGGAAGAACGAGATGCGCAAATAGAGCCGCAACAACAATTGCTGACTGACCTTTGCACGATGGGCGATTTTCAATACACATCAGTAGCAGCAGCAACAGAAGCAGCAGCAGCAGCAGCAACAACAGCAGCCGCAGCAACATCAACATCAATTGCACTTGCAGTTGAGGAACAACAATAACCATAATTTATATTTTTTATTGATTGAGCCATAAACAAAGGAGCACAAATGCAAGTTCGAAATGACATATGCACAAAACTCGACTCGTAGTTGCGTCTGTCGTACATAATCAAAAGATTAGAAACTACTGTGGCTGCTGACTGTGAAGTGACCAACTTGCTGGCCATAAAATGCGAGCAGGGAAAGTGGAGCACTTGGACAGGCATCAGGAAAAATGCCAGAGGATGTGCCCAGATCCCTTTGAGCTGCTGCGTCTGCCACAAACTGATGCAGCAATAAAATTTGAAACAATAAAGGACGCAGCCAAGGAGACGATGCCCGAAAGTTGCCAGAGCAGCAAGTGGAAATTGCCGAGTGAAGACGCAAATGGCAGCGCAGCTGAGGATGAGCCAAGCTGCCGGGATGCGACAGCAACTAAAGAAGGAGCAGCAGGGTGCCTCGGAAAAGCGGATCCTGCTTGTCGCCATGCCACACAAATTGCATACTCACTACGAAAAATAAGAGTCCTTTGAAAAAGTATCAAAATCGATTCCTTGATACGTGATATAAACATATTTTTAAAGAAATCATTTGATGGCAAGCAAAAATCACCATCAAAACATATGGGGAATTCCCATATAAAAAGGTTATTGTAGTATTTTTGCCTGTGCCTATGGATGCGACACCAAAACACGTGCAACGCAGTCACTTTTTCGTTTGCCGAGAAATGCGTTGCCAAGTGTTGCATTATTCTTGTGAGTTTCCGCTTGCCAGCTGGACTCCTTCTGCCGCAAAATCTAAGAATAAAGAAGACATCGCTAACATGTCCGTAGAAGCCAAGTGGCATTGGTTAAAGTTGCTCATAAGGGAGAAATTCAAGGAGGCAACTGCACTTGATAAGTAGAGCTCGGAAAATGTTGCTGAAATCAAACAAATGAATAGTTATGTACTGGAGAGAAGAAGGCGACTTGTACTGCCAAAAACCAAGCAAAATGCAATGAAAGCAAACAGCGGAAAATTTATAGCGCCTGTTGAGAAAGAGTGGAAAACTCGACTAGCTTCTGGAGTTTTCCACTTGTTCCAATCGCCACAGACAATTGCTGGCCACGGGTCCGACTATATAAGTAAATGTCTAACCGAATTTCGGATGAAGTTCAGCTGCGAAGTTACGCAGCATATTGTGCCAAAGTTATGGTTATAGAGTTACCATCCTCGAGCTGGACCGCCCATCCTGCCAAGGACTCTTCCCACAAGTTCATCAAACGCTGCGCCTTGACCCTGATGTTACAACTGCGACACTTGGAAACTGCCTTGCTCTACCTTACACAAAAAAAAAATTCCTCGCAAGAACTCATATTTTAACTTCAACTAATGATCTATGAAATAGTTCTGTCAATTACAATATCTGAAATAATATTGGAGTTGTTTTTGTTGATTTGGTAAACAAAATCAAATGACCATTTGGGTATTTTATTCCCAGTGTCCTTTCAGTAGGGTAATCGTCTTCTGCACTTAATTGGCGACGCCTTAGTTTCCCGCTGGGGCAGAGACAATTACAGTAAGTGGCCGAAGTGCGTGTGGGTGGGTGGTTGAGTGGGTGGGTCTAGAACACCACCCGTCCACTCGTCCTTAAGTAGCTCACTTTGCCGAAATTCCAGCCGCTCGCTTAACCCTTCGAAGTCCACTTGACCAACCTAAACCACATGTGCTTGGCCCAGCTAGCTTGGGAAACTCCTTGCCCCGGAAAAGCGACCGATGTTTGTCGGTGGGCGAATGGGGAAAATCGAAAGGGCGACAGGGTCGGAGTCTGGAGCTCTCACTAACTTAACTGGCAGCATCTGGACCAAATGACTTTGTTAAGAGTTTTCGTTGCGCAATTTTCCTTATTCAGCCTGCCAACCCTGCTATAGCCCCCACCCACAGGACAATGGCAGCAGGATGACGAATAAAAGTGTCACTTTCTATGGCAATTTCATAATTGCATAAGTGTGGAAGTGGTCAAGTGTCTGGGCAATACTTCCACTGCCCACTCCCCCTTCTCGGCATTCATAAATTTTTATTTAGTAGCGCACTTGCTAGACTTTGCCCAAAAGTTACTTACAAAGTGAAGTTTCAGCTGCAGCAGCAGAAGCAGCAGCAGTGTGGCACTCACATGTGGGAACTCGACTCACTAACACATTCTGTGGTCAATGCCATAAATTTGCTGTCCTGCCTCTGTCAAGTGGACCCCACCGTCCCTGTGCCTCCTGCGCATCCTGCAGGATATATCCGCAAGTTTGGCCTCATCTTTCAAGACGGCAAAGTGCTCGAAAGTTTGCATGCGAGGTGAGTCTCGTCTTTGTCTTATTTGAAAACGTGGCCCACACTTATTATGGTTCTTCTTGCCATGGCTTTCAATTAACCTCCGGTACGGTACTTCTTTATGTTTTTGCTCCGGTTTCGATGGCCTGCAATTAGGTAAATGGGAAGCTGCAATCCCGGCATATCCGTCAAATTCGATGTCAAACAGTTTGTCGGTTTGCCGATTTGCGTGGCGGTTGACATTAATTGATCCTTTTGGCCAGCGCTTATGAAATATTTCTGCTGCAGACGCAGGGCCAAAATCCATTTCGGAATGCAAACACTGTTCAAAGTGTGCGCCAAAACACGAATACCAAGGCAAATTGCAATTAACACTGCTTCTTCTCCCCCATTTTTTTTCGCACTGACCCAACTCCAAAAGTGTCCACTCATCGTCAAAGGACTTTGAGTCCTCGCGCTCGAGCGCCCATCAACGCTGAAAGCGATAAGGCAATTAGAAAATACATCGCATCGTCCGCTGACGCAGCGCCGGTGCACCGAAAAAAACAGAACTACCCCCTCTGCCGATCTAACCCCTTGATGCCAGCCCCTATCCCGCTGATGCCATCAGATCAGACAGCGCTGTTGGTGTCAATTATTTCGAATTTCCTTTTTTCGCAATGCGCCGCAGACCTTTTGAAACGCCGAGGCGGCCGCTTAATGGGCCACTTTCATTGACTGGAGATAGCTGGCTGCCACGCCCCACAGACAAACCGTCCCAGCGCCCACGCACCAAACACTCAAAAAAAGGTAATTTCTTTGCCCTTAACAATTCCTGTAAAATTAAAAATTCTAAGAAATGTCTACAACGACAGCATTAAAAAGGCTTATTCATAAATTACTTATTTGGTCATTTTGACCAAAAATTATTTCGCTTTTTGGCTATAAAGCTTGATTAAAGCTTCTCAACTCGCACCTTAATTTAAAATCTTTTTTCATTTCATTAAAGAAAATTTAATTAATACAGAATTTTTGCTAAGTGTAAAAAAATTCATTTAAGCAAGTTATGGGCAAATACTGATATAAAAATTTAATTTTTGCCTATAAAATAATCAGTATTTTGGCTATAGCTAGCGAAAAAATTATGCAAATGTAAAAAGTGATACCTTTTTATGCTGCTTTCTTTATTTCTTATCAATTGGCATCACTGGAATTCCATTGAAGAAAATTTAATTTTTGGTCAATTTTGGAAAATTTAATGATGGTACCCCTTACAAAAAGTGGAAAAATTCAAAAAATAAAAATTTTTTTAAAACTTCGTAAAAGTGATATGGATTGTTAGCTTAGGTTTTTAGCTGTACAGAACTGTCTATTTCTTAGTTTTCACATCTAATTTGACCAAGTTACAGGTAAAACAGGTCTGCAAGAGAAATGTATGAACAAATTGATTTTAGATCTCCCAAATAATTATTTTAGGTGGCATAAGTAAGCTCTATTATCCCAGAATACTGTGAACAGCAATTACAAGTGTGATGTGTGTCCAGAATCGAAAAAGTACGAAACGGACTGGCATGAACTGCAGCTGCTGCCCAAAATCAACTGCTGCTGTACAAGTCCTTCGAAATCTACGAAATATACGAACATTTTCCAAACAAATTAATATTTTCTACGATCGTGAAATAAAAGATTGTTATCCGATGGTTCTGAGACTAACTTTGAGGCTTCCTTAGACAAAAATTATTTAGCCATAATGCGACTGATAACGATATGACAGCATGTTTTTTTTCTGTGCATCGCTCTGGTCATGGCCATGTTGGCCATTAAACTTTGCTCCTTCCTGCTGCTGCGGCTGCCGCTTTCTTCTTTCAAATGTTTATTTTATTTTTTATGCCATTTGTAGTTTGCCGTTTGTCTTTCCCGGCTGGAAGTTGGTGTTTTGTTTTTGAGATGAATATGCAAATATTTTTCGGTGAAAGAAAAACAAAGGGGATGGCCATTTTGTGGCCAGGATGTGATGCCGCAGGATGCGCATCATTTCCGCTTAAAATGCAGCACAATTTGCCGTAAAAAGGTTTTTTCCATGACACTCGCCGAGCGGGCAAAAATAAGAAAACGGAAAACCCCTCACATAATGACACGGAGTGGATAGAATGGAGTTGCAGTTGGCAAGCCAGAAAGCCAGGAAGCTGGGAAGCTGCTTTTCGTAATGCCCTGCACTTGCTGCTGCATTGACCATTTAAAATGCAGTGCATCATTAAGCGAAAAATCAATAGGATTGCAAAATATTTCAATTCCAATTGACGTCTTCAAGTACTCGGCCCCACTCACGACCTGCGACTGTAGCGCTTTTATGACCCCTACGGAATTGAAGTGCTGACCAAGCGGCACCTTCTGCCCAGCTGCCCAACTTTTTGGGAGCTTCTGTTGTTCTTGTTGCTATTGCTGTTGGCGGGCGAATTAAATGGACGCTTTGAATTTTTTACGATGCGCACTAAAAATCCAATTTAATGAACATTTAAGAGACACACTCGCTTTCTCGCAAGACATCGTCCTGGTTCTTCTGCAGCGGCGGCACGTAAGCTGGCATTGCGATTACGTATACGTAATGTGAGCAGCCAGCCAGCCAGCCAGCCAGCGAGCGAGCCAGCAGAAAAAAGGGCTGCCACAAGCATATCCTTTTTAATGTAATTGCTTTTTTAAGAAGTGCGGCGGCTCCTGCTGCTGCTGCTCCTGATGATGATGCTGCCATCTAAGACATTCGCAGATACCCACAATCCTGCCACACACAAGGTCGTGTAAATCACACCCACATGGCAGGGGAAGACAGAAAACAAATTAGGGGATTCCATCTGGAGAATCGACTGCAAAGTACCTGTCAAGGATCTTATTAAAGACTTTTAAGAGGTCCCCGTGACTTGGCCACAATAATGTAGGGCAACCATGTTCGTGCATTATCTAATTTATAATATTCAAAAATGTATCCGTTCATTTATTTAAACCATAGTTTTCCTCAGTAGAACTTAAGCTGCTAAGTGAATTACCACATCTTGCTCATATCTTGAATAAAACTTCAAACTCAAACAAATGCTTATTTTCGAGCAAATAGCAAATACCCGAATCGACGCAAGAGAGGTACAAAATCCCATCACATGCAGCGGAGAAAAACGGAAAAGTTTTGATAATGATAATGGAAATGAATTGCCGACGGGGTCACGGGGTGGAAATAGCGATGCAATTGCCAGCAGTTAGCAGCTGTTGCCAGTGGAAATTCTTGGGAGCTCTTGGTAGCCCGAGAGGCCATCAAATGCCAACGCTCGAGAATTTGGGGCAGTGCTCTTGATGTGGCGCCCAATAATTATGAGCGGCAATCGGGCTCAATTATCAGCGCTTGCCACTAGCAATTAGTTGACAGTGTGTGTGTGGCAGCTTGAGTTGCACTTGCACCAGCTGCACGTGTGCGTCATTTGGAATTTAAAAATAGTTGTGCACTTTAAGTGTGGTCAAATTATGTAGGCCTGTGCAAACTGCTAGCCGCAAATGGTATTTACCCACTGGCAGGTGACAAGGGTCGAGTGAGGGGTGGCAGCTTTCAACCTTCGAAAGTCAAAGGTCTCGACATAGGCCAGTCAATTAGCAGTTTCCTGGCTGATATTTGCTGTCACTGGCGTAACTAGAAGTCAGCTTTCCAAATGAGATAAAATAAAACCCGAAATTGCAATTTTCTCCGAGAATTGCAGTGCCGAATGTGTGTGCATGTGCATCCCCAAATGTGAGGGCTTCACGTATTTACATGCAAATATGCAAAGCCTGCACTTGGAACAATACAAGCATTCAATCGAATTTCAGTTGCCACAAACTTAAGGTATTTCACATTAGGATCATGTTTCGTGTGATTATAAATTAAACATACCCAATGAATCCAAGAACATGGATATGTTACATTAAACTTATTTTGCAGCTTCCACTAGAAATTGTTTCAGTGTAAGGACATCTGGCAAGTGTGTACCATTTACGGTTGTCAATGTGCTTGCTTAGCTGAAATTAATGCTTAAGCCGGTGCCCAGCTGACCCAGTAAGGATTCGGCAGAGTGAAAAGGTCGATCCCTTTGTGGTCCTGTGTTTTCGGACCCCGAGCTGATAACATCCCGTAATGACAGAGCTACAACGAACGAGTATCGAAATGGAATTTCATTGGATACTTTTGCTAATATTGATTGACAACCCAATCAGTTCCGGAGGCGTCTCTTTAATGGAAAACCTCTTGCGTTCTCTATGCCCAGATAGGCAACTTTTTTAAAGTGAAATTACAATTCCACTCCACTTAACCATTAGGCATTACAACAGACTCGCACACCACTTTATGATTTGCACAAAAGCCACACACACGCGAACGCAAATCGATGGCGATGAATATCCTGCTCCTCCTCTGTCTTTCACTTTTGCCACCCTTTTACCACCCTGCAACAATGGCGAAATTAGCATGAGTTACTTTGTATATCCTTTGCGCAAATTTTGACACGTGCAGCCACCAATCCCGGCGTTGCCATTGATACAAGACCCCACAGGACTCACTCCCCCATCGTCGCTAAGCCACCCATTTCATTCCATTACCAAACCCGTTTGTATGTACACTGCTGCACTGAGACAATTCTGTGCTAAAAAGCGGAAAATGGTGAAAGTAATTGTCTTCTTATTTTGTAATATTTCAATTCCTTAAAATTTTCTTTTCTTAAAAGCTTGTTTTTTTAAATAGTTCAATTCTTGATGAACATTATGTCGAGAAATATTTGAGTGTACTGAGTGAAAAGGCGGCGAAGGAGCCTGAGCCCGAATCTCAGAGTCCACCGCATATCCTTGCGGTTCTGCCGCCATTTCCACTTTTCACCTCGCATCCACCCTCCTTATCCTTTCTCTCTCTGTACTTTCCATGTTTGTATGTAATTTAAAACTTCGTAATGTACACTTTTACCCAAGGCATTTTACTTACAATACACATGTAAACATCGCACTCGCACGCACACACACACACAAACCTATTTGGTGGCAGGTGGATAGGCTCTGCTACTTGCTCCACCCACTCACACCCTAGCCCACTGTATGCAAAGTGTCAGCTAACCGTTAAGCTTTGCTCACCGAAAAATGAGAGACAGCCTCGGCCAAAAGTAAACTGTACAGATTTCACCTCTTTATCAGGCAGTACTTGTCCGCCAGCTCACTGAGAGAAATGATTTGAGAAAGTATATGGAATTAAATATAAAAGGTTAGTGAATTTTATTGGTAACCTAACTTAACACATTAAATGATGGCATAAATTCTCGTTGGTGTTTTTATATATATAATATACATAATATATTTGTAAAATGTTTTTAGTTAATATATTTCTTATATTTTTCTCTGTACATAGGCTGGCAGCTTCTTCGCCACTTGCATGCTGGAAAAGTGTCAGTTTCATCGACTGCGCCTTCGTGGCGCTTAGTCAAACACTGGCAACGACATCGACACCGAGCAACACGACCCAAGGCAGACTCACACCATGACACAGATACTCACGCGGATGCACACGGACACACACAGAGACACACGTCCACTCCCACGCCCACGCCAACACGCCACTCACACTGCTGCAAACACTGGCCCCCAACTGAAAGCTAAGTGACGGCAAATATTCAAATATGTTTTTGATGTGATTTGTTGCCTTTCCCACTCAATTTGCAGCGACACTTTTAGGCTGCTTTGTCCTCTCGCTTTCCAGTTGTTGTTCCCATTGTTGTTGTCAGCGGCAACACTCCAAGCGCCCCACGGCCGCACCACCGCACCACTCAGCTCCAAGCTGCTCCATGCCGCAGCACACCGCACCACCATTAGTGGCTGCAGCCACCACAGTGCGAGCAGCACTTTGAAATCGAAGACATTTCGCTAGGCCTGCGGCCATGCACTGGAAACAAATATTGAAACGCACTTTCCTAAGAACTTTTTTAAAGAATTTAATGTGCCAAAAAATAAAGGTTATGAGAAACATACACACATCATATGCTTAGATTTCTGATAGAATATCCAGAATAGATAACTTGTATATATGAACTATCAATTTTGCTCAGTGCTGGCGCTGGTTTTGCCAATCGTAAATTGCCAACAGGATATTTCGCGGCTTGCCCGTTTTTTATTATTATACGTACTCCTATTTTTATTCGTCTTTCATCGATGGGTCTGGATCTGGTTACAGCTGCCTGCCGCCTGCTCCCCTTTTCCATTTGCGTTGCCCCTGTTTCTGTTGCTGTTTATTTGCCACCCCCCACCACCCTGATCAAACACTTTTCCCCTTTGCCAACCCCCGCTTGGCTGTCATTGGCTTGGCAGCCTTTTTATTTTGTGGTTTTCCCCCGATTTTTCCAGGGTTTTGTTTTTCTGTTCTGTTTCGGTTTCAAAGTGTTTGTTTTCCTCAACTTTTTCGCAGAACAAGCTTTTGCCTGCTGGCTTTTAATTTGCACGCCACAATTGCCATGGCCACCCAGAAATGCAGCGGCCGCAATTAATTACAGCGCTGATATCATGGCACTGCCTTCGCCACTGCCGCAGCTGCGATAAAACTTTAGCAAATGTAATTTTAACAAAACCGCATCGCCGCCTGCTCAAGACAAGACAAGGAGCGAAAGGATCACAAGGAGCACAGGAAAGGCTGCGACGGACGGCCAACGGATCCGGCAAAACCGCCGACCTCAGTGGAACATCTTGGCTAAATCAACGCTAGATAGTTTTAATTATAGCAATCGGGCTCATGCAATTTCCGGGCAAATGCAATTCGATGTGCGAGTCGATTCAAATGGGAATGGGATTGCGATTGGGATTGGGATTGGCCATGCGGTTTTAGTGGCGGCTCAAGCGATAAATGATTGGACGCGAGGACGCGTAGGAGGGACTGATGGGTGGATGGATGGATGCATGGCAGAATGGCTCACTATGGATGTGTTATCCTCAGGCTCGCTCTTCACGGACATCCAATGAATAGCTATTCGGCGGGATAAGCTGCTGCCCAAATCAAATCGGCTTAAAATGGCCAAGCTTATCGAGGGCATGCAATCTTGGTGGCCTATATGAGGAACATTCACTGCATTCACTTTCACTTGCTTGAATAACAAACAGAAAATACGTTGAATATTCATCTAATGGAAATGGTTGACCAGCCCCTTCAATTAATACATTTGACAGTCATTTGGCACCTGAAGAGCCGAATTTCCGGTGTGTGCGGTCAAATCACGCAAATGATTTGGCTTAAAGCACTACCAGCACTGGCTAATGCACCTTTACAATACTTTACGAGCGACTAAGGGATCTCGCAGGATATCTTGTTGTTCGGCACTTGCAGTTTATGTATTTATTACTGGCATTTCGTAGCTCGGCCAGCAAATCCTGGACAGAAAGGGGCAAGGATCATGTTTCCAGTAGGAAATGAAAGGGGATGAGGGAGGGGAAAGAGCAGGGAAATCCGTAATAATCGTAATACAGAAAGCACTTTCAGCTTTTAACTTATTATTAGCTTTATTTTACAGTTGTCAGCCGGAGCAACGCCCCTGGCATTTGCAAGGACTTGTTGTGTGTCCTAGTTAACCCCCATCTAATACCTGGCGTGGAAAGTGTGTTTTGTTCGGGGTCACGCCCACTTTTTACTGCATTTAATTCTCCAGTGAAGTATTTAATTTTATGACACGAGGTCCTTTGAGCAGGTCGCAGACGGGGACACAGAGTGTGCGGCCCTTGGAGGACAACAAATATGAAATGACTGTCATTTCTTGCATTTAGGGGCACTTTGGGGAGTACTTGGCAGCGTGTAACACCCAATACTTACACCCACACGCACACCTGGTCCACACACCCACACAACCGTACATCCATCGTTGTTGCCTGTTAGCTGCTTTGCTGTTGCCCTGTTTTGCTGGGGCATCATTAGCGTTAATGCCGTGTAGCGTTATGTTATGTTTTGCCATATTCGGAGGGAGACGGAAGATTGGAACAGATCCTTGCCACCCACTCGGAGCGGGGTTATCGCATAATTATGCAGCATATTAATGTGCTCTTCCCCGAAGTCACCCCTTTTTATTATCATTCATATGCAAAGTTTCCCAACAATGTGGTGGCAACCGCCTTGTCCTCCACCTCCAACTCCTTTCCTTTCCAGTCCCTCATTAGCCGAACTCTCGCTCTGAGGTCGGGGATTGTTCCCATTTCCTTGCCATAATTCGTTTCGGGCTCGTAAATTTATTTCAATAATTGCCGGCTGCTCGCGAGTTTCATTTCATGGAGGTGCAAATAATGTTACTCACAGCCAGACACTCGCTTTCCCTTTTGCCATTTAGCTGCGAACAAAAATGTGTGAAAATATTAAAATAATAGTTGTAATTTATAACCAAATTGCCGGGAACATTACAATTTTCAGCTACTGCTACTGCTGGTGCCATTAAAAATGTTTGCTAATTAAGTTTTCGCGTTTTCAGCAGTCGGGGCACTAATGTGAACACGCTCTTAAATAGTTTAACTTCTATATACATTCGTATATATCCCAGATATTCAGAGTTGGCAGTTTCTTGAGTCTGCAGAAAAAATGGTACACCCCTCTAATTTGCACTTAATTAAAACTTGAAAGAGCAGCAAAAGAAATATCCACTCTTCGAGGGCACAAATAGAATTTCATTGCACTTGGCCGCCATCCAATATCCTGGCAAGAATGCCACGCCCCCTGGCTCGTCATAAAAAAATATATGCGAAGGTCCTGCCAACTGCAGCAAAAGGCAGGACAATCTGATCGGATCGCATGGTGCAAAAAAGGCAGGAAACGTAAATGAAACTAGAATCAATTTGGTGGCTGATGATAGCCATCACTTGGATGGAGATTAAGGAGACGTTCCCGACAGCGTCCAAAAACAATGAAATTTCAAAGCCCAAATACTTGCCAAGAAATATAGGTGGAAAAAACAAAAAAAAAAAAAAACTGAGCACTCATTTCGAAGTCCACCGAAATCTATCTTTATTTGGCGGCGTGAAAATGAATGCCGGCAAAAAGCAAAACAACAAACCTGCCATATTTACCCCCCATCTGTCAAGATAATGCATAAAATTATGTAAATATTCCGAAATTATCATTTAATTTCTAAAATTGTTTATGTTTATGCACGGTAATAAGCAACCTACAAAAACCGGCAGCTCTTTGGTCCACCCCAAAAATACCAACCCACCCACGCACTTTTGGCGCACTTCAACTTAATTAAAAATTACTTTACAGACGCCAAATACTTTTAATTATTTTGGGTTCAGCGGTCGAATGGAAAGCGAGCCAAAACCGCCCAGCTACCCAACTACCCAGCCCGCTCCGGGGAAATGTTTTTCCATCCATTTTCCCGCACCATCCACCTTACTCGCTTTTATGGCACCGCCATTGTTGATTTTGCATAAAGTACCCGGAGCTGATGCGATGATGCCCCATGCAGCCCAATTAAAAGCGTTCGGAAAACGTTTCGAAATAAAAATAATAATACGAGGGCTGCATTTCGGGCATCCTGTATCCTGTATCCTTTCGGCCCGCCGGCAAAACGGAACGGAACGGAGCGGAGCGGAGCGGAATTTATGCAAACCGCGGGTGACGCGGCCCAAAAAAACCACCCGGAACGCAATTGATGGCTGGCTTCATTGATTTTCCATTTGATTTTACTCATTCGTTTTTATGATTTGCCTGCGAATCGAAATGTTCTCGTGCCCAACTGGAATCGCGTTCGGTAATGGTTGATTGTGCGATAGGATCCCTGCCCTTTGCACTCATTGTACTCCGAAAACCCTCCCAAAAAACACACTCAGTGTTTTTTGCGCTTTGGGTCACAGTGAGCCACGTGATTCGCATTATTTGCAATTTTGGGTTTTTACGCGGCCCTCATAAAGAGCGTTTACGCGGATAGAATGGGTTGCTGCCTGCCTGCCATTCGATATTGTTTTTATTTAAACCACAGAATCGAAGGGTGGGCCTCTAATATCCTTCGGTTTTTTTAGAACTCAAAAATCAAGTCTTATTGCAATTTCAGTATGCGATCTTTGGCTTTGTCATTTATGTAATCAGAAAAGTATGAAATGCCACAGGAGCGTTGATAAAGTCTGCGCAAAGCCATCTTGCCATTTAATTACACTCAGGGAAAACCTTTGCAGAACTATCTAATGTCATAATGTCTAAATATAATGTATTTATTCATTAATAACATTGGAAAATTGTCGTCCTGTAAAAGTGAAATCTTAAATGTTGTGCAAAAAGGCTAAGGTTGTCAGTCTCAATTCAAAAATGATAATTTCGCTCAATTTTTTTTGTGTAAAAATGCAAAAAATGTTGTCTTGTTGTTAAGACCTTTTACCCTATTTCAAGGTTTTGGACGCTTCTAAGGCTCCTGGAAAAGGCAACATATGAAGTAATTTTGTTCATTTCATAAATGAGATAGCGCACACACACGCCACATCCTCGAGCTGTTTTATCCGCTAAACTCCTGATTTATCTGCTATCCACTTGATGCGCGCTCCTCTTGTAATTGCGTTGGACGACCAGGACGAGTCCAAGGACTTTGTTCTATTTCTTTGCCAGTGCTTGACCATTTTCCTTGATTGCAATTGAATTGCATGCAATTTCCGCTGGTGCTCTCAGATTTAATACAATTGATAAATACGTTGTCCCAGTGTTGAGAGTTGAGGGCTTCTTTGTGACTTGGCAGCTGTCTAACAATGAGTGCTGCTGCTGGCTCGGCTTAACCCCTTGATGCCAAATGTCCAATGCCCAATGCTCGATGTCCGGTGTCTAGCGTCCAGTGTCCACTGGCCGTCGTCCCAAATGGAAAACACTTCACACCTAGCTGCCAAAATAAGAGTGAGAGAGGAAAAGCCTTTTCACCGAGCGTCAGGGACTGAAAGCCTGGCACTCAACCGGCTGGCTGGCCAAAAATGTTGTGCGCTTTTAATTAAAAGTAATGTCATACAATTCCATTACACTCGGCCCGAAATGTGTGCGCTACACATTTACATATCCCGGCTAGCAAGGAGCCTTCGTCCGGTGGCTTTCGTCTCTCTTTCACACTTTGGGCCACCTTTTCCGAGTGTCCTGCTGCTCCATCTTTCAGCCAGGACTCTGTCTCGGCTTTGTCATTTGTATTTGTTTTATTTCCATGCCGGCAGCGCACTTCGAATGTGGCCCACTGGCAAAGTGACAACAAAAGTAAATTAATGTGCGTACATCTTTGCCCCGAACCCCACCACATCCTATATCCTTTTACTCCCCTGTACAAATGTGTGTGTGCGGTTTTTGCCTCTGCCTCTACAGGTAATTTATTGCATTCAAACATAATGGAAAATATTTTTGCTACCCTTCCATTAGACGGGGACTCGACGATGACGAGGACAAGACATTAGCATTAAGTTTATATCCACACATCAACTGTCCTGATGATAGAGCCTGATCACCTGCCCACCTGCCATATATTGGGTGTATTAGTGATGACCCCCCAAATATAGACAAATTGCTTGGCCCATACGTTCTCATTTCGTTGGATGCGTTCCGTTGTTAGCCATCTGAAGGGGAGGGACTTCGACCTGCTATCGATATCTTACTTAAAAACGAATTGACATTAATTGAAGGCATGCCAACGGCAAACAAAACTAAATAAATAACAACGACTGGCCAAGGAATGTGCGGCCAGGCATGTGGAATGCTGCATGTCCTGGCTGGAGTTCCTGCTTCGCTGCTCGTCCAGGCTCTGGAAAAATATATATAAATATATTATTATTTAAAAGGTATACAATTTATTAGAAAATATAGAGGAATTATTGTATTTTAGCTACAAACTTACTTTACCATTTACAAGTGCTTGTTTAAAGACGTTCAAACATCGAACTATCACCTCTTTCACTTAGTTCTGATAAGCAAGCTACCTTTTCTTGCAGTGTACATGCACTGTGAGAGCGGGGACCTTGTTGGCTTCGAGTCGATATTGTGGCGTCGGCCGACCAAGTTTTCAACATGGCAAATTCAATTGTCGTTTGATGCGGCGACAGCCCAGTCGCAGCAAACCGAAGTCAGCCACATCAAGGGGCACCAGGGGCATAGTGGCCGGGCCTTGAGGAGGGGACTGCCAGCGGAGCAGCATATTTGCGACATGCCTCGGCATTCACCTGATGAATTTATCACAGCTGGGAATGAGTACTCTGTCGGGGCGCAGGAGCACGAGGAGAAGGAGGAGGAGCGGTGGCAGCCAACACAACCACAACAGTTGTCGTTGTCTGCTAAATTGGTTTTCTTTTTGTCAATTGGGGATTTCGATGGTTGCAAGAGGCCAAAGCGACGACATTGCCGGAGAATCTAGAATCCGGGAATGGAAAAAAGCTGCCAGGATAAGTAGTAAGTAAAATAAAGTAGGAGGAGATACGACGGCGCTCGGAAAGATTCCGCCACGACAGAGGCCCGCTGAGACAAACTGCCGGCAAGAAGTTAAGCGCACAAACATCAATGGGGTCAGCTAATGCTCCATCCCCATCTCAATCGAGTATTGATAAAGTCGAGGAAGGCCAGAGCTCGTTTTCCCCCGGTTTATCCCCGGTCTTCCCCGGTCTTCCCCGGTCTTCCCCGGTCTTCCCCCTTGTGGCACTCTTGAGGCCCCCGCGGGCAATGAGTAAACAATGACATAATGACAAGTGGCGGAGAGTTTAAGTGATAAATAATTAATTGATTTTTGTTGCAACAAAAGCAAAGATGGTCAGGATGGCTGGACGTTCTCGAGTCCCGAGGAAAGAAAAGAAGTTCCAGACCAGGCAACGAGATAAGTTAAAAGGTAGATTAAGATAAATGGCGACTCGTTCTTCGGCTGTCGCAGCTGCCACGCCCACTGCCGCCAACCGCCCCATTCTATCCCCCAGTTCCTGTGTAGTTGTTATTTTTTAAACAGGAATTTGCCGGCATTCCTCTTGTTTGTTCCTTCGCTTGTTTCGCATAATAAAACAACAGTGGGTTGGCCAAGAAGCGGGAGTAATCGGGCCATCCAGCCTCCTGGGGGCGTTTGGCCAGTTGTGTCCTTTTTATTGGCCCATCAGCGGCACTCGGCCCGGAAGTTGTGCTGTCTATTTCCGCCAGCGTTTGATTTCGGAATTGTTATTTTTATGAGCCGGCCCACTGTAACTCTACCTTTTCATGGGAAACTCGAACGGATTTAAGTGCTGTGCTGGTGGCAATAGCTTAACCATCGAAAACTCTAGTGGGTTGCCAAAAACTCCATATGTATATCCCGAAATCGATTTTAACTGCGCTCCTCGAATTGCTTTCAATTTACAGTTATCCTAATGTTATTTATATGTGGAATTGTCCATTAACCTACTTGTGCACTTTCCGTGTATGAAATATTACAAAGAGAGTAAGCTGCCTTACATTCGTGGAAAAGGAAAAGCCTCGTAAGTTAATTGATATTTAATGTTCAATTAATTTAAAGATTGAAAGGGCCTTTCCTTCCATCGAAAATATTATGATAGGCCGCCCTTTTATCTGTCAACTCTTTCGATTCATGTTTGCTTGGCCCCGAGTATATTTATATTTTCATACCAGTCGATATATTGATTGTGGCGTAATCAGCGGATCTGGCCGGGTATTGCCCAGTTACGCACTCAACGAGGTCCTTTCATATGCCACATTCTCAATGGCCACACTGCGTATGCATAATGCCGGCCCTAATGCCACTAAAAAGTCGCTGATTGTTATCACAATGTCACCGGGACCCAAAACAAAAAGCCAAATCGAATATACAAAAAGCAAGCACAAATATGCAACGTCAGCGGTGTCGCTGTTGGCTTTTCATTAATTTTCGGCACGCAGGGTCGCTGGTGGGCAGGTGGGCAGGTGTTCTGACCGGAAGGGGGCGGGAGGCGTGAGTACATACTGGTAGAGCGGCTGGAAAGGCCTCCCAAGCCAATGGTCGTCTCATGTAATCCTGGCCAAAACCCACGCGTCTCATGTGCGTGTGTGTGTGTGTTTGCCAAAGTCGGCTGGAGTGTGCTCCCAAGTGAATAATTTGTTATCAGCGCATAATCAACGAGACAGCCGCAATACATACTCACACCCCCAACGATGGGCGGGTGGCGGTTGGTGAAGGTCGGGGGGCAGTGGGTCACCGAAGGAAAGGTGAGGTCCTGACCATTTTACTTAACGCTGCCACACATTCAGGCCACTATGCAAGCACAGTTGTGGTAAGATAACTAGGATTTTTCACTCAATGTTAATATTATACTCATATACGATAGTGCATATCTATAATTTTAAGCCATTAAGATCTCATGCCTATCTCAAACATAAAATATAAAAATTGATTTAATTCTTAAATAGATTGTTTGTTGTACCCTTAATTGTGCACGAATGTTTGTGGGTAAAAAAGGTTGCCGCCATCAAAATAATTACGATACATGGCTGGACATGCATGTTGTTGCCGCACTGAGTGCGTTTGTGTGTAGCAATGCGTGTGCAAAACAACAAAAAGTCATTTAGTTAAAAACCTGACTTTTTATTTGCGCCGCGGGTTGTCCGCCTCGGAGCCCCTTAACCTCTGCCGGTGCCCCCTTAGCCCACTGCCGCCCATTCTGTGTCCCGTGGAGCCAGCCAGGCGTTGAACACTTCATCAACTCATCAGAGCGCGCCCTTTTTGCATGTCCTTAACCGTTTAACGGCACCCGGCTCACCCACACCAACGCATCATTTATTGCTGCGGTTGCTCCTCGTACGTATTTTTGTTGGTTTGTCTTGGCCCGACTCTCAGGCTTACACTTATCCACACACAGACGCACACGCACACATCAAACGTAAAACACACAAAATTACTCTTATGAAAATTAATAAGTTAACTTTTTCTACGCCCGTCTCATCCCCGGTACATTTTTTATTGCGCTCATGTGTAAAAGTACGAAAGTGTATATGTACCTATAATATTCCGGGGAATATTTATATTTTCACTTCTTTCATATTTTGTTGCTTTCGCTGCCTGTTTTGCTTCATTTGAACGCATTTGGCTCGCGTAATGAAAGTAATTGAAATTAAAAGTAAAGAAACGTGTTGCACGTAATACATGTAAATATCTGCGCGAGTTTGAGTGCCCGTGTGTGCCGCTGTGCGCATGTATGTGTGTGCACTTTGCTGGCTGTTCCAAATTAATCCCTAAAGTAATTAGAAAAAAAATTCCAAATGAGTTCGAGTAGCACGAATGTCTGAGCGAGTTGGGATCGCAGAAAGGTTCGTGCCGAGTGCATATTTTGCAGGCAAATTCCGAACTTTGGCACCACGACAACCGCGAGATAATGTGGCAAATGGAGGAGTGGCCCACAAAAGTGTGATTCCTAAAATGTGTGCCAGCCCCAACGACTGAAATATCAAAGCAAGAAGTTAATACTCCTTGAAGCTGTCAAGGAAAAAACGTCAATTAAATGTAATTAAATACATTTCCTTTGATTGAGGGCAAAGGTTTGAAAAAAGGATGATTCGCTGTGATCCGAAAGGGTTAATAAATCGTTATCCAGGTTTTCAGTTCAAAAATGAAAAGGTGATGTTTTAAGAGCACCCAAAACTTTCTTTTCTTCAAATTAAATTAAGCAATTAAAATATATGCTTTTTGGGATTAGTTTCAAGGTGCTAATAAATCAAACGACTTTGAGTTAGATACAAACTAATTTGAGTTCTGGTGTGCAATAAATTCGTTATATATTGTTTGCAGTTATTTCTTTTTATCATTTTCGATAGTAAAGCTCTTGCGGAGTGAAACTGCGGTGTGGCCGCATGTTTCCGGCTTGTTTGTCCTGGCTGCAGGATGTTGGTTGCTGGCTGAACTGCCAGCGAAAGTTGAATTACGCCAGTCGCGAAATTTCTGTTTTGGCCAGTCTCCGAAATGTCAACGCTTCTGGGCGAGCGCGAAAACTTTTCAGTCCTTCAAAAAAATATAGGAGGGATATGTGTGTCCACACAAAGTTGCTGTTGAGACTGCCAGCGGAAACGGAAACGTTTTGGCAGCGTGTGAAAAGCAGCCCAAAACCAAGTAACGACTGCTGGCTGGTTGGCTGGCCGCTTGTACAAACGGATAGCTGCATGCCAGGCTCATTATGATTCAATTTCCGCGCTGCAGGCGCGTCTTTAATTTACCACCCGCACACAAGGACGCACAGGCTCAGACTCAGGCCACCCCTTGTGACAAATAACCGAAGATTTTCATGGCATTTGGCAGTGTTTATCTGCTGCATTAGCACACGCACAATGCCAGTGGTCGAAATGGTCGAGATGGCCAAATGCTGGCCCATAGATTCCGCAATTGCAACACTGTCGAAATTCCGCTGCCATTCGGCGATGGCTCGCATATTCGCGTATCGACATTGCCCTCTTGGCCATCGTGGGTTAAGGTGGATGGGGGTCCTGCCTGTCTGTTGGTCTGTCGGTCGCCGGCTTCCGCACAACATTTATCAAATTCGGGGATGCCTGCTGCAACGTTACGCGCCAGTTCAAAGTCCAACATTAAGTTCCAGGTATTTGCAACTTTTCGACAAAGGATTTTTGGCTGCAATCGCGGCCATAAATTACGGCTATCCCCATTCCTCCGGCTTGCTGTGTTCTGTGTGTTACGCTGTGTCTACTTAGCGCATAATTAGCTGCATGAAGTTTGACAGAGGGGCTAGGACGAAGTCGAGGTGGCCAAATTAGTGTTCGAGAGAAAAATGTCTGCGATGATAAATGTGGAAATAATGTTCCTGCTGCTGCTGCTGCTTCTAGGGAATTAGCATTTCAGAGGACGCATCATTTCTTAAAGCTCACAGGCACCCGAGTAACCATTAAGTTATCCCACACCTCGAAACTTTCCACATCAGAGCCAAGGAAACGAATAAATAAATCAGAAATCGTTGAGTAAATAAATAAAAAATCATTTAAGCAAATACAAATCAGAGAGAGGGCGCAATCGGTGAAAGGAAAACGGAATGAAAAAAGGAAAATGTTGCGACCTTTTATTGTTGTCATCTGAGTACGTATCTGTGTGTGTATTTGGGGGTGTCTGTGTGCTTTCATCGCTCGCTTGTTTGCACTTGAAGGCATTAAAAAGTTTTTCTTGTGAATAAACGTGAATGAAGTCGTGTGAAATCAATTGTAAACAGGGTATCAATACCAATCCAAACACTCTTACTCGGGCCACATGTGTTTTGCTGGCAAGCATTGATGGGATAAAGAGGCGATAATCATAATCAGCTTGCCGCACATGCACACACACAGGAATTTGTATGTGCTTGTTCAACTGAAAGGTGTACACCTGCCATTGGGTATTTGCAGAAATTTCCCAGGGGTTGTGGGCTGCATGGAATGCAATTGCAGAAGGGAATCCGGCAAACGAATAAATAAAATGCATGCAACCATAATTTAAAAGACAAAGGCCATGGCCTTTGGTTGGGGGGTCAGAAAAGATTCACTGCGACATACTAATATTGTAATCATAAATTTTCATAAACAATTTTGCTTGCCTGCAGTCGTCCGACTCTTGCTTCCTCCGCTGACTCTACGGGTTCCGGCTCGTGTTTCCCGGCGACCACGACATTTATAATAATTAATTGTGCGCAAATATATGCCCGCAAATGGTCAGCGGAGGCAGGCCAAAGTCAGTTTCAGTTCCACTTCCATTTCCGTCTAATGAAAGGTCCCTGCTCGGGCGCCACTAGCGCAGCCAGTGCAAACTGTGAGTTATTTGTGTCGCCCCGAAACGCACACAAACACACAATCGCATACGGAGCAATAGAATTTACAGCCCTCGTTTTGGGGTCGCAGCCCCGACGACCCGCGGTCAGCAAAGGTGCGACACATAAACTCGAACGGATGGGCAAGCCGAATAAAAAAGTAGCATACTGTTGTGCGTTCGAGGATACGAGGAGTGGGACCAGAGCGGACTTTATGCTCGGCGTGCGATTGGGCTATCTGGTGGGGGCCATCTTCATTCGGGTCCGTCGCACCAAGCAAAAGCCAACAAATTGCAACATTTATTCTGCAAGATGAATGGTCGCTTGACAATTTATATGTGTGGCCATAATTTTGACCTGCCTGCCTGCCAGGGACTGAAAGTGGAACTGGGACCACAGCCCCCAACATCAGAATACCGGATATGGAGGGCATGGCTTCTCAATCTCCTTACGGCCGTCCGCTCATAATGGCCAAAAATTAAAAACAGTAACCACCAGAAGACGAAGCGACCGCTAGGGAAATGGCAATGTGTGAAATAAATTGCTAAATAAAATAAACGAGCAAACACACGGCGACAAATGAGCAAACCGCAAAACGGGCGGAAGTAAAATGGAAAATAGACAATGCCCAAGGAGCGACGCCCGAAAATAAATGCAATTAAAAGCGATAAAAATAAAGGAAAGCGACTTTAATGGCACAGGGCATTTAGTGGAACGCCGCTAAGATAAGTCATAAAAAATGCTTTGGCGGGAATTTAAAAATGTAGAACGCTTTAAGTCTTTACGGCAATGTGCTGAAAATTACAGGAATGACTTTTCTTTTGCATATATACTTTTGAATACTTATAGACTCATTTCTGTAATGAATGATATTGTAGACTTAGTCATAATATGGACATAAAGTGGTTTATTTGAGTCAAACGTTTGTATGAAAATGCATATCTAACTGCATTCCTCTACATCTGAAAAAAGCTTTATCAATAATATTTATCAGACTTATTGCGAAATTTCCTATGGGTCTCTGCGTGGCAAAGTCGCACTTCCGCTGGCTCGCTTTTCCTTGCGGCTTTTTGGCCTTATTTATGCGTTTCCCGCTCCGTTTCATTATGCGCTGTTTTTCCAGCGCCACTTGGACAGTTAATTTTGAATTGTCACCGAGCACGTTAGCCTCGAACCGCCTGGAATCGCAGCGGGTGGCTGAGCGGGCTGAGGGGGCTGAGGTGGAAAAGTAGCTCGAGGAGTTCATTGTTATCGCCGTGTTATGCACATTCCACGACAATTAACACGCGAGCCACTTGAGCAAACAGCGGCAATGGCGATGGCGATGGCGACGACCAAGTGGCTGCATAAGCGATAAAACGTTCGATACACAATGTCCTGCCGCCGCCGGTCAAGCGAGTCCTTGCTACTTACTCACACCAAAATCCGGAGGGATTTTGCGCCTGTCTGCCTCCGGTTTGATTTATGTGGTTTTGTTTTTTTCCTTCTCGTTTCTGTTATTTTTTTGTTCGTACGTTTAGGTTTTTATTTTGTTATTCGTGCTTTTGTTGGCCAAGCCAACCCTGTAAACCTGAACACCTGTTGTTGTCCTTAGGAGCTACTTTGCGACATCGTCCTGCGTGGCCCGGAATTTAATTGCCCTTTGTTGTCGCTTTCGTCGTTGTCGTTTGTACGGCTCATTTATTTACATTTTGTTAACATAAACAATGCGTAAAAGTTCGATGGCTTTGGCCGGCATAGTGGGCGTGGTCCTGGGCGGTCGGGATAATTTTGATTGCCTGCGCTTTTTGGCCGCTCCGAATGTGCGTGCGTGTTGGCCTGTTAATAAGCTGGCCAACTATATCGTATATACTCCTGGCCGGGTAGCAGGTCAGTCGGCAGCTCGCCTCGGAAATTGGCCATTGTGGTGGCTAATGCGTGTGCCTAAATGTGTAGATAATTTATGCGTGGCATGTAAATATTGACATGGCCCAGAGCCAGCTGCCCACGCCCCCGCACCTGCCGCCAGCGCCCACTCGCTCAGCGAAAGTCAATTAAAATTAATTTTCATTGAATGCCAAGCGAGGCGGAGGTGCGACGCACTGAGGCGTAAGTCCTGCAGCCCGTGGACTGCAAGACAAAAGAGCCGAAAAAGGAGATGCAAAAAGGAAAATTCGGAAAAATTTCTGGGTGAAAACATCTAGAAAATTGCGCAATTTCCTGCGCGTGCAGATACGAGAAACACGAATTTATGCACAATACTCTCGCACTCACTCACTCACTCACTTTTCCGCCTCGCTCTGGCTCTCGCACATTCATTAAAAGTCGAGTCCTGGCCAGCAGGACATTGGGGAATCGCAACCAAATTAGTTGCACAGCCAGTTATTATTACTGCAGTGCTGAGCCGCTTAGACCGACTAAGCCAAAAACGGAAAGGAAACGAAACGAATCCGAATCTGATTCTGAGTTGAACATGGCCAGAGTTCGCTTTTTGGCCCTGGCCAATTTAAAGTTATTTGTAAATGCAACTAATTTGCCGTAGACAAAAGGGACTTCTTCAGGCCTTAATTATCAGCTTGGTTCTGCTTCTGCTTCGGCTCCCGGCTTGTACCCGTTGTTGTTGTGTCAACCCTTTGTTGTTGGCTTTTCCCCCCGCTCGGTCCGCACCGGAAAAATGTACTTAATTAACATGCAACTGGATCATGGAGACTCAGTTTTGAGTTTCGTTTGAAAGGCGAGCGCCCAGCTGCCTCGCAGCCACTTTTGTTCCCGGTTCAGTTGGATCTGACAAGTATCGATGGAATTTTCATCTCGACTGGGGCTCCAGTTGCCTTTTGTGCAAGTGATATCATTATGCTAACTAATAAGCTTTTGCCGTTTGCTCGCCAATGCGCTTGTAATTAAAACTGCGCGCAGCTGAATGAGCGCGACATTTCTGAAAGCCACTAGCACAGAAGTTATTTTACACGCTAGCCTTAAACGGTAAGCGGTCGTTTAAGATATCCGCAGGTGTAGATGTCAGAGATTTCACACACTTACGGTCGGTGTGAGCCCCGGTCTATGATCTGACATGATTGGCAAGAATGTTGCCATAGTAGCTGGGGATGGTTAGGACATGGCGCAAGCGTCACTGTGACGCCGGCAGCGGTAACCACAACAAGCGGAGCAGGCGGCGTCCTCGTTCCGTTTTCGTCCTCGCTGTCGTCGTCAATAAGTCAAAAGTTGGAATTTCATTATGCCAGGCCCGAAAGTAGGCAACGCATTTTGGCACACAAACGGCGAACGGGGAGGGTAACTGAAACTAAAACCCACTGCCGCGCCATTGGCTGATGTCCTGATGTCCTTACCCTCCACGGCCTACGCCCCGGATCCTTGCTGCCCGGCCCCTTTCCCCCTGGCCGGTGCCGTGGCATTCCTCATGCCATCGCCGCCCCTTGTGAGAGACAACATGCGCTGCAAATTTGTCATTTTGCCAAACGTCTAGCGATGTGAGTTAGTAACCGACGACATCGACGAGGACGAGTTTTAGCAGCCGACTCAGGCCGGAAAAACGAAAAAAAAGCAGAGAACCGAAACCAGCTACTAGAACGGGAAGCAAATAAAAATTGAATAGCGAACGGAACAGCCTGACATTGGCGGGGCATGGTGGGCACAGGGGTTGGGTTTTGGGTAGCAAGTTCCGGGAGGCTTTCATGTTGCTAGCGCAAGTAGAAAATTAAATTCTTGTTTCGCACGTCATTTAAATTCGACATTGTCAGTGTATGGCGATACAGTGATCACTCGCAATGTATCCGTAGGAAACAGAATGTCCCGCTTGATCTCTATTGCGTGGGAGTCCATAGAAAATGCGAAGATATTGCATGTCCTTGCAGGTGGTCACCCTGATGTATCCTTGTTGTTTTGATAGGTTTTATTCCTATTATTCATATATCTTTTGAGTTCACTGTACTTGTGTATCTATGTTGGCCTGTGTATCGCGGCCGCGGATAAGACATCGACAGCTGCGGTGGTGGCAATGCGTTTAATTTCATTTGCGGCTCTCGCTGCTTGGCAACCGCAGTTCCAGCTCCAAGCCAGCAGCCTCCATAAAAAGCCGTCGAGGCAGCCGCCAATCGTGTCCGCTTGATTTGACTCGACTGAGGCGAAGTTGGCCCGTTCCATTTGCAGTTGTTATTGAGACGGCGACAAGGCTGAGCTTCTTCGTGCCATCAGAGTAAATGCAATCAGGCATAAGCCGGGCACAAACAAGTTCTGAGTGCGAGTGTGCCCTATGTGCTGTGCAGGGGGTATAATGATCATGATCTACAGTTGCCACCTAATGCCGAGGGAAATGACGTTAAGGGTTTAAGTGGGGACGACACGCCAACCTTGAGGACACCGCCCGTGGCGAAGAAAAGTATGCGACACTTTTAGCGGCAATCGAATGATGCCACGTTTTTCGCAGTCATCGTCGTTGGCCAAAGACAACAATTATCCGGCGGAAAAATGGGTGGCGGGTCTTTCAGGGGGAGTGTGAGTGGAGCGCTTGGTCACTAGCAATGAAGTCGCAAAGTCGTAAAAATTATTTTGTGACAAATCGTCCGCGTACGTGAGCCTCATTTAAATGCGTGAGTCCCAAAATGTTATTAACAATTCAACGGGCCATCTCATCCCCCGCATAGAAAAGAAATGACTTTGGGCGGGGTTCAAAGGCCAAGCCCAATTCGAAACCGCTGAAAAGTGCGCATCAACTATTTCAACTATTTTGCCACGCACAAGTCCTCGAAGCGAACCGCTCTTCAAAGTTTTCCACGGCGCAAAAGTACCGTGCGTATGTTGATAACTTAAATATAAAGATACAAATCATTTAGATACTTTCTACCTTACTACAGCTATGCAGGGTACCTATTTGAAAGTACGAACATCTTTCCTTGGTAGCTTGGATTTGATGAAGAAAGCCCTTCAAATAGACGACAAAACAGTGATTGATTTGGCATAGTTTTTCCCACAGTGCAGCGTCCCCAACCCTCGCACATGGGGAATGCTAACAACAACGTGACATGGCTGAAGAAAAGGGCAAGTGGTATGAACTGGATTGGGTTCAGTCACTCGGCGAGTGATGTAATATGTAATATGCGACTAGCGGGAGGACTTGCTCACGCTCGCTAAGCTGTCGCCTGCATGTGTCGCCGTGCATGTGTTATGAGGAGCCACTGTATTCGCTCGCAGTATGGGGGAACGTTTTAAAATAGTAAAACGCCGCTCCACGCTGCCGCTGCCTGCCATAAGCGGCAAATTGCGTGCCATGGAAAATTGTGCGTGAAATGTAAAGTACACCCATAGACTCGGACAGTTCGCCCCCTATCCTACCATACATCCCAGCCATATAGTTATCCTGGCATTGCATTGCGTGCGTGTCCTGCTCGGATCGAGAGTCCCCCCATTCTGTGCCTAAGTCATAACTGTTTGGGGTGCGTCGTCCTGAACGTTACCCTCCATTTCCTATGTGCCCCACCATCCAGGGCTGCCATGTATCAGTGCACTTTGGCTCCGAGTTGCAGGCCGTCCTTTTAAGTAAATTAAGCATAAAAACGCAAAGTGGACGCCATTATGTCGCAGTGCGTCGGCATCGTTGTTGTTTTTCCCGCCCCATTTTCGTGGCAGTGTGAAAACGAGCTCGAGAATGAAAGCTCCGTCGACTCGGCTGACATTTCAACGTTTTTCGCTTTTGCCACTTTCTAATTTATTTATGGAATACGCACACATACACACGCCCAGTAGCTCCCCTATACATATATGCATCGGAATTTCCTCGCTTTTCCTTCCTTTAATTGCAGTTGAAGTGCGTGTAACAGTGCACTCGGCGCTTATGGATATTGTTGCTATTAGATTCGCTAAGGGGACTCATATTTCTCTTGATTCACGCAAAAGAATAAACAATCAGTTAGTCCGCATAGCGGACTATAATTCTTATGGCCCCTAATGGGGGATTATAAAAATATCTAGAATTGAAAATCCGACTCTACATTTAATGCATTATATTATATCATATTAATTTAGCATTTAAAAAATCATTACAGATTGCAGAGCGATTTGACTTGCTCTTGATCGGCCTCAAAGAGAGCCATAAACTATTTAAACAAGTAATTTGCATACCAATAGGCAAGCAATAAAACCCACAAGTTTCCCCGAGTTTAATGGACTTTGAATAAAATTCAACTAATTTCGCTGGCATATTCTCGTGCGGTAATCATCCATGGCTGCTACGTAAATAGACATGATTTCATAAACTAGTTGAATTTAATGGTTTTGTCATTTCACAGTCTCCAGAAATTGATTACTGCCTTCACCCAATAAAAGTTGACTGATCCTTGGCCGAGGGCTGTGTCGGTCGTAAAATTGTCCATAAACTTTTTTCCACTTGTTTGGCAATTGTCTCGATGCTCGTTTAATTTTTCAACACGACTCGTTTTCCATATCGTGGCAAATGACTATTAGCCGATGTAACGAGTGCCAGTGCCCCATTGTCCTGGCAAACAGTGCGTAACGGAAGTTTGTCGTCCTTCCAAAAGGACGAGGCCAACGGCAATGAGGAGGAGCAGCAGCAGCAAGTTGACGACGCATTGATTAGCGCGTGCCATTTGCCTATCATAAATGTCATAAATTGATTGTCGTAAAGAAATGTCAACGAGGAAGTTTATTTGTTTTACGAGGCCAGGCTACGAAACGTTTTACAGTCGGTAAAACTGATATAGAATTTCTCTTGGGCGCCGTTTTGCGTAATGAGTAAGTGACGTCGGCCCATAAAAAGGGTTCCTTGTGCCGCGTTAAAGACTGGCACGCCCACGTCGCGTATACGCAATTTAATAGCCGCACATATTGGTAACGAAAATGGGATTGATTGACGCTCGACAAAGGTGGCTTTCGGCGTTTTCAAATTGTCACGCTAATTGTGGAACATGTGGGCGTGGCCGAGGGCCTTTGCACTGATTGTTTTTTGGGGGCGGACGAGCGTGTTTCGTGCAGACAATTCGACATTGTCATGTTAAATTCATGACACTTTGTGACTGGCCTCGTAATTGATTAACTTTGATTTGAAATTGTTTTCGACTGGCCAAAGTTCACTTGCATGCCAAATCCGAATCCGCATAGTTATCCGCATGTAAATACATGGTAAACAATTCAACAATCTGTTTACCAGAGAAAAAAAATAACCCAAATTAAATCCTTGGCCACAACAACACAACACAGCTCCTGGGGTCAAAACGAAAATTTGCGCTTGCATTTCAAAATACGTAATTTCGCACATGGCCAGACAATTTTAGTTTTTGCTTCTGTATTTTTTGCCCTGGCTCTGGCTGCTCTACGGGCTAAATAAAACATTAATGCATAAATATTTCATGTTGCCTCCTTTCGCATGACGAAATGTCTTGGGGCTGAGCAATGCGAATGCTTTTTGGCAGAGCACAAAACTTCTTAGCCAAATGCGTTTTATTAATCAGTGTGTGCGCATGTGGATGTGCCTGTGCCACTCGACTGCACTCACACACACACACACACACACATTCATACGGCTCCCTCGATTGTGCTTACATATTCATAAATGCATAAATTGAAGGTAGATTCTCAAGGAAAACATTTCGCATCACTCTACATCAAAACTCTTCCCCGCCTTTCTCTTTTTTTCTTTCTCCAAGTGTGCGTGTGTGTATTTTTCTTACGGCCATCTGCGATAGCTTTGCTTTCTCTTTCTCTGTTGTTTGCTTTTAATTTTCGAATTTTGAAATAATGCCCGTAGTTATTTGCTTAAGTGTGCGTATAAAAATCAAGTATACGCACAGATAACATACCATTCTAGCACATTTCTCTTCTCTTCAGTGTGTGCCACTGCGTTTCGAGCAGAACAAAGTTCGAGAGTGGAAATATCTCGGTTGCTGCAGTTGCACATGCAAAATTTCCAGCCTCCATGGCAATTGCATAGGTGTGGATTGACGAGTCTACACGAATATGGGTTGATTTCAACTGGCAGACATCAGCTGGATCTCTTATGCAGCAGCCCCTGGATGCGACTGGCTTACAATGATATCACAGACTGTCTGCCTCGTTTTAAACGAGCACAAACAACACGCTCTGTTGTTGCCATTTAATTAATTAACAAAGCATTCAGAATTTATCGAAAGAAGTTTCGGCAAAATGCAGCTTGCAAAATGCAGCAATTAAACGAAGAAAGTTTGGCAAATAAAGCCCACAAAAACGACCAATTAGGTCCTGCCATTCGAGCCAAAGTCAATCTCCGGACGCCCAAAACCTGAATCATCCTCCTATGACAAGTCGAATCTTTGCCCCCAAAGAATGCGCAACTAACTAATCTAATTAGGCGAACAACAAACATCGCAGGATATACCATATACACATATGAAATGCCTGCCTCTCGTAAAATGAATTTTATGACAGTGCATAAAAATGTTGAATGGAATTAATGAGCAAAAATTAGACATTAGATGGTTGAAGAGCAGATACAGATACTACCACTCAAGTATTCAATGACCGCAATTGACATTTATGTGGCGAAGCCGCCTGCGACCGGGATAATCGACATAAAATGCAATTAATTGAATTTATCGCTGCAGTTAGGGGCCCTAAATGTATCCCATTCCCAAAAAAAAGACACAAATGTAATCTTAGCATAGAGGGGATTGTAATTCGTGGAAAAATATATAATAATTTGAAGGAAAAAGTAGGTACATAGAAAATTGTATATTAATATGCAGATTTTGTAGGAAAGTACATGGTTTGATTAAAAGTTGGCAGGCCAGCAACTTGGTCAACGGTTGACAGTTATTTTCACAGTTCAACGACAAATTTATGAGCTTTAAATTACACATGTCCCTTCGTCATAAATCATATCGCACGGACAGATATGAATTTGGGCGGATAAAGAAGCTGGGGAATATTCACAGCCACTTTTGGTATTGGCTGCACTGCAAGTGTTTCGGATGCAACGGCAAACACTGCGAGTCCGAATCCAAGTCCCTGGCCCTTTCTTGTTCCGAATCCCGAACCTATACCAATCCCTATCCCTATCCCTGTCGGCACTCGTATTCCTTTTCCTGTTGCAATCCCAAATCGAGTCGCCGGTCTTTGTGCATTGCCACTGACCATTCATCCGGCTCGTTCACTTGCACGTCGTCGTATTCATTCCTTTTGCCACGGTTGCACATTGTCACCGGAAGTGGCACACGACCGCACAGCACACACACAGTGCCACACTCAGTTCCAATACTAAGACCATTCCTATTCCTATTTCCATTCCCAGTGCCAGTGTCATTTAGCCGTTGACATGGCAGCCAACCAACTTCCTTCGACTTTGGCCAGCTGCCGCTTGGCTTTTGTGCACCGCAAAAAAATGTATCTCAATAAACCATATATTTATTATTTCGATAAGCATATACAAATCTTTCAGTTTATCGATTTATCAATAGCCTGAAAGAGTTGCGTTTAATGTAGTCAGAGGTATGTTTTCTCACTGTATAGCCGCTTCCCTACTGCCTTGCTCCACTTTTCCCATTGCCATTGCAAATTCTATGCAGTTTCTTATTCTGTTTATATGGCAGGCAGCATTGGCATGCAACGCATGCGTGTGGCACATGCCACACATGTCGTGTCCAGCTCCAGGAGCTCCTCCTGCGACGCCTGCTGCTGCTCCTGCTACTGCTGCAGTCCAGCCGCTCCTGTTCCTTTCCAGCTGCATGTTGTTGAGTTTCATGAAGTGTTTGCGGCTTTGTCGGACAACAGCGACATCCCACCACGACATCAACGTAAACTGATGGAGGACGGTCACCGGGAGCCGTCTGCCGTTGAGGGCGATTAAACTTTTTCGAGAAACCGAAAAGGTCTGATGATCATCACCATTAGAGATATACGTAGAGGCCAGGGTCGTGCTGGTTTTTATGCCACGCATTACGACCATAATCCCAACGGGGAGGCGGAGAACACGGCCACCGAGGGCCATCAAATTGCTGCAAGGTCCCTCATAAAATGCATAACTAAAGCGCAGTCTTATACTTCGCATTCATAGGTGCACAATGGTGTTGCATGCCTCCGTCTCCGCCCGCAGGAGCCCCTTCTCCATCTCGTGGCCTTTATTAGATGTCACGTGTTTGTTGTTGTATCTGTAGTTTTGTGGCTTTGCGGTTGGGTGATAAATTTCATTGTCTTCGCTAGTGCTGCTGCTGCTGCTGATGCTTCTGCTATATGATCCCCGTTTTTTTCGCCATTCATCTGCGTCCTTCAAGCCATATCAGCAGGAGCTATCCGAGTGAGCGACTTGAGGCCCTCGCCACGGCATCACCAGGTCAGGATTTGGCATTGTGCACAGAGGAAAACTTCTTTATAAGTGCATAAGCTGCATAAAACTTTTCATATGATTAAACCCTAAAACTAAAATAAACTGCGCATGGTTTTTAACACTTAAATGTGCCTTTTATTTCATTTTTCTATTATTCTAAACTTGCCACTAGTATTTTGCTCTGTACAGTTTCAGTCATGTGTGCCATCGGTTGATCTAACAAATGACACAAAACTGCCAAACCAAATCACTATGAATGTCGCCTGAGTTTCGTCGTTCGGACCAAAGTTGTTCCCCCTCAAACTCTATGCCCCAGTGGTACCTCAACCCCTCCTATCCTATCCAGCATCTCTGCCCCCTTCTGGCCCGCTTGGGGCTAACGAATTTTGACAGGTGCCATTATTAGTTCAGCACTCTGGCATTTTTTGCGGTGGCTCCGCTCTGGTTTTTGTGTTTTTTCTTACCCGTTTTCGGTCGGCTTTGTTTTTGCCCCGTGCGTTCTAGAGTTTTATGGCCATAAGAGTTTTACTCCTCAGATGGATGACAGCAATAAAAGTACCCACAGACACAGGGACCTTGATGCGGCCGGGTCGTTTTATCACACGAACACACATTGCTCATACGCAACGGTGGCCACAGGCTTCCGCTTTCCGTTGGCCTCACTGGGTGCACTAATTAAACTTGCGCTCGCCTCTTATTATGACTGCATTGCATGGCATCGGTTAATGTGAGTTACACGACACGGCACTTGCCGCACACCTTCCATCCGACGACCTACCGCCGCCCCATCGCCCCACCGCCCACCATTCACCTTTCACCCCTCGGGGATGGGCACCTGTTTTTATGTGGCGGTCGCATTGTCTCCCAGGTGAAACTGCTCTGCGGCGAGGGCGTTAAGCATTTATGTGCGCGCGTCTAATTAAAATAAGTTCGCATGGCAATGGCACTTCAAAGTCTAAATTGTCCTTATGGCTTACTTCGCTCCAGCTGCGCAGGACCCAAGGCGCTGCGGACCATTCACCGTGCGCTGGTCACCGCCGCCAGATATATGTAATTATAATATTTTTTATTAGCTCATCTGATATGGCGGCGAATGGGGAAATAACATAAATTGCACCACCGTTCCCTCTGCGTGTGTCCTTCAGGTTGAAGGGCTTTGATTTGACCAGGGTCTATAAAAAGAGCAGCTCTGAAAAGTAGACGAATGTAAGCAGATTGTCCGATGCTCTTATGCAATTTATTTATAAGCAAATAACGAAATTTTAAAATATTAATAATAAGCTTTTTAATCTAGTTTTTAATTCGTTTTTTATTTAAATAAACTCTCATCTTATTTGAAACAAACAGTCTATGGTAAATTGCTGTTAATCATTTTATTATTAGGGTATGAAAAAGTTTCTGGTCGAAGTTCAGCTGGTTGTTTGCTTATTTTTTGCAGGTCGCATTGTTTGTTATAAATTTTAATATACTAAGTATATATGTATACATGTTGCAGGTAGCACGGCAGCAGTAGCAGCCACAATGAGACAACGCCCCCTTTCCACTTCGGCCAGACAGGGAGGGGCGGCAACAACAAGGCTCTGCCGCTTTTTATCCTTGTGGCTGTCCGAAAAGTCCTCGTTTCGGCGTTCCCCCTGAGTTGATAATATAAATGGAAAAACGAAAGGTCGACATTTATTATGAGGCTTTATCAGCAGAGGACATTTGTTCTGTTTTGTGTTATGAGCCGAGGATATTCGGCTACTTGTACCGATGCAGGACATTGGTGGGCAGGACCTGCTTCCTCTGCGAAAACTGTTTGCTTCATCGTGATTGTCCGACGGACGCAAAGGAGGGCACGTGTTTTCCTTGGGGTGGCATCTGTATCAGTTAGCAGTCATAGTCGTCCGGTAATATGCCAAAAAAAGAAGAACTTTTTGGCCATAAATTACAGGGTGCTGCGTATGTTAATGATTTCGTGTATTGAAAACTTTTGCCCACTCTTCACCGCTCAACCGTTTTGCGGGTGACCCAATTAAAGGCTGGCGTAGTTTGGGGGGCAGGATGTGTCACGACATCTGAGCAGAGAGACAAAACACAAATGCATATCTGCTGTCAAGTGGCATTGTCGCCTGCCAGCTGCATTGTTGCTCCGTTCCCGTTCGTCCTGTTGAGTGTCTAATCTGCTGGCACGAGGATATAGGGATATATTCTATGGAGATGTAGATGGAGCCACTCAGCTGGCATTGGACTCTGCATGCGGCCACAGCCCCGATGCCGTGCGGAATCGTGCTGAGCTAAAAATCCTCAGTGCCCTGCTATTTGCGCATTTCCGGTTTCCGTCGCACAGCTGCACGTCCTGTTGAGCCCCTCCTCCAACCTTCGCCCAGCCCCTCGCCCTGGCATCCGGCTGCAGCTGCTGCTGATACATTCTTTATATTCTGCAAATATCCAGTTATGCAGAAAATGCTTCTTGCTGCCGTGTCGTCTTAGTGGAGGCGACAGGCTTTCAGCCATGGGAATTATTAACTAAACATGCCGTCGAGAGGCGTGGAAGGCTAAGCTGTGGCATTTCGAAAACGAGCTTGCAGCCTTATTAATATGAGATAGCTCTATACTTGTATAGATTTTTATGCTATTCTACCGATATCCTTCTTATATACCGTTTTATTTCTAGCCCTTATTCCTGTTTATTGAAGGTGCCTACGTTCTCATCTCTCCACGGTTAGCCACAATTTGCCTGCCTTTAAACAATATTATTTTCGTATTTAAGTCGGCCAAATAAGCAAAGCCCTTCTAAAATACAGCTGCTATTTTTCGTACGATTCTAAATATATCCATGGAAAAACTTCGCCAGCCAAATGTACTTATCCCTATGTACACAGCATTTCCTAGTCAAACAATCTATTTTTTCCCTCGCCCCCATCTACATACATATATCCAGAGCCAAGTTAAAATAAGCAATGGCTTGGATTTCACTTTTTATGCTTCTGTATTTTTTTAGGCAAAGGAAACTCGGGCCAACATCTGCACGCCTGCGAACGGAATCAGACGAGGGTTGCGGATGACACAGTGAAATCAAAGTCAAATGTAAGTAAATAAAACATATTGTTTCTCTTATAGGAAGACATTTTGCAAAATTACGCCGATTTGCAATGCAAATCAAACATAGCGCCATTACTTTGTGAGAGCTCACACACACAAGCAAGTCTTTCGAAAGTGAAAGTAACGCATATGTTGCTTAAAAATGCAGCCATCTCTGCGTCCTTGCGTGTATGTGTGTGTGTGACGGTGCTCGAAATCTTTGTGATAATAGACACACTCACACGCACGCAATAAATATAAATGGGGGCTCGTATGCGTGAGTGTGAGTCTGCTGGTTTTAACCTGCGGCAAAAATGTGAAACAAGAGCCAGCAGTCGCGACGGTAAAAAAAGGACGAGCAAACAACAAAAAGAATTGGCACAAAAATATGTTTTAAACATTTTTCTCCGCTTTGCATTTTCCGTCATCCTTTTCCGCAGCTTTCCACTTTCCCTTCAGCATTTTGTCGTTGTTCTGTTTTTGTAAATTTTTGATTTGTTATTGTTGCACGTGTTGTCCTTTGCCTTTGTTATGCCAATCCATCCTTGGCGGCCCAACTGTGAAGCAGGTGCCACGCCTCCCTGTGTGTGTGCCCCATCCGGGGCATAAATGTTTTTAACGAACTCACCTGTGAGGCATACGCATAAGTAGCAGAACGTCTTCTTCATGTCACCTGTGTAAATGGAAAAGCAGCGCTCTTCAACGAGGAAAAAGCAGGGAAGATGAAAAACAACAGCAGATAGCGATGGCCAAAAGCCTCGGGGGAAATGAGCAACCAGCCAGGGAAACTGCCATATGCAGAGATCATAAGGCAGCAGAACAACATAATGCAAAATCATCTCGACTGAATTTTATGGTAGTACAAAGTGCCCTGGGAACCGATAATTCAACTGCTCAGCGGCGTACAAAATGTGGGCTTTACATAACACAAATATACTTAATTTTAAAATCTAATAAAATTAAATAGAAATTTAACTTAAGCTTCAATTAACAAAAATTAACAAATAAATGCTGAAATTCTGAGAAATAAGAACGCAGTCCAGATGTTTTATTTTTACAAAATTTTTTTGTTCGTTTTTATTTGTTTTCTTTCAATATATTTATGTATACATAATATAATTTTTGTTGTTTATTCGGTATATTTACTTATTTTCATCATTTCTATGTTGCAGTTGTTCTTTGTTTTCCATCCCGCCTGTTATTACACTCTTGTTTCTGTGTTATTTTGTGTTTTGTTTTTTTTCTTCTCATTTTTGCTGTCACCTAAGTATAATTTCTCTATGCATTTCGCCTCTTATGGCAATTCAGCGTCTAGCTCTAAAACCCTACCCCACTGGTCGGGGTCACCTCTGCTGCGATGAGGTGGTGACCTCCGCTCTTCGCTGACATTGTTGTAAAATATTTTGCTCGCATTTCGCTGCCGGGTTATTCGGGTTTCTTTGGCGCGTTGGTATACAAATACGCAACCAAATTGTCCGGGTTTTTATTTGTTTGTTTTGTTTTCAACTATAAATATTTTTCCTTTGAATTTCTTGTTATGCTTAATTTGATTAACTCTTTTAATATTCGTTACGTTGTTTCACTTGTGTGTTTTCTTATGCAAATGCCGTTCTTATGTGTGTATGTCTGTGTGACTGGTGATGCCGTATTTAAATTGTATATATATTTCTGTTTTAGTGTATATTTAATACTTAGCTTATGCATTAGGTTTCCAATTTTCGGCTTTGTTCTTGTTTTGTTTGGTTGTTTTGGTTGTTTGCTTATGTTTTCGGCCCTTATATTCCGCTACAATGTTTTCGATTTTTTCATCCTGTTTGCCCTACGCCTTTGTGTTTTCCTTGTCCTAAAACACACTCAAACATGCTTAAATTTCTACAAAATATTTGCAATACTGCAGTCGATATCTATACTTTGTTTACTTTAGTTATTTGCTATTTACTTATCATATTTTACTTCTGTATATATATATGTATATATATATATATATATTGTTCGTATAATATCGATATCTATGTTTGCGTTTGTATCTGTATCTGTAGCTGTATCCGTATCTGTATCTGTGAGTGTGTTCTGTCCTTGTGTCGAATGGCTTTCAAAACTTTTTCGGTTTTAGCTTTTGTTTTCCTTTTGATGTTTGTTTTGTTAGCAGCTTTTGGTTGTTTGCTCATCGTTTGATTTTCTCTACATTTGCATTTGATTTGTTTACAATCTTAGTGTAATTTTAATTGCATAACATGCCCTTCATTTCGTCTGCTTTATTGAACAAAAATATCCTGTTTGCCTGCTGAGTTTAGATGCGGATTTTGATTTGGTTCCAACTACTGCTCTCGTGGCTATTACGTTTACTATAATATATGTGCTTTGCATTCGGTTGTATCTGCAAATCATATTCTCCTGCCTTATCCTTGCTGGTGTGTAATTAAACTTACGGAAACACACACTCAGAACTGGGATAATAGTATGCACTGCCATTCACGTTGAAGGGTCTGCCTGCATGTAAATTTATATAATTGTTTGTAGCTTAGATAATACTTTTATTTGATTGATTTTCGGTTTCGCCTCGCTGCAATTGGATCTCGTTAAAATTTGTTCTCCCCCGTTTAGTTTAATTTATGCTATGTGCTTCCATATGCATCGCGTGTGGTAAATTTCGCTAACTGCTCCTGTTTCAGCACTCCAGTTAATTACACTTCGAATTGACTAATTGGTAATTGTAGTTTATGGTTAATAACTGCAATCGTTTCAGTGTGTAGTTGGCTTTGAACCCAAACCGAATTAGTAACTCAAAGCGAAGGACTCGGAATTGAATTATGCTTGAGTAATGGTGGAAACGGGCTATGATCGGAACAGAACCTGAGTCGATGAATAATAATAATAATAATCATCATGCGGCAATATAGTGCAGCTACACAGTATCCTTGTAGTGCTTTTCTTTTTCTTTTTGTTTCTGTTTTTGGATGGGCAAATCCTTTTGCCAGGATTAGTACCTCTCTGCTGTATATGTGACGTGGGCTGCCATGTGTATAAATACTTTGTATATGTTCATATATATATATATATAGACGTATATAAATGACTTAGCACAGTTTATAGTTACACAACATAAATACATACAGTTACAGCTGTTATTAATATATTTTAATGCTTTTGTTTTATGTTTGTATATCATTTAGTTCGTCGTCTTTGTCAGCTTGTTTTATGCTTATTACCATCCAAAGTTAATTCTTATTTAGTTTCCAACTCTTCACTATTTCTACGTGCCAACTACCCATTTTAACTCTTTACTGATATGTAGCGCAAACATTAACAAACAAACCGATAATATTTTTTTGTTGTATTTTTTATCTTAACTATAAACTTGTTCACTTATAAATGTTTTTAATTTCTTTGTTTTCCTAGCCAAATTTTTGTTTTCTGCAAAACTGTTATTAAGATTATTATATTTTTCGTTTGGTCAACAACATTTCAAATTTTTGTTCTCGCATTTTCGTTATACTTAACAAAATTCTAGAAAATAAAATAACAACAAAAAATGCATTTGTCAGCTTCACTTTGCTTGCATTATTAATCCGGCCCAATCCCGCCCACTTTAAAATCACATCTACATCTAAGTCGCATGCCATGCGCCTCGTAGTTTCTCTAAATTCTAGTGCTAAAAACATTTAAATATACAGTACGATTGCCCCGTAGGACTGTGTGTCCTGCTGATCCTCAGATCCTTGGCTAAAATCCCCGACCCATCTTATCGTACTGAGTGAGCGCATCCTATGAATACACATCTGTATTTGTGTATAGCCGTGTGTGGGTATTATCGATAGACATTTACTGGTGCTAGGGCCACACCCGCGTGTGTAACTAAATGCTCTGCTCCGTTTGTTGCAGAAATTCCACTAAAAAATGACATAACAAATTCCACGCTACAATTCGCTGGGGATTGGGGCGTGTCAAATGCAAATCAAGCCTCGTCCCTTCGTCCTGTCGTCCTTTGCAGCTTAATTGTCCGATACGTATGGCGATGCGATTGCGATTACGTTACGTATGCGTATTGCTATTTCTAGTACTTGGGATTTCTGCCTGTTGTTCTTGTTGTCATCGTTTTAATTGGTTTTCATTTTGAACATCGATTTGTGATTTATCATCCAACGCACACAACACAATAAACAATAAATATCATTTACCATACGTTGCTCGCATCTAGTTTTTCTTCTCTATATGTAAACACCGCGTGAGTGTATGCATGTTTCTGTGTGAGTGGGCGCTGTAGTGGTGTGAGTGTTCTCTATACGGCTTGTATATATATATATATATATATATATATATATATGTATATATATGTTATATAAGCATGTTTGTTTAATGCATATGCTGTATACTCTATGTACTTATCAACCAACTCTAAGTCTAATCTTTACCACTTTACATTAATATACTCTACACTTTTAGTTGTATTTACCATATGACTATTTTTATGTTTCACATTCATGTTATGCTATGTATTCTCGATCCCTATAGCTTCGTGTGAGTGTGTCGTGTTGTCTATAAGTTGATTAATGCTTGCTTCTGGGATATCATGTCCTATGTCCTGCGAAACTGTCTCTGTTTTTGGGCTGCAAGTGTGTTTATTGGCTTATATGATTAGGCGATAATATCTACTTTATTACGGCTATGCTCGATTAGCTAATATCAATTAATATCATTCGATGGCATACTTTGATTGTTTTCAATATATTTTACTTGCGTAGGGGAGTTCTGCTCTCTCTATCCTTCTATATTTTACTCATTCTCATAGGACATACATATTTTTAGCTACATGGATATTCTGTTTGGTTATCGGTTCGGTTTCCGTTTGGTTTGGTTTGATTCGATTTGACTTGGTTTGCTTTGGGTTTCCTTATCGCTTTCGTTTGGCCTAAACAACAGAGAACTAACACAACAAATTTGCAGCTAGCCACTCCTCATCTGGCAACTGAAATAAAACCATAAACGTAACATGTACAAACATGGATTAGTACTGGCGTGTTTTCAAGAGTAAGTTGTTTGGAGGGAGTTTGAAACATTTTTGCGGCTGCTTTGTACATGGCTCTCCTGAAGCGCTTGTTGAAAGTAAAGCGAAAAGTCATAATGAATTAGGATGTGAACTTTTAAGCAATTTATGGACTAGGCCGGGATGGGCTGGGCTGGACGTTCCTGTACTTTATATGATTATTTTATATTCAGATACTTCGAACTGCGAGTGCTGGTGAGACCGTGTGAGTGTGCGTGTGTAGGAACCTGTCTTTCGATTGCTGATCGATCACAAATCGGTGTGAGTGCGTGAACTGTCAGTTGCATTCTATATAGGAAATGATATTTAGCAGGACATGACGAGCTAGTTGGCCAATCAATTGCACTTGGCCCGATAGCTGGCAGTTATTTCTAAGCAGTATCATCTATCATAGTTTATAGGCACTAGTGCTAAGTGTTTGCGGGTGAGTGAAAGTGGCTCTCTCTCTAAATTCTTTTCTTTTGATTCCATTTTAATTTCACACACTAATCACTTATTAGTGGGCAAAAGCTGGATGAATAGGAAACGACTCTCACTCGCCCAGCGAAGATAGTGTAAAGGTGTGTGTCTGTGCTAAGCTAAAACCAAACTGCGCACAAAAGTAGGCAATGCAAAATGATGCGGGTCCTGCTGTGAGAGGGATGCTTCATCCGGAGGATGTGGGGTTAAGGACTGTTTGCGTACACGCACACACATACATATTTGCTTGAAGTGTCGGCCTGTCTGTGTGCGCGTAATTAATTTTAACGCATTTTTAATTATGTTTACTTTAATTTAATGCCGCGACTATGTTTGATTTAGGCTGCAACAAACCACTCGATTTATGTTTTTCTTCGACCAAATTGTATTCCTGGCCCCCAATTTCCCCCGCTGCCTTATTAAATTAATAATTGTTGTTATTTTTTTATGCGCGCCGTGCTCCAACGCAATTACATAAAGCATTAAAATATGTGGTTCGAGGTGTGTTTGTGTGTGTGGTGGTGTAAGCAACTAGGGTTAAAAATATGTTCGCTTTCTTTTCATTTTCTTTTTTTTTTTTGTTTGCATATACATATTAATTGTTTGCTTCCCGCGAAGCTTTTTCAACGGGCGTTGACAGATAATTATGCTCTAGTTTTATATATATATAAAGATATATATATTTATGTGGGTGTGGGATTTCGGATTTTGCATTCGCGCTTGCTTTTTGTTTCTGGGGTGCAGCTCTCTAAAATCGCCAAACTTCAAGATGCCATCAATTGTTTTGTAATTTGTGTGTTCTGCGCTTCGCATTTTATTTACAGCTCAGGTTGGTTTTGTTTCTGTTCAGAAAATTGCGGCTGTACTTAAAAATTTTGCTTGGATTTTCGGTTTTTGGCTTTTGGCGTTTACTGTGCCTGCAAGAGTAGAGGATAAACCTTAAAAAATAATATGGGTGTTAGTAAGAATTGGAAAAAAGTAGTAGACGGAATAAAAGTAATTGTAATGCAAAAACGTGGCTATTTTCTCAATACAACACACAAATTTCATATGCATAATTAATTGTTGAAAATTGTTCGAACTATTTGAGCTCACGAAATAAACAAATAAGCGTACCAGCTAATTGGCAAATATATATTACACTTAAAAAAGATAGCACAAATACCACAAATGGTTTATGGCAAGATTACTAAGCAATACATGCAAAAGAGTACCATGCATATTTCCAACAGCTCCAATATTTATTATCCAAATGTTTATTTTAATATTCAATATATTTTGTGTTCAATTGTTTTACACCCCCGTCTATTCGGTATAATGTTATTTAATCAAAAGCATGCATGCATATTGACAGATTACAATTGTCTTTGTCCACATTCGATATTCAAATGCAAAAGAATAACATTAGCAAGCAAAGGCATTCGAATGGCGATGGAATATTTTGATAGCAGCCAGAAATATGTACGCATTTCGAGTGCACACACAGCTGCCGAGCAAACAACCCATCGCACACCCTAACGAACCGAACGAATCCCATCGAATCGCATCGAATTCAATCGAATCATATCGAATCGAGTCGAATCGAATCGAAACGAATCGAGCGGACTACAATGGCATCCAAAACACATTCAGAACTTTCAACAAACGTAGTAGAGATGCACGAAAAATGTTTCAATGTGTCGGGCAACGAGTGTATCTGTCTATGTATCTGTATCTGTATCTGAGTGGGAGTCACCTACCTGGGGGCTCACTTGGAACTGCTGTATCGGATAGGCCACCACGCCGGCGGCCTGCGGAATGGCGGTGCCGGCCACGCCCGTTGCCAGCTGCTGGGCAGGTGAGATCTGCGCCTGGGTGACGCCTTGCCAGGTGGCCGGAATCTGCACTCCCATGCTGCAACGATAGTAGGGAGTTTGCAAACATAAGTACACGCAGAGAAAATATAGATAAATAGTATTCAGTAGATATTTTTCTTCCCTAATTACTTGTAGAGAATTTTAGAGATAGCTTGAACCCATTTAAATATTTCTCTAAAAATGAGGTATTAAAACGTATACTTTTTCTTATCCCACTTATATTTCTTCCAGTGTAGAGCTGCTGCATTTGCTGATCCGCTGGTTAAAGTCCCCGGAGCGTGGTGTGCGCCACAATTATCACGGGTAGCATAGTCGCCGGATGGCAAAGGGATTCGCAACCAAAGGGTCGGCGAGTTGGGGGTACGGCGGAAAACAAAATTTACGCGACTGCGATGCAAATAGCACGTTATGTTGACAGACCGACGGACGCGGAAATGTATTTCATACGCCCGCAGACCGAGGAGGGTGCAAATGAAAAACTTTCGCAATTAGCAAATGAATTCACCCATCCGTCATGTTGTCGTTGTTGGTGTCGTCTCCGTGGCGGTTCTTGTTGTTTTTGTTGTTGTACCCGATCCCTGGTGGCGGTTCAATCATTGCACAAAGTACACGGATGGAACGGGCAGCTTTTGGATTTGCATCCACGCACGGAAAGAAAATATGAGTACTTTCATATATAAATTCCGTGTTGAATTTTATATTTCGAACGTTAACGACACGATGCATTTTAATGGACTCTATGGTCTGGAATTTACTTAAATTCTAAAAACTTTTTGCTATATATGTGGCTATTCAGATTATTTGTTTCTTTCCGTGCAACTTTGTGGCTCTGTTCCAAACAGACAAATCAGCCAATAAAATTATTGCGCACAAATCCAATGACAATGGATGACCACCCTGACAACCCTGACCATCCACCATCGAGCCCCTAATCCCAAGCTCCACCTCCGCACCGCCACTTCCACTCACCCCATGTATCCCTGCTGATATCCGCCGTACTGGCCGAAGTGATAGCCCTGGATGCCCTGCAGGAACTGGTTCTGCACGGCGGCTGCACTGGCCGCCGCTGGGGTCACCGCTGCGGCGGTGGCCGAGGAGGCCGGGTAGGTGGGCGTGGGCGAGTACCAGCAGCCCGTGGCGGCCAGCTGCTGTCCGTAGGCGGCGGCGGCGGCAGCCGCGCCCACTCCGTACGGGAAACCGGCGGCAGCGGCGGCGGCACTGTTCAGCGCCTGGGTGGCGATGGTCTGCGCATTGTTGGGGTCACCACTCTCCTTGCCCCACGAGCACTTCACCGGCTGGGCGTTGATCTCGGTGTTGTGTACGCCCACGATGGCGTGGGTGGCCGCCTCCTTGGTGGAGAAGCTGTCGGATAAATGCCAGAAATTAATAATATATTTGAAAATGATGAAAATAAGTATGATAGAGATGGTTAATGATGGATAGTTGATAGTCAAGTTAATCGGGGAATTCTTTAAAATTAAATACATATTTAAGATGACTTGGCTTACCGCACGAAAGCGTATCCCTTGTCCTTGAAGACGCGAATCTCCTGTATCGCGCCGTAGGGGGCGAAGGTCTTCTGGAGGACCTCCTCGCTGAGGGCGGTGAGGGCGCTGTTGACGCCGCCCACGTAAACGGTGCAATTGGAGGGACTGCTCTGATTGTAGACCTCGTCGAAGGTCAACGGCTTGATGTTCTCTGCGGGTGATGAAATGGGGATGCAAGTGTTACTCGGCGTGTGTTGTTGTGATGGATCTGGATTTAATGTTGCCGCCTCAAACGACAATTTATGGAAGGCTGTTTTTCTGTTCGAGTCGGTTTTTTATTCGCCAGCTGCATGATTAATATGCAAATTAATTAACGGATTTACCCGCAACAACGGCAGCAACGCAACGAGAGAGCAGCCTCGGCAACGTTTTGGTAATTAAAATAACCGCATGCACTTAGTCAATATGCTTGTGTGTGTGCGGTTCCTATATGCATGTGCTCCACTGAGCGCGTGAGTGGGTGTGAGCAAGTGTAAATGTGTGAGTGTGGGCTGAAGGGGGGCGGTGCTGCAACACCATTTATCGTTGCTTTCTTGTTGTTGCCGGTGCATATTTAAAATTGTTGCGGTTGTTATTGCATTTTTTATTATACGTATTTTGTGGATATACATGTTTCGTATGCCGTTTTATTGTCGCCATGCTTTTTGCACTCACTGTACTCCCTGCACAATATACACTACATATATATGTATAGTAATGGTCTGAAACAACCCCACATTGTCGTTGCCCTGATTGTTGTCCCGTATACGCCATGAATGCACGTATTTGTATGCAAAGCTACACTAATTACTTCCTTTGAGGTTAAAACTAAATTTGCACTTTTAAAAATAATGCCTGCTTTGCGTGTTTATGTCTTTGTTTAGTTTTTCGCTGGGATTTCCACGCATTATATTGTGGGGGCTATATTCCTAATGACCAGAGAACTGCAGCCCGCCACTGGCACTCTACGTCCACCCGATAAACACTCGGTACTCTAGGCACCCCTGTGTTTTTTGACACCCTACTTACGGCAACACAAAATACTCGAGTGTTTTACCAACGTGGTGTTATTGTTACGAGTAAAAAAACCACCCGAGGCCTGCTGCGCAATAACCGTTTGGGTGAGTGAACGCACAGTCAACGATCGGCCGCACGTCATTTTTTGTACGCCTAAAATTTGTATGGGTGGAAGCGTGACGGGTATAAGAAATGAAGGGTAAAAGGGAATACCCAAGAAAATTTTCGTGCTCATGTCTTTGCTCTTTGATGGACTCAATGTGTGCCACCCGTTTTGAATTATTGCCTTGTAATTTTTCACACGTCGCTAGCTGAATACTCTATTTAAAAAATATTCTTACTTAAAGTCATTTTTGAAATGAATTTTGTGACATTATGTACATAGATTCGGCTATTAGCAATATTACTATTATTTTTACTATAATCTATATTTAAATTATTAATAATAATATTTATTATTATTATTATTAATTAATTAATTTTATTATTTATTATTAATAATTAAATTATATATATATATATATTATAGTATAGTATTTTTGGAAACACCCATGTGTTTAACGGTAATGTGACCGAGTGTGATCGGCACCCGCGACGCAGAGCACCGTATTGATTCGGGTGCGCGCACAACGGGGTGTCTTGTCTGCATGTTCAGATTTATACTGTGTGTTTGTAAGTACCCGCGATGTGCGTGGCGGGTAGCACCCGCACACAAAATTGTAGGGTGTGAGTCGAGTGGCAAAAAATGCCACCCTTGCAGTTCTCTGCTAATGACACTTCCACAGATCGAAGGGTTGGCCTATAGATATAGAACTCCGTTACGAGCAGCAAGCTGGCTGCAAGGACTTTCAGGATCCCGGCCTACTTAAGATGCTCTGTTAATGGCAGGCAACTGCTGGCCAACTCCCCCCATTTTGACCACTCAAAATGCCATTGCAGGATGTCTGGATTTCTGTGTGTGTGTGTGCGACTGCTTGTTGTTTTGCCTCCGACTGCGCAGCGAACATGCCGAAGAAAACACAAAAATATGGCTCAATGACATGCAACAGGATTGCTGCACACACACGCCACCAAACAACAACAATCACGGCTCCTAACCGAGGGTGCAGCCGAAAAACACGGAAAACTAACAAGCTCGCAAATACTTTCGAAAGCTTTTGCCACAAACGTATGCGCTTTCGCCACGCACACACACGCAAATCAGAGCGGGAGCACTGAAAAAAATTAGCTCAAATAACTAGGTAATTCAATATTTTCATTTATATATTGACGTGTTCTTTACGTAAAATCTCGCATTGCTTTTGGCTTGTGACATGCAATTTTTCTCAGTGCCCTCGTATAAGAAACATTGCATACTTTAGAGCGCCATGTTTCACTAATTTGCACTTTGCTTTGTGTTTGTGTGCGCCTGCATTTCGGCCCTTCTTATTTCAACTTTTTGTTTTCTCTAATTTCTTTTTTACGCTTTTAAATAGGTGTAATTAAATTTTGAAAACTTCAACCAACGAGCCTCACACATTCACACACGCCCTACGTGACCGGAGCCTTGGCGCTGAGTTAACTTGGTCAAGTTTCATGTCAGCAGCAAATTAAAGCGCTTTCAGCCCGGCATGGCCATAATTATCGCACATTTTTGTCTACGACAAACCATGTGCATTCCCATTTCCCATTTTCAATCCGTGGGCGTCGTGGGCCAGACACAAATAATTGGAGTCTGGTCAGCCCAATGGCCATTATGGGACCAAATGGCCAGAATGCGAATGCCAACGGCCAGCGGGCAGGTGCTCCCATTTTCGCAGGCGATTTGAAATTTGAATGAGCAATTATAGGCATGTAAAACTAAATCATGAAATAATCACCGAATCATTAACATAAATAATTCACATTTTTACACGCGGCAAAAACAACACGAGCCTGGAGGACGTGGCAAACACTTGAGCAAATTCAAAAGTAATTAATATGCATGAAAATGCTCGGTTTTTTTTCCAGGGCTCTGCCAAGGGGCGTCTGGCATGGGCGTGGCAGTATGCTAATTGGGACGCACATTTGTTTCCACCGAAAAAATACCTAATCGATATTTGCAACAATTCATATTAAATATATTACGAACTCTACCGTTTTCTTAGCCTTAACTCCACCCATGGATATCTATATTTAGGTCCCCATCCCGAACGCATTGAAGCATTTAAACTTTTACTTAATTGTGCGCAACTCTGCATAAAATGTTGATTTATTGCGTCAACTGGCGACTGCCTGTAACGAGTTCAGGTATCTCAAACTTTTGCGAATATTTTCCTGCGAGTTGGCCAATAAACTACCGGCCACACAGCCGGGTCAAAAGTCAAATAGTTTCGGCAAAGAAATTTGTCATACGGCAGCTCTGTCGTCTTTTGTCGTCGGCATATTGTTTCTGGTTAATTAAGTTATTACCATAATGAGCTTGCAGGTATTTCGGTCCTTATTTATGGGCTTGCAGCGGACTAGAGACTCGGTTCTTTGACAAAGGTAAAAACTTTGCGGCAACTTTCCCTTTCTTCTCGGGGCAGGGCCATAAAAAAGGTTCGCGGCAAAGGCGTTTGTTATAAACCCGGTGAAGAAAAGGGTCGAGGGGGGAGGTGCTGGTAAACTCTTAGCCAGGACGAAATTGCAAAGCGTCGCCAAAATTGTCACAACTGTAAAATGCGCAATTGCGCCGGCTCGTAAATCTTTAGCAACAATGGGGCAGACACATGAGTGGCCCACTAAACGCGGACGGACGTGAAATGTGCAGCCTGCTTAAAACATAAAAATGCCGGGCCAACTGGATGGGATTGCCAAAAGAATCGGGCAAAGTGGCTGCGTAAAACATGAAGTAATGCGAATGCCAAATGCGAAATGAGTTGAGTGCTACAAATAGTAAAGTTTCGCCAGCAGTCGCTAGGCGGACCATAAAACCTATACACCCATACACCCAGATGCCCCCATATACCATTTTTCAACCCTTGCATATGTGAGCGGGACATAAAAAGCCTTTAGCGATTGTGTATCGTATGCTACTCACTTTTCTAGTGCCGACTCAGCCCATCGAGGCGATCAAAAAATCAAAATTATTTCGCTTTCAAATTGCTAATAATAACTTGTATTACAGGATGCCCCCAACTACCGCTCGGTAATTTGGCTTTACTCCACTTCACCCCATAGAGCGGCAAATAGAGTGGAGCAGACAAAACCGTGACAGAGTCAAATAAACAATGAGACCAATAAAAATACGCTTAAGCTTTCATAGGCGTTTTTTATGACAACAATATAAATGCAAAGGGAAAATATTATATTCGGAAAAGTCCCGTCCGTTCCGTCTTCCTTCACATTTTCCGAACCCTTCAACAGTTTTCGGGTCTTTGCACGATAAATTCCACCTTGACTCCAACTATTTTCCCCAAATATTCGTTGTGTAACCCTGTTTGCCTTGTGCGCCTGTGGTGGGTGGTGTGTGTGTGTGTGTGTGTGTGTGTGTGAGTCCTTTATGATAATAGTTTCGTGTTGGCAAAATTTATTTATCTGATTCCCTCCGACTCTACTCTACTCACGGCCTATGTATGTCTAACAAATAAAAATTATGTTAAAACATGCAAATATGCGTTAAGTTTTGATTTATGAGAGCCGAACGGCGGGGGAAGCCCCGCGCATGTTTGTCCGCTGTTAATAATGATTACGCCCCGGCCTAAGGATATAGTTACGGTTAAGGTCCTGGGAAGTCTGTGCGGTTGACAACAATCCGTGGCCATAAATTGGTGGGCGTGTCGCTGGGCCCAAATGAAAATTGATTTGCCGGGGCTTAATTGAATGGGGTTTTTTTTCTTCCTTGCTTAGTAGCTTCAGTACTTATTTCTGGGTCGACTAATTGAAAAAGTTAAAACCAAATTGGGTACAGGCCATTACGGAAATTAAACGCGTGCGGTTCAGAAGGGACAAAAATATTAAGAAAACATAATCTGGCAGAAAATTTGTGCGACGCTTATAAATAGCGAGCGGTTTTCCTGAATGCCGTCGCCTTCCCCCGATTTTCCCAGCCATTTCCCAGCATCACATTTGGCCCTGGCATTGTGCCTGTGTCGCTCTACCTTTGGCATTCATTGCCATAATTTCCTGTAATAAGAGCGACGCGAGTCTCGGTTCGAGTTTGAGTTTCAGTTCGAGTACGGGTCCGGGTCCCAAGTCCGTAGTCGGTAGTCGAAAGTCCGGAGTGTACGCACACCGGAAACTTTGTTGGCCTGCCGACTGGAGTGACACTCATGATTTCCTTACCTTTATTCGCCGGCGGTTTCCGTGTGGCCCAATTCGTGCGAATTGAGCGGGAGCCAAGCCACTGGCCATTCATGGCCGTAATGGCGCTTTCGGCTTCCTGCGGGGCGATAATGAAGACAGAGACACGGTCAGAAGCAGAATCGGGGTAAGAAGGACACGGTGAAAAATATCACTTGAATAAAGTCATCTCAAATAAATAAGGTTTTAAGGGGTAATAAAAATTAAATGGTAAACTAAGAAGGATATGTAAAATAGTAAATAAATTATCTTTAAATTAGTTAGTCATGATTTTATAAATGAAAATCTTTTTGAGATATCTTCAGCATTATTCAAAATAGTATTTTTTGTAATATTTAATTTTTTGATATTTTTGTCAGCGTGCATTGGCAAATTCAAAGAAAGAGCCTGCGCACGACTGCATATAGTAAATATGCACTTAAATATGCTAATGCCACTGGCGGCTCTTACCGATTTCTTGATGAAAGACACAAAGCCATAGCCCTTCGACTTCAAGGTTTGTGGATCGCGCACCACGCGACAGTCGCTGCAAGAAAATGAGAGAAAATAACACGAAATGTAAACATTAAAGTCCCGAACAGAGTTCACTAAGTCTTAAATATATATATTTCTGCACCCTCTTCTGCTTTTCAGCCGAACGGAAGTCCTGGCAAACTTTAAAATTTATGCAAATTCCTAATAAAGACATCTCTCGAGGACTCCGCCTGCGTCTTCGTCTGGCCGACGTGTTCAAATATTTCCGTTCGAGTACAAAATACAAATATATTCAGTCTGTGTTTGCCGGCGTGGGCGTGGAAGTGGGCGTGTCCCCTTGTAATTCGGAAATTAGAAATCTGACCTCATGCTGCAAACTTTTTATTTATCTTGCAGTTTGCGAAGGGAAGCTTTCGGATTTGAGCTGCCAAGAAGCCAGTACGGTCATCTTCTCATCGCTGGGCTTTAAGATAACGATAAAGTTTTTGATGAATTTCTGCCTTCCGAACAGTGATTTTCCCCCATCCTGATTCATCATTCCTTTCTACCAAATCGAACTGCCTCATTACAGTTGCTGGCTAAAAGGACCTGCTCGTTTTGGTCACTTACACTAGTGACCCGGCACTTGTGCCAATTGGCCAACTTCCGACTCGGGGGCCCAAATTGATTTCCCCCAGCGGCTGTACGACTTCTCATTTCGACAATTGGGGCCTCGACACCGCACTAAAGCGGGCTGCCAGGAAACTTTGGCAATTACCCCCGGTCCGGCAGTTTACTTTTCATTTATGAAGCATAAACCACAGCGGCGGCGAAGTTGGCGACGCTGGCCGGCAACTTTTTTTTATGATTATTATAAGTAAAACGCCGAGCTAGCGAGAACCCGTCGGGCTTTTCGGCCAGGCTTTGACTTTGTTTTGGGCTTTGGCTTCTGGGGCTTGCTGCCAGGTCTTATTAAATATTCACACGCGCCGCGCATTTAACAAAACGAAACAAAATGCGCTGGGACCTCCGACGAAAAAAAAAAATATAATGCCAAAACCAGGCAACACCAAGCCGGGCAACAATGCCCCAAAAAAAAAACAGAAAAACAAAGCCAAAAAAAAGGGCAAACAACGCCAGGCACGCATAAAAGTTTTGACAGCCGGAGAGGGGACATCTTGATCCTTGGGAGCCGCACGACCGAATCCCGGCGACTTTGTGCGTTAAGCGTTTTGACATGTTGGCTAGCAGATCGACTCGGCTCCCAAGGAAAAGCCATAAGAAATAAAGTTTTTTAAGCCGGTCCCATACCAACCCCGGCTCTCTACCTCACCACCCAACCTGCAACATCCTTCGGAGATAATCAGCTGGCGATGTGGAATGGGTTTTCGGGGAGTATCGGCGATAATGATGTCAGCGATAGCTATCACAAAGGTGCCAAACGATTGTTCAATGGGACTGAAATGCGTAGCCATCGATACGGTTGTCAACAGGCAGTGATTGGGAGTGGTATCGCTTTTCTATTCCTGGCTGAGGTTAACTTGTAAACGTGTTTTATTTGTTCTATTTAAAGGTGCCGAAGAGTAGGGAATAAGCGTGCTTACTGGGAATTCTGAATTGGAATCAGATGATTACATACTTTTAAACATTTCCCTAAATTTCATATTTAAGTGATGCAAACAAAACACTGTCAACCGCTTTTGATGAAAGACATGACCAGCTCATTAGCGAATCAGAGAACCCTTTAACCCAATCAGGCCAGAGTCATTAGAATGATTTTCAAATTATTAAAATTTAAATTGGCCATCGGCCGGAAGATGAGCAGAGAAGATTTGCTGATAGACTGGCTGACTGAATCCTCCGTTTCGCGGTTCAAACAAGCGGCAAATCCGAAAATCAAATACTTTGGCGTAATTTTTGATAAGCCGCCGCAGGGCCTCTTTTTGTGGGTGTAAGAGGAAGGAGGTGGAGGCAGTGGAGGAGCAGCTCCTCCCAGGAGACGGACTAACATTTTGACTCGAAACTTTGCGATTAAACAGAAGTTAATTAAGCCAAGTTTTTGATGCTGTCGTTGCCACGGAAGAGGAGGTGGCTCGCGGGTGGTAAGTGGTTGTGGGTGGCTAGTGACTTTGCCTTTTCATGCCGAAAAATAGCAACTTAAATATTTGAATGCCCCGACTTTTTGCCTCACCCTCCCTCGCCACTGGCTCCTCGAGGCGACACTTACAGACAGCGAAAAGAGTTCGGCCAAAGTGGCATTTGCATAAATTCATTTTTTGCCGTTCAGTTATGAATTTTTTATGGAGTAGCGAGTTGCGAGTTGCGAGCCTCCTCCACACGCGCCTGCCAATAATCAGAGAATGTGTGACAGGAGAATTGTCGCAAAAAAAAGGGGGAAAAGGCGAAATAAAAGCTGCAGAATTGGGGAAAATGGGAAAAAGGCAATTCCGAGTTAACTGGCAAATGGAAAATTTGCATTTTAATACTTACGAGATTTCGCCGAATGGTGTGAATGCTTCGCGCAATTGCTGAGTTTCAATTTCTGAGCTCAAGTCGCCGACAAAGATGTGGAATTGTTCTGTAAAAAAAGAGCGGGAGAGTGTCAAGTTGAGTATCGGTTTTTCGCAGATTTTCACAGATTTTCACTGGGACTTTTGGGGAAAGGGTTGATGCCGCTGGCGCATCGTGAATCGCACAAAATATGCGCCAGATAAAAACGCAAATCAAAAGAGAAACCCAAGTCATGCGCTTTTATTTCGCAATTTATTGCCAACGCTGACGTTGTGCTTTAATGCATATTCATAAAAAAGTGCGCAAAAACTCTAAGAAGCAGAACTTTCTCATATATAATTTTATGCTGCATAAGCAGAGATAAGTTAATTGAAATCACAAAGGAGCCGCGCAGATTGATGGGTTCAAATGGCTGGGCGAAGGCGATGACAAAAGTTCCCGGGTCCCCAACCACCAACACTGTATTAGTTTATCAGATACGTCGCTTAAAACTTTGCCCACTGTGTATCTCTTCTTCTGTTGCCACGCCCACTCGCCCCCTGAAGAACGTCCCCATTAATACTAATTAACCCATTCATCTAAGTAAACTTTCCACGCTCGAATCTTCTGGCCCCATCATCAGGCCAAACATCGTGTACACATGCACAAACTCAAAGCCATTCGCTGTCATGCAGGCTGCACAAACACAAGTGCAGTGGGTGGTGCGACCGCCCACCCAACAACCACCCATCTGCCAGCCAACCCACCTATCTCTGCACCGCAAAACACTATAAGAGCTTGAGGATCTAACAGACAAGAAACTTTGAGCATTGTACAACTTTCTGCAATCTTAACTCTCGGACAAGATTATACTTTTTCAAGCAGACTGCATGTATTAATTCAAATAGTATATATCTCAATGAAATTAAATTCTTCTTAACCGCTAATATATATATATTTGGAATTTCTATTGCTATCAAATGCACGAGCAGATATTTCCGAGTGTACGCTTATACAATAAGATGCTCACATGCAAAGCAAACACACCCACACTAGCACGAATCGCAATCATTTATTATTATTTTTGTGTGCTTTGTCTCTTTGGCACAGAAAAAAGTCGCGAATGCGAAGGAAAGTAGGCGAATGGCAAATCCAAGTGGGCTGCCATCTGGGTGGCTTAGTTAGTCCTTGTGGTTCTGCTGGTGCGCGTTGTCGTTGCCATTGCCGTTGTCCTTCGTGCGCTCTTGTGTCAGCTCAGTTCGCTTGAGCCCAGCTCCGCGCTCAGCAGCGAGACTCACAGCCAAGTCTTGGCGAAAGCAAAGGCAGCGCACGTGGGGTGGTAATGGGTTAAGGGCCAATGCAACGCATATTTTTTTTTCGGGGGTCAACCCAACAACGCCCCTTCTCATTCGCAGAAACAAACACAATCACACAGTGAATTCTTACCCTAAATAATTAGCACTATTCAGCTGGGGCCCACTGACGACTGCGACGACGACAACATTCGAGGCTGACAACGCCGCTGGGCGTGGCCCAGACCCACCCATCACCCACTGCCCACCACCCAACGGCCTTGTCTGCTGCACGTGCAGAAATTAACATTTCCGGTAATTTTGCGAAAATGAAAAGCAAAGCGAAAAATTAACGGCAACGTCGTCGTCGCGGCCGCAGCGAAGGCAAAATGCGAAATGCGGAAAGCTTTTGTGTTAAATAAATATTAAAAGGAATTTCCCAGAGCCAGCGGAACTGATGGTGAAACGTTAAGTCGCGGGATCCTGGGCGGGCTGAATAAGTAGATTCGTTCTGACTGCGGCCTGTTGGCCTTTTAAAAACACAAACCAAACGAGTAAATCTCTGCGTGTTCACGTGTACAAATATACCAAGGGAGGGAAACACTGCGAGAAATCAGCAAAACGCTGTTTAATTTTATAAAATATAAGAAGGAATAAGCTGAATTAATAGAGGCATGCGTTCATTGAAAAGGTATTGTTCATCCTGAAACAAATTAAATTAATACCTTTAATAAAAGGTTTTTCCCGCAGTGCCTGCGTTTGTGTGTACGTGGCCACTTTTTATTTAATTGGAAATTGCGTATACGCCACCGTTAATGAGCCCATTGTAATCGCAGTGGCGGAGCCGAGCGCGGCTTAGTACATTGAGGCGGCTTGACTCGGATCGAGTAGTTGGAGTTATTGTAAATCAATCGTGGGGGCTCGTTCCGGCGGCTGTCACATTATTGCTTTCGCCCCTTTGCGCACTTGGCTGGCTCAAAGGTGAAATGCTTTCGCCTGGTTGGCCAAAAAGGCGAAAAACAGCGGCACGCAACTTGCCAAGTGTACGTAGCGTAACTCTCGCCCGAATGTGTGCGAGACAGACAAACGAGGCAGCCACTAATTGCAGTCAAAGGCCGCTTTAAATTTGCACTGAGCCGCGGGCTCGATTGGCAGTTCTTGCCCCCGCTGCCACGCCCCCTCCCCACCAGCTGTCAGCCGCCTTCGGTGTCAGCATGTCAAGCACGATGGCAGCTTTTCATTTCTTTCGCCCGCTTCCGCCGCCTCAGCTCGGCTCGGCTCGTTTGCTGATTAAAACGGTGCGTATGTAATGAGTTAATTAAGTTTTTGCCATCGTTACAGTCGCCCACTGTCGTTGTCGTTGCCGTTGTCGTTGTCTTTCACACACGTGCCCATAAATTAATCATAAATCCTTGCTAGCTGCACGGCAGTTACAAGTGTTTTGTATATTTGCCGAGGACGCACCTGTCCCTTTCCGTTCACCTGGCCTCCTGGCTTCCTGCCTTGCTTCACCTATCAACCTCCCTGACTTTCTGGGCGAGAGCGTTAACATCGTCGTGAGCCAGGTGCCACGCCCAGCTGGCGGGGATTGTGAGTCGCCTTTGGACTAAGTGTGTCAGCAGTGCCTCCTGCCACACCTCCTTTTACCATTTGATTAAAGACGGAAGCTACTCAGGGCGTACACCAGCGTCCATGTGTGTGAGGCATTGGAACACTGATAAAAATCATATACAAATTCGTTTAATATACTTCCCCAGAAAGCCAATTATTAGGCGGATGTATAGCATGTATTTATTTCTCCCAGTGCACAACTATCCACTCTTACTTGTCTTGCTGGCTTCGGCTGTTTTGTTGGCTTTAGTTGTTGTAAATTTTATGTTATCCGCTTTCATTGTTTGTATGCCTTTATTTATGTTACCCACTGCCTGCTGCCTTGCTTTACTGATTTGCCGTTGTTATTTATGCGTTTGTGCTAAACCTTATTTCCTGTTTGTCTTACATAAGCTGCAGCGCTTAATTACACGCAACCCCTCGAGGACACGATTCCGGGCAGGATGTGGATGGCTGGTTGATCAGCCCCCAGGGAACGAGTTTCTGCCCACGGCCTTGCCAAGATGTATGTGTCCCAGTCGCATCGATCCGTGGGCCCTAATGTTTTATTGACCGGCCCGACAATCTCATTTTGCAATTCACTTTGTAAGCGACCACACGGCGTATGCGTAATGGCAATTATGAACTGGCCCAAACTAAGTGGGCAGTGCATTAAAGCTAAAAGCGTTTAGCCGGCGGTCAAAAAACCACCAGCTGACCGACTGCGCACTGATACCGTCCCGCTGTGACAGTGAAAGCCCAAACAAGCAAAACAATTTGACGCCAACAACCGCAAAACGTGCTGGCCGCCCCAGCATCCATACACATTCAGATACATATGAACCCAACCCGGATACCCGGATACCCGCCCACCCGGATACCCTGAGCCCGCCCACAACTTAACCCAAAAATTGATGAATATGTAAGCAAATACGGGGCCCAACACGCAGCGGGTTCCCACTGCCATGTATACATATATAAAAAAAGGATCAAAGTCCTGAGGCGCGTTAATTTTCCCAGACGTCAGCAGGAAAAGTTAGGGCTGCCCTTCCCCTTCCCCATCTTCGTCCTCGTCCTGTGAATATGAACCATGGTAGGTCCACAAATTATATTGAAATGTTAATAATCCAGTTGCTTAGACGTGCTGTGCCATCCCAGGATGTCCGAAAAGGACAACTCAACTGTGAAAGGATATTTACATGGAGATTTGTATGCCGCTGACTTATGACTTTGATCAAGGCCGTCCCCTAAAACCCAATCAATGGGATCCCGGCCGCATTTATGTGCTCTCGACAGTCACTTATGCCCACAATTTGGCACTGCGGTTATCTTGGGACTGGCTAAGTCCTGATAAGTATACACATACACGGCCATTTGTATGGGTGGCTCGGCAAATCTTTAAATTAAATTTGCTTTGGGGGGCAAATCAGGGCGCATTATAAAGTATAATGTGCTTTTAATTTCATTCATTTGCATGAAATGCGAGCAAAGAAAGCAGCCAGTGGACCCTGGCCTGCTGCTAAGTGGAACTAAAAAATCTAATTAGCGTCGGCCACTGCACGAGTCGACTTAAAGCAAACTTTGTGCTTTAATTTCATCTTGATTACGTCCTCGCACTGCAGCTGCAACGCCTGTTTGTGCAGCAAACTCGCAACTGAAAGCTACCAACTCGAAAGCCAATCAACTTGACTCGCTAATGAAACGCCAGTCACTTTAAGGATTCCAAACTCCCAGCCCGCTGTCTCTTTGATGCCATTAGACGCCGTTGCCGCCTCGCCAATGATAATGCTGATTTTTAATGCTGATTACCACAAGCTGCCAGGCCGCAATCCTTTGCCACCTTTTTGTGCCCATTCTCCCCACGAATCTTTGATAACCGAGCTCTCCGAGTCAGCATCATTTCCGCAAGTGTGCGTGGCATTTAAGTTGCCACTTAAATGAGCCCCAGTCGTTTGTATTGTGTAAGTGCACTGAGAAAATAAAAGTATAACATGTACATAACAAATATGAAAACCATTCCGCTATGAATAATATTTTCAGATACCTCTTGAGTTGTTTGAAAAGAATTCATTAAATTTGGCTTTAAATATTTCTCTCTGTGTAATTCAGGTGGCACCATCCTTGGCTTGGAAAAAAGGAGAGTGGGTGGTGCAGCCTCATCAAGTTGTCGCGTCGCGCAGATCAAATGAAAATTTCATTGTGTTGTGACTCGCTTTTCCTGTCTTTGTGTCTATGTTTTCGCGGGTGCTGAGAAAATTTGCGCGGAAATTCGCCACCTTTTCATGTTTTCGTGACTGGCTTTGGAAACTTTTGGGAGCAGTGCACTACAGTCGTATTGTTGTTTGTGTTGCCACCGGCGGCGGCGTCTTCTGCGCTCGTCTAACGTGTAAAACAATGACTCATTAAGACTCATCTAAATTCTAATGAGATTCAGTAACTATTAAAAACAAAACATGACAGAAGCGAAGGCAAACGCAAATGCGGCAAAAGGGTTGCTGCCCCCGGGGCCACAAAAACCCCAATCCCTCCCAACCACCGGCTTCATCAGCAAGCCCGGCAATTCCCGACTCTTATCAGGAACTCAACTCAAGTCCTTTTTAGTGCTGACTCTGCGAGTGCTCGACTTTAAGTGCCGACCGAAACTTAAATCATTTGTATGCGACTCAAGCGCCCGGCCTTTAAGCAAATGTCAATAATTTGATTTAATTGTGGCAGGGTCCCACATTCCGTTTGCAGATCGCGTGCAAAATTCGCATTTAAATGCCAGTAGCCTACTGCCTACTACGGGTATTTTTCCGATTTTCCAACTTCATGGGGTTGACAATCGTGTGGGGCGACAATGCAGCAGCAGCGCTCGGAAAACCGGAGACGACAACGAATTTGCGTAGCCAGGAATCGAAAAAAGGCAGGACGGGCCAAGAAATGCAGCAAGGTTGAGTCTAAAGTCCGTAGTCCTGACTGCCGAGTGCCAAGAACATGTTGCCTTATAACTTGGAAATCTCACACACAGAGCCACTGCGAAATGGAAATTGCGTGTGTTCCGGCCTAGAAACAACAAAAGCAGCTCTGGCCGAAACAAAACAAACTTGGCTTAAAGAAACCAGGCAGTACACTCCAAGCAAATTGGGCAGCTTGCTGAACAGCTGAAGGTTACCATCATATCTTATTAAGAAGTATTGTAACAAAATGTTTAAAAATGATTTGCTTATTACGAGATTTGATTTAAAGTGATATAATTTCCAAAATCATCTATGTTTGATATTGAAATGGCTTTAAGTATTAAGTTTCAAAAATAATTTCACTCTTTTTATAAATATTCGAAATAATTTTTGTCCGTGCTGTTTGGTAGCCCATGTGTTTGCATTTGGGTCCGGGTTAGTTATATCCCACGCACACAAACGCACTGCATGGTTGTAGACAACATCCCCGCCAGCCACCCCCGGTGAACATTTAACGCTGCTGTAAGCGTTTGTCAAAAGGGGTGGAACGGGTTGGGCTTGGGTTGGACTGGGATCCGGCGCAGGGGGATGGAAACAAACCAAACCAGCACCCGGAAAATGTATCTGTCGTCGTTGGTAGCACATGTTAGAGGTAAACGCGTCGCGGGCGAGGGGACAGCGGGAGCAGCCCCCGTGTGCCAATCTGCATATTTGTCGGGCGCCACGAAATGTAAAGCAAGTAAAAACCTGGGTCAAATTGCGGTTACCGTTTTTATTTTCCGCCGTTACCGGTCTTTCGTCTCTCTTCCGCTTTCATTACACTTGGCCAGTTCCAATTTTTGTTTGTGCTGTGGGCGGTTGTATACGCTAGGTGTTGATATATCCACACTTACGGGACATTTCGCTTTATTTCGTAGTGTCACTCGTTAGGCACCCGAATCGCTGTCGTGGTTATAGTATCGTAATAGTGGCAGTGATACTCCTTTTTCCCCAGCTCCAACATGACTTGTACATATGGGTTAGGCTGGGATAGGATGGGATGGTAGCGTGCCCTACGAATCGGGTCCGCTGGGCGTTGGAGTGTTAATTGTAAAGTGTATGTGGTTCTGTCCATATGGAAAAACCGGGCAAGTGACTTCATTTAGACTCGCACGTTTGCAGTTAATTTATCTGGCCGAAAAGACACCGGAAAGGTGTTGAAGTGGGTGCCAAATGAGATTATTTCAAGGGGTGGCCATATAAATAAATTAATGTATAATAACCATGAACTTCAGTTTCATTACATTAAAATTATTAAAAAGGTAAAAGAGATGTATGCACTATGTAGTATTACTTTAAATTCTGGCTAAAATCCCAGCGATGTATATGCATTTTCCTTGTTAAAAAAAAAACAATAAATGCATCACAGACGGTTTGCACAAGACGACGAACTGGAAATTCAAAAATCGTCGCTGAATGAAATGTTGAAATTGCACAACCCGCGTCTAGCATTTGGCTAACACATACATGGAAAAGCGGCCGGCAAGCTGACCGACACCCCTTCCCCTTTCCAAACTCCTCCTCCCACTCACACACTCTTACCAACCTTGTTACCTTTTTTTTAGAACGCTGCGCAGCTGCTGCACTTTATTTCAGTCACTTGCTTTCCATTTTTTTTCCAAAACTCCCGCTTTTTTTTTGTTGGCCACGAGTGGCTTGTTTTTGCCATGTTCCCCCCTTTTTTCACTGTGCAAATATAGCTGTGTGTGTGCTTGGGCGGTTTCTGTGAAGCTTGCTTTTGTGTGCAAGTGCGGTCATTTAATTTCGATTTGTGTTTTAGATTGTTTTGCGTTGCATTTGTTGATTTTTGCCATTTAAATAGAAATTTTTATTTTCTACACGTTCCCATGGCCGTGGCCCCCAGTTTTGGATTTGGATGGCCGGCTGCAGCCGTCGCCAGTTGGCCAGTTTTTTGTGCCTGTGTTGTTTTGGCCCGACGTATTCCATCTTTTTCTTTTTTTTTTTTTTTGAGCTCTTTCTTTTTTTTATTAACGCATGTCCATGGGGCATTGCCAACGCGGACCAGCGCCGAGCAAATTGGATTTCTTTTTTCGGACATTTGAAACTGACGAACGCCGACCGGGGACCACGGATGTGCGGCATCAGCAGGGACCTAGCTCAAAATATATGCAGCTACCATGCTGTCGCAGCCTCCTAACCGTCCAAGCGCCCAACCACCCAGCCAGGCAGCACCACCCATCCTGCACCACCGTTTCTATTAGCTACGCGCATTCATAAGAGCGGAAATTTAATCTATGCCACAGTCGCGTTCATTTGCCCACTTCTTTTTTCGATCTCGCTCTGTTTCGCTTTTGTCAATTTAAAGCTGCCGGCAAATGCTATCAACTCGCAATGTTCGTTAAATATTTAAATTGGCGCAGAACTAATGAAATAAAACCAATGCGCGAGCGATGTCAGAGCGATTCCCAAGTGGCTTCAGTTGGTTAAATTTGTGCCGGCTGCTTGGTTCGTTGGTTGACTGGGTTCGGTTTCGTTTGGTTTGGTTTAGAAATCTTTAATGTCCCTGGGGAGTCAGTGGGTTAAGGGGTGGAATTTAAACATATCCCAGTTGGGAGTGGGTCATGTTAGATGGCTAATAGGGGGGATTACTCAGCCGCAGCGGTGAGGATTTTAGAATGAACAAGTTAGACAGAATATGAATCGAACGAATTATAAATAAATAATGTGTATTTAATGTAAAAATTGATTTTTCGATAATTTAAGTACTAGGAAAATGTATACAACGAAAGCATTTTATTATTGTTCTCTAGCCTTGCTATCTTGCAATGGTTAATGGCCAAATTAGCGCAGACTTCTTGCAGTGTAGGCTGGGGGTGTTCAAGGCTCGTCATTCAACTCACGTAGCATCTTGCTTTAAATGCTTAAATAGAAGCAATGCCAGCCGAAAATCAACAATAACAAACGAGCCACAATCCGGCAGGCACATCGCACTCTCGCACACGCAGGCCAAAAATTGGCATAAATAAGTAAAAGCGGCAACAGCGCCAAAGTCAACTTAGACGTCGCCATATTGCGCATACGACGCGTGTGCCCGTGTACCCGTGTGTGTGCGTGTGTGTGTGGGTGAGTTTGAGGGCAGTCCTCTCCCTGCCCACGTGTGTGTGAGTCCTGTTTGTGTATTTACTCAACTGCTGTACCCAAAGCGCACTTGAGTGTGTATCATCATCAACATCAGCTGCTCTTCAACCACCCAAGCCAAACCAAGCCAAACCGACGACCAGAAGCAGAGGCAAAAACCCGGACCAAGTTGAAGTTGTCGACTCCGGCGGCAGCACTAAAGATACAATGCTGCAGATACAGCCAGAAGAGTCGTGACCCACAGGACACTCCCCCCTGCATTCTGTGGCCACTACACTGACAGTATCTTTGGATGCTTAACAACATTACAAGCTGACTTATGAAAAAGGGGGTGCGTTCGGGCGAGTCCCCTGCAATTTGACTTGACTTTTACGTATCGTCAAGTACTTTTCTGGTTTTGCCCACTCGGGGGACATTTGTCAGTCGAGAGACGAATTTAATTTCTGCCATTTTCCGAGCGATGTCTGCGCTCAGATATGCATTGCAATGAAAGTCATACTCGACATGTATGTATGACGAGACGAGATATCCAGATACCGGATTCCGGATTCCAGTGGGTCGTGGTCGGTAGGTCGGTCTAGTCCGGTTGTCTGGCCAAACGGCAAAACTCGTTTTTAATATTCAGCCTGCAGTGGGCGCACACAGCGTATGCGTAATATTATTACAACTGCAGCAGAAGCTTCAAATGAAACTATTTTCTGGCCCTCTTATGTGGGGGTGTGGCTTACACAGAATTCATTTCGCATTTAAATTGCTGTTCAGAGAGCAATTAGCCGAAATTATTGCTGCTACGTGTGCATCGTCACTTGGCAAGCCCAAATTAGTGGTGCCCAGGCCACCATGGCGAATGCTTAATGCGAGGCTAAAGGGAAAAATTGGGGGAAAAACAGAAAACTGCTGATTTGCGGTTTGCCAATACCCAAACGATGCGTGTTCCGCAACCACAACGAAATTCCCAATAATTTACCAAAGAAAAAAGTCAGTAAGATGGCAGAATTATGCCAAAACAAATCAAGCAAATGAAAATATCACAGCCACAAAATCAGGGCAAGACACACGCAGCGCTGCACAGTGGGTGGGATTCGACTCGTGGGTGGCGGGTGTTGGTGGTGCCACAAATGCTGTGCTTAATAGGCATCAGCTGGGTATTAAGTTGTTGTTTTTTGTCATCGTCTTCGCCGCTTCTTGGCAGCATGACAACCTTTTTTTATGCCATTCCATCAGGACGAGGGGCTGGCTGAAAGGAGGAAATAAGTCCCGAAGTCCTGAATCTCAGTCGTTTTGACAGGCGTTTGCCCTTGCCTGTGAATTCAACAAACAATTTGCGGAATGCCATTAGGTGACGCCTATTGCTGAAATTATCTCTGGCTTTCTTACTTTTTCTTTTGTGGAGCGAAATTTCAATCACCTCATCTTTTGTTATCTCCAGACCTGGGCAAATAGGCAATAACAAGTTGACGGGGGTGGCGCACAAAGGAAGCCCACAGAAAGTATTGCCTACTTTTGTGGGCGCACAATGTTAATGGGTTTTATTGTTAGCAAAAAAGAGGTAACAGAAAGGAATAAAATCCACAATCTCTCCCTTTAAATTCATCATATACCCATAAGCCGTTGATTTTCAAATCATTTAGGCTGTTCCTTATTCAACACCCACGCCGAAATTGCATTAAAACTTTGACCTCACAAGGGAAAAAAAACGCAGAAGGCAAAGCCGAAAGAAAAAATTAAAAATTAATAGCAACTGTCGAGTGCCAATGGAAACCACAATGCAGCGCACAACTAGGAACACACAAAAAATAAAAAGAACAACAAGAGCTGCGCAACAAAAACCAACCGACTAACAAAGTGTAAAAAACTATTGAGTGCTGGCGTCCCAACACTTCACTTTTGCCCTACCCCACCCCCGATTGCTGCAACTAACAAAAATTTCTAATTTAAAAGTTTTACGCCCAACCGCCGACGACGAGCAACGAGCGGGCCAAAAACAAAAAGTGGGCGGAAAATGAAGGCAGCCGAAGCTGGAAAATAGAAAATAGCAACAAAGACATAGACGCAGACATAGACGGCAAATAAAAACGCAACAAACACAGACACACACACACGCGCGCAGATAATGCAATTCCCGCCCAGGAAGAAAGTGGCTAGCTGCAATTTTGTTGCTGCCAACTTCGTCCTGCTTTCGTCCTGGCTTTGTCCTCGTCATCGTCATCGCTTCGTCCTCGTAGGCGTTGTGTTGTTCTTGCCCACATCGTTAGCAATGCTCATCGGCAACATTTCGTCAGCTTCCGCTGGTGGGCGGTTGGGTGGTCGGGCCGCTTCTCGGCGGTTCCTGGTGGCTCCTGGTGGGGCGGTGGGTCAGCGGAACAGCCAGTGAGTTTGCGGCGGTTGGAGGAGCGCGTCATGCGCGTTGGCCATCCTGCGTGGGCTGCAATCGCAATCGCAGGGGCAAAAGCAAAGGCAAAGGCACTCGCTCCTCCTCCATCTTGCCAGCCACTATTTTTATATGCTGGCCCAGTCTTTGTGGCACTCGCCCCGGGGGTTTTTAGCCGGATTCGGTGGTGCCACGGTGCCAGTGGTGGTAGTGGTGGTGGTAATGGTGGTGGTTTGAGACGAGCGTTTGTCATTGTGCATTACTTTTAGCATGCATCGCGGCGCGTTCTCTGATGCAACAATGTTGCCCGCCCGCTGTTGTAATCTGTTTGTTGCTGCCCGGTTCGTTGGCTTACACTTGGAAAAACAGAATCAAGAGTCTGCATTTGGCAACAAAAGTCCCCCAATAATCATGAAAATAAAACAATAGAACACTCTGTAATTTAAGGAGCTGTAACCTGTATTAATGCTTATGATAACTTTCTGCATGTAATTTACTAACGTTGCTGCACATTACTTTCAGTGATCGCTCAAGGTTTTTCTCTTGAAGAAATTTTACGATGATTTTCATTTTCATATTCGAATCGTGTGCTCGTGCGGGTTGGGAATAGCTTGCAAATCGAATTATATCTGCTGCCACAATGTAGACAACGGACAAGGCCGCATTACAATGCCTGCAGTCTCGTCCTGCATCTCGTCCTTTTTAGCCCTTTGGCCTTTGCCGCCCTTTGACCGGCACTTTGTTGTGTGGCTTGCGGTTCCTTTAAGCTGGTGCTCCGAAATTACCTTACTCTCGAAATTGGCTGCCGAAAAAGCCATACTTTTATGGCCCTGTGTCTGAGGCTTCATATTTCATTTTTATATGTGCTTTTTAATACGTATTTTGTCGTGCATAAGGTTGACATTTTGACACACTAATAAACATAATTTGCCCATAAAATACACTTTATTGCGCGCGCCCTGTATCAGCCATCAGTTTCGATTCAAGGATTCATGGTGTTTGTGCAGCTCCAGTGAGCTAATGCCGATGAGCGACAGTTAATGACAGGATCTGCTGGAGAGATAGCGTTAGACGAGACAGGTATAAAACCCAAATTAGGCGCTCCTGGGTTCACTGACCAACCTTTCGACCACGTCATTTGCCATTTGCCGCGTCTCGACTTGCATAATTAATTGCCAGTTGACTAGGGAAGTTCTTTCCTCTCTTCCACTGCTCAAAATCACATTTACCCATTTTGCACACAAACATTTTTAAATATTTATTAGCAACAGCTTACAAGCGCCATCCCATTTTCCAGCGTTAAGTAATTTCGTTATTTGCCAAACATGCGAGACCGGTTCGGGCCACAAATCCCGACGAGCCACGCCTTTTGATGCCATTATCTCATTCAGCAGCCTTGTCATCTCGTAAAGGATGCCTATTATAAATTAATTTCTGCCAGCCGTGGCTTTTCCTTGCCATCCTTATCGCCTTTATCACTCGCAGTGGGCCCGCACCTAAATACCGAGCATGTTGCTCCTGTTCCGGGCCATGTGTTGCTTATGTCGCCGATGTGTGTGTGTGCGCGCCCGACTATATGACTATATAATTTTTTGATTTAACGCAGAAGCTGCTCCTGCTGCTGCTGCTGGTGTGGCAATTTTTCAAAAAAAAAGAAAAACGAATGAAAAAACACCCTCATGCTTTCATTTTTGTTGCCCTGCTGTAAAAGTTGAAAGTTGTGCTGGTGCTTTTCCGCATTTCCCGCTCCTCATGTGTGACATTGATGCCTCCGCGCGCTGTGTGAGCTGTTTTATTGTTATCATTAAAGCATGCCACCTCCCTTCTTGTTCGACATGTTGTCTTTGTCTTGGCCCTCGGCCTCCAATACCACCGATGATGCGGGCTGGCTCCTCCAGGCGGCCTCAACAAGTTTGACATGGCACTGGGGATGAGCTCCGGATCCGAGATCCCATTATGATTAAAAATTGCTCTGCCAGGGCTTATCTTTTGCGGCTGGCTGCGATCATTAATGAAGCAGAAAGTGATTGCCCAGGGCCATGATTAATTGGTGGCTAAAATACAGAACGGCAGCGAGGGGCGAAGGAGTGAAATCAAAAGAAAGCTCCATGCTTTTCGGGTGCTAACTGCATTCCATTCATCAACGCTTGCCAACCGCAACGAGCAGCTGCTGTTTGGTGCTGGGGGGAAAGGGAGAAAAGCGGCAGCAGATGCATTGGAAATTCAAATAAAATTTACCACAGTTTCTCGTAACTTTGTCAACGATGCGCAACATGACGCTGATGTCTGCCAGACATCTTGAGTGCGGGGAAAAGCGGGCTGAAAAGTCCGGGGAGGAAAGTGGAAAAAGACCAAGACCTGCCAGCGAATTGCAATTTGCAATTTTATGGCAGCGCTGTTGGAAAATGTGGCAGTACGACACTGGGAAAACTGTCCTTTTATGTCAATTATGCAAATGCCATTAAACAGACTAAAAGAATTCCCTTAGCATCAAATATGTCAAATTTATATTTAAAGCCATAGTCTGAATATATTCATCACTTTTTTACTCCATACCTATAAATATTTGGACAGCAATAAATATAAAATTAAACATTTTAATAATTAACTTAATGTTGAAATGGTAGCACTTTTCTTCCAGTGCAACAGAAGCCGCCGCAGTACAAAACAAACCAATTTAAATTTTCAGCGAAGTCGGTGGATCGGCGGTTGGTGTTAGTTTGGATGCAAAAACCCAGTTAACGGGAATGAAGATGGGGAAAAGCGTGGAAAATCAGGAAAAGCGGGACAGACGGAGCTGGCGAAAAGCGCAACAAAGCGTAGCTGACAAAATCAAACCGACAGGGCCAGCAAAACAAAACGCTGCAAAAGAACGAGCTGAAATATTCGCAATGACAATTGAAAGTCGGCATTGAAAGTGGGTGGGTGTGCAAGGTGGTGCAGGGTCATGGGTGGCCTGGTGGCGTGTGGTTTGGCGGTTGTGCGGCACAGGGTGGTTGCTGTGGACTGGCCAAACACTCAATCAATAAATTATGCTGCCACGAAATATACAAATCAGCGAACGGGGAAGTGTCGTGGATGCCACAAAGTCAGGGGAGCATGGAGGAGCAGTGGGTGGTGCTGTGTTGGCGCTGGGGTGGTGCTGCTTGTTTGGCTGGTCACGCGGCAGCTGCAGAACAAAAGGCTATGCCACGACCCAGGAGCAGAGCAGCGAGTGACCCAAGCGGCGCACAGACGGATGTGGCTTTGTGGCTTTTGTGCGGTCGCTGCCTCTGTCTCTGCCTCAGTTGACGTCAGGCACCGCAGCTGCTGTTAGTCATTCGAGGAGAATCCTGTTGACGATGGTCATGGCCGGAGGATGACCAAGATAGCACCATCGCATGGCCAACACAAGCAGCAGCCGAAGGCAAACAGGGGTGTATTGGTTGGGGCTGTTTCAAAAGGGGGCACAAAAGTGCTGGTAAAGTTGGGACGAGAAATAAATTAAAATTGACTAAATTACGGTAGCCAGAAATAAGTTAAATATTCCCATTGCCAACATGCCCATTGAACTTTCAACTCCATCTGCAGCACCCCCAAGCTCATCACAGATCCCCAAGGGAAGCCCCTTTAAGCCAAAACTGTATGGTAACCATGCCTACCCGGCTGACATTGTCAAATGCGTTGACTGCTGGCTGCATTGTGCCCGGTACCACGGACATGGCATGTTTCTGTTGCTGCGTCCAGTTCCTGTGGCTGCGACAGCCTCCAAACAGGCGCCAAAGACAAAGACAAAGGCGCCCAGCCACCCGGTTGGCAACATGGCTGCCCAGCTGACCCCCGGCTGACCTCAGACCCAACCCAAGCGGACTTTAAAGCCGCTGCCAGACGGAACGGCTCAACGCCATCGATTTTTCCAAACAGGAAGAGGACCAGACATTTTGCATGTGAGTCTGGCGGACATTTAAAATGCTGTGTATAAAACATTGATCATGATTGACGATTGCGAAATTACGAGCACTGGGATGCGCGTGTGGATTCTGTGCCCGCAGGATAACAAGCACAATGCTGCCACCATATGAGCTTGTATTTGTGCATGTGCGTGTTATGATGGCCCGCCAAACATTTTTATCTGAGACCGCAGCGCACAAAAGTGTGCAACGCCGCTCCTGGGGAAAGTATTCACGTTTTATGTGCTTTTTGGCAGACTCGACTGAGAGCCAGCGGTCACTGGGATATTGTGCGGAAACAAAGAAGCATGGGGTCCTTAAAAAGTTTTGGATATCGGAATTTATGATGGTTTAAAGGTCTGCTATCCCCTTTTGACTTAAACTAAAGAACATTAAAGCTTTTAATCATTCCCAGCTCGGTTTTCCCGCATAAAAGAGACGACAAAGATGTTACACGATATTCGACTTACTGCCTTGGCTCGACTTCAAAGGCTACTTGATCGATATTTGTAATCGTCCTTTAATTTGCACCCATCACGCACACAACGCACCTGACCAGACCACAGGACCTCGCCTGCCCCATCCCTCCACCGCCTTCACCGCCTTCACCGCCACCACCTGGCCTTGTCCAGTCAAGCGGTCCATTGTCCCCGCTGTGACTGTCATGAAGTCCAACAAAGCGGAAGCTGTAGGAATTTACCAACGTTTAAACTTTAATGCCTGCTACAACAGTTTTTATTCCTTCCTCCTTTTCTCTTTTAGTCCTTGTTGCATGTGAGTGTTGGTGTGTGTGGGCTTGAGATTTTTTTCCAGCCGGGATGTCTCTTTTTCTACGCCCCGTTCTCCGCTTCATCCCGCTGCCCGCTCCAATTGAACCTAATCCGGCTGCTAAAGTATTAGCTACGTAGTTGTATGCTCATCCCGGCTGTCCAAACTGCCTTATGCTGCTTTTGTTGTTTGCTGGCATTTAGCAAAAAAACAAAAGCAAAGGAGCCAAGAAAGGACGAGGAAAGCGAGGCGGAAAATCAGGCGGAATGCCAGGGAGCTCTGGACAGGAGTGACGTTTGTTAAAAAGTTTTCCCTCTGTCCAGCCGGTTGCCAGTGGAAGTGGAACTGCAGCGTCCACTTAATAACAAGGCATCAGCCGCTGGACGTCACTTGGCATACTAATCCATTTCCCACTTGCAACGCCCACTGAATTAAGAGAGCAGCCCGTAAAGAAATGTCCCATTCTCCACAATGTATATGGGATGCCATATGTTGTATTCTATATCCTGTCACACGGAGAAAAGTGCAAAGCCACCTACTAATTGGTTAACTTATATGGATCATCATATCATATTATGAAAAGCTTTAATGTAAACTTCTGACACAACCTGTCTTACCAATTTTTAAAGACAAACCTTTTTATTTATTGAAGTGAAATTTTTGCGAGTGCATCCTTTGGGTATTGGGTATTCTTTGCTGCATTCCAGCACCTTCCTGGCAGCCAGACAAAGTCGCTGCCAAAGTGGACAGCGAATGGACAGCAGGGCAAAGACATTAATGACAGCCAACATCAATGAGTGTCGGGTGGCGGTGAAAAATTAATACAAAACGACGTTGACAACCGGGGAAAACAAAGGGGTATCCCTGGGGACTCCATTTCCTTCTGCAAACTGGCAGGTGATGGTCGGCTGACTTGGCTTGGCGTCAAACATGGCGTATGATTGATTTTCCAGTCGTAAACTATGGCTGAGCTGTGAACCAAAGTCGGGGGCGCCAGATAAAGCGGCAAATAAGCTTCAATAATAATAAAAGTTATAAATCTTTCGGCATGGTCTGCGGAGGACAAGGCGAAGTCCTTCCAAAAGGACGACGACGACATGCTGCAACGCGGCGATAATAACAATTTATTGCACACACACACACATATAACAGCCACACATACACGTGCAAGAAAATGCCGCGAGACACGATTGCAACAACAAATGGCGAGGACAAAGCGCAAAAAGCGAGCATAAAAGCCACACAATAATAAAAATGAACAATGACAGGTTAATAGCAAATAAATGAAAGCCCATAAGGAGAAAGCAGAGCAGCTCGCAGAAGCTGGGTGGAAGGCACGGAGCCAGACAAAGGACGAGATGGCGATGGCAATGCCAATGCCTCCGGTCCAGACGACAAACTATCCCCTTGGCCTAGGCACAATTGATATATAGTTTTCAATTTTAAAAACCATTGAGCAGCTGCAACGGCGAGGCGTTGTGGCAGAAAAAAATGCCCAAGATATACGTAGCACGCAGCTGGCATATTTAAAGCATAATAACTGCAAGCAAGGACACGCCGGGACATGGCGGAATGATAATGGCGGCAAACGTACTTAACGGCCACAATAATGACGATAATGGGCGATGAGTTAGCGAGCAGTGAGCACTGAGCAGGTTGACAAAATGCACTCGGCATGCAATGCACTGCCTGCCAATAATAATCGTAATCATCATCATCATTATCATTAGGGAGCAGCAGTAGCAGCAGGAGCAGCCAAAGGACATTCGACTTTTGCACACGAATCGGTCTTTGTGTCTGCCTATGGAAGCGGAAAATGCATTAACTCAGCGGCAGACGCCGAACTGAATTTATTCTCCACTCTAAGGGTGCTTTCCCGCCCACCAATTGTTATTCCGAATTGCGTCTCTGAATTCATCAGCCTAATTACGGGGCTCTTAATGGCTTCTCCAACGGAATTTATAGTGTTTTCCAATATATTCAAGGTCTGCCCAGCAAAAAGGAGCCCAGCTTAAGCTGTAATTATAAAAAATGTATGTTGGCTGTCGGTAAACATTTAATATGCTTATTTATTCAATTACATTCGGGCGCAGCGTGCAAAAACTATCGCAGCAGCCAGGAACATGAATATGCAAATCGATGGAGAGCTAGGAAAAAATTGGTAGATAAAATAATATAAATAATTTGAATTATGGCAGCGGCAACAGCTAAATGGGCTTCAAATTCAGGCATAATCTGCCCAGCTCGGCGCGCTCAATTTTATTTCACTTTATTTTATAATTTAAATATGCCATATTTAATATACGATAGGTGTCGCAAGCCGCCTGCAAGCGGATTAAATTTCGACCCGCCACATTTTATTAAATTTTCGCTCGGCCAACGCGAAAAGCGCCATGGCGACAAAGTGAAAAATCGATCACCTGTTTAAAGTTGGCCCACCCAAGCCAAAGGAAAAAAATCAAAAAAGAAAACTGGGAGCACAACAATGGCCAGGCTACTTGGCAGCTGTGCCAACGCATCAGTCAACGTCCTTACCGTCCTTAACAAAGGACGACATTTGCCGGTTGCGACACTCAGACAAAAAGAGTAGCCACTTTATAAGCCAAATTCAACGCTGCCTTTGTCTGTTTGCTTACAACTTTCGAGTTGCACATTCTTGTGTCGTCGTTCGCTTTTGCTAATTTGTTTCTGCATCCAACAACGGATTCAATTGAAAATTTCGGCAGACACTCGGCAAATTTTTTTTTTTTTTTTTTTTTTTTTTAATTTTTTTATTATTTATTGAATCTTCCCTTTGTGTTAAGAGACTAACAATAAGTGTTCAAATCTTAATCTAACTTAATTAACTTTCACTTAGTGATAGTTTTTTTTTTTTTTTTTTTTTTTTTTTTCATTAATGCCCTAATAAGTTTATTGCTGGGCTGGGAGGTCGTTGCGGTGCAGCCGGCTTTGACTGCATACTCGGATTAGTTTTCTTGCGAGGGGATTTGTATGGGTGGTCAGCTTTTCGTTATACTTCGTTTTTTTCTCAGCTATTACTTCGATTACTAATTTGATTTTTAGGTCTCTGTGTATGTTTTCGTTTCGAAGGTACCACGGCGCTCCAGTGATAATTCTCAGAATTCTTGTCTGTGCTCGCTGAATAATGTCTATGTTACTTCTGGATGCGTTGCCCCACAGCTCGGAGCCATAAGTCCAGATAGGTTTTAAGACGGAGTTGTATAGAAGAGCTTTGAACTCCAGACTAAGTGGAGAGCGAGCATTTATGAGCCAGTGGAGGTTCCTTGCTTTAAGTTTAAGATGTTTCGATTTGGCTTCTATATGTTTGCGCCAAGTGAGCCGCCTGTCCAGATGAACTCCCAGATATGTTACCTCGTCGGCTTGTGGAATGCATATGTTATTCAAGACCAGTGGTGGGCATGTTTGTTTGTTTAAGGTAAAGGTAACCTGCTTGCATTTTTGAACATTTATTGAAATTCTCCAGTCGGCAAGCCATCGTTCTACAGATGTTAAGTGTCGGGATAGGAGTGCCGTGGCTTTTATTGGGCATTTCGAGCGACTGAGTATCGCGGTATCATCAGCGAACGTGGAGGTTGTTAGATTGTAGTCTATGGGGAAATCCGCCGTATACAGGGTGTATAAGATTGGACCCAGTACACTGCCTTGCGGCACTCCAGCTTCGATTGCGCAATCGCGTGAAGTGCTTGTATCGCATCTTATTGCAAACACTCTGTTATATAGGTATGACTTCAGTAGCTTATGTGTGTTTTGGGGCAACAGCTTGATTATTTTAAACAAAAGTCCAAATTTAAAAACAAATTTGCCGCAAAGCAACGCCAGCAAACTTGCAAAAGAAACTTTTCTTTCTACAGTTCCCACTACAGCTGCACAGCTCCACAGTTCGCCAGTTCGATTTTCAATTCCCTGTCTCGGAAAAGCTGGTCAAGTGTGGACGTGCGTTTAAATGTTACGTATACGCCGCGTTGTCCGCCGCACTTCACTGGCTCGTCTTGTCTTGCACTTTTTCCTCTGACTGTGAGGCTACAAAATAAAAAAGCGAAGAAACAAGAGCAGCAGACAGACAAGTGCCACGCCCCATCCTGGTATTTACATTGCCACCCACGCCGTCTGTTTGCTTTTGCCACGAGTGTGTTTGCCTTTCGTTTAGTCAGAATGCCAACTATGACAAAATCGATGAATCAGGGAGTCCAAATCAAAATCGAATCGAGTCGAGTCGATTGACTGAGCCAATGCCACTGTGGAAATTGTCAATAATTTCAAATTGATTTCTATTTGATTTAGCTGGGCAACAAAGGCAGACCAACACCTTTGCTTCTATAATTGTGATAGTGATACCGATAGGTGGATGTGTGTGGGCTGCTTTTCTTTATATTTAGAGGCTAAGTGAAAACGTAAACTTTGACAAACACGCGGCCCTCGTTCTGGGGCCAAATAACATTAGACAGCTATTAGAGGCTTGGCCGACTTTTACGACGAAGACCATAAAAAGCATTACTTGAACAGCTCAAGCTGCTCGTAAAACTCGTGAAATTTGTATGGACCTGCGACTCAAATTGGGACTGGGACTGGGCATGGAGTACGGCCATAGGCGTAGGCAGGCAATAAAAGCCAATCGATAAGTGCCCAAAGTGTTGGTGGTCCTCGTAAACAAATGGGACGAGCAAACACCTCAATGGGTAACGTTCATCCATCAGGGAATCGTCAAGCGAGCTGCCCAGTTTTGGGGTACGAATTTATTAGCTGGCCCATCAACATATCGATTATGACAATTACGCACAGGAAGCACTAATATTAATGCTGCCATTAGTCTTAGAACATAATGATGCAGAAAGGGTGGAGATTCCATTCGAAATATTAGCTGATTCTTTGGCTTACCCTGCTTGGGCGATATGCAGAGCACCTGCTGCTGCTGCGGCGACTGCTGCTGCGAGTGGATCTGGTACTGCTGCTGCTGCTGCTGCACCACCACCGCCTGCTGCTGGGCGGCACAGACTGCTGCGGCCACCGCCTGCTGCTGCTGATGGTGGGCTGCTGCGGCTGCAGCGGCGGCTGCTGCGGCGACCTGCTGCTGCGACTGCTGCTGCTGATGCGGCGACTGCGACTGGGGATGCTGCTGTTGCTGCTGCTGCTGGGTGGTGACAATGGTCATCTGCTGCGACTGCTGCTTGCCGTTGGGTGCCTGCTGCTGCGATTGCTGCACCTGCTGCTGCTGCTGCGGGGGGGCGGGTGCCTGTTGCTGCTGCTGCTGCTGGAGGTGCGACTGGTGGATGGCCAGCAGCTTTGTCTCGTAGGGCTTTCCGTGGGCGGCGCTGAGCGTCATCTGGGCGGTGGCAGGCATCATCAGCGTGGGCATGGCCAACATTTTCCGGCTGGCTCAGTGGTGCTGGTACTTTTGCGGTGCGAAATTTGCACGTTCTGCGGTTAAACGCAGCTCGCTTTAATGCTTAATGAAGTGCCTGGCGCCTTGCAGTTGATGATATAAATAAATTGTGTTATAATTTGGCTACGTTCGGGTTTTTATTTGAATGGCCGCCTTTTTGTGTGAAACCGCAGCGTTGTTGTGATGCTGCTGCTTGTTGTTTGGTCAAACGATTTGATGCATTAAATAATTTCTACAATTTTGCTAATTTGGGAAATGCTGCCTTTTTTGTGGTTTTCCTTGACGTTTGTTCCGCTTCGTGTTGTTTGTGGTTGGTTTTAGTTTTTTAGTTTTTATAAAAAATTTCCTCTTTGCTTGACCTTCACTTATCACAGACCAATGAATTTTGTTTTCGAAAAGTTCATTTGGTTTTTGAATTATGTTTCCAGGCAGAATCCCCAGCACTCAAGGCAAGCGGATTCCCTTGGTTATATTTTTCTATGGAAATATTAAAGCACACAATTCTTTAGCTTGACGAAATATTTGCAAACGAAAAATGAAATTATTCCTCAAGCTGTAAATCATAAGTACAAACGAACAAACAAGGATAATTAACTTCGCCTGGCTGCTGGTGTGATCAAAATCCTTCGAAGCATAAGAAAAGTAAATAAAACTGACGACTTTCACTGTTTTTATTGGCAGCGCGCACAACCATTATCATATATCAAGACTAAGCCATTCACACATCATTTGAAAAATTAAATTTAATATTTTACGATTTGTGTGCTCGGCATACGCATACAAAGCGAAACATGAGCCAACAAAAAATAAAAAGTTATGCGCGTAACGCAATGTCTAAGTGCCAAAAGCAGAAACATACAGCTCAGTCAGCTCCCAGGCGAAAAAAAAATTATAACAATAATAATAAAAGCAGCGGAATACAAGTGCCAAAAAACACGCACAAGGAACCGAGCTGGGCTTTTACGACAGGACCCCGAAAGATGGCATTCCCAGCAGCCCAAACAAAGCGAGTCCTGAGTCCTGACACCCTGTACGCCCCAAGTGTTGGCAAGTGTCAGGATCAGACGCTTCCGGTTTTTATATCTCGCGCACGAGGAGGACAGTCAGGCGGAGGGACGGACGGACAGACAAATGCTATGTATAAATATAAATATAAACTTATATTTTTATGTTTATTTGGGGGCCCAGGACACACGGAAGCACTCGCGGCCGCAAGGATAAAACGAAGAAAAACCAGGACGAGTGCAAGGGCCACACCAAAAATACAAAATACATACGACACCCAGCATTCCCTTCATTTTTATTCAGGCGGGCGAGTGTATTTCTGTGTGTGTGCGACTGTGTATGAGAGTATGAATCACACACAGCTGCAGTGTCCTTTTTATATAGGAACCCAGTCGGCAGGCAGGCAGCATTTATTGGCTGCTCGTTGTCGGTTTATGTGGCCCACAAGCCGAAGTGCCAGACGCCTGTAGTTGTACATAATGTGGATATGGCCAAAAACACAACAGGCACAACAAAATACATGCACGCAAAAAGCGTTCTGGCTGGCTATGTAAATATGGCCAAAATCGATGCTCGCCTGGGTGACAACGGAGCCAAGGAACTCAAAACGGGTTAGTCGTTTTCAAAAATGCACAACTCAAATAGATTTTCTAGAAAAATCGTTTCCAAAGTTTAAGGGACTTTTAAAAGCTGTACAAAAAAAAATCCTGTCTCTAAATCACACTTATTAAATTCCGATTCACACATATTTTTTAAGTTCGAAACACTTGGAACGTTTATGCAACAAAAGTCTTTTGAAAAACCAGAAACACGAAATCATATATATTTTTGAAACACTAAAACAGCCAGCACAATAAAACTAAAAAACTTGTTACTAAATAATTAATTTATAAGTATTTTCGTTCATTTCCAAGCTTTAATATTTATTTTTGCAAATTTATATTTTATTAAATTCTTAGTTAGTTTTTCGTTTGTTCGGCTTTCGTTTGTATCACTTCGTCGATTGCTGGATTTTCCTTTTTCTCGCTTTTTCTTACTTTTCGGTTTTTATTTTGAATTCTCTTTAGCGAGCAGTTAGCTTTCGGTTTGCTTTTGGTTGGTTGGTTGGTTTGTTTGTGAAATTATAATAACAACTTAACAACAATGTAACGAATATCCTTTCTTAACGAGGACACAATTCAAACTGAAAGCGAAGCGCCTTCGTCCGCCTCACAAATAGTCAACACATCGTACCGCTCCGGTCGTTTACCGTTATTCTGCCGGCGTCGCTGCCGCTCCGAAAATCTTCCATCCTTGCCGAATGCTTGCCATTCGTGCTGGCCAAAAGGAAAAGTCCCGAGCGACGGCCGAAGTCCTGTTGGGAAAATCGTTCTCCCAGGCATGCGCGCATGTGGAAATTCGAAAAGGTTGCTGTACTGACTAAAGATTTTCCGCAATTTTCCGTGTGCTAACTCTTAGGAAAATTTCCCTACTTTTCCAGGCTATTATGGCACACTTGTGTGTTATACGAAACCACTCTGTTAATCTGCCTTATCATATTTCTTAATAAGGTATAGTTCTAACAGCGTTTTCGAGTGCCGATTACATTAGCGCCTTTTTACTCATTACGCAAAAGCCGCACAGTCGTGAGTGGAGTGTTCTTAAACGCTTTACACTAGGCAAACAAACAAAAGACCAGACACACACAGGCCCACATGCCATTGTTTATGCGCTCGAGAGCCAATAATCCACTTTTGTTTTGTTATCACTCCCCAGCCACCCAACCACCCAGTAAACCACCCACCACCCAACCACCCGCAGCACTCAGCTCGTTGCGGCTGCTTTTGCCACTTAATTTCTACTTGATTTGTCGTTTAAGAAAACTAATTGTCTGCCTTTTGTTGAGCGTGAAAACAATGGAAAACATTTTAGCAACTGTTACTCTTCGCCGAGAGCGTATTAGACGCAGACCTCCAAAGACGTTGGGCCCAAAAGTCTGGGCGGCGTTTTGCGGCCATGTGGAGGGAAAAGTGGCCAAGATGAGTCTAAGTCGCAAATGGCTCTGGTTTTTGGTCAGACGAAAGGCAAAGAGACTGCCGCTGAAATATTCCTTTCTCCCATCTTCAAGGTCACTTAAGACCATGAATACGGGAGAACTTCTTAAGTTCATAAGGCAAACGGAATGTTTCCTCACTTTCCTAGAGAGGTTGAGGGTAATATAAATAATAACGATTTTATCAGACTATACTACTACTAACACGTAATTGTACTACATTGGTTCGACTTAAGTAAGTTTCCCTGTAATTTCGAGACGAGCCTCCAAAGCGACAATCTTCTTTTCGGTATATCAAAGCGACCCCTGATCTGATCGATTTCCCGCAAAGCGGAAACGGATACGGATACCCATACCAATCTTACAAGGCGGAATAACGAGGTAAACTCTGCGTTGCATATTCATGGGCCAGGCACAAACACAAACGAGACGTCGATGGTGTAACAGATATCGGCTGCATTGCATGCAACACCAGTGGAAAAACCTTCATGAAAGAAGGGGTTAAGCTTGGGAAAAGCAAACAAAAAGTAAGAAACTTGTCGCACGCATAACTTAAATGTTATAAATAAACTTTTAAGCTAGGTTTATTGCATGAAACAACAAATTATTTCAAATGTAAGGAAACAGCAAATTTGTGATATAAGATATTTTTTTAATATAATTTATTATATTATATATAGGCCATCGAATGCTTGATTAGCATAGACCTATTTTAGGAATACTAGTACATTTCTGACTGCAATATGCAAATGACCAAGTGCGCCGTGACGACAATGATGGAAAGTTGGCGGCAACAGCAACGTGAGCAGGTAAATCAGAAAGTAATACAGCAACAGCGATAGCGATAGCAGCCTGGCGACATATTATCCTGCGACTAAATATGTAAGAACACAAACAGCAACTGCGCGCACACACACACACTCACACTCGCAGGACTCACGTGAGCGATTAAAATCTGAAGGAAAGCATTTCAGTTTTCCCTTTTTTTATTTTGCATTTTTTCACTTTTTTAGGGGGTTGCTGAGGTGCAAATGAGTTCAGTTGGAAGGGTTGCTGGCTGTGCCAGTGGCAGCGGCGTGTAATTGGAGGCGAGTGTCGTGTAAAATGTAAAACTTGCGCCGTAAATAAATCAAAACTTTCTGACTGAACAAACATTCAGGTGAGCGAAAAAATGCAGCAGCAACGGCAGCGCCACCGGCAACATCAGCGGCCCAGCAGCAGGAGCAGCAACATTTTCATATTGACAAGTGTGCCGAAGAGGGAAAGCGTGGAAAGTGGAAAATGGGTGGGCGGATGGCGATGGGTTGGCGGGTGGCTGGCAAAACTCAAGCAGGGGACAAAAACAAGGCTGCTGCTTCTGCTGCTGCTGCCGGGGTTATTTACACTAAAAATTGGAACAGCTGCAAAGCGAAGCACTTACAGCTGCTGCCGGTGGCTTTTTAAAGGAGGTAAAAAATAGGAGAAGACGAAAGCCAGCTGATGTTAATATCCCCTTGAATGTGAGCCCTCTTAATTTGATCGCAATCAAAAAAACACTGCATTTGTTTAACCGTATTTATACAGTTCTGTTAATTTAAGTACGTTAATTATATGACCCAAATCATAACTGGTCCTAAAGAAATCGCTGCATACATTTAGACCAAAATACATCATAATCCTTGAGAGAAAAGAGTTAAATCTAGCACTTTCCCAAGACCGTACAACAGTAAATATTCCACAATTGATTTATTACACAAAATGCTAAACACCAACTACACAAGGCGTAACGGAGAAAGTTTCGTTTGATTTATATATTCATTATTCTATCATATTCACGGGCGTGGCGCACAAATGAAATGTAAATGGTGCTCTGGCAGCGGATTAATAATGCTCAACACACAACGAGCAAATAAAGTGAATTTAAGTAGCAGAAAGTTTCGGCCACAATCCCGGCTCAAGGTGGTCAGAACGTCGTCTTTCGCATTTGTAGAGTCGTCATAAAATGATAAAAATATTAATATAAATAAACAGGCGAGTTTGGAGGAGATTTCGGTACGATTTGCCAGTGCTACCAAGGCTTTTGTTTGCACAGCAAAGTTTTTGATATTATCTATAGCGAAACATCCCGGCAAGTTGGGGTGAAAAGGGAGCGGACTTCTCATAAGTTGACAATTTTTTGCCGCTCTGACTTGGCTTTTTTCCAGTCCTGCTTGTCTATTTACCACCCTGGGATAAGTATACAAAGATATATATTTGGGCTGCAAACTTTTGCCCCATTGCAGAACACACCGGCACCCAGCTGCCTTAGAGCCCGTCCCATAATTGATGGTCAGCGTTTAACTTAATTGTATGTGGGAATCCGAGCTGCCGGTGGCATGGGCATGCTGATTGTGTCAAGATTTCATTTCAATTTGCGCCGCGATAAGGCTGCGAGACATAAAAGTAAATTGAAACGCCTGACAGTGCCTCTGACAACGGAGCAGTGAACCACTGAGCCAGTGGACCACTGGACCAAAGGACCAATGGATGGCAACGATGGCCAGGTGCTGCTGCTCCCGACCATCATTGCCGGACGTCAGAAGCTCGTCACGCACGTGCAGGTGGAGCAGTTTCAAAAATTTTTAATTGAATTTGCCACTGGACAGGGAAAGGTGCTCTTACACCGCGAGAAAATATTGACACATTTCTGGCTTTAATGTGTAAGCTTATAACTCAAAAACATCACATACTTTTCAATACGACATTTCTTATGATATGAAATATGAATAAAATCATTTAAATAGTAAAATATATGAAACTCGTACTTATTTTTAACAATACATATTAATTTTCTTTTTTCTATATTAAGTTTGCGGCATTGCAACTGTACTCACTGTGCAGCGGCGGCATGTACTCCATTTCCTCGTCAGAGTCCTCCATGTCCTGTCCGCCTCCTTCGGTCCTTGCTGCGTGAGGCGATGGTAGTGGGACAGGGAGCGGTGGAGGGGGCGTGGCAAAGGAGTTGGTACGCAACGCCATTTCCATGGCACGCAGGGCGGGCAGGTTCCTGGGCAATTTGCCATTCTGCAACGGAGAGCGAACGAAGCGATGGACCATTAAAATTAGACAATAAATAGATAAAGATGAAAATAAAAACACGTGCCAGGTCATTCCAATTTCGAGGTAGAGACAGGACCCTAATTGAGGCATTCAACTTGATTACGACTGGGAGAGCTGAGCTGAGGACAAACGACTAACCTGAGACTAATGCCAAGGCCGACAAATGTCCTCTGAAGTGGCGTGCAAATCATGAAAAAGGATTACACGTACTAAAGCCAGGAATGGAAACAAACTTCACCCCAACCCTTGTCCTGTGGGTTAAGTTTTGTATTTCTCCTTGGGTTCTCCGCTCATTTCGGTGACTAAAAAGCAACGATGTGACGACAACAATAACAACCAAGGGGAGCAGCGGCCAGAAATCCAATTTCAGCAAGTAGCACGACATAAATTTGTTTCCTCCACACCAACACAACATGCGAACGCACACAGATAGACACACACACATGCACACATGGATGGGGTTGTCCTGGCTGCTGGCCATGTCCTGCAAATGAATTCTGTTAATGCAGACATTACTCGAGCATATTAAAAGTCCGAATGTCCATTCCGCACAGAATTTTATAGCAGACGACCGCACCAAAGGACCCCACACCAGCTACAAATAGGCACATTTGTTCCACCCCAAAGCCATCCCAAGCCACCCCACTTGTAACCCGGGGAACACGAGGAACCCCAGGAACCCCGGGATCAGGACTGCAGCCAATGGGCAATGTAGTTAGCCAGCCAGCCGTACACGCATATTTGTTTACCTTGCCACGACAATTGCGGTAGACAGTTTTCCCCCGAAATCGGGCGGCATTTTCCGGCCGAGCCCCTGCCGCACATTTAGTTTATTTGATGTTGCCAAATGAAAATTGTGACATAAAAGGGACTAAGAACATAATTAACTAGTGTCCAAATGTGCAAATCCAAACGCATAAAAAGTGAGCAAACAACTCGGCCAAAAATGCTGGCCAAAAAAAAGAGGAAAAACCCAAGGAAAAATTAGAGCAAACGTTGCAACCGAATTCAGGGGGCCACCGAATGACACTTAAAGGATTTGCCTGGGCGAACCTTGAATATGCTCGGCGTTATGGGAATGCCGAATTCAGAAGCTGTTGCGAAGGATCCTATAGTCCTGTAGCCGGTTATCCTGGGCCCATTCCGACCATCAGAGCGCACATTATTTGCTGTCCCCGGGTTCGCTTTTATCAGCCACGTGTCGGCCACAAAGGGTCATGATTAGTTTGCTTAATAAAGAACTGGGGAAAGCGACGATAAATATGAAAAAAGGACCAGGCACTCTAAGAAAAAGAAAATAAAAATACAAAATATTGATTGCTGTTAGGCTAAGCAAAATGCAATCTAATTTCCGCTGAAAGAATTCATTTCTCCAAGGCAAATTATATAATAACTTGCTTATAAAATTTTGCTTTAAGATATCTTATAAAATCATACAAATTATTCAGGCAAAGAGGTACCAGAATTTTTCCCTGTGTAGCAACACTTTCCCACACTGAAAAGTGGGCGTGGCCCTAGCAAATTATTTGCCGCTAATGGCACCGAAGTTATTTCATATTTATGAATATGCCGCTCGTATTACAATTTACCATTCACTGTGGGGGGCTTTCAGTCAGTCGGGGATAATATTTGAAATTAATGATTTCGAGTGGCGTTCGAAACTCGGATGAGTGGACAATTGCCAAAGATGAATGAAGACAAATGATGGGCGAGCATTTATAGCATTAGCATTAACTCCGCGATCCCTCCGCCGCCTGCTATTTGGTCATGGAACTGGGGATTACGTAGATTTCGTGGCCCAATTTCTGGGGGCGAGCAAATTAAATAACCGTCAAACCGTCAAAGGAAATCTGCAAAACAAAGCGTTTCGCGATTTACCCCAAGAAATTACAAAATTGCCAAGCCCCATCGGGTACATATTTTGTACATTTTTGTTTCTGTTTTCTCGTTGCGTTGTCGCCGCCTTCGTTTCGCCTTGTTTGCTCATTTTTGAGTATTTGATTTCATTTCTTTCATTTGCCAGCCAGCGTATAGTGCACAGTTTTTAATAAAACAAATTCAGCGGGCGACGGCCTGCGGCGAACATGGCAGGCGAAATTAAATTATTTCGCCTTCCCCAACCTCACTCCGCATGGAGATGAAAGTAAGAGAAAGTCGCTGGCTGGACGCAAACATTTTATCATTTGTTGTTGCCGCTGACAGGACGACGATGTGTGTGTGTGAGTGTGTGTGTGTGTGCGCTTTTCACTCGGAGGCTTGGAGCAGGCTCAGTTGGCATGGCTGCCTTCCTGGGCGGCCCAAGGAAACGGAGGCAGATTGTTTGTTAGTTGATGACCAGCAGACATGTTAAATACGCTACGTTTGATTCCAGCGAAACAGGAGGCATGGCAAATGAGCTCAAGAGGCATTAAAACCAAAGGATTTTTTATCGGAAAAACAAATTATCAACTGTTGTACTGAACAAATAAAGGAATAAATAAATTTAATTGTTCTCTGGTTGGTAAGTAAGTACTACGAACAAAACTTCCACTGTCTCGGCCTTCAAGTGGCACCTGCGTACGTGCGTATGTGTGCCACACTTCCGCTGCCTGGCGCACTTCTTCGGCCTAATGGACGTTGATTGATGTCGCGTCCAGCGGCAGGTGAAAGTATATGCTGTAATGCATATTTATGAGGCTAGCAGCTGGCTCTCCTGAGACCGCACCAGCATGAAACGGATCGGATCGGATTGGATTGGATTGGATCGAGCGGGCCGGGTCGGGTCGGGTCGGATTGCATAATTAGCAGCGCGCCGAGGTATGCAATGCAATTTATAGGAGCCCAGTTGCGGGGGCAATCGGCGATCTAATGCCATGCAATTTTCTGCAGTCGCCGCTTCAGTTTCTGTTGCTTTCCTGCTTTGACAGTGGCCGTTTGCCATTTCGGTATGCAGAACGGGCCAGCAGGCAAACCGGGCCATAAATTAGGCCCCACATCACTCAGGGTGCGGCATTGGGAAGAGATGGAGATGCGGATGGGGATGCGGATGAGAATGAGGATGGATACGAAACTGCAGCTGGAGCCAACACACAAAAGCATGCCAAAGGCATCAATCGGCAAGAGTGCAGTGCCGTAGATACTCGCAGCATGCAGTTCCGTACATCCAGAACAGAGAAAAAATGTGAGCAAAGTATTTTTTACTATCTCAACTACTATCGGTATCAGCCATTTTTAAATCACATGAATGTTAAACTCAGATGGGATTATAAAGAAATCCATATTAACGATTATAAAATGTATAATCCAGACTGAAAATAGTTTCAGTGTACTGACAGTTGTTTCCGGAAGGACACGCAACAATGCATATTGCGACCACACGTCGTTTGAGCAATGCCAAATGTGCCGATGCACGGGAGAGGAGCCAGATCCAAGGCCGGATCGGGGTATATAGCCCAAGACTCCGTTCAGACGCACGGGCTATGCTATCGCTCATAATTTCCAGTTCGCATATGCCAGCCTACGGCAGTCTGAGCCAACAAACAAAGATAGAGGAGTGGCGGCTTTTTGGAAGGACAGCGTCTCGGCTCCACTTTGCATATCCTGGCAGGGCTGTGCTGCTTAAATGGGAGACAGCCCTCCGCTGTTTTATGCGATCATAGAACTTTCAAATGCCATTTCTTATAGCCATCTGAAAGTATTTATTAGCTGTACACTCAAGCGAATCTTCAGCTCGACTTTAAGGTTGTGTTGTGTGATTCAAATTGTAAGTTCTACAGTTGCAGAGAAAATATAATCATATTTTCCTTAATGGAAAGTAATGAAACGACTTATTAATGCAAGCAAAGTCCTTCGAACATTCTTCACTATTGGTAGTGCTATCAAAAAGTTGATTGCTTGCGAAATTCGATAAGTCACGGCATATCCTTTTCTGAGTGCAGGACTTAACTCCTGCCGGCTGCCGAACGGGCTCATTTATCTTCTTATCAGTTGCCAGGCCCGAAAGTGCATTGTGCAACTGCTGGACGCTTGGCCGGCACAATTGTAAATGTTGTGTATTTGCCGTTTGAGTGGCCACCGGGGATGCATCTGATCCGTGCACCTGGCTATCGAGTGCCGGAGTCTCAGCCCAGGGAGCGGGAATAAATCAAACTGCTGGCCGGCCACTTAAGCGGGCCCAGTGCATTGGGCCAATTATCACAGAAAGTTGTCCATGCCGCTGGCTTGTCGGACATTTATTTTCAGCCACAAATATTTGCACACTGCTTCCCAGCTGGGAGTTTCGAAGTTGGGGACTTGGTAGTGCGGACGACGTGCTGCCATTGTAAACGGGGCCAAAACGGCTTAAGCGACGACAGCAACTACAACGGCGACTGCCATTTAATCGAAGCCAACTAATTGCCCCGTAATTGACAGTTTGACTGTTTGGTAATTTGTTTTTGCATGTTGCGCTGTCAAAAAGTTTTCCTTTTTTCCGCTTCCCGCCACGATCGCGTTTTCCAGCTCATCGAACGCCAAAAAGCGACGGACTTTGGTCTGCTCCAAAACGGCTAACTGGCATAATGCCAAAAGTTTGATACACCAATTGTGTTGGCCACATTCTGCCTTACAATGTGTTTCCTTATTACACGTGCTATTAATGGGCATTACTCAATTAATACTTAATGTATACATTACTAAATAAAACTTTACATTTTTACATAGTACTAGATATGTTTTCTAGTTATTTTAATAAATAATTGCTGTAAGATAGAAAATACTTTAATGCTTAAACCAAGTGAAATCAGATGCCATAGACTAGACCTCACTCCACATGCACTTCGGCACCGAATCCAAATATTCAGCGCCTAATTTATGTAAAAGGCAAATAAATCAATTAATGTCAAGCAACCTGTGAGAGCCAGGCCGAAAAAGATACGCAGACTTGGCATCGCTTTTGGGGCTGGAGGCCAATGGCCATTCTCCCCCTATTGGCATAATAATAATTAGAGACCGACTGACATTTTGAGGCTGAAGCAAATATAATTAATTTCGCACCGCAGAGAACAAGCCGGCACAATACAAATTTATAGGGGCAGTCGGAACGGAAAGCCCAGTCAGCAAAATGGGGCAAGAGGCTGTGAAGTCTATCAAAGGCTCGTGCCACGGGCCAATTCAATTCAATAGTTGGCCAAAGAAAACTTTGCCACTTGGGCTGGTATTTTGAAATGTTTTGCTGCAAACACACACACACACACAGTCCACACACAAATAATGAGTTAGATGAGGGGATCGAATGCCGGGAAGTGGCCACAACAACAAACAGCACCAGCAACAACTCCAATCAATTATACGGCCAATTAAATGCCGAAAAGCAAAGGAAATGCGAGGAAACACATAATGGACTGGAATCCAGGACAGTCTGCAGACTGAGGCCCAAACAGCAGACAGCAGGCGCGTGGCTGCAATTTATTTTACGTTCTACTTGGGCATTTTTATTTGTTATTGAAAATAAAGATGCCCGAACACGTTGCAAAAGACAAACAAAACAAGGCCATCGTCCACATTCCTGGACTGCCGACTGCCAACAAGGATACACCGAGGGAAAAGCGCAGGGTATGAGCTAACAGACAGACAGCCGTTTTGTCAAAGTCACCACATACACTAATTTAATGAAGAAATACCACCTGGGAGTGGACGACGTGTTCACTCGAACATCTTCGGAGCCCTGTTATCCTTAGTTACGGCCACCAACGACATGCAAATTAATTGACTAACAAAATGCATCGAGATGAAACAAACAACTCACATGCATCAGTCATTAGATGAAATTTAAGGTCCCTGCCTGTGTCTGCATTCTAATTTACCCACTCGCTGGCATTCGTTTCAACTCAGGTAATTTCCCGGCAAATATTTGCCATTAAATTAATTTTATTCTAAGCTTGGACAGAATTTCGGAAAGTATTTTACAAACACTAAGCTGAGACAGATATCGATAGTTGCTTAACTTTCGGTGCACTGAAAACAAAAATATGTGCTGACAATATTTATAATATCAAATGCAATACAGGTAATGTACCAACAATTAATCATTATCAAAGTTAAAACAAATATTTCTTTTACTATTTTGCAATAAAATACTCATAATTTGCTGAATTGAAGTGACCTAAAATGGCTGTTTTTTGCGATTGAGATTGATCAATCCTGATTAAGTATTTCGTTTCTATCGGTGTAAGGACATGCCAGCCTATTCATTACTGCAGGCAAATTTGCGACAACAACTTCGACGCGTCGGTCATTATTGTTTCTGTCGAGCAATGAAACTAAATTACAACTTAGGACGAGTGCTGGCAAAACTTTAATTTAAACAATGCCGGGGCATTTCAATTATGATTACATGTGAGCTGGCCAGTGGAATCACAGTGGTCATGGACTATGAATCAACGCCTTTGGTGCAAATTGTTTACTTAACCAAAATGATTGATTCAATAATCTGTGAATACATTTCAGTGATTTTCTCACTTGCAATGCGAGTTATGTCGTCTCATGCTGAAAATTCTCCGGGTATCACCTCATTTGTCCAACGGAAACGGAAACACATGCACATAGGTGTGGGATTGGAAACATCGGCTACGACTAGTTGATGAGAAATTCCTACAAAGTTTCCGAGGTGCCTGCATGAATGCCTCTAATTTGACAGCCGCGGCGGTTTGGCTTGGCTTGGCATTGGTTTTTCCGCTTACGTGATGTCTATTCGCCTTTATTTTTTGTTTTTAGCCACGCCCCCTTGGACCTGAGCCCGCCCTCGTCCCTGCACGAGCGCCTTCTTGGCTCACATTCGGTAAAACATTTTCTTTGTGTCAGTTGAGGTTGCATTTTATTGTGTTACAGCGAGTTTGGACTTAGCACTCCCTTGTTTCGAATGCAGTTTCTGTGGGATTTGGCCTGACAGCCAGTTGGAAATTGCAACTGTCAATTGCATTTAATTCGCCCTGTTCCTGGCGGTTTGACCTTAGCGAGCCACACAACAGCAAAACAAAAAAGAGTGGAAGAAGAAAAACTGAATTTACACTAAATTAAATTAGGACTGGCCAGGGTTTTTAAGGGACGGCGCTTGAGCGCGCCTCAACTGTAGCAGCCAGTATCAAGTATACGCCGCATGGGCTGCCATTGAAAGTGAAGCTGCTGACGGCGTTTACACTTTCAAAGGATGCGTACCATGTCGAGTGTCGTGCAAAATAAACCGTTTGGCAGCGAAAAAAGCTTTTGCACGGCTGCTTTTGAAATTTGGCGCCCTCGCACACACAGCAAGAAACAAAGAAGCACTTGATGGGCACACACACACATAGGGATACACGGACACACGCACCGATACACAAGCATTGTGGTAAAAGCTTTCAAGTGGCAGCAGCAACAACAAGAAGGGAGATGCTGCTCCTGACGCCCGCGTCCTTTTTATCTGCTTCGCGAGGATTAACCCATTTTTTTTTTTGGCCTGAGCCATTCAGCTTTGTTCGATTTTTCTGGCTTCATTGGACTTTTTTATTCGTTTGCAACAGAATTTATTAGCTTTGATTAATTATTCTATCTTTTTGGCTGAATTGATTTGTATACCTCCTTGTAATATACTGTGCACTTTCGGGAAACATCAAAGTAAATCTCAAATAAAAAGTATACATGCTCCTTTGCACTTTATACTTTTCATTCGGAACTGTAGTAGTAGTTATATCCATGGTTTTTATAAACAGTTCCGTAAGACTAAACTTCCCAGCTCATAATGGGTTAATCGCCTTCTGGCAAGCCAGTGCGCGACATACTCGCACACACAGTCGCGCACAAGAGAAAGGACGAAGGACCAAGGATGAAGGACGCGGCTGCGGACACTCACACAATCAGATGCGGTGAGATTCGAACCACTCAACAGCAGTGGCTGGCACTTTGGGGCGCCATCTCGCGGCCAGTCAGCCAGCAGATTGAATTAACAGAGGACCCAAGATTCTCATGGTGAGATCGGCATAGAGTTCCCATTCCGGGGGCGGACGCCACATCCTCTGGAGAGCAATGGAGCACATTTACAGGCTCTGTGAAAGGCGAGAAAGTCACCACATTCTGTTAATGCCGCAACTTGGCTGCTTGGCAGCGAGTGGAAACTACAACTGGCCTTAAGGCCAAGTTCTGATTTGGATATGCGCTTTTGGGTGAGTTTTTTGCGGGTTTCTGCAGGGTCCTTTCTTTTCGTCCTGTCTAGCGCTTGTCCAATTTGCCAGTTTGGCTGTTTGGGGCTGTCAACTGTTTCCTTCGACTTTCCTTCGCCGTTTGTCACTCGTTGGCCACAAGGCAATCCTTTGATATCGCATCCTTTGGCGCAGCTATCAAATTTCTTATACTTAAGCAACAAGAAGGACACTGCCGACTTTCCTCCGCTAGACGTCTTCCTCTGCTGTTATTTCGTTTTGTTTCAGTTTCATTTTGCCACTGCCGAGAGCGAAATAATGACAGCCTCGTTGGTTGGTATCTTCCACTTTTTCCTTGGATTTCTTCCAATAAAGTGAACGCGTTCTGGCACTCCTCGAAATATGTTCCTCACTTTGTGTGTCTGCTTTTTGCTGGCCCGTTAACGCGGCATATGAAATATGGATTCACTTACGCATCACTCGCGACCCTTCGAGGCCATTAAGTTACCATTGCTCCTGCTCCTGTCGGCTGAAGGATTCCCATTTCGGAGTGCCCCTCTACTTCGTATCCTTTTTTTAGCACCACTGCACTCTTTTAAGGGAATATCCAAGTGGCTGAAGCTGTGACTCTTTCGCAATTAACACTTCTTTGGCACTAGCTTCTTAAAGTGAAGTCAATATGGTATACAGAGCACAGTATACAATGGATTAAAGCGTTATGTACATTTACCATATGCCTAGCTGCCCCAAACTCTTTTCCTGGCTTATTTACTAGAGTTGTAAAAGGAAAAACCGCCACAGTCTAATATCCGGAGCATAATTGTGGGCTTACCCAAATCCTCTTAGTAAATTGTGCACAAGCCCGCCAGAATAAAAACTCTCTGCTTCATTATCATTCATTTAGCATTAATTGTTTTTTGGGCTGTATTTCTATTTATGATATTAGTACTTAGTAACACTTCCCCGAAACATCGTTTCCAGGGAGCGGAATTAAGTAAGAAATTTCGGCAGCCCAAATAAACAACATGGAATAGCTCACAGCATAGCAAATCATAACCAAAAACAAAAAAAAAATAGTAGGAAAATAAAAACAAGTAAAACCCAACAACCAAATCCGCTTTGAAATACTCCGCAAGTGCATATGGAATATGAGTAGAACAATTATTAGATGGAAACCAACTGTTTTTCCAACACAATGCCGGGGGCGGGGTCAAGTGGGCGGCCAAAGACAGCCAGACGATTCCCAGGATTCAAGTGATTCCGAATGCACCACAGATCCGAGAAAACTTTCTAATGCAGGGGCCCAGGAACCAAAATCATTGTGGATAAACTGCACAAAAAAAAAAAATAATTAAACGATATAATCATACTAAACTGTTATTGGGTACTAAAAAGTAGATTTCAATGTCAATTAGAAGGAATGTTAACATACCTTAAGTGTCTATGTGTTTAAAATAAACATTCTTTTGAAAACGGGTAGTAATTTTTTCAAGTGTCCATTTATGCTCTTCCATACAGACTCACATGTACTATATGCACCCATACATCGCCGGGTGAGAGTACATTATAACTGTGGGCTAGTGCAAACATTAAAGGCAGCACATAAAATGCTTTCTTTGTGCATGATAGCGCGCCCAGTTCTCCAGAAGCAGGGGAAGGAAATGCAAAAACAAACGAAAACGAATGCCGGCGGATGGAAGGCGGGAGAAAAGCGGGAGAAAAGTGATGAAAAGGTATTGTTAAGTTGCAGAAAGACCACAACAAACCGACGGACACACTCACACACACATGACCATACAAAACCACTCTCACATGAGCGTTTTCTGGATGTATTAGATATGGACAAACGGACAGACGGACTGTCGAAAAAAATGGCATTTCATAAAAGATTTAACATTCAAATGTGCAGATACAGAGTCCAGAGTCCTCTGTGTGCGATTGTGCTCCTTCTAAATAAAACTACTTAAGCACATGTGAATGAACAGCATTAAGGATGCAGGACTATGATGTGCATTTCTCTCATGTTTAATTCGCCTGTAAAATAAATATCACTCGAAGAAGGTCTGCAAATAATATGCTACAGAGTTGTCATCAAAAATGTGAATAGAGCATACTGCTGGCAGCGAACTTATGCATTTTTCTAAGAAATTCTACCGCGACTCCTATCCACGACATAAGGACATGGCCAGGTGACCACCACCGAACCTTTGACGTCGCGATTTCCCTTTTATTCTGTTGCAGATTCTTAATCAGGACCAACTTATCCGCTATGCAGGAGCATCAACAGCAAGGCTATCAAATAAACGAATCGTCGGACACGACCAAGAATTGGCAAGGAAGGAGCTGTGGAGCTGAGCAGCTCAGCAGCTCAGGAGCCGAACGGACAGCAGACACTATCTGCTTGTCCTTGCAGGCGGCCCCACCTGAAATCCGAAATCAGAAATCTGCAGGCAGGAACGTAATTTAAACAGCACGTTTTGCATGTCGCTGGCCAGGACTCAACCCGCCGTAAAGAGCCGAAGACCAATCCTCAAGTCCAGCTCAGCTTTTAGCCCACCGCTGCACAGAGGAAAGGTCACTATAAGAAATTTATAAAAACAGATGAACTTATATGACAGATGTTAAAATCTCAAGAAATACTCTTATATTCTCTAAGACATCTTTGAGTATTAAATATAATAAAATTTAAAGCTCCATTAATCGTAGCAACTCTAAATTTTCCCAGTGTATTTATCTGCTGCCTGTTTCTCTTGTTGTCCTGCGCTTCTTTACTCATATTAAATGCAAAAGTCATTGAGCGCAGGACAACACTGTGGCAGGGGGAACTTAAAGGAGGGGAAAGGTGGTGAGGAGGTGGCAGAGGTAGCGGACCTGGTAACAAAAACAACTAGTTTATTTCCGCATCCTTGGACATGAGTTTGCTGTAAAATTTCGTGTTGATGATCTTACTAGGTTATGCATTAGTTTTTCGTGCTCGCCGTAAGCCCGCCTTAACCCCCCATATACCTTTCCATATCTGCGCTTTCACTTCCGCTCGTTCCGATTTGCATTTGGAGCCCCCACCCCTCCCCTGTAGCTTTGATTTTTTGTGTCCTGTCGCTGCGCTAAATCTCACCAACAACATGCATGCAGATTCTAAGGGGTAGGAGAAGAAACAGAGCTCCTCCGATGTTGCTTGTCTTTTATGTTTATGTAAATTGAAGTTTGGCAGCAGCAGCAGCACACCCATAAATATTAAGTATACGTGGCATTGTCCCTGCCTCTGCTGTGCTTCGCAAATTGCAACATTTTAGTAGCCCAGGAGGATTTGCATCCATTGACTAAGTGCCGCTGATGTACTACAAATATTCTAGGTTTACAGCCGGGCACTTGGATAAATGTCAGACACCTTACAGGTATTTTGGCCAGTCTTTGATTCGATTTTTGGCTTAACAATTTACGGTAGAAATTAAATTTCTCATATTTTTCAAATAGTTTAAATTTGTACTTACCCGCTGGTAAGCACTGACCGCCGCAGCAGCCGCGGATTTGAGGCTCTGAACGCGGTAGGTAGCCGGCAGGGGGGGCGTGGTAGGAGTCCTGCTGGGAAAACGTTGTGGAGGCATCATCGGTGAAGGTGGTAGAGGTGGTGGTTGCATCATCGCCTGGAAGTGGGTGAGCATAGGCGGTGGCTGTGGCGGCGGTGGTACGCTCTTGGCCTGCAACAATGGTTTGCAATCCTCCGGCTGTGGCAGAGGAGGTTGCGTATGCAAATAATGCTGCTGCTGTTGATGATGTTGCTGTTGCATGGGCAACATCACGGGTACAAAGATCATCGACTGGGCAGGTATGTTATTGTAAATAGCAGGTGCCTTGTTGCTGCCGCAGGTGCTGTTGCAATGTTGCATGTTGCAATGAGAATGACAATGTTGCATAGTCAACAGCGGCTGCTCTGTTCCAATATTGCTCACATAAGTGCTCGTAGTTGCAGTTGTTGGCATCAGACAATTGCCGTATGAACAGTTGGATGTAGCAGTGGTTGTCTGCTGCAAGGTGGTAATGCAGCTGCCTTGTTGATGCTCCTGCTTCTGCTGTTGATTTTGGTAGAGCGGCGGTGGCGGCTGTTGGTGCTGCAGTCGCGGAACAGGCAAGTGCTCGTACTCCTGCTGGTAGCCACTGCAGTCCTGGCAGCAACCTGGTGTCCTGGTGCTGCAGCAACTGTTCCCGGAGGCGGACATCGCATAGGGCTGACTGGTGGCACGGGCCCCGGAGGAGTAACTCAGCAACTTGGGCGCCTTGCCCGGCGGCTGCCAATGGAGCGAGCAGGGCAGGATGCCCACGATTCCCAGTCCCGAGGCGGGACTGGTCGATACTCCGGTCGACAGGTTCGCTATTTTGGCCGCGAGAAAAAGGTCAGCTATATTTAACTGAAAATAAAATACCCAAATCAGAAAAATGTATGCTCATTAATGACTGCAGTTAGAGGACGTCATTTGGTAAGATATTTTAAGTTAAAATCAAATGGCAAACTTATAAACAATTAAATTATCAATCAGCCATTTAGTGGGCAACAGCCAGCAAAGTTCAGAAGAGGGCTTAAAATACCAAATCATTTATTTTTAATGAGTCAAGCAATTTTCGGGCTTCTTGTTATCATTCCTTTGGCCTCGGCATCTGCTTACTTTGGCTTTCCATAATTTATGAGTTATTTTCGGCACGCTTGATTAAAATGTACGCCTTATTAAAACATCTTTGAGAAAACAAGGTAAGGAGGCGCTGGCTTTTCAAAAAGTATCTTCTTGTGGGTGGGGTTTTGGCGCCTCGTTTGCCGATTCGCCCTCCATGGGCTGGCATCCGTCGGAGGCTTTCAGAAATCACTCAAAGTTTGTCAAGAACGAGAAAACCAATTTTTCAGCTGAGTGCATTTTAATTTCGTATACGCCCCGTGTTCGCCTGTTGAGTCCAGCAGAGAAGCAGCCCAGAGACCGAAAACAGAAGACCGAATGCCTAACCCGAACTGCGTGTGCGATGGAAAGTTTGCTTTTCATTGCAACACGCTTGAAATGGCAACTTGGACAAACAGGACGGGCAGGGGTAACAATAACACGGGAAAAACCGAAAAACTCGAAGGCAAATGCAAGAAAAATTGGCTGGGCCTCTGCCCTTTTTCCTTCTGGCCAACCCTCGTTCCATTCGCTTTTCCTGGGCAATTTGCATGCCTCTGTCCATAGAGCATTGTTGACTCCGTTGGCTTCGCTTCTTGGAATGTTCCAAAACGCATTTTGGCCAGCAACGAGTCCTTGCCACAGACCAAACAATGGAATATTAGATGTGACAAAACAGGTGCACGTGTCCAGCCATTGTAGCAACTGCCTGTTGCCAAATTTCTGAGCTGGGAGTTTGCATTCGCCTCAGCCAGTTGGCAATGGCCATGGTTAATTGTCAGACTGGCTGCAGGCCATAAATCCCCATTTTACAACATACGTCCAGTATCAATCAGGAGTCGATGGGCTACTTGACAGAGGACTCCTAAAATTGCAGGTCTGAAATGAATACGGGGATAATTCCAAAGGCCTGGCAATCGGTCAACGATGTGAACAGTTTGTATTGATCTAAGAAGAAGTTCAATTTCGTAAATCAGAACATAGTGAGTAAAACTGTTTAGATATGCATTACATTTATTGAAAATAAATAATCAATAGAGAGGCACTACATCAGGTGTTTAGAAACAACAAACAGGCTCCGAATCGAACCAGATTATGTCCCGAAATCCGCTCTTGAATCTAACAGGTTTGAACTTCCCATTTTGCGGAGAACGGAAACAAATATCTTGAAAACAAATTTCCATAATTCCATAAATACTTGGCCCGCATAATGAAAAATATTTGCACAACTCAAGATCAAAAGTTTGGTGGCAGAGCCGGAATAGTTTAGTTTCAGGGTTTAGACAAGCAAGACAGCAACTTTCTGACTTTTCTTGCCGGCGATTAAGTTGCCAGCATGTGGAAAGTTTGCTTTTTGGCCAACAATTTTCAGCTGTAATCGTGTTCAATTTGTGTGCACAATATCTGGGAAGAAACGCGTGCATATGCAACTATTGTGGCGCTCGCAGCTTAATTACAAAAACCGAAAGGGGTTTAGTCCGAGCACATAATCACTGGCAAGGACACAGACAGACTGCCGAGGTCCTTTGAAAGTATGTTTTGTGGCCCTCTGCTGTCCGTGAGATATACAACGCTGGAAGTACAAAGAAACTTACAAAAAGAATTTGGTAGCATCAAAGAAAAAATTTTTCATGAATTTCTTGCCGACCAGCAGAGCCGTAAGCCTGCAAAACGCACCATACGCAAATGCAAAAGGCGCAAAAAGGACCTGGACCTCGAATCCAAAGCCCCCAGCCCCGCGTGTTTCCCCCCCTGTTTCCTGAGAACGGGAATGCAGGGTCAAAGGTCCGGCCAGGAACGGCACCACTTCATCTTCCCTTTTGGCCGCTGGCCCCGGCAATCGTGTTGCTCGTCGGTGGCCTTAATTAAATTTAAATATTTTATCACCGAAAAATTGCCAGGCGGCAGCAACTGCGCAACAACAACGGCAACGGCGGCAGGAGCAGCAGGACATGAAAAGGGTGCAAATGTGTGAGTGGGCGGGCGAGTGGGTGGGTGTGTGTGCGCCTGAGTGCAGACAGCCGAAAAATACTGATGTGGGTGTATTTTTCATTATTTGCCCAGCGCTGCAACTTTTTTCTTGCGCCTCACATGCCCGCCCTGGCCATCGCCACACTTCATATTCAATTGTGTTGAATAATTGCCATACGGTTTTTTGACCAACGGTTTTTGACACTTTCCTAAAAGGACACACGCGCCCTCAAGTGCCCCGCCCACAAACACACATTCACACACACAAACTCAAGAGCCGCCCTCATGCCACATTTGAAGTTCGTTTTCCCTTTTTTCCCAGCGACCGAAAAGTGAGCAAAACACTCGACCAACCGGGGGGGGAAACTCCGAGGACCTCTGGTCACTCACACACACACAAACAAACCAACAACAGGCAGCAGAACAGCAACAACAATTATAAAGGGAACTGGGTACAAAAACAAAACATGCCAAAAGCGTTTTTTGAAATATCTTTGTAAATATTTAAAATGTTCTGTACATGCGGGTGCTTCAATCAAACCGAATCGACAACGGCAGGGGAAGCGAAGAAGAAATGGCCAGGATGGGGGTCCTGGAAAAGGTCCTGGGACAGGGACCAAGGCTATTGTGCGCCGAGCACAGGCCGGGACAAGTTTTAAATAGTTTTTGTTGGCAAATGTCAAAATGCAATTTGATATTCATAAATTAATGAAGCGCCATTGCAACAAAAAACCTCTCCTGGATTATAAAGTTTTTACATAAATTATGTGGGAGGTCTTTTGAGAGAAGGGTTGTGATTTAAATCTGGCATTTAAATGTGTAATCCTTGGCTGATTATAAATGCATTAGAACGGAACGGAAAATTGGAAATTCTTTCTAAATTCCATTGAACTACAATTTGGATTTTGAAATAGTAAGGTTAAAGTTAAAGTAATTAAAATACACTTTAGTGAAGAGGGCTGGTTAGAATAATCACTTTTAAATACATTTTGGTTAGAAATTTCTGGAACATTACCACGTACAAAAAAATGTTTACAAACTTGATGTAAATTAATAGTGGTAGTGGTAACATAATTCTAAAAAATAAAAGTCGAAATACTAAGAAACAGATCCAAAAGTTTCCATATATATATTCTTTATTTATACTTTATTAATTTTTATATTTTCGTGGAAAAGATCACAAAATAGCATCTCAATATGACAGAAGATATTTATCTGACTTAAGGATCTGTTTTCTTGTACACATGCGCACCCTTTGAACCGCTGTTGTCCTTTGTGGCTACTCAAAAAAAATGTAAACAAGGTCAGAACACGTAGGCCAAATCACGTAGCACAATAAAGAGAGCGGTCGCCTTCTACTCACACTCTCTCTCGTCCGCCAAAGTGCAGTGCTCACTCACACTAGTGAAGGTCCTGGCAGGACACCGCCCGAATGGCCCACTTTTCGATGGCTTGTATCGAATTTTTATACTTCCGCACAACAAAACTCGCGACTCGGAGAGTCAGGAACACAAATCAGGATGAGTATGGGAAAAACGAGAAGGCGGACGAGCACGTGGCAGCCGTGAAAACCGGGAAGTCAGGAAGGATATCCTTCCCAAGACATTAACGATTAGTTCTGAACGAAAAGCAGCGCCTCGTGTCGACGAATTGACACTGAAGAGCCCAGTCGCCAAAGTCGGCGTACAGCAGTTTCAGTAGCTTTTGAAGTGGCAGCGCTGCACCACCACCGAAAAAAAGGAAGAAGAAGGCGACCCATCACACACACACACACACACACACGTGTGCCACCAATACAGGGCACGTAAGGCGAGCCAACCCAAGCAGCGGAATAAAGGCGAACGGCTCTTCTCTGTGGTTGACATTATCGCATGCAACTAAATCACACGCACACACACACAGCTGCAGGTGCACCCACCCCCCGTCCTATTTGCACCGCCCTTCGTGCGCTCATTCGCTCGTGCAACGTGGCGTATGGGTAACAATGGAGAGTGGCTCACACACACAGTCACTAACACACGGCTATCTGCCTTAGCGCCATTTATGGCATTTGATATGCTAATTTGCACATATTCATAGAGAGAGCTATATAGAAGGAGAGGGAGAGGGAGAGAGAGAGAGAGAGCAAGGACATCCACCACCAGGACGAAAAGGTGCGAGTATGACCAGCTGCTGAACGAGGCCGGCTCATCGCCAACTCCTTCGTCCTGCTGCCTTGCTCCTGGCCAAGTGGCTCACGAGTATCTCTGTTTTGATGGCTCTTCAGAGCGCCCGTGTTCTGAGTCCTGAGTGGCAGCAGGTTAAGTTGCCTGATGAGCTGCACTTTGTCATATGGACACACTCTGGGATTTCATTAATTATTTAGAGCTTAAGACGAGAACAAGATTTCCACCACCTTACGGAGTAGGGATACTTTTTAAATAATATTAAGTGATTTCAAAAACATTTTTAATTACCAAATATTTTAAGTCATTTAATTTTTATTCGAATGCATCTTTGCAATAAAACAAATACCTAATTGAAATCTTTAACAAACAAACGATTTTATGGTTTACTATCAACTATTATTTTATATTTCTTACCTATAACAAGTTCATATCCTACTAACTGTAGCGCATTTCCGAATTCGCTGAAGTCCTTCGGCTGCATCCACCACCGAGGAGCAGCACCACGTTTTCGTGAGCTCTCTCAGCTCTCCGCATGCTGCAAGGATTCTCACCAATACCAATGCACTCGCAGCCCAGTGGAAATGCATGTACGACACAGAGGCGGAGTCTGAACGCTGGTCATGTAAAAGTCACAAAGCCTTATGTATCCAAAGGGGAGGCGCCATCGAACAAGAGTATATAGTCGCTACAGAGCTTTAGTATTCCACAGAAATGACAAAATGGCGGACGATTTACGCGTAGAAAGATTCGACAAGATCATTTCCGGTGAAAACCCCCAGGTAAAACGACGCCTCTGCGCTTTGTTTACGAATTGTTTTGCTGGCGAGACGCAATACAACAACAGGCTGGCGGCGAAAATGCGATACAAGTCACGAAGAGTCGCTCATCGAGAGCGAAAGTTAGTGCTCCTTGTATCGCAATTTTCCTCGGCTCGCTCTCGGCTGTAGAACTGCGATACAAGCCAGCAACAACTGTGGTATGAGCACGTGGCATCCTGTTGAGCCTGGCCCGAGGAATCAGCTGACAGGACTCGGCAGAGCACCTGACACCTGCTAGCCGGCATCGACGACATCCTGGCAGGCCGATGGTCAAACCGGCGTCCAGTTTGACACTTTCCGGACATTATCTCCCGCTGGTCAGAGGAGCACATGTGACACAATCGGACGATGGCATCGTTGGCCCAAAACTTTGTCATCCATCCCGGGGAGAAGGCCATGAATATTACTGCGACTTTATCGGTGGCAGACAGTCTCCTTCTTGCTTCTTTGGCAAATTATGCAAATTTCAGATTTCCCAAGTAAACATTTACTTTACTTTTCAGCGCAGACAGCGTGGCCCGGCGGCTCTTAAACCTCCGACTTGCAATCTCCATCGCTCCTTTCGGCCATTTGACATTTGTTAAGTTTTCTTATCGCGCGCTTTCATTAGCGACCGTCGTCTGCTTCGGCCAGAGACCTTCTAATTGTCTTGCAAATTAGTCCGCCAGTGACGAAAAAATGCGACCCCCAGAGACGCGGGAAATCCCAGAACCCGCCGTTTATTTACCCATCGAACGACCGGAATGAGGAGCATGTGGCATCTGCTTGAAGGAAATGAAAAGTAAACAAAGCTGCTGCCGTGCCACATTTGGCGGCATGTGAGCGGGCCAACCCCTGTAATTTTTGAATGGCGATTTCCGTTGAGCACGAGGACGTGCTTCTGTCGAGGATTAGCCTCCCAGACACGGCAGCTGGCGAGCACCGTCACCGTGTCCGGCGGAAACGCACAACAGACACGGCCCACTCCGGCGCATTTTTATAGACTTTTTCACTTAATCCCCGCCCAGGACCATAACACAGACCAAACGCCAATCGATTAACTGCCAAGTGGAAGGCTTTAAAGTGGCTTTAACTAAAGTCTGCCGGCTTGATGTACGACCAGAAGTTAGTCTTGAATATTTCATGAGCTGTGCTCTTAAAGTGCAAGAGTTTTCGTGACCAGAACAGTAAAGAATATATTATTAACTGTTTTTAAATTTTAAGTTCTTTATAAATGAAAAATTTATATTATTTATTATTGTTCTTATATTTATAAATGTTTAGAATAATGACACAAGTTTATAGATTAATAAACATTAATTTAATTTATGAACTGTGGATCTCGATGACTGCACTGTGCTACCCGTCGAAACCCAATGGTTGTGGTTAGCATAATTTGCAGATACTTAAAAGCATAAACTCAAAAATGTCTTTTAAGTTGGTGCCCAATATTTCATTTATTGCTCCGAGAAGAAGACAAAATGTTTTTGTCGCTAATTGAAAAATTATTGTGCCATAAAATATGTAAGCTGCGTAAGGACGATGTTCGCACATTTAATTGGCTGCAAAAGTTTCAAGTACTTTTAACTTTCGGCGAGTTTAATACATTTTTAAATTGTTGTGCAGGGAAGAGTTGGGCCCACCGTTTGATGGCAGTACTTAACCGAAGTTGGAGAGACATTTGCAAATCGCAGAGAATAAACAAAACTTCTTTATATATTTGCGCATAATGAAATCCCCCAGCGGCGGTGCCGCCAGCAAAACATTCTGCAAAATTACCCTTAAAACAAAAATGCATTATTGTCATCTAAAATGCAAGCATGCATTATCCTGTCACAGGTCCTTTGAGAGTTGGCTTTTTGCGTTGCTCGCCTGGCTGCTCGAGCTGTAGAGCTCCAGCTTCTTTTGCTCCGGCAACGTTTATTATCCGCTCGGCCCCACTCCGCATTCGCATCCGCATCCGCATCCCGTCCCAAGGAAAGCCAGACAATAGTACAGCCCGTGTCCTTCATAAGCCAGTGAGCTGGGATCAATTTGCCAGCAGCCAGAAACCTTTTTAGTTGCGCATGCAAATATGACAAACACACAGTACGAGCCCGGCTATATTGTCCGGAATAACCCTTCCCAATCCCAATCCAAGTCTCCTCCCTGAGCACTCCGATCTAATCCACTCCTTTGTTGGCCCTTTGGCCATCTGTGTCTCGTGTTAATGCTGCATTCTTGTGGGAAATTATCGCTGTCGGAGGGCCAGAGACTTCGGCTGCAGTTGCTGGCCAAAAATTTGAATTTGCCAAATTACATATTGAAATATTATTGCAGTGCGCCCGAAAATTCGCTAGCCGGCAAAGTGCGAATTTGACAATTTTTTTCCCCATTTGGATATTTTTCTTCCCCTTTTTCTTTTCATCCTCCGGGGCTCGAAATTGCTTTCGAATTATTTTGTCAGCTGCGGAAACGTGGTGGCGCTGGGTCTCCAGTTCGAATTCCACTTCGTTTCCGGTCCGCAGTCGTCACTTGCGTGCAATTTGCGGCCAAGGCGAGTGGAAATTGAACACAGATTATTATTGCTTATTTCTGCATGCGTTGCAGGTTCGCCGCTCGCCGGATTACTGTAATAAAAGTCGAGCGAGGGAAATCATACGGTTACGGCGAGGACTACGGCCGGAGTCTCTGTCCGGGCGGAACCAGCTCTAATGAAAGCCCGTGCTCATGGGTAAACCAAATCAAAACCGAGAAAGTGTTGGGTATGCCACGCTGCTTTAACTATTAAAAAGAGGAAACTTGAAACCAATTATTACCCTGTAAAGTATCGAAAGATACGAAACATCTATCTCAATAAACAGAAAAAAGAAGTATTTGCCAAATTCGTACCAATATTCTTAATCTTCTTTCTTGGCACAATTTATTATTCATTTTATAATTACAAGTAGACAAAAGATCCTTTACTTCCAATCACAATTTCCCCCACAATAACAAGGTATTCGAACGGCAGCGCTTAGAGCGCAACTGAAACCACAGCCGCAAATTGAAAGACAATAAATGTGCGCAGTCATATGGAAAATTGTGATATTCACACAATTTAATTAACATGAATAATTATTGTTAAAGGCGGGCGGGTGGTCGGGACCTGTGCAACAACAATGGCGAATCGCAGTAGGCAATCGGTGTAACCAGCTAACGAGCGGACAGCATGGCGTATGAGTAACGGCGGCCGTTTGATTGTCTGCATGCAAAAGGAACAACAAACTGTGGGCAAACAAATCGCAAGACAGGACAAACTCCGGGGAAATGCGACCAAAACAAAAGGCTCGACAGACGGAAAACATCATAAATCCCCGAAAATCTCACTGTGTTATTGTTCGAAAGCCGAGCTCATCAGCGGTTGGCAGTTGGCTGTTGGCAGTTGGCAGTTTGGGCCAGAATGTCGCACGCCTGCACACATTGTCAGCCACTTGAATTGCCAAACCAAATGGCGGCTAATCAGAGCATTTTCCAGGAGTTTAACGACACTGCCATGCCACGCACTTTGAGGGCTCTTCATTAGTCAGTTTGCAGTGAGATTTGGCACACTCAGAAAAATTTTGTAGTCTAAACGGAAGATTAGTTATCCTAATCAAATGGATATTAAAATGTTTTTATTGATATCAAATTAGGTACTGGAAATTATCAATATCCAACATTTCAATATCTCCAACTTGAATTTATGTAAGATACTCCAGGAAAGAACACCCTTTTTTTGGGTGCGGGGTATGATAAGTTTGAGTTGGGTTTCACAGATTTGGATTGAAATCTCAGCTTGACTGTCTGCGACACGACTTTATTAGGGTCTCGCCTTTGTTTTTGCGCTGTCACCTCTGACCGCATGACCGACATGATTCCGGTAGATTAAGTGGAATGTCAGAATTTGCTTTGGCCATTTACGACTTTGCCTACATTATGCTAATCAAAGAGGCGCTTGAAATGAATAAACCTAGAATTAATACGCATTTTGCCAAACAATTTCATTAACAAAAATTTCAATTAGTTGCACGATTGAATCGACAGGATTTCAACAACTTTCTAGAGCGTTGAGTGAGTGTGTATTAAAATCAATTGAGAAATCAGTAAAAAGTAAACTCGAATTGGCGGCGCAAAGTTTCGCGATTCACGATTGAAATCTTTTACGGCCAGAAATTATGAGAACATTTTCAATTTGACTTCTCGTTCTTTGGGGCGCGGGAAGCAACAGAGCGTGACACAAAAGTAAAGCAAACTTTTCGCTTACAGTTTCATGAGCACGGGGCAACAATCGCTTCACTCCAGTGGCGAAGACGTCGAACTGCCAGCAGCACCACCGTGGCCCAACCCATTCCCAGAAACCACCATCGGTGGCAGCAATTCGCATAACAATAACAATAACTTGGCTGCAAACATTTCAATACCAAGATTCAGCCACGTTCCAATTGTCGGGGCAGCAAAAGAGTAGATAGATGGATGAGATCTGTGCACTGAAAGAAAGGATACTAGATACTAGTAGAATGTTAAGTTCGAAGAGAACTGTAAATGAGTATTAAAATCCGTATGTCTTTATAAATCATTGGTATATGAGTAATGGATGTGCTTCCGTTTTTTCTGAGTGCAATGTGGAAAGCAGTTTTCCGGGTATGTTGGAGCAACCGGTTGTCTTTGCCCGCAAGTCAAGTGTTCCGGGCGTGGGTCCAGGAACAACACTCCTCACCCACGAAGGTCCTGGCGAAAAAAGTCAATTGTTCAAGTTAAAGTGAAACTTTCTCAAGAAGTTTTCCCAGACGCTGCTGCCGCCTTTCTTTGCGTGCCTTTATCTGTGCTGAAGTGGGGATCTGGGATCTGGAACTGTATGCAAGGATGTAAGGCGAAGCGGGGCGAAACGCTTCAATGGTTGCCATTGACACGTTAACTTTGCAATTGCAAAAGCCCCCCCTACCCCCAATCACAAACTCCTCCCATTACCGACTGTCGACCCATAATCTCGTGTCTGCCGCTAAACGCAGTTTTTCCGCTTATTTTGCCAGCTGTGCGTCCTGTGTAGACAGTTCCTTTCGCTGCGTGCCTTATCTCCGCCAGTCGCCGTGTCGTCCTGCAGCCTTAAACACGGCTGGACAAATTGTCCTTTAAAATTCAAGCGATTGTCGACATCGCAGCCACCACTCGCAAAATGCACGACACTCTCATATTTCAAATGTAAAGTTCATGTTTATATTTTGGCTAATGTTTTTTCTAGTCGAGTAGTCGAGTGTGCTGGACAAAATAATAGAAAAAGTGGCCGAGAAAAAAGGAGAACAAACCACTTTTGAGTTTGACACCAGCTGGTGCCTGCCTGCGGTCGTCCTCGAGGGGGGCGCCCCTGATCGCCGCCCTCAGGCTACCACCCCCTCATTCCATGGTTGCCACTGGCTGCCTGAAGTGGCCGTAAAAGCTTTCAGCATTAATAGCTTGAGTGAGTTTCAATACATATTGTCAATATGGCCATTGGCCAACACACTGCGAAAATCAGCAAAAGAATTACTGAATTATTGGGCGCAGTTCATATATCCAAAGTTACAAAAGGATAGCATTATAATAAAATTATTTAGTAGAGAAACAGTAAAGGATATATATTTGAAAATAAATTAGATTTTAGAAATGTTTATAGTTTGGATTTTAATGACGAGCATCATGAGTAAAAGCGGAAAACTAAATCGTTGTTTTCCTTACTTAAATTGTAATCTGTTGTTCTGAAAGTTCATACTTACGTATTATTTGTTTAAGTCCTTGAGTGGCACAAGAACTATATACAGCCATATTTCAGATACAGCTTGCAATTATTGATATATAAATATTTCTCTCTCTGCACACACACCACGGCACACACGCACACAGTTGCAGCGACGGAGAGTCGCCAAATTGATGACAGTTTGCCAGAGTCAGTTGCAAAAGCCGCAGCAGCTTCCATGGGTCCCTGGGTTCATGGGTCCATGGGTCGATGTCGATGGGTTTGGGTTTGGGTATGCATATGTGGACCGACCCCGGCTAAATACATTGAAATGGCTTTGGCTATTTGTTTTTGGGTTTTTGGAGGAGGCTTGTGCTTGGGTATGGGTTTGCGGGGCGAGCTTAGACTGTTATGGCTTGTGCCATTTTGGCACTTTGTAATTGCCTTGTTTGGCCTGTTGTCTTTTTTTGTGGCCCACTGTTCATGTTGTTATTGCCATGTTGGCAACGCATTTGGCTTCGTTTTTTGCGGCCTGGCCGGGGTTTTAGCTAAATCTATGCCATGAGCCATGTTTTTATATATCAATATTTGCACAGTGCCATGCAATAAGGGAATTACAAATACATGGAAATACAGCCGGAAATTCGACTCGACTTTCGGTCTCTCAGGGCGATAAGCCTTGCTTATGGCCGGCATAAAAATCTATTGCCAGCCGCAATCGGGCAATTAAGGAAATATGAATATAAATTGGATAAAGATTTGTAATTTGCCGGGTCGAAGTCAGCCCACCGAAATAATTTGCCAGCCGTTTTTACAATTGCAATTGCGCAGAGCACGACCTCGAACTTCCCGGAAATTCCTTGGGCCCGGGCGGATGCATTTAGAATTTATGTGGCACTTGTCGGCCCAAAAGTCGCGCGAATTTATGTCCCGCATTCGCTGACCACTAACCGTTTGGTCGAACGAACGGCGGGCTTAAGAATACTTTGTCCGCCGGCCATCGTTTGTTTTATTGTTATTGTGCAGTCATGACTTAAAAATTTGTCGCGCAGGCTTTCCAGGACCCCGAAAACTGGAGCAGGACTTCGAAACTCGGGCCGTGTAACACCGACAGCCATGACAATGCAAAGCAATTTCCGCCGCTGAAGCTTCGCTTTTATTTGGCCATTTGTTTGTGAAACCTCCAACCAACCTCACATGCCAAGCTCACACTCGTAAAGAGGTAACCCTAAATATTACAAGAAAAATATCCTATTTCAAGTATTAAGAGTAGGGAGTATGAAAAAGGTTTTATTTTCCTATTTTCGGATAGGAATGTCATTTATTAAGTTTCTGCATAGACATATAATGTTCAAATATTTGTAGTAGTAGCACTTGAAGGCACTACCGTTTGTTCTGAGTGCAGGACCTCCGGATCCGTATGCCGGATCTTGATGCGCGTGGATTTGTCTATGGCAGCCGGAAGTCGCAGCTCGGGGAGATGCACTCGTATGCGCAGTGCAAATTTATCGTTTTTAATTTGCCGCAAGCGCAGAGAGACGAAAAAAAATCATAGAGGAGGCTAGTAAATAAAAACAAGAACGAAATATCGAGAGGAGTCGGCTGTTGGGGGGACTGAGAAAAAATGGCAGCCGCGTAATGCCTTTAATGGTTTTTGCATTTCGAGCGAACCCCATTCTTTGCCGACATGCCTGCGGCGACTTATTGAAAGCTATAAATAAGGATTTCCGTTGACGGGCAGATGGGGCGTATGAGCAATGTCACACGTGGCGCAGAAAGACGCAATGATTATGCGGTTAACGCAAATTTGTTTGCGGATTTTCTCAGCTTTTTGTCGGTGGTGGCGGTGGTCAAGTGCTTATAAGAGCCAACGCCTCATAAATATCCACCGCAAGTTCCATAACTCCTTGGCCCCCAAAACTTTTGCGCCCAGCAAATGAGAATGAGGGCCCATCAAGTATCCTGTAAATGACTGCAGTTGCACTACAGTTTGAGTACGGAAATTGCAATTTTATAAACACAGGGCATAAATTCACCAGTTGGCGGGGCACGAAAAGAAGCCGAGGACGTTAACACACTGCCCAGATGTGGAAAACCCTTTGCGATTGCAAAGTCACGCATACCCGACTGAAATCAGAACTTCGACTATGTTGTACAATTTAAATTTATGTTATAGCCAAAAGTTTGCAAAACTCAATTAATTAACTTTTGTTGCACAACGACGGCAACTATAATACAAACACGAAACTCGCGAGCATACCAGCAGCAACAAAAAAATAAATAGCAAACAAGGGCCGGCGAAACAATAACAATAACTAATAAAAATATTTGCTGTGGCAAATAAAAAATAGAAGAAAATTAACAAAATGGCCAAAACAAGCAAAACATGAGAAGAACCATGCAGAGAAGCAAATGCAACGCGGTCAGCTACTGAAAACAATTTGAAAAACTAAAACATTTCCGTCAGCAAAGACCGCAGGAAATCAGTGCGAAATTTGTGGCACTCTGCGGTTGTTTTTCTTCTGTTCATTTTCTGTCCAGCCGAAGGACGCGTATACGCCCCATGGACGCGCTTTAATGCCCGGCCATTGCTCATACGCCCCGTGAACCGGCCGCCGTTCATCATCGCCGCCCTTTGGCGCTTTTGTTCCAGCGCGCATTGCATGTTGTTAAAAATTATTGCAGCTTCTGTTACAATTTGTTCACTGCCACCGCTCGGACTCCCTAATTGCAGTGTATTAAAACATCAAAAGTTAACAGCCAACAACGCACAGCAACTGCCATTGCCAGCAGTGGAGTGAAAAAAAAGAACGAGAATTTACGAAAAAATTGAAGAAAACTTTGACATATTTGTGCGGCGAAAATAATTTAAAAGTTTAACTATAGGAATTTGCAATTAATTTCGAGGTAATGACATTTGTTTTCCCAGCCATCGTCCATGGTAATTGAATTCGATTCACTGCGGAACCTTCACATGCCATGGGTTAATAGTTTTGATTTCCAATCACTTGACTCGCCCAATGAACCATGAACTGCAGTGCACAAAACTCAATTTATACTTTTGTTTTTCTTAGGCAAAAACTGGCCAAAATAACAAAACTCACTTCCAGCTTTACTTGCAGTACACATATATCCACACTTTCGAAAAATACGGCAAATAAGATCGGGCATTTTAAATTGGTATTCTAAAAAAATATCTATACTATTTTAGAACATCAATATTTGCACTCATTCACTTTATAGTTGTTAAATATTGTTAATAAATATGAGGATCATTTTACTTTATATAAATTATTTTCAATAATATTTTTTAAGCTAACATACGCTGTTTTATGCGTATATAATGCGCCATAAATTTCCCTAATTGATTTATTGAAAAAGGAGAATAATTAATGCCAATGACTTCATTTTTTTATGTGTACAGTGCGTGTGTATAAATGACTTTTAGCCTTTTGTGGGCGCTTGGGCGTGTCAAGGCAAGTAACACACACACACACACAAACATACTGGCACATGCACATGTTTGTGTTTGCGGGCGAGGGTATGTGTGAACGTTAATTTCCACAATATGTTGTATCCTGCAGCCAAAAGTTAATTAAAAACCAACAAAACTCGGCGCTGCACACACCACCGACCCTCGAGTCCTGCGAGGACTCCAGCTACTGGGCTCCTGGAAATAGTTGCCAGCATCCTGGGCGTCGTCAGTCATTTTTCTGCTTGCCAGATCCGAAAGCCCGGAGCTGGCAAGCGCGTGCTCCTTGGAGGCAACCCCTTTTCGCAGGATTTGTTTATGGACGCGAAAATGCCATGCAGTTACCCTTTTTGATTAGACCGCGCTCGTCGAAGAGCTCGGGGATATTCAATGGCAATTGGCGCAAACATTCGCACCCATATGGCGCGCGAAAATGGAATTTTTAATCCAATTTAATTGGCAGCAAGGAGCAGGGATCAGGATTCAGGAATCCGCCCCTTTCCACCTGCCAGCCAAATGTAAATCGAGATGCGAGAATACTCGAATGCCGCGGCGCCACGGCAACCAGAAGTGTCGGTGCAGAATCGGGCGGGACTTTAATAAATAAATTGGCTGCCAGCAGCCGGGATATGCACAATATGCTTAAACAAAACCCGTATTAGAACAAAGCACGTCGGCGACACATATATTTAAGGTCGCAACAACACCACACAAAAAACACAATTTCGCTGCGCACGGCACTAAAAACAAAAGCTAAAACCAAAAGAGAGTAAAAAATAATAAAAACTTGCTGCACTTTGTTGATTAAATTTCATGCTTGGCTCCACCTTTTGGCGCATCGAGTGCAGCTCCAAACACCGCTCCAAAATGCGAGCACCACTCGGCGGGTCCTGGCATCCCCCTACGCTGCCCCACGCGCCCCTCGTTGCAGGCTATTAAATCTAAATTTAATTTTTGCGCTAACGCTGACAGGAACAACAAAAACGGCAAAATCAACTGCGAGGACAATGCCAAGGAAACCGGGAGACTTCTGGCTTAGTCGCTTTTCGCAGCTTTTCACGGCTTTAGCTGGCATGGCCAAAAGTCAAGCGAGAAATGAAAAGATAATGGTGGATCTGTAACATTGTCGTTGCATCAAGACTGCCCATCTAAGCCGAAAAGTTGTGGCAAATATGGTGTTACATTTGCACAATGAGATGGCTTCATACAAACAAAACGCTCCTTTGTATGTTTCACTTTGAGTACAATGTGTGGTAACTGTTTCCACATACTTTTAAGAAATGATAAGTAGTTTTCCACATCAAAAAACCAAATCAAATTTCAATCATATTCTTGCACTTTTCAAAAAAATATAGTTTATAAAACAAGGATACCAACCATGTTTTCAGAGAGCGTCAAACAGGATACAAAGGGAAGATGAACACTTTGGCAGCACTAGGAGGATACCACGCAAAAGTGACTCCACTTTCACCACATTTGAAGGTTCATTGAACGACTCCATTCCATTGCGGTGGAGCGCCATTGTGACTGCTCTTGGTTACCCGTGTGATTACCATATGCAAAAGCGAATCTCGTAAATCAGAGCAAATATATCCCGGCTCAGGCTTATTGCGGCAGCTTATCTGCTTATGACAGCTTTCCGCAGCACAAGCCACAGCCCGAAGGACTCTTAAAATGAGGCGGCAGCACATAGACAGACAGCATAAAACAAACGTCCAGGGACGCGACAAAAAGCCAAAGGACAAAACCGAAAACCGAAAAACTGAAAACTGAACTGAAACCAAAAGAACCGCAGCACACAAAGAGGTGAAGAGCCATAAAAAAAAATGTAGAAAAATTCTGGGGCCTGTTTGGCCGGGTTAAAAACTTTGGCGAGCAGCTGCCTTCATCACTTTTTCGGCAGGACAGCCAGGAGACAGCGGCGAGGACGACCAGGATAACGCGTAAAATTTTCATTGTCAGCTCGGCCTGGTTGCGAACCAGGGTTAACTGTCAACGACATCTTATTATGAATTAGTGTTAAATGCCGCGCTGATAGCGCTGATGGCACTTTACAGCAATTTCGCATTAAATTTGGACGGCGGCAAGCGATTCGGGTTCATAAATATTTTGCTAGTGGATTTATTTTTATGACTCCTTCTTAAAACGGAAGGAAACGGGCAGCAGAAATCAGAGCCGAGACACAAAACTTGTTAATAATGTGTGCAGCTGGCCAGTGGAAAGTCCCGCGTGCCGCATTTTCGACACTTTCCAAAACAGTCACGTAACCACGTCAGTAATAATCACTAAAGTTCCGGAGCCACTCAGTCCTGCCACCGTTTGTTGTTTTTCCTTTGGCGTTGGTGTGCGTGTGTTGGTGTTGTGTCTGTTGCCGGGCTCATAAATATTTCAGAGGCGGCGGTCTCCCAAAACGGGCCCAAGCACCCAAACACCCAGCAAGGTGGGCCACTGATGGTTTTGCAGTTCCTCTAAATTATTGAGCACGGCCCATCACCACCATCAGAGGCGTCAGCTTACACTGAGCAAAAAATTATATTCAAAATGAAATCAGAACTAGAATTAGGAAGATTTAAATGATTAAAACCATATGCGGTTATTTCATTTATAAAATATTTAAAATTAGTACAACTTTATATAATATTAATAATTTTATTTTAGGTTCAGTTTTTATTTTCAGTGCACTACCCCGAAAATCTCCTCCGATTCCACTGCCATAGCTTATTTACATTTCGTGCGCATCGCGCGCCGTGATTTACTTTTGCGGCTTAATTTCATCTCCAGACATTATTTGTGCCCCGTGCGCAGTTTATCTTTGGCGTTAAGCACTCGACGCCCTTTGCACCATCGACTTGCCGACTGCTTTTGGCCGCATTTGATAAACTTATGCAACTGCGCGTGCCAGCTGAACGGGCGTGAGGTGGCTCTTTATGGCCCAATCCGTGGCTACAAATCTGGCCGCGCTAAATTAACGTGGATTTATAGTTAATGTGTCTGCGCCGGTGACTCGGTTCAAAGACAAAAGCCAGTGTGGGAGTCATACTCATCCTCGTCATATCATCATCCTGACCGCAGGGAACCGGCAGCCGGCAACCAGGACGTTCAGCGGTCTCCCGAACCCGTGGCTCTTGCTAATTGATTATGGACTCGCTTGCTGCTCCATTGAAGCGTCATCAGCTGGCGCATAAATCAAGCAAATGTCTACGGGGCACCACTTGCTCTGGCTGGGTTATGTATAAATTTGCATTTTTAAACAACAAAAGCAAATGTAATAATAGGAAAAATACTAAAAAAAAAGAGAGTTACCCGCGGCTGGATGAGTCTTTTTTTTCCTGGCAATAAAATTGATTAAATGGCGCAGTTGAATGAACTGGAGTGCTCCTCGAACTTCTTTAAAAGATTCTCTTTAAGTCTTCTAAAAAAAATTCAAGGGGCTTTAGATATGTTTTGAGATATATTTGCAAGCTAATTATAAATAACTTACATCTGTCGCTTGAGGGAATCTGAAGTAATCTAAATAGTTATAATTAACTAAATATTTTGAAATATGTGGTTGTTGCCTGCTTTTAAATAAAGTATTCATTTGAAATGAACTTCTTTCGAAAACGAAGTTTTGACAATTTCGAATGCCCAGCGAGGGAAAAAAGTTTACTCGGCAAACCAAATGGCTGTCAACAAAAGGAGGAGGCACTTGGGCATGGGTACCCAACCACACCCATTCCCCATGACATCGGTCAACTGTGAGGCTATGGAGCTGGCAAAGCAAAAGCAAGTGCTGCCACTTGGAGAGCGGAAAAGCAGGAAAATCGGAAAACAAAGGCAGCTCAAAGCCCAATGAGCTGCGGGCGCTGGGAGAAGCGTGCAAAGGCTCTTAGTTGCAAGTGCAACCACGTCTCGCTGGCTGTCCATTATGTGTGCTCCTCCGAACAATGCGATGGTGCAAGAAAAACTGCGACGCCAGCGTGGATAAGTTTTGGAAATTGTGAAAGGCCGTCAGCGGCACGAAGGCCAGCAACAACCACAGAAAAAGCCAGGGGCAAAAGCAAAAATCGCAGCAAGTGCACAAATACGCGGATACAGATACAGATACAAAAAGGAGTGCGGACCAGAAACTAAAACGGATGTACGCGCAGTTGTTGCAGAAAACAAAGATTCGCGGCGCTGAGCATTCGTGCGTGAATGCGTGTGAATGGCCATGAGTGTGTGTGAGTGCGTGTGCTAGTGCGGCTGTGTGCGTGCACCGGAAACCATTAGACAAAAACGTACAGTTGCAGCGGGAAAAGAACAGCACAGGATTTTCGCATTGTTGAAGCTGCCCGAAAGTGGACACTCAGTGTGAGTCGTGATGCTTATGCAATGCTATTCGTTAAATACTCTTCATTTTTGAGAATTAGAAAATGTTTTTATGGCTTTGTATAATCCATTTCCACTATCTTAATTACAAACAGGTATTTATTCATATTCCGTGCTCAAAAGTTAGGGTAATTCTCGGTCTTCTTTTGTGCATTTATCACATTGGCTGGTGGCGCCCGAAAGGAGGCAACTCCTACTTTTAGAGATGGCTGTTCTGGATGGATTTGCTTCCGCCGCGGGCTGTTAATGCAGCTGGCACTCTTGGCCCACGGTTTGTCTGTTTAATTAAGCGAATCTTATGTAACTGCTGGCAGGTGCCGGTCACCTGTGCGCCGGAATTTGCTGCATCCACACACACACGCACACAGATGCAACAGCTCGCAGAACCTTCGAATGTGTACTTTTCTGGCTGCTAATGAGTGGGCCGACTTTTGATAATGGCCATCTGACGCCCTTACCGTGTTTTCACTATTAATGGCACTGCCGAAAGTTTCTTTTGTGATTTTAATGACCATCTTTTTCGTGATGAAAACGAGATATTTAATTAAATCGTGTGAGTGCTGGCCGCATTTTTATGGCGCTTTTCAATTTTTAATATCACTTATCGCTGGGTAATTAAAACCATTTCGGTTGTTTTATTGGCAGCGATTTTAATCAGCACCTAATGAGCTAATCAATGCACCAAAATGTAATTTCCGGCCCAAAAAAAAATTGAAGCATTTTAATTAAAATTTTCGCGTGCTTGCTGATAATTGTCGAACAAATGTTTCCATTAATAATCTAATTGCGCATAATGCGTGCAAAATTAGCACTAAATTAGTCACGGCCCATGCACTATTGTTGCTCTCCGGCTGGTCAGAAATGAAATTTTCGAACCACCAACAGCCACCAGCCAAGAACAATGCTCACCAAGGATGCATAATTCACGAAAGTTAAATTAACCAACATTTGCAGCCAAAACAACTGTGGAAGCCAAGCAAAATGCAATTACATCGCTGTGCGCACACTTTTGGGTAACTCGAGTGGCTGCTGCCAAAAGCTCAAAGGTTTATTAGATTTGCCCCTTTATTAAGCGTTAAATTATTTCGTAAATTGTTTGCACTCCAGCATGCAAAGTAAATAAATACGCCTCCTTCCTCCGATCCGCCCCTTTTTGCTATCTGTGTCTGCTGCAGTCACTTCATTTCGGCTGTCATTTGCATGGACAGGCGGACGGAAAAGAAGGCGCCCTGCGGTGCTTTAATTAATCATTTGAGAGGTTGCTCTCGCCAGCAAAACTACTTACACAGTAAAGAAAGTAACAAATAATAGCACATTTTTGAATGTTAAATATATTCAAATCATTAAAACAAAACAAATCGTACTCTTGAGGGTTTTGTGTATAATGGCAATCTTTTTGTATTTCATTTTTTCCAGTGCACCGAGCACTTTGAAATGTGTGCAGCGGAGGTGCATCCTACAAAAAGGCGATTAGCTAGCAGGTCCTGCGGCCACGCCCATCTAGCTGGGCGCCCCTTTGTTTGCCGAGTGCGGCACAACTTTGTCCCAGGCTCCGCAGATAAATAACTAACTGAATAAAATGCATAAATGTGTAAACAAACTCTCACGCACACATGCAAGCACCGCAGGACAATGGCTGCCTTTGACGCGCGTACCTCAGCTGTTTTTGTTGTAGACACAATTTGCAGGACTAACAAAGCCACAAAGTTGGCAAAGGGAGCGCGCACAGGACAGCCTTCGAGGCTTCCAGCTGTCCTCGCAACTTTAAAACAGTCATAAATTTAAAT